>NC_141607.1:32565357-33277857 GCF_047967505.1 Dipteris shenzhenensis | reverse complement strand
CAATATTTTACTCCAAGACAAAGCACATTGATGTCAAAGAGCACTTCATCAGAGAAAGAGTTTACTTGGTGACATCACACTGCATCATTGTGATAGCAAAGAGAATGTTGCAGACATATTTACCAAACCACTCAGTAAAGGAAAGGGTTAGATGTCCTAACCCTAGCCCTAAATGGGTTTGTGTATATTCTACATTTTCAACCAAATCTAGTGTACAGCTAGTCATTTGTGGTGTGCTTTCTAGATGTGCCCTCTCTCCTCTCTCCATTCTTCTCCTCTCCTCTTCATATTTTTTCAACTCCCCCTCGATGCAATGTGATCCCAATGTTATCTACCCACTCATATAATGTGATTGTGTTGCACTCACTCGGAGTAGAAATGCTAGCACTAGTGGACACCCTTTGTTCCCATGGTCAATTCTCCCCATATCTGCATGTCACCATCTTATATGACATGCTCACCTCTAGCATCTTTATGGTTGTGCTGTGTGGGTTCCCCATTTACGTCAACGAAGGCCTCATGATTTTCACAGTAGAGTACTCTCGACTTGTTGGGGGGGCCATAATCTTAGTCCTGGCAATATGCATGGTCTTTGACCTCTCCATCGTCTCCTCCATTGGCTCCCTAAAAAAATTTAATGCAGCAAGTTGAGCTGGCGGTAATACTGAGTTGTATGCAAATTTCATCTTGCTCAACAAGGCTCATAACCACTCAACAATGGCTAGATGTAATATTTTGGCCTCTAAGGCTCTCAGTGATCTTTTGGCTCACTGGATGTAATGTTTTGGTCTCTAAGGCTCTCAACAATTGCTGAGTTTTTATTACATTTATGTAATCCCTTTTTGTTCAATTTGAGGCTCTAAGTATGCATTATTGTTAACTTCTATATTTGAATGGTTATGGTCGCTAGATGTGAGTTTTTATAAATGTAACGTCCTCTTGTCAATTTTTGCTCAGTATAAGTTGTTAACTCTTATATGACCTGTTATTGGATGTAGATGTACATTGTAATCTCTTTTGCTCAATTTTCACTCGATGAATTGTAGTTGATTATTTGGATGGTAGCACCAAGCCAATCACCGCAGTGGCTCAAAATACTTTTGTCCTCATTTATATTTATTAGACAATAAGGACTAAAATACCAGTAAAGTAGGACTACAATTTCCTTGGTTTAGGACCAAAATAGCACTAAAGCTCCAATGACCCACCATTGTGGTTGCATGGAGATACCTCTAGAAAAATACAATTAAACTTTTAAAAAATGCAATTGATGATATGGCCCTTGAGGGGTCCCCTCTAAGGGCAAGGGACATATTGACATGCACTATATCCAGGATACCACTGGAAAGATATGGGATGTCGATATGGCCCTTGCCCCTAAAGGGGACCCCTCAAGGTCCATATCATCAATTGCATTTTGCTTGGTTACACAAGGAAATACATTTTCCTTGGTACAAAAATATATAACTTCAAGAACCAGCGCAGTGGCTATCATAGATCTCCTTCTATTTGCTAGCATGATTTTCATCATAGAACTCTTCCTATAATACGTAAAAATATGTAACTAAGCTATAACTCCAAGAACCAGTGCGGTGGTCACCCCAAGACAAAACCTTGAATTCTGGGCGATGACATGTTGAGGCGATGTTCAGAATGATAGGTTGCATCTCATTATTATGTCAAAACTCGCATGGTGGTCTCTCAAATCCAACCTATGATTTGCATGGGTGCGCTGTCTAGTGGCACATGGCAAAGCTACGGCTAAAGGCTACGTGATGATAGGCAGTCAGGAGGTCATAGACTACGCTACGGCGGTGTTCAAAATAATAGATTGCATCTCATTATTACTCCAAGAACCAGCGCGGTGGTCTCTCTAAGACAACCTTGAATTTTAATGATCTGCATGGGTGCGCTGCCTAATGATAGGTGGCAAAGCCGTGGTAAAAGACTATGTGATGATAGGTGGTCAGGCCAAATACTATGGTGCACAAAGCGAAGCACAGATGCATGATGTAGTGCAAAGATGCCATGTGTTGAGCTCTGCGGTATTCAAAATAAATAGATTGCATCTCATTATTACACCAGTGTGGCATCATGATGTCGAAAAAATTTTCGTGAGAGCGCGGGTCTGTGTAAAAATCAAAATTTTACCCAAGAGCATGCCGAGTCGTTGTAGCCTAAAAATGGCTCGCAAAATAGTCTTTGATTGGCTACACCCAAGCAAATGTTGACCCGGTTGTGCTTGAATAGAAAAATGAAGAAGCAACACAACTGTTTTGTGCAAAACAAGTACTAAAGATAGAAGAAGAGGAAGGGCGAGCCATGGCCATGTTGGTGCAACCTATCAAAGACAAAGATAGACACAAAAAAGGAAAACATTAATACTACAATGGCCACAGTTCCAAAAAGGCTACCTGAAAAAAAAAGCATTCCTATGTTTAGAAACTATAGGTAAAAGAGGAACATGATAGAGAAGAGAAAGAGGAAGAAGAGTCATATCAAGAGGTTGAGTAAGATAGAGATGAGCTCATGTCCAACAAAGAACCTCAATATGCATCTCAATGAGACAATCATAGAAGATGATGTCAGATATATATGGGGACAGAAGCCCTATGCTGTGAATGCTCAAGATGTGGACTTTGCAGCACTTTTTACCAACAGAAGGAATCTTGATATATCTTATGCTATGTAGATATTTTTTGATAGTAACAAAGGACCATGATAGGTGACACCACCCTTCTTACAAAATTCTCTCAAAATTTGCCTCGTCACCTTGTCCATGCAGAATTTGTCCAAGGTATTGTGTGAAAAATTGGGTGCATGTCTCCTTAAAATGCGTAGGTTCTTCAACATAATTCCATTATCACAGCTACCTATATTTGGACAGAACATGATTGGACATAAGACTACATTACAGACCAAGGGTTTCTCACCATCCACAAAAGCCTTCCTGTTGCTCTTGTCTGAGAGGACACGTGGACTCTCGGGCCTGACTCGGGCCTACTGACTCTGTCTACTCTATGGGGGAGGGGGGGACCACTTGAGTGACACATGCAGATGGCTCGTGCTTTTTATTGCTCTCACAAGGAGTAGCTTGGAGTGGAGCCTCCATTGGCATTCCTTCAAGGTCCCCACGACATGTGAGTCACCGTCGAGACTACACATTGGGGCATCTAAACTTTAATAGCAGTTTGGTGAAGATGCATTCATAGGACAAGGTGGCAAATCTCCCACCCTTGCATGCAATTACAAAACATGTATGTGAGGGCTACTTATTAGGGAAAATGGACTGGTTTCCATTTTCAAAAGATAATACTGTTAGTGCATTCGGGAAGTTGCACCTCGTACATAGTGATGTATGTGGGCTGATGTAAGCAAAATCACTTGGATGCTACTATTACTTTATTATTTTTGTGGGTGACTTCCCTATGCTCACTTGGATTTACCCATGAAATTGAAGTCAAATATATTCTCTAGCTTTAAGAATTTTCTTGCCTTAGCAAAGAATGAGAGTGGGAAAAAACTCTTAACACTTTGCACTAAAAGGGGGGGTTAATTTATCTCATGAGTTTTAGGTTTTTTAGCAACATAGGGTACCATCATAGTGCTATACACTCCACAACAAAATGGACTTATAGAGTGCAAAATTTGGAAATAATGAAAATGGACAAGTGCATGATTAAGGGGAAGTCTTTTCCCAATAAATTTTGGTTGGATGTTGTTATGTGTGCCAAGTATCTGCTCACCTGAGCACCCACTCGAGTATTAAAGACTACGGCCCCTTCTAGGCAAAGACAAGCCACTCCTCCATGGAATCCCATCTCTAACAGTAACTTCTCAACTTCTACAATGCACCATGCAGATCTATACTTCTTGCAAAATTAAATTCCAAGCATAAACAAGATGCAATACAACAACTTATCAAAAGTATGCGTAGTTCTGCGTGTAAATTACATATGTGTACTCTCTTAAGTGGGATGGGCAAGATGGGATCCCACTTTGGATCCTTCTTGTTGCAATTGGGAGCTTGGATTTGGTTGCAAGATAGAATGCCATTCTCCCATTGTAAGCCAGCCTTTTGCTTACATTGCGAACACATGCAATAAAGGCATGTGTTCATTGCATTTGCCCCTGTATCATAACCATGCAAGCACTTGAGGGTTTTCAAATCACCAGCAAGATGCCATTCAAATTGAAAGGTTCCATGGCCATCGACTGTCAATGTTTTCCCTTCCTCTTGTCTTTGGATCATCGATGGGATTCCTGTTCTATCTAAACCCACTTCAATGTCTCATGGCACTGTTTTGGAGTCTCAAATGCTGCAAGCCACCATATATCTTTCTTTGATTGCACTGAGAAATCTTGCTCTACTTCTTTGTTCCCTTGAACAAAGGCTAAGGCTTTATTCATAATGCAAATGCTAACTCTCTCTAACTTGTGTTCTCTCACCAATTGAGCTTCATCCATTCTGATGACAAATATGAGCTTTCCATTGCAATCTATACAACAAAAGAGAGAAATCATTAGGATAAACATGATATAGGAAATGAACTAAGTAAAGTGCAATGCTATAATGGATTTCCTCTTACCATCTTCTCTCATGCCATAGAATTTGACCATTGCTTGTTGCAGTTTCTCAACATCTAAGTAGACATTGTTGTAAGCATTCATCTCAAAGGTTTGCAAGCCAGATTTCTTTTTACTCGTCCAAGTCATTGTGCCCCTTACGTAATGGTACCCTCCAAGCATTTCTCTTGCACATTGGTTTGTTTCTCGCTGTGCACATCTCACAGACCAAGGTGTGGGTAGGGGCACTGTAGACTTCTTATACTTTCCCAAAATAGTAGACTTGAAAATTTTGAAAACAGATGTGTAAGCTTCACGGCCAGAACCACTCTCCTAGATCCCACTCGACTTCTGTCAAGGGCCTACCCTCCCAAAGCTAGAGGTGCCATCTGGGGGCATACACCAGTAGTATCACAAGCTGCAAGCATCTCCTTTGCATCCACAATATCCTTGAAGTCCTTCATCACCTCTTCAGCAACTTGCACACGTAGGCGCTTATGTCTTGGGTCTCTTAGTATCCCAATGACATCGCTTGACTTCAATAAACTAGCTAGAGCATATGAACAGTCAATATCATCCCTGTCCGTTCTTCCCATCACATCTTCCATGAAGTTCCTAAAGAAGAACACTAAAAACTTAGTCAAAACAGTTAGCACAAAAGAGAGTAATCTCATTGGAACATTTGATAACCAACCTTGTAGCCCAGACTCTCCTCTTTCTAGCACCACCAATGGGTGCCAATGCATCCATGTTATGTAAGTACCTTCTTTTCCTCTCCTTTAATCCCAAAGGTGTTTCTTTCATATTTTGCACTCGTTCTTCTGCCTAATCTCGTTCCTTCTCTACGGTTCGTCGAACTTGATTGTATATAGATCTTTCCAAGCCTTTTTTTGACTCAGCTATCTTATAGAGTGACTCTTCTAATTTATGTTGCTCCAAGTCCAATGCTTTGGCTTTATCATGAAGATCCTAGTTCTTCCTTTGAAGATCCTGCATAGAGTTATGCATTGCAACAATGGTGCTATTTCCTAAATGTGCTAGCATCTTTGCTTGGGCTCTACGCATCTCGCTTGCTTGCATAGCCATTGACTAAGCATTGTTTATCTGATTGCAATACCCAAGCAACCCCACATGTCCATTTCCAGCAAACCGAACTAGCTCATGCATTGTATGGAAAGGAGGGCTCTTTTGGTTGGCAGGATCTAATGGATACAAGGATCCTTCTACCCAAAGGTCCAGATGCTTCTTTCCTTGCAAACGAAGACTGTGGATTTTGGAAGCTCCCCTTAATCCTAGACTACGTGTGCTTGCATATTCAACCTCCAACTCTAAGTGAACTTGGTACTTGTTGGAGACATCCTTGAATGGTGCCATGACTAAAGGAGTTTAGAAAAGGAGAAGGTGTGGAGATGCAGAACACAGGAAGAGGGAGGGCAAGGAGGAGGAGGGATGGGGGAGGGAGGACCAATAGTTGAAGAGGAGGAAAGGGGGGTAGACCAGCAGGTGTGGAGGGTGAGGAGGAGTAGGCATGGAGGAGGAGGGAGGGAGGAGGGAGGAGTAGGAGGGAGGGGGGAGGAGGAGCAGTAATGGAGGAGGAGGGAGGGGGAGGGAAGGAGGAGCAGGTGTGGAGGAGGGAGGGAGGGGGAGGGCAGGAGGAGCAAGCATAGAGGAGGGAGGGTGGGAGGGGGAGGAGGAGGAAGGGGGAGGAGGGAGTGAGGAGGGGGAGGGGGAGGGGAGGAGAGGGGAGGGGGAGGAGGGAGGGAGGGAGGGGGAGGAAGAGGGAGGGGGAGGACGGAGTGAGGAGGGGGAGTGAGGGAGGGGAAGGGAGGAGGGGGAGGGAGGGAGGGAGGAGAGAGAAGGAGGGAGGGAATTCAAAATTTGAATTTTGAAGTTTGAATTTTTTGGCTCCCACCTAGGAGTAAGAGTTGTGTAAGAGGTGGGGTCGGTTTTGGGCTTAACCCACCTAGGTGAGGGGGGGTTAGGACTTTTTGGGACCTACCTTGGCCCTTTCACTAGGACTAATCCATTTCTTAATCCATTCCTTATGAGGCCCTTTTGAGACCCCAATTCTCCCTAATGCAAATTTAAGCACTGTTGAGAATAAACTTTCCAAAGATGCCCCTTTTTTCTTCAAAACAACACCTCGTGAATTCAGAGTTGCACAACATATATTGACTTTTAATATTTTTGCCTTTGCAAAGATCATGGTAGCTAATGCAACTCGCAAGTTATCGAAGAAGATATCACAAGTGTAGGTCCCAGTACAAAAGAAATGTTGCCGATACGCACGAGAGTTTAATGAGGAGTATGTTGAAGTGGGAAAAACTTTTGGGAACTTCACAAAAAAAATTATGAATCTTGAAATTTAAGCATTGATTCCCAGCTTCTCCACTCACCTCGAGGGGTTCACCTCATAAAATTTTACTGTACCACGTGCATTCAAAAGGAAGGGTATTTTAATTTAACTTTTTGGAAAATTTTAATAGGTTTACAATGACAGGATGGGTTTTTTAATTCAAATTTAGAAAAAAATCACTTAGTTCTAGTGTTTTTATTAGGGGGTGAATTTTAGTTGAAGGGTTTTTTTAAATACCCCTTGAACGCACGTGATACGTAGGGTTTCTAAGTAGTGCACCCCTTGAGCCACTCACACTTTCAAAAAAGGTCATTGCACTGTACCTATTTGAATCCTTAGTATACCAGAGTTGTGGGGAAACTGAAGTTGAGCTGGATGATAGCGAAGACGGTGAATATAGGTGGACGATAGCATAAACAACAAATATAGCATACTGAAGCATCTTCAACTTGGAGGATAGAGGAACAAATGGTTAACAACATGATCACCTACACCAAGGAGGGAACATAATTTTGGAGT
The DNA here is from genome assembly GCF_047967505.1 of Dipteris shenzhenensis. NCBI lineage: Eukaryota > Viridiplantae > Streptophyta > Polypodiopsida > Gleicheniales > Dipteridaceae > Dipteris > Dipteris shenzhenensis. The sequence continues at coordinate 33,270,416 of NC_141607.1, read as the reverse complement.
TGGAATCTAAGAACTACCCCAAAATGTCTCGTCAGTCTTTCAATTACTTGGTAGTGGTGCATGTAATTATGCAACGAACTCTCTATATTTTATTTTAAAAAATATTAACCATTTTTTTCCTTCATATTAGTACTATGTATTTTTCTATATTTTCATGCTATTGGTAAAAGCATTCCACATTACCTTGCTTTCACCCCAAGGTTCTCAAATAAGAATCCACATCCAAATTAATGGTGCAACCACATAACTCTTTCCAATAATTCCAATGCATATTTAGTCAATTTTTTCCATGATTGGATAAAAGTCCTCATGCCTTTGAGCCTCCCATGGACACTTTATTTGGAAGATTTCCTGATTTTCTTGACAATTGTGTGTCTTTGATTAGCTTTACATTGCCTCCATGTAGATCTATGCTCGAGAATAAATCTTTAACCCTTGCTATACATGTTGCCTCTCTCTCCCCTGGTTTCATGTTCCATACATATACAATATTGTGCAAGGCAATTTATTAATGAGCTACATCTTTGCATGCTTTGCGATCATACCTGGTTGATAAATTTAATGATAACAATTATTAGCCATGGAGGATGACAATTGAACTCCTCCTGCAGAAACTTAACTTGCTTACTGTCATTGATGGCACAACACCGATGCTTGATGCAAAAGTACAAGCCAATGCACAAGCAATAGTGGATTGCCACCTAACTTCACAAATTGATTGGTTAAAGAACTATAAATATCTATCTAGACTAATCGATGTCTATTTTGGCGATAATGGAGTAATGAGAGCATTGGGCATTGGCAACTGGCACATCAAACTCTTTGATGAAAATGTTGTCAACATAGAAAAGATCTATTATGTACCACAAATCGTGAAAAACCTAATCTATGTCAGTAAAATAACCGACAAAAACATGTATGTAGTATAGAAATCACAGAGTTGCATAAATTGTGGTATAGAATATATTTCTAGTGTACTGATTGATACATTAATGGTTTTCATAGCTCGTGGGTGACGATTAAAGAGAAGCGTGTGCCTCTTCATATCATCTAGTGGGTGTAATCAAGACCTTAAAGGTCTTAATTCCAATACTCCCCCTTAAGATCACTAAGGTCTTGAAGGTGGTGAGTGTCTGGATATATTCAGAGACAAGAATTGAGATGCACCCCCAGTTATTGTGGTGCTTCCTAGAGCTTAGACTATATGCTATAAGTTTACAATATGCAGTGCACTTAATCTATCTAGGATCTAGTTCAGCTTAGATAATTAACATCATGAATAGCTTTGTCTTCATCTTCATTCCTGAATAAGGAACTTGATCTGAAATCTTCCTTTCTTCAGCGTGTCCACCAATTCTCCCCCTGAAGTGAGAGAAAGGGTTGAATTTTGCAGCTCCACCTTTAGATTCATTCGTAGGATCATCTTTGTCATCAGTTGCATCTTCATCATTCTTTCCATAGTTATCTCCATGAGAGTCGTCTTCATCGCCATTGCTTTTGTCTTCTCAATCTTGTTTCCACTTACCTTGATCAGCTTGGTCCTTTTGATTGTCAATGGCTTGGCCTTGATCTTCGTGATCTGCACGCTCCTCTGGATCACCATAGTAAGTAGAATCTTCAGCGTTGGTATTCTCCACACACCTTGAATGATCGTTGAGCACTTGTTGCAAGTCCTGTTTCAAATCAGCTATTGGCACATACAACGTATCAGTATTCACATATGTTGCTTTATCTGCATGGTCTTGTAGGTCTTTATCTTGTTGATCATTGTTTTGGTCATCGTTAGAATCTTGATCTTACACAACAACACAAAGCACCCACAGACGCGTTTCCTTAACTTTAAAAAAAACTTACGGGTGCGTCTATTTGCGCATCTATTGGCGCATCTATAGATCCGTGTCTATAGGCACGTCTGTATAGATGCGCATATAGATGCGCAAATAGATGCTCTGCTAGAAATTAAAAAAAAAAAGAAAGACGCGTATATAGACGCACTGATAGATGCTCTACAGAATCTTTTTTGTTAATAAAAGTAGAAATTTGTGTGGTTGAACAGAACGTTGTGTATGTTGTGTATGCTATGTAGTTACAAGAATCCCATTTCCACATTGTGCAATTCAATTCTTACAGCCAATCGCATTTTAATTAGCATGATTGCAAGCACTTCTATAGCCGACGATTATAATTCCGAATAAAACTTTACAACTCCAAAACGTTTAGTTCACAAGGCATTCATTGGTAGAACGTTGCACAAGGAAATTGAAAGCCAAAAAAATAAAAGGAGTGTATATTAATTCGTAGCTCAAAAAGTGCTTGTAGGTATATATCGCATGAAGCCAAGCCACATCCTGTGGCTTCAAGTACAAAAAATAAGAGGAGTGTATATACAAGAGAGGCACGAAGCCAAGCTAGTGGCTTCAAGTACAAGAAAGAGTAGCTTCTACAACTAATCTAAGTTCTCCACATCTTTAATCCCTTCTTCGCTCCCTTCTTCCTCATCTTCTTCCTCCTGATCAGTCGTAGGGCCCTGTAAACAAGGGACAACATCTATCAATGTATGAAAAATCAAATCTTTATTTACAATATTGACATTATTTTATTACTTTTAAATACCTGGGGGGGCGCTCTAGTAGCCTGGATATACTGCTTTTCAGTAATCAATCCATCATCATAGAAGTGCCTCCATGTATCTCCTCTGTGATGGTGGCAATGGTAGGCTATCTCAACAGGAGTAGGGTACCTGCCCACAATATCAAGCTGCAAGATGACACAATTTGTGGAGGGGTTACTACAAAGAAGAAACCTCCTAATAAACTTAGACAATATAATTTGAGATCGATACGTACAAATTGGGCCTCCCATGATCCAACACCCTCTGTTCCAAAATGCACGCTTCCATATTGCTCCATTTGGATCCTTTGTGTTTCCACGTGTTGTAGACTGGGGTCCACCTTCCATGCGTTCATTGCTTTCTTCCACTCATGCTTGTGAGCGGTGTGGGACTAGCCCCTTGGTGGTTGACCTCCCTCTCGTTGGCAATCTCGGCTAGTGCCTGCCTCTTAAGCAAAGATCTTTTATTGCCAAGTATCGTAACAATCTTTGACTTGGCCCATTTATCTGTGAATTGAACATTGGGGGGATTGGGATACCTAGAGCGATAGCAGCGAGGGTCTCATCAACCAAATTTTTTAGATGGTCTTTGTAGTGAATAAAGCAATCTATGTAGTTGTTAGCAATTACAGAGCGCATGAAGGCTATGATGTCCTTTCTCCGTGCATCCAACAAGATGCCTCCTGTCTGAGTGATGTCATAGAAGATCGTACCATCACCATTTGGCATGTCTACATCATTTGAATCATCCCCGTCCCCACCACTACCCCCCCAAAGCACTGTGCCATGCATCCCCCACCACTCTCCCTGCTACTATGCCTATTGCCCTGTTGTGTTGAGCTAGTACGCTAGCCACTCGTAGCTGGAGAAGTGACTCTCGACTGCCTGGGAGTACGCTGGCCACTCATAGCTGGAGAAGCGACTCTCGATGGCACGGGAGTACGCTGGTGACTCTGTGAGGCAGAAGGACATCCTGACCGCAGGGGGGAGAAGGGGCTCGGCTGGGCTGGGTTGTCTTGACTCCACTGGGGTAATCTCAATTGGTGTGGGGTTGGGGTGGTTTGGAGTCTGTACTGCCGACTCTTGGGGGGTGTTTGTAGTACCTGTCATGTATGTGTATAACTCCGCAAGAGTGGGAGGGTGCCCCAAAATGTTATATAACTCCCGAAAGATGGCATCCCAAAGATCAGGTGAGACTGAAGAGCTTCATGGCCACATGATGAATTGAAGAAAAGATAAAAAAAGAGAGAAAAAGAGAGGAGAAAAATGAGAAAAGAGAGGAGAAAAAATAGAGAAAAAGAGAGGAGATAAGAGAGAAAAAGAGAGGAGATAAGAGAGAAAAAGAGAGAAAGTGAAAAGAGAAAAAGTGGGGATAAAAGCGAGAAAAAGAGAGAAGGAAAGAGAGGAGAAAAGAGAGGAAAATAGAGAGAAGGAAAGAGATGAGAAAAGAAAGGAAAAGAGAGGAAAAGAGAGGAGAAAAAAGAAAGGAGATAAGAGAGAAAAAGAGAGGAGAAAAGTGATGGAAAGAGAGGAGAAAGAAGAGAAAAAGAGAGTGCAATCCCTTTCTTCAATCATGCAATCCCTTTCCATCATTCATGCAATCCCTTTCTTCAATCATGCAATCCCTTTCCATCATTCATACAACACCTTTCTTCATTCATGCAATCCCTTTCCATCATTCATGCCATCACTTATTTCCATCATTCAATATGCAATCCCTTTCTTAGAAGGGGAAGGGGCAGTGGAAGGGGAAGGGAAAGAGAAGGAAAAGGAAGGGGAAAGGGAAGAACACATAACAAAGACTATCGAAGCGCCCCTATAGACGCATCTAACAGTGCGTCTATAAGTGCGGCTATCTGTTTTTCCAAAAGACAGACGCGCTATTAGATGCGTCTGTAGATGCGCTTCGACAGACACCTTTTTCAAAGAAACTGAAAAGGACATGCACCCTCGATCCCAAAAAAAACAACACTAGTACCAAAAACATCCGTTCCCTGCATACGACAAAGGACAAATCCAAAGAGAGCAACTTCCAAAGAAGATCAACCACCAAGAGACTTACCTTGGATAGAGGTATGGAAGCTTCTTGTCCTTCTTCAAAGCTACTTCTCTTTCTTCTCTTCCTTGTTCACCCTCTTCTCTTATGTGCTTAGGGATGATTGTGTAAGCCTGGAAATGAGTGTGGGTGCTTAGAGATAAGTGTGGATGCCCAGAGCTATGTCTGTTAATAGGAAAGCAAGCTGCGCGATGCTAAAAGTATGTGAAAGAAAGCTAGCACGCTAAAAGTAGGTTCGAAAATCAGCTCACAATCTGCGCGTCTAAAAGCACATCTATCAGCACATCTAAAAGTGCATCTAAATGCACGTCTATCAGCATGTCTACACTACATGTTAGACGCACCTATAGACATGCTCCACAGTACAGACGCAGTGTTAGATGTGCTTTTAGATGCTCCACAGAGTTTTGACATTTACAACTCATGCAAGAATAAATTTTTTGGGTTGTTTATCTGTAGGATGTCTTCATCTTCAACAAGTAGCTCCAGTGAGGATGAATCCCTCTGTATCCACCATTGCAAAATGTAGTTGGAGCAAAAAATTAAATGTATGTGTGATCGATGTTGAGGAAACATGTATCATGCATGCAGAATTACACTCAATCACGTCTCAAAGTATGGAGAATGGGATTCAACCATAAAGATGGTAAGTGTTAAAGAGTTAAGGTTGATTGAGATACCTATGGGTGTTCATGTGTTTGCGTTATGATCCCGTATTAATTTGATACAGGATGCAGTGCCACACCCACATATGTTGCCCTATGCTCATCATGAGGAGGCGAGGTATTGGCGATATGAGGTGGGATCTTTAGGAGGGACCATTACGGATGCATGGAGTGATGGTGATAGTAGTCCTCGGCCATTACCTCATGAGGTCGTGAAGGACGAGGTGTTTGATGATATGGTGCGGGATTTATATGTCCATCAATCCTCAGGTAGGGATGATAGCATGGAGCAGGACAATCTTTTTACCGCAGCATCGACTCCACTATTTGAGGGGTGTACATTCTTTGTTCTATGTGCCTCCCTTGAGTTACTAAACTTGTAGACCATCTATGGATGGAGCAATGCAAGTTTGAATGCATTACTCAAGTAAGCTTTAAAGTCTATTTTGCAAACATGGTGAATTATGCTAGTGGGTCAATTACTCGAATGCTTTTTCTCATTTATGGTCTTCATGTGCAAGCTATTGTGTAAAATGCTTCCAAGAGAGAATAAATTACCGACCTCAAGAGATATGGCAAGGCAACATGTGACCTCTTTTGGAGGATTAGATTACAAGCGCATCCATGCATGCGTCAAGGATTGCGTTCTATTTCGTGGACCACATAAGGATGCAAGAGAGTATCCTACTTGTGGAGAGGCAAGATATAGAGCAGATCTCAAAACTTTGGATGTGCTTCGTAAGGTTCTATGACATTTTCCATAATCCCTCACATCCACACTTGAGAATGCTCGAGTTATGTCAGTGGAGGTAGTTTGTTTAATGGAAGAGACATTTCCACATTCGATTCTCAAAGCCAACTACATCTCATAGTGCGTTTGGTGGATGAGATTGCTATATGCAGTACTGTACATGCACGATGGTTGTTCTTCCTCGAGCACTTCATGAAGAACTTGAAGGGTTTCGTGAGACAAAATGCAAGACCTGAAGGTAGCATGGCCGAGCTGGGTTGGTTGGTACAAGAGTCACTTGTATATATTTCTGAGTTTCTTGTTGAAATGGATAGCTCTCTCCCATGAAGACCTGAGGATGACCTCTATTGTGCCTCAAGGGAAAGGACGCAGCAAAGTAATAGACATAGAGTTGCTTAATAATATCAACCTCTATTGCATGCTTAATAGTGATGTGATAGAAAGATGGGCGACAAGATACGAGGATGCAAAGGCAAGAAGACAAGGAGAAAGGGCCCTCTTTCATACACACCACGGATCTTGTGTGCCATACCCTCAGCATCTAAGAGCACTTTCAAAGGATATTCATGTGGATTGGCTACTTGAGGAAATGGAGAGAGTAGAGAGAGATTCATGAGGGAATGCATATCACAATGAAAGAATGGGAGTATGCTAGGGGATGCATGAGCAAGGTCAGTATATAGAACGTTATGCATAAGTTAGGAGCTTTCAACAATTCTTATTGCTTATTTAATTGATTGTGTCTTGTTGTAGTGTACTATGTTCAATGCTTTATGGTGTGAGGGTAAGCATTTTCAAACACAACGGATTGATGATAAGAGAAACACACAAGATTGCGGCATCATTGCTAGCTTTGAGGGAGCCAATGGAGCCATGGATGATTATTGTGGCATAATCCAAGATAGTATTAAGCTTGACTTCGATGCTTCTTTGTGTATGTTTTAGATGTAAAGTGGTTTAAGGACGTGGTGGAAAGAGGCCCTAATGCAACAATCAAATGCCATGCAAGTGGCTTTGTAACTATTGACTCCACAAAGTTTTGGCAAAGTAAGAAGGACACACTAGTACTACCGCAACAATGTGAACATGTATTATACACACATGTAAAAATACTCACTTTTAAATATTTAATACCTTCGATGCGAGGAAAATAACATGATTGTATTTGTATTTAAATCAGGTCGTCTATCAACCAATGGTGGATAATAATAGGTGGTGGCATGTCATACCTATTACGCCACGTTCCAAAGTGATGTATAGTACATTTACTAATATGGAGTCTATGGAGGATGATCATGGCCATGGAGGTGATGATGACTATGATACGAGAGAGGAGGATGATCATGAGATAGGAGATACACATATTGAGGCCATTTCTCGTGAATGATGATTTCAATGAGCAGATGAGTAGCATAAGTAGTAGTGGGCTGAATGTATTTGTAGATCTCAACACTAGTTTGGATTTTGAAGTAGATAGTTTGGCAAGGATTGATCTCATTGAGGATGAGATTGAACCGTAACCCATTGATATTGGCAAAACTATTTTACATATTGTCTCATTCTCCTCACCTCACTTAATTTTTGTATATGTGGGTTTGCCACAAAGCATTGATATCTTTGTTAAAATTATGTGCTTTGGTAATCATGGGAAATGTTTGGAAAGCAGTGATGTGCATTTATCAGCCTGCACCAAAATCTCACTTTCTGTATTCTGTGTTTTGTGTCTAAATCCACGTCTAATTCACAGTGCAAACGCACTAATAGACGCACCCATATTTTCACTATTCTAGGAGTGCCTATAGATGCACCCGCTATTTTGCGCATCTATAGTTGCTTTGTCTTGTTGTGTTAGTCATGGTGTTGATTACAGTAGTGGTACTTTTGCTCACCGGGGTGGAAAGGAGCTTGTATCGTCAAGCAAAGAAAAAGCGATGTCTTCTTCTTCATCTTATAAGGAACCCGAGGCTCTTGATGATTTGCAGTTATGAAATCATGCGTCCGATTGTGACAGATTGACAGCCCAAGGAATTTTGCATCTAAAAATGAAAAGTAGCTACCCTCATATGCATTCTGCCTTGTTTGGCATCGTAGTTCTTGTCTGCTTGGCAGTTTGTAACCGGGTTGGACATTCAAGGGGTGGAATACACCCTGCACTTCTCCTTGTTCGAGAGAGAGTTCACCTTGACCTTCATCTTCATCATACCCTTCGTTGAGGGTTTGTAGATCTATGTCTCCTAGTGGGTCTTTTTGCCCAGTCCTATGTTGTTGTTGATGCCCTCTCTGGGACTGTAGATCGTCATCTGCTCCTCCTTTTTGGGGTGGGAGGACACCTCATTTTTGTTGGGTGGTCCTTTGATTTTGGACAGCAGATCATGGCCATTAGGTCGTGGCCATGCTCCTCTCCTCTTTGTGGCGGGAGGAAGCCATTTCTTGGCATGTCTTTGTTTTTTGCTCTTCAATTTTGCCCGTCGTGGGGGTGCAGATCTTGTTCTACCTCTCCTCTTGTGGATGGGAGAATGCCTCGATGCAGGACATTGTTATTTCCAAATACTCTGAGGAGGAGTTGAAGGCCTGTGGGTCGCGGAAGTCGTGGCTGGTTTGGACCCCATCTGGCCACTGATACCATATAGAAATCACAGAGTTGCATACATTGTAGTATAGAATAGATTTCTAGTGTATTGATTGATACATGAATGGTTTATAGTTCATGGGTGACGGCTACAGAGAGGCGTGTGCCTCTTCGTATCATCTACTGGGTGTAATCAAGACCTTATAGTGTTAATTCCAATATGTAGAATTTCTCTTTACCCATGGTAATATTAATTCACCATCAGTTTCCTTCCGACCGACATTATACAATGGCAAGTATGGCAAACTATCCTACCTTGGCCGCACCATGGAACCTGCACATGAAGTCCATTTTTTGTCTCATGCCAATCCTCATCCCTACAAAACCTTATTATGGCATTACAAGCCCTTCATCGATTGTCTTTATCTCTATACAATCGTCTGATGATTTGTGAAGGCTGCATCTATGGTAAACTCTCAAGTACGAAATTCCAAAAAATTCACCTCGAACCCGTGCAGATTGTCCATACCCACATCTGCCAATCACCGACCTGCTGCTCCCTAAGACACAACACCTACTTTGTAACCTTCATCGATGACTACACCCGATTAGCTGTAGTTTCATTCCTAAAACACAAGGATTCCACAATAGTCTTACAACAATTTGATGTGTATCGAAACCTCGTTGAAAAACAACTACCATATACGATTAAAACCTTACAGTCTGATAACAGATTCTGATAACAGACGAGAGTACGTCTCTCGATTTTTCAGACACTACTGTTGCAATGTACCATGGCATTTGACAAAAATTGAGCTTAGACATACAATAGGGGATGATGATGTAGGTCATCAATTGTATGTAAACCTTGAGATAGACATATTTGGAGTGCAAGACTTTGAAATCGTCAAAGTAAATGCTACTAACTCATAGTTTTGACATCGACATCGAGACATCTTATGTATAACTTGGCCCTCACATTTTTATAGTGACATTTTGTATATTAATTTGTCTGTTAATTAAGTTCACTATCAATATATGAGTGTTTTGATCTCAATTTTTGTGAACAGACTCTTATATTTTTTATCTTTTAAATGACCAAACTTGTGGTCCAAAATTATTTTGGGACCCTTGGAAATGATGCTCTGTAAAAACATCGGTATGGAAAAATGTACCCAGGCATCATTGAAAGTGTTAGTGCAAGAGTTGGTGTTAGTCGGTATATATGTCGATATGGGGGTAGGTATATACCAACCCTTGTACTGAGAGATATACTGACGACCACACTAATGGAAATTTTGATGTCTACACTGGCACCTTCCTTGCTCGCCATCCATACCAATGATCTTCGGACCCATGCCCACGAAGCATCGGAAGATAGTGTTGGAAAGAGGCCCATTTCGTGTAGTGTCCATGGGAAAGCAAGTGACTGGACTCGTGATTGGAGAGCTAATATAGTGAGGAACCTCCTCCTGGTATGGAAGTGACTGTCAATCTTTCATGAGATCTCATATTGGGGTGAGTTACAAATCAATCATCTCTTGGATCCCATGTATATCATCAAGAATGCGGGGCTTCTATTTGGCCAGACTTGGTTGGTGGTGGTAAAGACACAAGGGGAGTACAAGAAGACTTGTAGGTGAGGGTGAGGATGCCTCACTTGTGGCCCCAAGAGCATGTGCGTAGAACCTGAGAGCATGCTTCTACAAGTAAACAAGGTGGTCCAGTATGAACCCAGGTTTGCTGTGGGGTATGACTGCATGAATATTGCTACTTTATACCATGCTCCTGCAAGAACCTTGCAAACTCATTTGAGAGGTACTCTCCCCCTCCATCTGACCTTAGGCATTTTATTTGCAGGCCTGTTTCTTTTTCAACCATAGCTTTGAAAGCTTTGAAGTGCCCAAACACTTCACTTTTCTTTTTCATAAAATACACCCAAAGTTTTCTATTGAAGTCATCAATAAATGTGACAAAATAGTGATAGCCTCCAATAGATGCAGCTTTAGTAGTCCACACATCAGAGTGGATGAATTCCAATGGCTTTTTACTCTCTTGAACATGCCTAGGAAAAGGTTTCCTTGCCTGTTTCCCAAATTGACAGGCTTCACAAACCTTGTGCATTTCTGCAACCTTGAATTTAGGCAATCCTGCAATAATATTTTGGGCCTGCATTGATTTAAGTCGTTGTACATTAACATGACCAATGCGTTTATGCCAGATATCAATATCTGCAACTACACCGGTCCCATGTGCAAACATTGCTGCACTCAATTCAGGCATGTCCGCATCCAGCGTAAACATCCTGCCTTTCTTCTTTCCTTTTGCTATCAAGCGACCATTATTTTTCATATCCTTAACAAAACATCCATGAGGATTGAATCTGACCTGCAAGCCCTGCTCAACCATTTGACCAACAGAAACTAGGTTCTTTGTGGTGTTCGGGACATGAAATACATCAGACAAGTATTTCTTTTTCCCATCCTGCATAGACAAAGGAATTTTGCCAATCTGCACAATAGGATGTGCAGTATCATCACCAGTCTCCACAAATCCTGGTTTTTCCATTTTCCTTGCATCCTGCATCCATTCAGCATGAATTGTCATGTGGTTTGATGCACCTGAGTCAACATACCACACATCATTGCTTTCTTCTGCACTTGTCACAGAATTTGTCATATGCTGTACCATAAACAAATGTTCATTTCTGTCATCACCCTGTCTACTAGAGGATGCATAATTGCCTTGCTGCAATTTTCCATTCATAATGTCATTCTGCTTTTTGTAGCAGTCTTTAGCCATATGCCCCATTTTACCACAGTAGTAGCATTCAACATTGCTGTTTGCATTTTGGCCTCTCTGCCATCCACCACGACCTCTTTGGCTCCCCCTGCCTCTAGAGTTACCACGTCCTCCTGCATAGGACTAGTTTTCTTGCTGCATATTCTGATTTCTACCATGGCCTCCAGATCTCCAGATCAGCCTCCTCTACCTCTGCCTCTACCCCTTCTAGCATTTGAGTAGAAGACAGTTTCTTTTGAGGTTCCTCCTGAAGAAGATGCACCACCATTTCTCTGCTCTTCAGAAATTAGAAGAGCAATCAACTCCTCAAAATCAGGAAATTTTTCACGGACGGCAATGGATGTCCGGAACTGTGCATAATCCTTTCCTAGACCATTCAAGGTCACAGAAACTAAATCGTCATCATCCACTGGCGACCCAATGGAAGCAAGTGCATCCACAATTTTCTTCACCTTCATGTGGTAGTCATTGATGGTCATATTTTCTCTCTGCACATTGTGCAACTCCTGCTTGAGTTGCATTTTCCTGGCCTGCGTATTTGTGCTGTACATTTTAGCCAAAGAATCCCATGCCACCTTTGGCATACTTGCATCCTGAATATGCACAATCATTGAATCTGAAATACTGATAGACAGCCAGTACATAACTTTTCTGGCTCTCTCATGCCATCCTTTAAATGCCTGCATTTCTTGTTGATTGGGAACATTAGGAAGAACTGGTTCTTCTTCATTTCCTGTAATGAACTCCCAGTAGCCTTTTCCCATAAGGAAATTCGTCATTCTAAACTTTTATGCTTGGAAGTTGTTCTTGTCAGGCTTTTCAGTGACAATCTGTGAAAGAGAATCAGACGCCATTATAGAACACTGCAAAATATTCTGTCACTGCAAAAAACACAGCTTTTGCCTCCCAAGGGCAAATCTGCAAACCTGACGAAAGTGGTTTTTTGACCACACAGTCACTTCCTAGTGACGATTTTGCATCAACAGGCAATAAGGATGATTCTGCAACTCCCAATATCTTTGCGCACAGGCATACGATGCAATTTCTGTGGTAACTTTTCACCGACCTGCAGAACAGTGGTCGCACAGCAAAAACAAGGCCTTTTTCTGAGTGCCTGCGGAGAACTTCCGCCTCCAAAACGGGCCTCGAAATGACCTCGAATCAAAAAAATAAAGTCACCAAGGGCTTCACCCTCCCCCGCAGCATATAATGCCCTCTCGCCACACCACGAAGGGGTCTCAATCTGAGACAGTGCACTCTTGCACTTCCGGCTATGCTACTTGCAGAGATTTGCTCCCAAACTCGAAAAAGGAAAGCAACACTAGTCCTCTTACCAGGACACTGCGAACTTGGTTTGGTTTCTTGAGCTCCTTACCACGAACAAGGCTCTGATACCATGTGAAGATAGTGGGAGAGAGGGAAGGAGTCTCACTTGCAGATTTCTCACATACACAATGGGGAATACACACAAAGGTGGAGGCTGAAAACAATTTTCCTCTTCTTAGTTGTGAAAGCCAAAAGAACTCAAGTACAAAGAAATAGAAGAACCCTATATGTGGGTCTCAAACCAAACTCAACTAACTAAGGTGGCATACTAACTGAGCCACGAACTAGTGTAGATAAGGATAGCTGTCATCCAGCTATTATTCGTGGGCGGTGTACCAACCGCATCTCCAGCTAACAAGTCGGTGACATAAATACACAACGGTCACCCTGGCATATCGCGAGTGGAGCTGGATATCTCAACAGGGAACACAAGTGAATTGGACCAAACATCTTCCAGTGAAGCTAGCAGCCAACCAAGCACCTCGAAGTGCCATGAAGGCCTAAGGGAAGTTCCCGATTACTTCAAAAACTACACTAGAGGAGAAGCAACAATAGCAATGCCTAGGCTAGTCAGGGAATTAGAGCTCAAAGAAACAGAGAATATTGAGGATACCCCAGTTTATGAAGGACCAGCCAAGACAAGGAAACTGAATCTTGCCTTGGACGGTGAAGAAGAAAAGCCAGTATACATCAGTGAATAACTCACTCTAGAAGAAGAAAATGAATTGAAAGCATTGCTAATGGAATATAGAGATTGCATGGCTTGGTCCTACAAAGAAATGAAAGGGATTTCCCTAGAAGTTGTAGTACATACCATACCAATAAGGGAAGGATCCAAACCAAAGGTATGTGGACCTTACAAGATAAATCCCACGTATGGCACCCATGTCTATGAAGAACTAGAAAACTACTGGAGGCTGGTTTCAATTATGAGATCGAGCATACTGATTGGGTGTCACCAATTGTGATTGTTCCTAAGAAAAACAAGAAGCTCAGAATATGTGTGCATCTCAAGAATGTCAATACAGCAACAATCAGAGATCATTATCCCCTACCATTAACTAAAACAGTTTTAGAAAGTGTAGCAGGATATGAAGTGTATAGCTTCTTGGATGGGTCTAGCGGGTACAACCAAGTACAAATTGCACCTCAAGATCAAGTAAAGACAGCATTTGCCACAGAATGGGGTATTTTTGCATATAGAGTCATGCCATTTGGCTTATGCAATGCCCCATCTACTTTTCAAAGGATAATGTACACCGCCTTCAAGGAGTTTCTCAACAAGTTCCTACAAGTCTTCCTCGATGACTTGTGTATAAACTCAGGAAAAAAGGATCACTTGAAATGCCTTGAAGAAGTGCTTAAAAAATGCAGGGAGTATGGAATCTCTTTGAATCCTCTAAAATGTCAATTCTTGGTCACACAAGGAGTAGTCTTGGGACACATAGTCTCTCGACATGGGATTGTAACTGACATGGACAAAATAAAGATCATGATGGAACTTCCCCCCCCCCCCCGCTAAATGCTTCATGGGACATGCTAGATACTATAGACGATTCATACTGAGGTATGCCATGATTGCAAGGCCCCTATACAAGCTCCTCATCAAATTCACTTGGACAGATGAATGCGAACAAGCATTTGAAACCCTCAAGTGGAGATTGATCACAGCCCTGTTCTAATGGCACCAAACTGGGACATAGACTTTCATGTACATACTAACGGTTCCAATTATGCAGTAGGGAGTGTGTTATGTCAACCTGGCAAACACAACAAAGAGTACCCAGTATACTTTACAAGCAGACAACTAAATGATGCAGAGGTGAATTACATCACAACAGAAAGAGCAGCCTTGGCAATGATCTATAGCATGAAGAAATTTCGACACTATCTATTGGCTACTGACTTTATCTTCTACACAGATCATCATACCTTATTATATCTTGTGAATCGGCCATGTACGATAGGCCGGATCACTCGATGGCTTCTACTGTTACAAGAATTCAATTTCAAAATCGTGGTGAGAAAAGGAGCTCAACATTTCATTGCCGATCACATGTCACGATTGAGAATAGGAGAAGAGCCAGAAGGAATAAAAGATGATCTACAAGATGCTGCATTATTTCAAATAGACACTATGCCTGATTGGTGTGTAGACATCATTGGGTATTTAATGGTAGGAAGACCACCTCCTAAAATGAAAGCAATGGATGCTAGGAAACTAATTCTAAAAGCTGCACCCTATCAACTCATTATAGGACAACTATACAAGATGGGCAAGGACTAGGTTTTAAGGAGATGTGTGATGCCACATGAGATCATGCCAATCCTCAGTGAAGCACATGAAGGCATTATAAGCGGACATTTCCAAGGGGAAGCAACAGCAAGAAAAGTCCTTCTCGCAGGATACTGATGGCCAACACTTTGGTCAGATGCCTACGAATATGTCAAAAGCTGTGATGTATGCCAATGAGCTTCTAAACCACAACACAAAGACTTCAATCCCCTAACAGTAGTCATTGCACAAAAACCCTTTGCAAAATGGGGGATTGATTTTGTGGGTGCCATCCATCCAAAAGCAAAAGGAACATAGGCACGCTACATCATTGTGACCACAGATTACTTTACTAAGTGGGCTGAAGCTAAAGCCGTCAGAAAGGCAGATGCCAAAAGCACAGCAAGGTTCTTGTATGAGAATGTGATCACCTGATTTGGATGTCCCATTGAAATTGTGTCAGATAGAGGCACACATTTTGTCAATGAGGTCATCCAAGAACTCTTGTCTAGCTTTATGGTGATCCATAGAAAGAGCACACCTTACTACCCCCAAGAGAATGGACAAGCCGAATCCACCAACATAATTCTATGTATTGTCCTCACCATGGTAGTAGAACCAAGGCATTCTGATTGGGTAGAGAAACTAAATGCAGCCTTATGGGCATATAGAACCACACTCAAGGTCAGTACAGGAAATACACCTTCTCAATTGGTGTACGGCCTTAAAGCTGTGGTCCCACTGGAATTTGTAATACCTAGTCTATGCATAGCATTACAAGAACGCATGGGAGATCATGAATCATTGAAAGAAAGACTCTACCAATTAGAGAAGCATATAGAGACTAGATTAGTTGCCTACCATGCCATGACAACAGAAAAATCAAGAAGGAAGGCATGGTTTGATAGAAACCTCAAAGACAAAGACATCAAAGAAGGTGACTTGGTTCTACTATACAATACCAAAGTCCATAAGGGCAAGCTCAAATTTCTAGGTCAAGGACCCTATAGAGTCAAAAAAATGAATCCCATCAGAGCTGTGCTGCTAGAAACACTGGATGGATGGAGTTCACAACAACAATAAACGCGAGCCAACTGAAGTGCTACTACATCAACATGCAAGCCATCCTCGACAATAATGAAGATTTGGGGGTCCCAAGTCTTCCATAGTTAGGACTAGATTGTTCCACGAGCACTCACTAGCATATGTATGGCTTTGCACATATAGGTAGTTTCAATCGATTTCAACCTAGGGCTCAGAGGTGATGACTGTGTCCTAGTTGCCCTATGATTCCCTTAGCAAATTAAGCATATAGGAGGAATGCCTACCTCACTAGTCATGCATAGTGCACCCACACGTTTTGAGCACCACGAATAAATTACACAAATAAAAGCCCCAAGAGATACTTGTTGTGAATCCACACACACAACACCCTCATCACAAAAAGAGTAAAATGCATTAGCCACTCATAAAAGAAACATGCACTCTTGGCATATGACACTATATTGACACTGTCAAACTAGAACCTGATTCATGTGTGCAATGCCAGGGTAAAAACAATCCAATAAGATGGGAAAAAGGTCTACAATGCCATCGACAAAGCAACACCATGCCAAACCGCCTAAGCCTCAACCTCAACAGCCCTCCTCAAATCACCAACTTGAAGAAGAACACGGTGTAGAGTCACCTACCCAGAGGTCTGCACCAAAACGACCATGGCTAGTGGTTCTAGACAGTGATACTGATGAGCAAATAAATGCAACATGCCAAGAAGAAATGCCACAGAACCAAGGGATACTAGCGGCATGAGAAATTGAGCCACAGCAATTGACTATGCAAGATGCAGGTGCAGAACACCTTGAGGACTAGACCAACAAAGAACTAGCAACAGATGGAACAATACAGCTTGTATGGCCACAAGTCTCAACATTCACCATGTCACCCAATGCTTACAACTTCTTGCAGTCAAAGGGACTAGGTAGTCTTTTTAAGAAGCTAAAATCCTTCTCACCAACACTTGCTATGAACAAATACATTTGTCAATTCATAATGTCATATAAAAGCAGAGAGTTGGAGAAAGATAAGTATGGAATAGTAAGATATAAAGAAAAGACCTTACAGATATACCTCAGTAGATCCACTATGCAGGAGTCTTTCTCATTTCCAGATGCACAAGAAGAATATCCAAAGAAACATTTGGATGCAAGATTCTCTGAAATTCAGGATTTATTCCCACCTAACGCAAAGTCACAAAGCGGGGGAATACGCCATATAATGATTCTGGACCCCATATGCAAAGAGGCAGCTTAGTTTTTGGCTGACATTTTCAATAATTCAGGAGTGAGAAAAAACTATATGTCAGTAAAAACTCTTACACTCCTTGGTAGAGCAAAACTACAAGATTGGGCTCAACACATATCCTTGCTGCTAATCAATTATGTATCCACTACCCATAATGGCAAAAGCTACATTGCCCATCTATTGGCCATAATAATTGGGTTTGCAATAGAGCAAGAGGATGAATCTACACCCCTCTCAACACAAGATATAGAGGAGTTTGAAGCATTGATATTATCACCAGAATGGGAATTAGACCCCCCACCTACTCTCAATGAGGACAGCATGGAAGGGCAACAATCCGAACAGACTCCAGAGAATGACAATGTGGAACTCTACCAAAGAATACTGCAACTTAGTTCAGTCTTGCTCCCACAACAGGACTCAAACATGAAAATCCAAGAGGATACCATTCCACATAATGACTTTGCAAAAGAGCCAAATAACATACCTCTCCAGGAATCACAAGTCACCAATATTGACAACTCCATGACTCTAGAGTCACAACCCCCAAATGTCTCTAGTGGCACCATGCAATAGACTCTTGTTCAAGTCATAGATCAAAATTCCACATGGGCACATGAGAATCAACTGTATGACCTATTATACAAGCAAGGCCATAGCATAGTCCAGATCATACAACATCATAGCCAACAGTTACAATAATGGTCTCAATTATTTGCTACCATGGTGTCAGATGAGCAGGAAAGAGAAATGGAAAGACAGATGCTCCCATCACTCCAATCCAAAGTGCAAAGTGCCGAGACTGAAATTATGAAGCTCAAGGAAAGCATGGCAGAACAAATGCAGCAACAACTCCTTGCACACAATGCTCTAGCAGAAAGTAGAGAGGATGCCCTACAAGCCACGATTTCTCTCCAAGATAAACACCTATAGCTATCTGAGGCCTTGAACCAAAAGGAAAAGGTCGAGTTATCCCTCTCCCATATGCAAGCCACTTGTGATGATATCAAAAAGGAATTGGTGCAATTAAATGAAAGATTATTACTTAAAGAGGATCAGCTCCATGCCACATTAGACACAAACAATGAGTTGCAAAATAGCCTCAAAGAGGGCGAACATCAAATTCAAGCTCTAGAGAAGGAAGGCATGGAATCAAGGGAGATACTTGCGCACAGCAAAGCAGAACTCGACACTCAAGAACAAGAGATACTCCAACTCCGCATGCATAATGATCAAGTTCCAGGGCATCCAAAAGCAACTCAACAATTCAATAGTCTAAAGCTTGCATACACCTCCACATTGGGTAAGTATAAAGATAAGTGCATGGAGTGGCAAAATCAAAAAGCTATAATTTCCAAGTTGGAAATTCAACTACTAGGTTAAGCCGATGATGATGCAGAGGGGTCAGCACAAGATCTTTTGATACAAGGCATCACTACATTATACCAAGAGCTTGTTGCAGTCCTCCAGCAAGAGGATCACCTTGAAGGAAGAATACGCATACTCTAGAAACACTTGCAAATCAAAATGTTACATACAGTATCTGGTCTTGGACCAGACCAGTAAGCACAAAGAATCTCTGAGATCTATGCCAGCACATGGATGAAGATGAGAGGAATGTGTTCTGTCTCTCAGTGCATGCAAATCTCATCATACGGGTACAGGCTAATGCAATACTACATTATGAATGCTTGATGGGAAGCCCCCCTCTTTGCATAATAGCTGGACTCCTACCTTTACAGCAACAATCACCAGCAATTTCCATGGGATACAACTCCCACAAAAATCCAAAATTAAAGCTGTCAATGCCTACCAGAAGCAACAGGGATCTACCAGAGGAATATGTGGTCTACCTTCAATCTAATCTCCCCTATCTTGCCACTCTCTATTCTGATCTACTCACATCCCTACCTAACTTCAGTACTATCCTCCATACCTTTCTAGAAATCCATGCTAATCCATATTCCTTGCCATGCCTCTTTGCCCATGCCTCTCAACACTATTGCCTAATCCAAGAATCTAACTCCTATCATCCAGTTACACCTAACTTTTTTCCAACACTTGACAATCCATCCCTTGAGGATTATCAAGTTGCTAAGTCAATTTGTCCTGCTCTCCCTCCACTTTCCTCCAACATCCCTACTTCTAAGTTCTTAATTCACTACTTTCTTCGACCTCAAGCTTTTCCCCTATAACATCTTCCTCTCCCCCAAGACCACATGTCCCTCCAATGTCCCTTGAGTTTCCTATGGAAGACACCATCAATGATTCCATCAATGAGCTTCAAGAATTGGATAATCCAATATGCACACCCACAAGGGAGTTGCAACAAGATACAGATAGGATTCCCATGCCTGGTAATCCCATTGGTGGTTTTTGGAGGCAATACCCAAACATACAGTCAAGAGGAGGATGGGACCTCTTGCGAATTTCAATGATATCCGCCAAGCACAAATCACTCCAAACATTAGCATGAAATTGAAGCCATAGCCTGCTTGGCATAGAACAGAGCTACTTAATGAAAAGTACCTCCTTGAATAGATGCAGGCTCCATCTTCCTTTCGCATGCATCCCACATTTGATGCGGTGCCCCATCGCTACTGGTGGGATGCCAATCATCATGATCCAGATAATGTAGATGCTCCTTGCAATTGGCCGTTAATCAATAGAAACTCTAAAATCAAATGGACAAGCCAGGAAACACTTACCAGAGCCTTGGACGGACATGCATCAATTATGCAAAGAAGTTATGACAAAACACTCAAGGAAAGTGCAAGATACAGTGAAGCCTTAGCAGTCATCCTGGAGGTGTCCCTCACCATTGACGACCAATTGCTCGCAACCTCAGCTTCAATCCAAATCAACAAATAGATGCTCAAACAACAAGTCGCCTCTTTTAAAGGGTCATATCTCTTCAAGGGCGTTATGTGTGTTTGTTTGAAGAAATGGTTGACGTTGGCTTCTTAAAAACTGAGCAAGCAATCTATGGTGTTCGTGGATTACAAGGAAAAAATCGACAAGAAGCTCGCTCCATCTATCACTACCGCCATCTTTACCATAATCATTGGGTAAAGACACCACATCACAACATCGTCTAAACACCCGACCATAACCTGAGGACGGGTAATCAAATCGGTCCAGGGGAGTTGTTAACCCTGTGGCAACAAGGGCTAGAAGTGTAGTCTAGGACAACAACTATGAGAGCATTGTGTGTGTAGAGTAGCGGCGAAGCTCCGCTTGTAATATCTTGATCCTGAAATATAGTATGATCAATCTTAAAGGATGAGGATAGCCAAAATCCTCTCTAGAAAAGATCCAATCATACTTGCAAAATCAGGATGTAGAGAGAGAAATACTAAAAGCCTACACTTTCGGAGGTCCCTCCACTTTGTGTAGAGACCCAAAAGGTCCCCCCACTCTGTGTAGAGACCCAAAAGGTCCCTTCCAAAAAGTGGAGAGACCAACATGTATAAATATCTCTCAAATAGAATGAAGCTCCCACTCTTTGGGATTCAGTTTTCAAGGTCACTATTGTGTTCATGCGATTGATTTCCATTGCGTCCATGCTCTCTTACACTATCGCGTTCTAGCATGCCCTTACCCTTGCATTCTCTACCCTTGAACTCCCTCCTCCTCCTCCTTCCTCCCTCTTCCTTCCTCCTCCTCATCCTCCTCCCTTCCCCTCCATCCTCCCTCCCTTGAACTCCCCCCTCCTCCTCCTCCCTTCTCCTCCATCTCCTCTTCCTCCCTCCCTTCTCCTCCCATCTCCTCCTTCCTCCCTCCCTTGAACTCCCTCCTCCTCATCCTCCCTTCTCCTCCTTCCTCCCTCTCTGAAACTCCCTCCTCCTCCTCCTCCCTTCTCCTGCATCTCCTCCTCCTCCCTTCTCCTCCATCTCCTCCTCCCTCCCTTCTCCTCCCATCTCCTCCTTCCTCCCTCCCTTAAACTCCCTCCTCCTCCTCCTCCCTTCTCCTCCTTCCTCCCTCCCTTAAACTTCCCCCTCCTCCTCCTCCCTTCTCCTCCTCCTCCCTCCTCCCTCCTCCTCCCCCCTCCCTTCTCCTCAACCCTTACCCCTCAAACCCGCGAAGGAGACTAGCTCTCCACTCCTCAACCTTAGACTCCTCCTAAACCCTGCAACCCCCTTTGAACCCTGGAACTCCTAGATAACTATCTCAACCCTGTCCCCACTTCTAACCCTGAAATCCCCTTCTAAACCCTTGAACTCCCGTGGAGGCGAGAGCTTCCATCAATCGTTATAATCAAGCTCTCTTTCTCATTCACGTATGCATGAGATCTGCTTTCCACGCTTTAGCCTACACCTCTCAATGGAACATGACCCGAGGACCTATGCTACACTTGTGAACACCTATGCTATAACGAGTAACAACACGACTGTAGGTGACCAACACCCTCGAAACCTGCACTTGGGTAAAACAGAGACAACATTAGGTCAACCTTGCGTACTTTCACCACAAAGGGGAAGGCTAAACTCAGCTGGGCAGACAAAGCTGACTGGAAGTTTTTCAAGAAGTGCTGCAAGGGGAGGGCTGGACTCCGTAGGTACTTCGCACTTTGGTGCAGGCGGACGGTTGGCGTTCGAGGCAATCGTAATAAGTCTACTTCTTCTCATTTAATTTATTGTTCTATTTGTTTTATTACATATTGCATGCACTTTATCTAGCTCTCGTAAATTGGGCCCACAACAAGCTATGATGGGTCGCCTTCCCACAGACACAAAGACGAGACTCGTGTTTTGCATAGGAACAAAGCCGTGGTTTATTGAGATGGAGGCCACGAGAGCGATAGTCGATTGGGTTAAGGTGGCTGCTCACACGATATAAGTCTACTCCTACTTGTAATCTCACTTTTTAAATTGTTTTATTCTTTAAATTCCAATCTAATTTATAATTAATATGGTTTCACTCTTAGAGTGCAAGCTCGAATGTCCCATCAGCGGAGGTGAGCGATGATGATGAGGGATTAGGCTAACATGGCTTCGACGAGGGCTAGGGATCAAGGCATAGCTCACGAGGGCCAGGGATCTCAGGCCAGCACAACCACGATGAGGACGGCAACAATTCAGATGAGCAGTAGTAGTAGTAGTATTAGTAGTAGTTTGTATATACGTTGGCATGTATATGCTTCTGTATGTCGGCTTGTTTGAGTGATTTTGTACAAAAGCCTAACCATAATGGCATAGTGCGACCCCCTCTCTCGTGATAGCACACCCTGCATTTTGGTATGCTCTTGAAGGCCCACGAACCTAGTAGGGGTCCTGCGTTGAAACTTCAGTAAAAAAACTCAAGCAAATATAAAATGGCTAGCGTGCATAGACCAAGAAAAGCCTGGTACTGTAATGTACTACAGAGAAGTAGAATGGCTGGTGTAATTGTCCCTATGCTCATGACATGTAGTCAGTTGTGGGCTATGTGCTCGTCGCAACTGTCAAGAATGCACAAAAATGATGCCACGCTAAGGACAAGAGCATGGGCTTGCAACGGTCCCGTAGTCACGCAGGCCTGCGATCTGTGTTTTGCCCAAGATTTTAAATGTAAAGCCTGGATCAAGGCTATTTATTTCACATAGTTTCTCAAACGAACTGAGGCATGCTCAACCTTTTAGTGACCCACTACAATCCTTGGATCACATGCTATAGAAATAGCATCAAACCACGATCATTGATGAAAACTACATACGAGCAAATGGAGCTCACTGCGTATGAGCATAATAATGTAAAACTACGTCGTTTGAGCATCTAGTAGTCTTTCAGCACGTCGTGTGCTTTAGAGTCCCTTGCATTTAAGAAAAAGATAGGTCCGTCCGAACACATGTATATGGGAGGCTGTTTCAAATAGAGTCAAAGCTCCTAGGGAATAGTTGTCAGGTCGCTGTTTAGCACTGTGTAATGATCTTGACGGGTTGTGGCTGGTGCTGGGACTATTTAACCTCAGTTTTGGCCCATATTCTTCAATTCGCTATGCAACAAACAGAGTAAAGAGTTCAATAATGCGTTTATGGAGGATAAGGGTGTGCCATCAAAACTACAGGACCTTGAGCATGGTTCCAAGCATACAAATTCCTCCAAATGTTTATGAACTGAGGATTTCGACACAAGTATGTCTACGCCAGCATCTCCAGAGCCGTGAAGCTCTCCTAGCTCTCAGAGAACTATGTGCGTTGTCTGTTCTTAAGGATCCTGGAGAATAAAAGTGCGTTGCCAAACCCATGGGTTCAAGAGCATGATTTCTCAAAGTAAAGGTCCGAGAGAGTTGGGGCTCTGTCTATTGAGAAACTGACTAACTCCTATATGAGTCGCTTAATCCCTAGAGTCTGGGGTATCCATTATTAATCGCTGAGCAACATGATCACTAGATCCCTGGAGGCCCTTTTTGATTGCAGAGTAGCGGCAGTTTTTTTAGTTTGTCACAGAGAACTGTATTGGCCAACAGGGCTAGTGAATGCCAGCGTAATCCTCTGAAAAAAGATCGACTCATTCTCTATTTAGTCCTCTAACCTTGCATGCAAAATCCCTGTGGCTAGTAGGGATAACTCTAGACATAAACATAAGTATATATGAACCGAACCCGACCTAGAGCATCAAGTCGTCAGAAATCATCACACTTAGCTTTACTTCTATATGAGTCGAGCTGCTACTTAACTCCCATGCTCCACAACCAGTTGGCATGGCAAGCTCTGGTCTCCATTGACGAGCTTTGATCTTCATTCCTTCTTCGAGCTCAATATGGGAAGGATTTGGGGAGAAGGAGATTGATGAAGGAATGGAAGAAGATGCACAGAGTTCCTTGTCTTCCAAGCTCGTGTGCTACATAGAAAGGGAGTCTTCACCGGCCATGCGATTCCTCTGTACGAGAATTATTGCCATGAATGCTAGGTGGGGAAAGCCCTTGTCAAGCTGGTCAAATCCCACTATCTCGATAGTATTAGAGCCTTAGGCTTTTGTCATCATGACTCCTCGTGTGTATGTAGGGACTTAGTGAGTGCTTCCTTGGGCTATGTGCTCAAGTACTTCTATAATTTTCTGAGAATGTCCTCGAGATTCTCCAAATCTCCATTCCCAATGCCATTAATAGGGGATGGAGTACTCCCCACTTCCAATAACTCTGAGTCCCTCTCTATTCTAGGAGATTATAAATTGTGTATAGTATGTTGTCCTTCTCTGACAACCATTTCACTTATTCAGGTCAACCTACCGAATTCTTTCTCCATCGCTACATCGACTAGCCTCACATCCGGATGCCTCTTCTACAGAGTAGCTACACAGTGCATGGCAACTTATCACATGTTCAAAACACAGCCATACACATAGTTCTCCATGCAATCATCTTTCGATCAACTAGTCTTTGATCCAGGTGGACTTTACTTTCTACATATTTCGTTCCTCTTCTCTTCAGCCTATCTTTTGGGTTTTATACGCAAAGGCGAAGGCTGGCCCACAACTTAAGAGGGGGAAATGCACATTATGTACGAGATCATAAGTTGTACTCATTGTACATGCTTCCGCTACGTACTCACGTTGCTCACATACGCACATACTACTCTAATTTCTTTTCATTTTTCTTTTTAGTTTTGGATTCTAGCATACGCACCAAACGAAATCCACAAAAAGGTCTTGTATAAGCACCCTCTACTTACCTAGTGCAATTTAAGAGGGGTGTTAAAGATAGTGTAAATTGCACTATCTACATAGGGCATAGTGGAAAACCCTAACCCTAACCCTAAGGGGTTCACATGTATATCTTCATGTTCATTGTCAATACACTTACTGTACAGGTAGCTATATCGTGTGCACTCCTCTCTCTCTCTCTCCATCTCCCACTTCCGCTATCATTAATGAAGAAGAAAAAGAGATAGATGTATCGGTAGGTGATCAAGGCCCATTTTGAGAAGCAGTTGAAAGATTTGAAGGATTTATCCTTTTGCTCAAGACATGCAGATTAAGGCCTAGATCAAACCATTGCGTTTATGCAAGCAATGTTGGTGGGCCTAGCCTTAGGAGCGCTCAATCGTTGGCAAGCTACACTTCCAATTCCGCTCCTCATAAGAACTTGAAATCCAAATCGTGCAAAGAGTGTTTTAAAAGGCAAGGCACTCATTAGTGAAGTGAGCTAAGGATTTTTATATACTAGAACCACCCATGCTTGCCCATGGTGCATTGAATGCATCTCGGCTTTGGGCGAGCAATCTTGCTTATCCATGATCTTTGGGTGGTGCCCATGGTGCGCTAGCCTATTAACACCCTCAAAGCAACTTGGGCTTGTTTTGAAAAAATAATTAAATAATAATTTCTCCAAAACATCATATCCAAATTTAAAAGTTTGGATATGAAGAACATAAACTTTGATGCATATCTGTAAAGGTGTCGTGAATTTCAACCACGTGCCAAACATATGGATCACTTGGCTTTGTGTGGGCTCTTATTAACATATTGGCAAAAGGAGCACAAGCTTCAAAGAGAACCCTTGAGGATGCAATCTGGCTCACAAAACTTACACTGAGACCATGGCATGAAATACTTCCTCATAAATGGCTCAACCAATGGCAATGAATGAGATTTCTATTTAACAGAGCCATTGGGTACTGAAATGCAAGGTCCTTCATATCCCCCCAATGATATTAGTTTGAAAAGCATTGAAAAGGGTAGACAACTTCTCCAATACATTAAGGAGGGTAATTTCTTTATTTGTGATAAAAAAGGACATATGAGGATGAATTTCCTGCAAGGAAACGACAAATCAAAAGGTGTCCATTTGATTGAAGTAAAAGGTAGTACTCTCTTTCATACATACTATATTCTTAGATTAAATTTTTGTAGCTTTCATATGCGAGTATTGAAGCTGAATGACGTTGTATGTATCTCTCTCTCTCTCTCATCATTTTAGCTGAGAGACTGGAATGATAGCTCTCGAACAGGAAGCATTGTGCTAATACATGGTCTACCTCAACAATTGAGAAGATCGATTCATGCAAGATACCACACAAAGAAATGGAGGCTACAAAGACCATTGGATGGGACATAGAGAGGGGTAATCATGGAGCATAAAGATATTCCATAAGATATGGGAGAAATTAAAATTCTTGTCATGCAAAAACTCCAATGAAAATTAAGGCAAGAACTAAATGCAGTTCTATAAACAGGAAATCAATTCGATGGGTAGATATGAAATGCAGAAATACCTTAGGCAGATATATCAATATTTGAAGTCCATTTAGTCTGCAAAGTAAGGACCAGCTCCCAAGACCTAGAGGTAGAGAGAGACAAAAGGGAAAGACTCAAGATCCCTAGAGCTGCAAGAATCTACAAAATTTTTCCATAGGGATGGATATTTTGTGCACATAAGGGAAAAACTTAGAGAAAGCATTGATAACCTAAAACACTTTTAGAACAAAGGAAGTCTTTGAATACTGCAGCAAAGTCTTTGAGCTAGCATAGAATCTAGTTAATCAAATACACACAATGTAGCAAGTTTGGTAAACAGTTCTTTTGAATTTTTTGGATGTAAAAAAACCACTATTAGATAATAGTTGTAACTAGCACCATAGATCTTAAAGGGTCTCAAGTGGACTTTAACACAATCATATCATATCGTATCATATCATCTCTCTCTCTCTCTCTCTCTCTCTCTACACTGTACACAACTCACACCCAACACTCAATGTACCCCAAACCATTCCTCTGTTTACTTAGTCCTAGCCCACCCTTGACCTTGTTGTGAGTGCTCATGCTCAAGGACAAGGGGACATGAGGAGGAGATAGAAAATGTCATTTAGATTGCATATGAGGGTTTACACAACCAACTATACTAAAAGTTCCCATTTTCCTGGGTCATCGTTAGCTCAACGTTCCCTTTCACTCACTTAGCACCCCGAATGAGGGACCTGTGTCTCCCACATACTAAAAGTCATTTAAATTTCATATGAGGGTTTACACAACCAACTATACTAAAAGTTCCCATTTTTTTGGGTCATCGTTAGCTCAACGTTCCCTTTCACTCACTTGGCACCCCGAATGAGAGACCTGTGTCTCCCACATACTCAGCCCTTGATAGATCTTGAACTCCGCCTTAACATGAGAGTCAAACCACTTACCCAAAATCCTAACCCCAAACACGATCAACTTGTATGAATGGCACCACAACTAGTCTTTGTACAAAATCCTAGACTCGGTTCAAGCATGAATGGCACCACACCTAGTCTTTGTACAAAAGCCTGGACTCGGTTCAAGCATGCATCGAATGATTGGCCACACACCCGCTAACCCACTAGCCTCAACTTAAAAATTTTGCCTTCTCCTCATAAGGGGGGGGGGGGGGGGTTGTCTTACAAACGAGATAATGACTCAATCATTGGGACAACCTTGTTACACAAAAAAGTGGACACATTTCGATATGGGAATGTTGGTGCATGGTTCAATATTCCCTTACCATTTTCTTGGTGCACCTTTTAGCATAGGATCTGTTTTGAAAAACAAGCACAAGTTCATGCCTCGTGTGTCTCTCGTGTGTCTTTCCTTTGGATAGTACATTTGGACACGGGTGTTTGGAATGAATACATAACTAGAGTCACCTAGCCAAAAATTCCACACCGTGTGAAGTGTATGGTCTAGACAAGCTACAACACACCGGGCCAATCTTCCCACCTGCCCACAACACCCTATTGTGAGAAGGCCCCAATGTTGCGTTCTTTATTGCTGCTGAAGCCCAAGTCAAGGAGAACATTGCACTAGGCTAATATTTCTAGCCCACTAATATTGTGTTGTTAGGCAGTCCAGCTTCTTGATATACATGTTTCCATGTGCACTAGACACTACCACAAACCATAGTTTCCAACCCATGAATGACATCTGGTTGTTTGGAGGCCCTGACGATTGAGGGCCATCGACTCTCAACATATATCATGTGGTCTACCATTTTTTCATTTTTTTCGATCATTCAATGTTTGAGATATCAGTTTTAGTAGAGTCATTGGATGATGTTATGCACTCAAGGGAGATTTTGCACACTCTTCTTGTAACCCAATCATATAAGGCCATGAATGCGTGTAGCTAAGGCAATGAATGCTTATATAATGTCACATGCCTCAATGTCATGCTATAAGATGAATCTTCTTTTTCAGACCAGCAATGAACCACGCTATCAGGTATTTGTCATTTGAATGTGGCCCATATTCTGCAATTAGCCCAGATATGTGCGGACTTCTTCTTTATGGCCTTGTTTGATCTTGATAAGTTCAAAAGCCGGGTCATCTTAAAGGCATTCAGGAGGGCGCATGTTGTGTGTTCCTTGATAAAAAATCTAACTACCATTTGGAGGCTTCGTCAACGAATGCCATAGGGAACTAAGCAGCCTTGGATTTATCTACTACCATGGGGAACCCGGCGGCTTGGGTCTCACTGGATTGATAACCTCCTGCTCTACATGTGGCATCAAAGTTTAGGGAACCTCTTTGGATCATGCGACCATTTTACTTCGAAAGTTCAAGCTTTCCTAGGGGCATCTTATTCCATGGTTTATTGAAGCTTGGGTAGTTGAAGTAGTTTTTGTCATTCCCCTCTAGGTCAAGGTCATCATCATCATGACGATGCTCTACCATATTGTAGATTGGAGGAGGATGAAGGTTTTGATTAATAAGAGGAGGTAGATTCAATGAGGAGGGTTGTCGTAGATGCCGGTTAGATTGTAACTACATGGACACTTGCCGAGTGGTTGATTGAGTGCATCCTCCTTTGGTCTAGAAGTTGAATTATGGCCATTAGATATTTTTCAGTATTTTGGGGAATGTAGTCCTGGAAATGTGCCTAGGATTGTCCCCTTGAGAGTGGGAATGTGTCAGTGCAAACGGATCATCAATCAAAGGTGACGAGTGAAAGTTATGAGCAAATTAGTGCAAACATTATCCCACACAAAAGTGAAAATTACTGAGTGCTAGGGATGCCAAAATGGTTTGTAATGGGCTAGAAAGATACCTCAAAAAGTGAATTTTCCATGTGTGAAATATGGGTTCAAATACGGCTCAATTAGGGTCACAACTAGGCGAGTTATAGAGGGTTAAATTAGGGTGAAAATTAGGCCTTTTTTAAGGGTTCTTTGGCCTTAAGGATAGGTGTGAAGGGACTTAATTTTAAAGGAACTAAACCTAGCTTAGTTAATCTAACTAACCAAGTAACCTAACTAACCATTTAATGTCACTAGCCTAATAGTTCGATTAGCCAGTTATAGTCCAACTAGCCTAACTGTAGGTTAAACTAACCTACAATACCCTACCTATGGTTAGTTGGTGGGATTAGGTTAGGGTTATGGTTTCTTTTGGATAGGGGGTGGGCAGCAGTCATGGGCTATCGATCGGGTGGGGGAGGGGAGGTGGAGGTGTGGAGGGAGGGGGGCACTATTGGAGGGATGAGGGGTGGCATCATGGGATAAGGGTAGAGGGGCGAAGAGGGGGATGTAGGAGGTGCTGTGGACGGCACAGAAGCAGAGAACGTGTAAGAGCAAAGGGTTTGGGAGGGGGAGAGTGGGAGATAATTGCCTAGAACACCAAAATAGAACTCAACATAATTTCCCAAAGAGTGTGGGCCATCATGAGATATTTATACAAGTTGGAGAGATTCTCTCTATGTGTGTAAAAATTGTAGGAATCTCTCTCTACATGTAGAACTTGCATCTAGAATGCACATGTAGAAGTTGCATGTAGGACTTGCATGTAGACATAACAAAAGAAAAAGATTTTGAATATGACTTATTTCATATTTTTACATGGTTTTTGTTATTTTTCCAATGTTACATTGGCCCTCTTCTGATTGGTCAAGAGCCTATTTTTCTAAACCCTAAAAGGCCCCAAAATGAGCTCCCTTTCTTCCTAATGTCTATAATGAGCTATTCGATAGCATGATCATCATGTGGCTGCACACATTACACATTACATGGTAATCTTGGCACCATCGTAATATTTAG
This sequence comes from Dipteris shenzhenensis, assembly GCF_047967505.1. Classification (NCBI taxonomy): domain Eukaryota; kingdom Viridiplantae; phylum Streptophyta; class Polypodiopsida; order Gleicheniales; family Dipteridaceae; genus Dipteris; species Dipteris shenzhenensis. The sequence continues at coordinate 33,240,095 of NC_141607.1, read as the reverse complement.
CACTTGCTTTATAAACAGTTTTTGTTGCTGAAATGATTCTCATCATGCTTGCAGCATATTCTCTATGCACACAGACCATGGTTTGTACAAAATTGGGGTCCTTTGTCCATTTGGAATACACAAGGCATGGAGAAGTCACACTATAGATCCAAGGCAGCCTACTTCAAGAACTCAAGGCATGGTGGTGGTGTCACTCGCAGCAATGCATTGAATGAGATGTTCAACTAGTTTTTTTAATGTTTACTAGGAAGGACTTTGAAGTCTGAAAAGGCAAAGGCATCAGAACTTGCAACAGTAGTTCAAATTGTATCAAAGAATAGAAGGCATAGTGCTTGGAAAGCATCCATAGGGAGTCGAGGAGTCGCACGTTGGTTGCAAGCTAGAGTGAGAGAAGGGAGCAAATGGGTCCAACCACCAACAGAAGCTATGCTATAATTGTATATAAATATGAAATAAACATATTGCTTATTTTGACCACAATTTGTGTACTCACTCTTTAATATCTTGCTTATTTTGACCACAATTTTTGTACTCACACAACGTTGGGGAAAGTGGAGACATGGTGAAGGAGGGGGAGGGAAGGGAGGGGCGTGGGCGGGGCAAGGGGAGGGGTGGAGTGGTAGCAAGGGTGGGGGGAGGGGGGGATGGGGGCTGTGGAGGAGGGCGACCGTGGGCGGGGCAAGTAGGGGAGGGCAATGGGGGGGAGGGCGACGAGGGTGGGGGGGGTTGGAGGGGTTAGGGTGAGGAGTGGGCACGATAAAACCCTAAATGTACTTAAAAGGGATGTCAAAACATGATGGGCCTATATAAAACGTTTTAAAAAACCCTAACTCTCATTATTCAATGGCAAGAGGGAAGAACACTGCTAGACCTACGGGATGCCGCCTCCACGCTTCCTCCACACATGAACCTATCCGGGTCTGGTGGCACCTCCCCCGAGTCTCATGAGCCCTCCCCCAACTCTCATGAGGTCTCCTAGGACTCTTGTGAGCCCTCCCCCAACTCTCGTGAGCCCTCTCCCAAGTCCCGTGAGCCCACTCCCTAGTCTCGTGAGCCCACTCCCAAGCCCCAAGAGCATAAGCCTTCCCCTTGTCAAGATAGTGGGAGAGAGGGAAGGAGTCTCACTTGAGGCTTTCTCACAAGCACAATGGGGGAATACACACAAAGGTGGAGGCTGAAAATAGTTTTCCTCTTCTTAGTTGTGAAAGCCAAAAAGAACTCTAGTACAAAGAAATAGAAGAACCCTATATGTGGGTCTCAAACCAAACTCAACTAACTAAGGTGGCATACTAACTGAGCCACGAACTAGTGTAGATAAGGATAGCTGTCATCCAGCTATTATTTGTGGGCGGTGTACCAACCGCATCTCCAGCTAACAAGTCGGTGACATAAATACACAACGGTCACCCTGGCATATCGCGAGTGGAGCTCGATATCTCAACACCCCTCATCCTTCCCCCCAGCCTTCCCCTCAGCTTGACCCTCAGCCTTCCCCTCAGCCTCAGCCTTCCCCTCCCCATGAGAGCCCTCCCTCGATCAAACAAAATGTGTTCGATAACCTCCCAGACATAGACAGGCTTCCCGAGGGCCAACAAACTGCTAGGAAGAGCACAGTCTTCCCTCTCCCAGTGATACAACCCATCGTAGAGATGATCCCTGTGCCCATGAAGAGGGTAAATCAGACACCGAGGAAGCCCCATCCCAAAGAAGGACAAAGCTCAAGACGTCCACAAGAGGAGGATCAATGTAGACAAGAGCAACGAAAGAAATTCAAGGCACACAGGAGGCAGTGGGATCGTGTTCGGGTACCTGTAAAGCCTCCACCAAGAGTCAGGAAGTCATACAGAGCAAAGCCAAGAGCGCAAGCCCTAAGGGAGATCAAGCAAATGCAGAGGACCACTGACAACCTGATCCCGCGTGCTCCCTTCCAATGTGTGGTACCGGCGATAGCATAAGGATACAAGGATGATGTGCGATTCAGCACAGGAGCTATGGGGGCTCTCCAGGAGGCTGCAGAGCAAGTGACCACCGCTCTATTTGAGGACGCCAACTTGTGTGCCATCCATGAAAAGCGCGTCATGGTCATGGAGAAGGACATGGCTCTGGCAAAGCGGTTAGGGAGTGACCCAAGTTTGAAGCCCTAGATTCTCTTGCAGCCCACTCTTAGGACTTAGACCACCCCCTGCCCTTTAAGGCACTATCTTGTATCTAAGGCCCAAGGGCCGATCTTTTTTAATAAAATATATCGACATTCTCTACACTATCGCATTGTTGTGTATTTTCCATTTCTATGACTGTAGTAATTGATCATTTTAATGTAAGTTTTGAATTCTGTCAAATCCTAAATGAATTTCATCGTCACGCATAAGGGAAAAGTGTCCGGCAGGTTGCCAAGACCCCAGAAAGCCCAAAACCAGCCACGGCACTTACCAGAATGCCCAAATTCACGCCATGGTGGGTTTTGGGCTTTCTAGGGTCTTAGCGATGTGCCGGACACTTTTCCCTTCTGCGCGACAGTGAAATTCCTTCAGGATTTGACAGAAATGAACTTTCGATACCCAGAATTGGTGAAAATGATACTAAATTGGCTAGAAATGTATTAAATTAACACCAAGGATGTTTTTATTGAAGCTATGCCTATATATTAATATAAAATCTTGGCGAAAGTTTTCAAGCTCATTTTTTTAGTTTCACAATATTGGTAGAATGTAGTACTTTTTTATATTTTTTATTTTGAATTTTGAAAGGAAAAAATGTAAATCCTGCTGAAACTTTAAATTTTTTTGCAAAAAAGTTTCAAATCCTGGCAAATGTTTCAAACGTTTATTTTTATTAGGGCATACAAACTTTCAAAGCCAATAAAACATTTTAGTTTCTTAACGAAACTAACTTGAAAAAATCATCCATGATTAACACAATTAAAATGATGGAGAAAATATATCATCAACGATTTAAACAAAATACAATGGAATTCATGATGAGCAATGATAACTTAAAACAAATAATATGTATCCATTTAAATATATGTTTATATATACAAAAGGCCTCACAGGCTATCTTTCTTCTTGGCTAGTTCGAGTACATTGAGAATAGGGGTCTTTGAATCCCCTAGTGGATTTCTAGATATAAATTTAGTTGCAACAGCACTAACATCCTCCTCTCTTGCTGCCAAAGACATAGCCGTTGCCATCAATGCCCTGCCATGAATGTTCGATCCAAAGGCATTGATAACAGCCATGCAGTGTACCAAAATGACTTTGTCGGCATTTCGAGTAATGTTGGAGTATCCAATAGCATGCAACAATGCCTTGCACTTCAGCAGCTCCGAAGGACCTTGAGGAGAAAATTTGTTGTGCGACCTTGCCAAGGTAATGGGCCAAAGAATGATCTCACCGAAATGCACTACGAACATTACCCCGTCGAGATGAGAATTCATCAAGCTTAAACGCATCCTACAACAATTCAACAAACATTAGAAGACCGACAAAACAAATTATACTAAAAGAACATCAAAATAAAAAATATTGTTCGAACTTACCACTACAGCGTCGTCGACTTTAATCCCTCCTCATTTGCAATGTTGATGGAACCAAGTGCTGTGTGATGTTCCATTTGGGAGGTGGACGCTTTCTCCTAACCTGTGTTGGAGGTGGAAGCTTCTGCATGAGAGGGTTGTGCATCATATACGAACATGTCTGCATCCCTCATTGAAATCAGCGTCGTCAAGAGAAAGTCTTCCATTGTCTGGTCTTTGGTACCTAAAACCCTGGGATCTTTGACACTTGTGTCAACATCAAACCCTAATAGGACTCCGAGTGCCTCATCCTCTTGTAGTCCAAAAAGAATCTCTATGTCATGGAGGAATACGTACTCTTCTCCATCGATGATGAGGGGGGACAAGGACCATAATTCTGAGTCTGGGTCAGTGGTCTCGGATGTAGATTCTTGCTCTACTGGGGGCTCTTGAAGTAGGCTCAATGCTTGAGCTGCTTCCATCTCCTCTATTGGATCATCAAGACTCTCTTCCATGTAGATGTTCGAGTCTAGCCTAGGGACATCTAGATCAGTAGTTCTACTAGAGGGGGTGCTAGAAGATGAGGCTTCTTCCTCTAAATTTCCTTCTTGGACAAGGAAGATGAATGTCATCTCCCATGAAAGGAATTTGGTGCCTGTATTTCCTATGATCCCTGCATCTAGGATGTCTTGAACTTCGACTGTCCTAAGCCCTTTGTTTGTAAGGTTGTCACAAAAGCGGGCCAAGTGCTTTACAAACTTGGGTTCCTCTACAAACATATACTTTATGTAATCTATGGGAACCCATCTCTTTGAAGAGTGGTCAAGTGTATAAGCAAAATTTGAGAAATTATCTTGCATGTAAAGGATGAGATATGAGAAGTCATCCTTGGCTCACATATATGTGCCTAGGACATCTAAAGTCCTATCAAACACTAAAAATAGCTCTTCCTCACGATGTGCAAATGCAGTTCGTGAGATGAAGTCATGGAACACAGTTCTAGCTAAATCCATGGCAAATAGCAGTTGATGGAGGGAGTAACTTCTGAGGATGGGAGTTTCTATGGCTCTCTAAATGTGAGTGAGAATGTGATGTAAAAAGGGCTCTTACCCCTTAATATATATCAAAACCCTAAAAATTAAAATTTATCATAAAATCCCCAAATTTTTTGAAAAACATTTACCGTGAACTGAAAGGAGAAAACATTAAAAGAAATAACATTTTAATTTAATTGTCCATCATCTTTTGAAGCAATAACTAGGATTTGACAGACAAAAAATTAAATGCTACACTAGTCAAACACGTTGTTAGCAATCTTCAAAGTTGCAAGAGGAATGAAATTGGCACTATGCATGCACTTCTCCACATGGCGGCTAATCTTACCTCAATCTTACCACCATTTAAGGTAAGGTAAAAGGACTCTGACATGCTGTCCTCCATGACCAATAGGTTCTCGCACATCCCTTAGAGTCCATTGCGATGTGACATTCATATTCTTGACATCTCCCTCTTCAACATCAATAGACAAACTTACCCCCATATTGTCTTCATCATTAGAGTCTAGGGGAAGCCACTGGCCATTTGTTTTCTTCTAGCGCCTGTACTGAAAAGCTAAATACAACATTTGGCATGACAAATGGTATCTAATAACCACATTGTCTTTACATGCGTGACATTGAAACACATCACCCTTTTGGTCGCCTGACCTAGTTTCCCAATTCATCCCAAGTAAGTCTTCAAGAGCATTTTCCTCTACACGGTTGCAGGACCACATAGTTTTTGTTCTATGCATATGTATATTCTGAAATAAAGAAGGAAAAATGTGCAAAAAAGGGATAAACCAAGATAACCTTGCCCATTTGGATCCAAATGTAAACTTCATGGCCATGCCCACATCCTTTGCAATCTTGTCCTTGTACGATTGCAATGTCCTCGAGTCCACATTGCTACAATCCATGTCTTGAAGTTGTGGTGGTGCAATGGTTTGTAGATGGCCATAGCTTGATGATGTCGTTGGAGTGATGTATGTTGCATTATACCAATACACATTCTTCATTTACAAGGAGGCCAACTTCTCCCTGGCATGCATTTGCTTACCTAAATCCTCATGAATCGCAGTGAACTTGCCTATGAATGATTCAACTGGTTCCCACTCCTCGAAGTCCAAAGGGAAAACATCTGCCACCATGAATAAGAGCTCTTAGAAACCAAACACAAAATTTCCAAATGGACTCATTACACTTACAGGTGAAAAAGCTACATAGATAGAAAGGCTCACAGTGTGATGGTATCCTAGATTGAATGAATGATGGAGGAAGCCGCATATCTTTTCCCATGTAAACATGTTGCACTTTTGCAAGCCATCCTTTCTTCCCAAACTTTAACTTCAAGATGCGCCCCTTCCACTCATGCAAGATGTCACCTCTCTTGCTCTTGGGAAGCTTATGTGGACCTTTGGCCAATTCTTTCAACACTATCTAGTCATTTAAGCTGTAGGTGCAAGGGATCCACTCATCTAATGCATTTCGTAGCCTTGCTCCTCACCATGCTTGCAGAGGTTGCAATAGCAAGAATGGGACTCCTACACAAGGCAATACAGCTCCATTAGAGGCACAAAAGAGGGAGAAGGAGAGGGGCAGAGCATCAACAGCAAAGGCACAGGAGAGGGAGAAGGAGAGGGACAGAGCAGCTCCAACAGAGGCACAAAATAGGGAGAAGGAGAGGGACAGAGCAACAGCAACAGAGGCACAGGAGAGGGAGAAGGAGAGGGACAGAGCAGCTCCAATAGAGGCACGGGAGAGGGAGAGGGGAGAGAGAGAGAGAGAGAGAGAGAGAGAGAGAGAGAGAGAGAGAGAGAGAGAGAGAGAGAGAGAGAGAGAGAGAGGAGCTGCAGCAAGCAGGCCAGAGCAGGAGGGAGTAGAGAAAGAGGGGGAAGAGCAAAAATGTGTGGGATTCGGTTCAAATGGAGTGATTTGGCAAGAACAGTGGGGGGCAGAGGCCCTAGAAAGAGGGAGGGGAGAAGAAAAATTTGCCAGAAGGGCCCTACCGTCCCATTGAAGGCAGTTTTGGGCTCATGTGGGGGAGGTGCACCTGGTAGGAGGGTCAAACATGGGTTAAGAGGGGGGGGATGGTTTGGGTGGTCCCTAGTGTAAGGGGAGCAACCAATAGGGGCTCTCTTCAGGCCTACCCAACCTCCACCTCAACATACCATTGCCCCACACGTTCTAGCACTCTCATTGGTACACCTCAAATCACTCTCTAATCCCTTGAAATTAGGAAACACTAATTGGAGGCCCTTTTGAGACCCCAATTCTCCCCTAATGTTACGCAGATTGAGCTTCCCGGTTCATGGCAGTTCATCCTCGAAAATAAAAAATGGCACTAGAATTAAAGCGACCTCATGCGTACAGAGTTTGATTGGCACAGAGAGAAAGGGCGATTGAAGGAGAGAGCAAAGCAGCACAAAAAGGTAATCTAAGCCTATCCTAAGAGCTTTTGGCATATACATAAAAATCTAGGAGCTCTATACATATGCCTAGAGATATAATGAGACTAGCCATAGTTAATGCATGTTTTGTAAAGCGCACTAGGGGAGGGGAGTCGGAAAGCTCATGGTTGGAATAGATCCAAGGGAGATACGAATAGGTTCGAAAGACATCATCCTTGCAGAGTGGGAGTTTGAATTTGCATGTCCCAAACCGAGTTTTGGACAAAAGAAAATAAAGTTATATCATGTACGTGATGACTTTGCCGAGAAGCTTGTGTAGGGTCACTATTATGTCTATGAAGAGGGGCCGCCCAATTAGAAAATCATGATATTTTTTGCAAAGTCTTTTGCCTTGCACAACAAGACAAAGCAACTATAGACACACCTAATAGACGCGCAAAATAGTGTGTGCATCTATAGGCACAGGTAGAATCAATGAAAATACGAGTGCATCTACTAGCACAACTATGGGTGAAAGCATTCTACGGTGTATGTACTATTGGCAAGAATGTGGTAGTACTAAGTAGTGTGCGATATGGAGAGATTTCTCGAATTGATGTGTAGTAATATATTTATTGATTACAGATTCTCATGCACAAGATATTCTCACGTACTCATTCTCATGCTCATACACACATTTTCACGCACTACGTCTCCTCTCAAGTGTTTCACTTTCAAACCTGTACTCTATCACTTCCACTTTTGAACTTTTGAACTTTTGATTTCTAGCTTCCACTTTCAAACTTCTGAACTTCTGATTTCCACCTCAAATTTTTTGGTAAGATGTTGACGCGGGTCACTCTCTCGTGAGTACTCTCTGTCTCTCTCCATTCGTTCTTCTCTTTTCCCCCATTCTCTATTCGTTCTTTGCTTTTACTCCATTCTCTAAATGCTTTTCCCCCGTAATTCAATATTCGGACGTGCATGCAATTGTCTTTTACCATTCCTTTTGTCTCGACATGCAAACTTTCTACTTTTGTTGTTGCTCTCTCTCTCTCTCTCTCTCTCTCTTTGTTATTTTACTCTATTTCATCTTAGTGTGAGTCCTAGTACTAAAATGTTACTCTCTTTGTAGTAGCTGAAGACCGCCATGTCTCCAAGGAAGCCCAAAGACATCACATCTACCGCCTCCAAGAAGCCCGATGCCCTTTCTCCAAGAAGAAACACTCCATCCAGGAAGTCTGCAACCAAAGAGAAGGCAAAGGCTATGAAGAGCAAAGCGGCTTCTATTCTGACTCTAACCAAAGAGAAGCCAAAGCCTAAGGACATCAAACCAATAGCAATTCCGACTAGAGTCAGTCTTGGATGGAGATTTTTCCTGAGAGTGAAGCCAGACTCATATCTGGAGTTGGACACTTGGAGCCGAGAAATATGGGGAAACAATGACAAAGAGAGCTAGCGTGGCTTTCATATAGGTTGGTTGAAGGAATCGTTGCTGAACGATTTTATGAAGATTTACTATAGGATTTACAATTCGAAAACAGTCACGAACAATAAAGTTGGTACAGTGTTAGCGCGGGCATTTGCTGCATCTACTCATTAAGTAGATGTGGATTGGGATGACTTTGCCCAACATAGAGATGTGAATTTGCGCTCGGCTACTTGTATGAAGAACCCTGATTGCAGGAGATGATGACAAGAACTCTATGACCAAATTGATGATTGGATGACCCATGGAGTTTGGATGTGGACCTTGGATCTTGCACCGACACATGGAATGGATGATGGAGGGAGTGGTCACTAAGGCACTGAAGAAGGACTAGTGCTTTCCTAAAAGACTACAGGTAAGGAGCACTTTGCACGACCACAGATGGAAAGAGTGGGCCACAAGGAAAAGGAAAAAAGGAATGGTCCCTATTGACGATGTAAAAAGCACAATCCACAACTAGACTTTTGCATGGAAAGCAAAGGAGGAGAAGTGAAAGAAGTGAAGACCAGCTTCCAGTTCATAAGTAGAGGCGGCCATCTCAGTTCAACCGATCTTCATGCTCGTCTCATGTTGAAGAGGCCCGTTGATTAGAGTTTATGAGCTTTGGGCTCATCACACTTCCGTAAAGAGTTTTGCTCGTTGCACAGTTCATGGATAGTTTTATTGGCCTTAGTGTTCATGAGCACTTTGGGCTCATTCCATTGATCGTGGAAGTCATGGTTTGAGTTGGGAGCTTGTTTACCGTATCTGTGGAGTTGTTGCAGTTGACCGTGGGCTTTGGAGTGGGAGTTGCGCCATCTATAGAGTGGGTGGCTGATTTGACAGAGAGGGTTTGTGGTTGATGGAAGAAGTTTTAAAGTTCATAGATATCAGACTTGTCGAGCGAATAAACTGTGTCAGCTTCATGCTGAGTTTTTTATGGTCATGGGCTGATCACCCGATCGTGAAGCACATGAAAGGCCTCCAGCTTGTCCATCTCTGATCATTGAGGCTGCATGAAAGTGAACCGAGGTGTTTGTATATGTTTCTTGCTTTTGGGTTGTGCTGGACCTACAAAAGATCTCGAGTATTGGATGCCTAAATTGTGTTTGATTCTGAGGTAGTATCAGGAGGATAAACGTGCTTGCATTGCTAGTTGTGGCAACCCAGGTGTAGTTGTACAATATCAATACATAAACGGGGAAATTTTGCTTGAGGTCAGTTCAATGTTTTGATAAGTTAGCTGGTAGGTGACTCAATAGACAGCACAGCTGGCTTTGCTGGCAATTGCATGATAGGTAGATAGGTTGTTGAAGTGAGCTGATTGCCCTCTCGATAACTTATGTGAAAGAAGCAGTAGCTTGTGTGGCTGCAGACAGTTTAGTTCATGAGCATGGGTATATAGAGAAGGTCCTGAAGCTTTGTATGCGACGCCATCAGCCAAGTCATGGTGAAACGTCATAAGCAGAGAGGACACAATTATAGGAGTGCCGCGACGTGATCATAAAGCAGCTTAGAGGCCTCAGAGGAATTGATTTTGGGTTGTTGGCGTGCAAGTAGGTGAATACGAGGTAGACAACAGACAGTTCTAATCATTGATGCCGCCAAGGATTTCTCACATGAATGACATGCAGGATTCAGCGCAGCTTGTTGCTTGGATTTATGAAGATGGCAAGTGTTTTTCCATCTAAGTTGTTGAAGGTCATGCAGTACGAGCTTGTTTACAGGCTTCACGTGCATAATTTGAAGCCTTCAGTGCTCACAGTATTCCTCTTGCTCTCAAATTAGGCAAAGAGGATAGGTAATCCACAAAAGAGCGAGACCTTGAAGAAGACCCTGCTCAACTTATTATGGCTGCATGGTTTTGCTTACTACAAGTATCGTCTGTGCGCACTATTAGTTTGCAACTGTGGAGTGGCGCAGGGTGGATTAGTTGATTGGTGGCTTGGTGACTAGTTTAGTTGCTTGTCGTTTTCATTTGGTCAAATGGCAAGGTTTTGGAAAGCATGTTAAGCTGGCCCTTTGGTAGTATTGACAAGAAAGAGGGTTCCTTTGGTTGTCTCTAGAGGAAAAAGAAGAACATTGGAAGCAGGGTCCATAGGTTCCATTCAAAGCTCTTAGGCATCCAGTCGATGTTTGGCAAGCAAGGTTCTACATGATCCTACAGGGGGTTCCATCTACGAGTTTATGGTTGCTTGGAGGTTGTGATCTCTATACATTTCATCTTTGTATTTTCTATAGTATTTGGTGGCTATCAGTATATGGTATTTCTCAGTATTTTCTCAATTCATGGTGTTTTGAGTTCATCTTGGGATTGTGTTTCCTCTCGGTGTGTTTGCAAACGTGATTATTCATCTAGCTATAAAGGCATTTCAGTGTAGCTCTGTCAGTCTCATCATGTTTTTGGTGCCTCCACGGAGGATCGGGGACCTTCAGTTTATAAAGAATAGAATCATTGGTGGTTGATCATCAGAAATCATGGCTCAAGACTTCCCGTTGTTTCATGGGATGCCAAGCGAGATGCTGAGAAGTTTATGGCACAGTTGGAAATTACTTGTTTGATCAAGAATCCGGCAAGATGCAGCCTTCATGTTACGGATCTTTAGTTATTGTGTGCAGGATGAAGCAAGAAGGTGGTTTCATGCCTACGAAGCCGCTCAAGTAGCAAATAATCCACCAGTAGATGTAACTTTTGAATTGGCAAGGGACGCTTTTTTACAGCATTACAGGAGGGTAGAGGATCTGAATAAGTTCGTGCAAAAAGGTCCCCTTGATGCATATATTCAAAATTTCAGCCGCTTGTGGGATCGCTGGTGTGTCTCACTAGGGAATGACCAGCCACCTTATTTCAGGACTTAGAGGCCCTTTGAGGATGAAGCTGGAACTAAAACCTGTAGCCAATTTCTAGGAACCTGTGGATCTGGCAAAAGGAAAAGAGTGGAAGATGATTAGAATGGAGCAGTTGACCATAGGAGTACAGCAAATCCCGAAGAGGGAGGAACAATATTCTATGAGTGCTTTGGTTGCACCAAGAGAAACAAAGAATACATAGAATGACAGTTTGCATAAAGAAATGCATGAGGTGGTTGACATGCTCAAAATTCTCAGTCTCAATCTTTTGGGAGGTGCAGGATGAGGACAAGGAAGAGGGCCCAGGCCACCATACCAAAATAAAGGGAACAGGCAGGATCCAAGACCAGGTAGAGGAGCTAATCAGAGAAGGTTTGAACCCTATAATGGTTACAATTGTGGGGATTGGGGTCACACCAATCCAATTTGTGATAAGCCTCCACGTAGAGGAGGAGACATGTTTCCTTTGCCAAGCAATTTAAATAATCGTGCAAATGATTATGGAATAGAGATAAAGGGGATGCCTGGAACAAGTGGGTTGACACCTGAGGAGAAAGGAAAGGGGTAGATAGATGAAAGGCAGCTTGATGTGTCACCAATACACTTAGAGGATCTTGAAGTCATGCCGGTTAAAAGGGCCAAAGAAAAAGAGCCTGAGAATGGACATGATAATGCAAAGAAGGGGAAAAAAAAGGAAGGGGAGTTTGCTTCAAGCAAGAAGAAATCAAGACCATGAAGGCATTTTCATATAGGGGATTTACCACTTGGGGGAACTCAAGAAAATTACTCTAAAGCTAAGGAGAGAATGGAAGCGACTGGTCAACCCACCTAAGCAGGAGTGAAAGAAAACGGTAAGAATTCAATCCTTGGAAGAATTTCTTGATATATGTCCTGTGATTAAAGCTTGGCACAAAGGAAAATCTATAGGAGAAGCATATGTTAATGGTGGAGCCTAAGTGTGTGCAATTACACAGTCATGTGTTGAAAGGCTAGGCCTCAAACTAAATGGAGTATCAGGGTACAAGATCAGACTAGCAAATCATTCCAAGGTGAAATGCTTGGGGATCTTGAATGCCATGGATGTGAGGGTGTTTGGGGTTGATGTAAAGGTAGATTGTCATGTTATGCTAGCCGGGATGGGAGCCTTTCCACTAATCTTGGGTAGACCATGGTTGAGACTAGTAAAGGCAGTCCAGGATTGGGGGAAGGGCACACTTACTCTGTTGGATAAGAAAGGGTTACAAAAAAATTCAGCATGGTGGACAGAAAGCTCCTAGAGGAAGAAGAGGAAGAAAGAGAAGATAGTAAAGCCAACTCAAGTGGGATTGAAAAAGAGAGTGAGAGTGAAAGCGACATCACAAATTCAAGTGGAGATGAAGTAGGCATGCTGTTGCCAGATGTTGAAATCGAAGTTGAGGATGAATTGGAGGGTAAATATGATTCATGGTTTGTTTTTATGGAGTTGGTGAAGAAAATAGAGGTGGAGCATATGCAAGATGTCCAAGAATGTACTCTCAAAAGATGCCATGAAGGATGACATTAAAGTAGATAAAGAAAGATATCTTGATGTTGTTAAAAAGCAAGATACAAGTGGTTACTCAGTGTAGGAACATATTAAAGATAAAGTGAAACATAGCAGAATATGGCATCACAAAGACGAGATCTAGAAGCATGAAGGTGTTAAGGCAAGTCAACAGGTTTTTGATCCAGGAGGTTCCACCTCTTCTATCAAGCTAAAGAAATGGTCAATTTCATCTTTTCCATTTGATCGAGGATGACTTAGGAGGACAGAGGGAGGACAAGACATTTGCTACTCAGCATGTGCATGCTCTAGCAGTTGGGGGGAGGGCAAAATCTGATGGGCTTTTTTGTGTGACTGGTATCTTTTTGTATCAGACAAAAATACTATGTAAATCTTAAATAATAGCACTCATGTGTAGGAGGCAGTAGCACTGATAGGTTCACATGTAGCTAGCATGGATAGGATAGAAGATAGTAGCTAGAGAATATCATGACATTGGCCCTCTCTATTTTTTGGGATGATTTTTGTATTGAACAGATATTTTGAAAATAACTATACGCTTGTATGAAGAACTCTGATTGCAGGAGATGATGACAAGAACTCTGCAACCAAATTGATGATTGGATGACCCATGGAGTTTGGATGTGGACCTTGGACCTTGCACCAACACATGGAATGGATGATGGAGGGAGTGGTCACTAAGGCATTGAAGAAGGACTAGTGCTTTCCTAAAAGACTACAGGTAAGGAGCACTTTTCACGACCACAAATGAAAAGAGTGGGCCACAAGGAAAACAAAAAAAGAAATGGTCGCTATTGATGACGTAAAAAGCACCAATCCGCAACTAGACTTTTGCATGGAAAGCAAGGGAGGAGAAGTGAAAGAAGCGAAGACCAGCTTCTACTTGATCATCCATAAGTAGAGGCGACCATCTCAATTCAACCGATCTTCATGCTCATCTCATGTTCAAGAGGCCCCTTGATTAGAGTTTATGAGCTTTGGGCTCATCACACTTCCGTAAAGAGTTTTGCTCATTGCACAATTCATGGATAGTTTTATTGGCCTTACTGTTCATGAGCACTTTGGACTCATTCCATTGATCGTGGAAGTCATGGTTTGAGTTGGGAGCTTATTTACCGTATCTATGGAGTTGTTGCATTGACCGTGGGCTTTGGAGTGGGAGTTGCGCCATCTATAGAATGGGTTGCTGATTTAACATAGAGGGTTTGTGGTTGATGGAAGAAGTTCTAAAGTTCATAAATATCAGACTTGTCAAGCGAATAAACTATGTCAGCTTCATGCTGAGTTTTTTATGGTCATGTGCTGATCAACCGATCGTGAAGCATAGGAAAGGCCTCCAACTTGTCCATCTCTGATCATTGGGGCTGCATGAAAGTGAACCAAGGTGTTTGTATATTATTCTTGCCTTTGGGTTGTGCTGGATCTACAAAAGATCTCGGGCATCAGATGCCTAAATTGTGTACGATTTTGAGGTAAGTCTCAGGAGGATAAACATGCTTGCATTGCTAGTTGTGGCAAGCCAGGCGTAGTTCTACATTATCAATACATGAATGGGGAAAGTTTGCTTGAGGTCAGTTCAATGTTTTGATAAGTTAGCTCATAGGCGACTCAATAGACAGCACAGCTGAGGAAATGGTGCTTTGCTGGGAATTGCATGATAGGTAGATAGGTTGTTGTAGCGAGCTTACTGCCCTTTCAATAACTTATGTGAAAGAAGCAATAGCTTATGTGGCTACAGATAGTTTAGTTCGTGAGCATGGGTATATAGAGAGGCCGTGAAGCTTTGTACATGATACCATTAGCCAAGTCATGGCAAAAGGCCATGAGTAGGGAGGACACAATTATAGGAGTGCCGTTACGTGATCATAAAGTAGCTTAGAGGCCTCAAAGAAATTGATTTTGGGTTGTTGGCATGCAAGCAGGTGAATACGAGGTAGACAACAGATAATTCTAATCATTGATGCCACCAAGGATTTCTCACATGAATGACGTGCAGGATTGAGCACAGCTTGTTGCCTAGATTTATGAAGATGGCAAGTGTTTTTCCATCTAAGTTGTTGAAGGTCATGCAATACGAGCTTGTTTACAGGCTTCATGTGCATAATTCGAAGCCTTCGGTGCTCACAGTATTCCGCCTGCTCTCAATTTAGGCAAAGAGGATAGGTAATTCACGAAAGAGCGAGACCTTGAAGAAGATCCTGCTCAACTTACTGTGGCTTCATGGTTTTGCTTACTGCAAGTATCATTTGTGCGCACTTTCAGTTTGCAACTGTGGAGTGGCACAGGGTGGATTAGTTGATTGGTGGCTTGGTGACTAGTTTAGTTGCTTGTGGTTTTCATTTGGTCAAATGATAAGGTTTTGGAAAGCATGTTAAGCTGGCCCTTTGGCAGTATTGACAAGAAAGAGGGTTCCTTTGGTTGTCTCTAGAGGAAAAATAAGAACATTGGAAGCAGGGTCCATAGGTTCCATTCAAAGCTCTTAGGCATCTAGTCTATCTTTGGCAAGCAAGGTTCTATTTGATCCTATAGGGGTTTCCATCTACGAGTTTATGGTTGCTTGGAGGTTGTGATCTCTATACATTTCATCTTTGTACTTTCTACAGTATTTGGTGGCTATCAGTATATGGTATTTCTCAGTATTTTCCCAATTCATGGTGTTTCATCTTGGGATTGTGTTTCCTCTCGGTGTGTTTGCAAACTTGACTGTTCATCTAGCTATAAAGGCATGTCAGTGTAGCTCTACCAGTCTCATTAACGTCTATAGTAAAACGAGAGCTTGTAAGTTTACAGGATCAACGAAAGTTCAGCGTGGAGCAAGAAGGTATACTGCATGAGTGGAAGGGTACAGTGTCAAAGGAGAATGCAAGATTGCATGCAGATTTTGAGGCTGCTACTACTGCAATTGAGGGCAAAGCCCTCATAAAAGTTGAATCATTTGTACATACACTTCGCTAGGTGTGTAGTAGAGTAGACAATTTATTACATGGTAGTGTACTGCAGGACGAGTTCTTGAAGGATGTAGCAAAACTTGAGGTAGAACTTGATGTAGCAAAAGTAATATTTGAATCTGCAAAAAGGCAGCAAATCAGCGTTGGAGAGCACTACAAAGTAAGCTCAAATTTTTTAAGCAACGTACAGCATCTAATTGAGAAGCTCCCAAGTCAGGGTCCCGGAGTTCTGAATCCAGCACCAATGCACCATCCCGTAGGCTCTACAACAATGACTATGAACATGAATATTAAATGGTGAGATTCTTAACTTCCATGTACAAATCGATGTTTTAGTTTTTAGAGTTGGGTCCTCTTACGAGTAGTGTGTACTTACCCTTTCAATAAATGTGCAAGTGTGTTTTCTATGGGCTTGGATTTTCTCAAGAAACTATTGATGTGCTTTTTGCACCATGCTTGCACACATATCACATCATGTGTGCAGATGCAATGTATTTATCCGTCCTGCAATGTATTGGTGTCAAATGCATGGTTAGCTGCCATCGGCTTTGACAAAGCAGGTATATTTTCTTCACTCTTTTTTTCTTATTACTTATTACTCAATAGAGTAATATAATATTGTACATGATGAACATTTGAAGTCAGTTATTTAGTACTAAATAGTACTGTTTATGTGATTTAGCAATATTTAAGATTTATATTTGGCATTTAGCAATGTTTAACATTTTGCTGTTTAACATTTTGCACTATCTAGACTTTAGTACTATTCAGCACTATTTAGCATTTAGTAGTATTCAACACTATTTAGCATTCAGTAGTACTATTTAGCTTTTAGTACTATTTAACACTATTTAGCACTACTAGTATTGTGTGTTTCAGCACTATTTAGCATTTAACACTATTTGGCATTTAGTCGTATTTGTCATTTAGTACTATTCATCACTATTTAGCATTTAGGACTGTTTGAATAACATTTAGTATTATTAGCACTACCTAGCAGTTAGTACTATTTAGCATTTAGTACTATTTCGCACTATCTAGCACTGCTACTATAGTTGTGTTTCAGCACTATCTAGCACTGCTAGTAGTGTGTATTTAGTACTAAAAGGATAGCTAAAAAGGCTAAATACTACTAAGCATTTATTACTAGTTAGCATAGTCAGCACAAAGAATTGAGGACATGCATCCTTTCACCATTGGATGGGCTCCATTTGTGGAGAGTGCAATGGAACATGCTGAGGTCTGAGGGCATCTAGGTGCAAAGAATAAGAGGTGAGAAGAGAGTATGAGATCTTTGCATCATGTGTTCCCTTCACCCTCCAATGTAAAACTTGTCGTTTCCACAACACCAGTGAAAAACATGTTTTTTATGAGCCCAAAATTCTATAAAAACCTTGAAGATGGCATTGCTGGAATGACAACAAGTGTAGCTGAGATTAGGTTGGGACGTCTAAAGTTGGCGCTTGATGAGGAATGCCACGTTCTTGAGATCGCCAGCCATGACTTGTATAGAGCAAAAGGAAAGCACATAGAGATGAATAGGATGGAAGCTAAATTGTTAGTCTTGGAGAGGATGCTGATTGAGAATGGTTGCTACAAATGTTCCAAAGATTGCATACTAAAGAAGATGTATAGGAACTGCACAAAAGGGTTGATGATGCCAACGTGAGTCTCCCAAATGATATTATCTTAGTTTTTATTTGTGTTATATAGCATTTTATCTAATCTCTCAAGCATTCTACATGAGCAATATATCTCATATAGTTTTCTGTGTACAACATCTCTGATATATAGCACGTAATCTATTCTTTCGAGCATTCTTAATTAGCTATATTATATAGCTCATACTATGGGCTATATATTATTTCTATTATATTTTGCTTTATTTAATCTTTCAAGTATACTGAATGAGCTAAATAGATCATACCATGTGCTATGTACTTTATCTCTGGTGTATAGCACTCAATCTATTCTTTCAACCTATTAAATAAGCCAGATAGTTCATGCTATATGCTATGCACATCATCCCTGCTCTATAGCACCCAATTCGTTCTTCCATGCATACTACATAAGCTATATAGCTCGTACTATGTGCTATGTACATTATCTCTACTAGATAGGGCCTTTGGCTCATGCATTCCTTAAGCAAACAAAATGCCTTATCTTGCTCTAGTCCCCATTGGAAAGATACATTTTTCTTTGTCAATAAATTTATAGGATACATCTTTTAGGAAAACATATCAACAAAGCACTGGTAATACTTTGTTTTACCCAAAATGCCCCTCACTTCTCCGACATTACTAGGTGGTGGAAGGGCCATGAGTGCTTGTATCTTCTCTCAAGATCCATTTCTATACCTTTCTCCGAGATAACATGTCCTAACAAAGCCACCTTCTTCCTAGCCAAACGGCATTTTGTAGGATTAAGGCAACCTTTTGCATAATTTATACTTTTCAATGCAATCTTAAACTTTTCCAAGTGATCCACACGGCTTGAATAAATGCAAAAATCATCCAAACACACTCTTATGAACTTTCTCAAGTAGGGTGCAAATACCTGGCTCATGAAACATTGGAAAGTTGTTGGTGCATTAGTTAAACCAAATGGCATCACCCTATATGCATACACCCCCCATGATGTAACAAATGAAGTCTTCCTTTGATCTTCCTCACAAATCTAAATTTGGAAGTATTCGGAGTACCCATCACATACGGAATATATTTCATGGCCTGCAACTTGATCCAATATCTCATCCTGTAATGGTAGAGGAAAATAATCCCTCTTTGTGCATGCATTCAGAGGGCGAAAGTCCACACAAACATGCCATTTCTTTCCTTTCTTAGGAGTAACCACCACTGGAGAAACCCACTCTGAATTCTCAACTGGAAAAATAAATCCAGCTTGGAGCAAGTTAGTTCCCTCCTTCCTGAGCACTTCTGCTTGTACCACTCCCAACCATCTAAGCTGTTGCACCACTAGCTTGATTTGAGGCTTCAAGTCAATTTTGTGCTCCACTAAGGTAACTTGGTGCACGTGAGTAACTATTTGCAAACAGATTAGGAAACCCATCAAGCATTTCTAGGTATTCATCTCTTTCAGTACCTATTATAGTCTCATCAAGAAGAATCTCATTTTGTTGGTGAAGACTAGTGTGATCCACCACTTCCTCATACATGGTTGAAGATGATGATTCTCCTTGTGAAGCTCCATTTCCTTGATTGTCCCCCCAATTAACACCAAGGAAAAGACCAAACACCACTCCTTCCACCTCTCCTTCTGAGATGGACTCCTCGAAGGTGCCACTTGTGTCATGATCGGATGACTCGAACTCTGAGCGCTCGGAAGTCAAAGTTTCCTCCTTTACCACCTTCTTGTGGGCGACTCTTGATGTTGTAGTGGACCTTCCTATTCCCTCCTTGGGGAATAAGATCACCTGTCTCCCACTTATGTACTGCCTTCACTTGACGGAGCCAAGGCCTTCCCAAGATCAATGGGTAAGCCCTAGCATCTGGTTTTGTAGGAATAACCTGAAATGTTGTAGGTACATAAATTCCACACACATCCACTGCCAACTTCTTCACCACTCCTAGAGTTTTCACTCTAGCATTATCAGCCAACTTAATACGATAAGGAGAGCTAAGAGAAGATAACTTCAAATTAGCATCTTTCATTCTCTTTTCACTCATGACATTTATTGATGCACCCCCATCAATGTATGCATTAGACATAGTCTGGCCATCTATGATAACATCAACAATAGGTACATCATCTCCCACATCTATGTCTATCTTTTGTGCCATAGGTATCCGATTATCCTTTTTCTTCTTTTTCTTAGACTTTCTAGTGCTGGCCAATTTACTCCATTCCTTCCCAAGCTTTAGAGAGAGTGCCAAAAGCTGCCCGAATGTGATTTGTGCAGTCTTCTCTCTAAGGTCTGTCAATAGATCATAACTAAGAGTCCCTTTTCCAAGAGGAAAATTAGATTGTCCAATCTTTCTTCGGGATGAATTTTTCTTCTTATGTTTTCGTTCTTTCTCTTCCTCCTCTTCGACCTCGTCACTCCTAGTTTTACGACTTCTTGTCATCAATGGCATCAAAGTTTCTTCCTCATCTTCCTCCTCTAAACATGTTCTTTCTAAGAGTACTACACTCTTGTCTTCTTCTTTTTTCAATTTTGGACATTTGGGATGCTAGTGTCCCTTCTCTTGACATTCATAACATGTAACTTAGGCTTATCCTCAGTTCGTGGAGCCCTAGATGGCTTGGCATTCACTAAGTGCGACTTCAAATCAGCAAATTCTACCATCAATTGTGTAATATTATGATCCAGTGAGGGAGCAGATACCTAGGATGTTGAGGCTACCTCTACCCGATGTGCCGGAGTCATGACACTTGTAGATGGCTAAAATGTGGACTCAATTTGATGGGCCGCCTCCTTCTTCAAAGCAATGCAAAGAGCCTCTTTGAAATTACTGAGATTTTTGCTTAGAACCTTTCCACGCAAGGTAGAATCCAAACCATAAACAAATTTGCTCATCTTGAGATGTTCCATTGCCAATGAACCTTTAGAATCTCCCATAGAAGATGAAGAAGACTCAACCACATGCAAAGCAGCTTGTTGGTACTTGATGAATAAATCCTCATACCTCATAGTGAAGGTCAAAACTGACGCTTTTTCCTTTTGGGAAATCTTCTCCAGCTGCAATAACAAGGAATTTGGTGACTCCAATGTCCCAAATCTCTCCTTCATTGCCTCGACTAAGCTTTCCCAATCATCCTTGGTATCTTTTGGCAAGGCCTCGTACCAAGTTAAGGCCACACCCTCCAAGAAATCTAGAAGTATCTCAGCACATTCCTTCATAGACCAACTAGTTAAGCGGCATGATCGATTGAATTCCCAAAGGTAACTCCTCGTGACTTCTCATTTTGATCCACGGAACACTGGAATGTTGTACATCTTGCACAAAAAATGAGCACAAAGAAGAAAGTCTTTACTTGTTAGCAAGCTAAGATCGTGAGGATATGATAGGAAAATCCTAGGCAAAACCTACCCAGCGTCTCTACCAAAAGATGTGACATAAAACAGGGGGTTTGGTTTTGGTCACATCTCAACCCACAAATTGAAGAAGAGAGAAGAGATTTGGGCATTAGATGAAGCTTAAAGAGACACTCACTCTCTATCTTCTCATATCAAAACAAAGGTATAGATGTCAAAGGTGAGGTTGTACTCTAGCATTGGAAATAAGAAAGGCTGAGGGGAAGCATTGATTTGAGCTAATCGGTCAGCCCCAAAAGTAAGGGCGAGCCGTTGTTGGAAGAACATCTTTAGACTCAACACAATGTGAACTGATGTGAAAGGCGTGAATCGATAGGGCTGATTTGGCTGAATGGGACAGTTGGGATGATGAAACATAGATCTCAAAAAGATGAAGATTTTGATATTAGTTTCATTCAAAACGGAGCTTGGAACAGAAAGTTATGACGGTTTTACAAAAGGTTCTCAAAACTACTCCAAACAACAGACCTAACCACTCAGACAACAATTACTTTTATTCTACTGAATGGAATAAATATCTGAATACATCAATAGATAGATCTTGAAAAGACATACCACCTTGGAATTCTAGAAGGATTCCTCTTCACTTTACACTCTTCCACACTCCTCCACATGCCCTCCATGTTCTTGGCATGTGCTCTCCATATTATTTTAGTACATTATGGAGGTCATGTAGTCATCTAGCCCACTCAAAATACATGACTCATTTCTATTTTCCCAATTACAAAGCAAATAATATATCTCTCAAACCATTCTATCCCTATACCAAGGTATTTATAATTCATATCTGTGGTATTTACAATGATGCACTCCACTCATAATCACATTTGCAATCATTTTCACTAATTATTCTAATTAGTGTCAAACCCACATTAATGATTACGTGAAATAAAGTAATCGACATCAAAAGATTGATAAGCCACAATGAGAGTAGCCGCAAAGAGCCATCTCCCACCACCAACTTCTCCGTCACACACTACTACACACGGATCTTATTGCGATGTTTACGCAGCAACATTTAGCACGCATGGGGTGCTAATCGTCGGTATGAAAAGCACGTCTCGTAAAGCGTCGCTATATAGCGATGTTAAGCAAATATTACTATATAGCGATGATTATAAAGGTCGCTATTATATAGCAAATTTTAAGTGTCGCTATATTCTGTAACTCCACCCCTCACCACTCTCTAATACTCTCTCTCTTTATACCCCCTCACCCCACTCATGCCCATGCCCTGTGTCGTCCTGTCTGGGTGTCCGCCATCCCTTGATGCTCTTGCCACTCGTGCCTCATCGTATTAGGCACTTCGCTATATAGCGACACTGAGATACTATTTTATAGCGACATTTTCCAAAGATTTTTTTTACTCATATAGGCCTTAAAAGTTAGTTTTTTCCAATGATAAATTTTTTTAAATTTTCATACATGTTTGATCTCATAGAGAATAAAAATACGAGAGCATGTACACGTTTGATCCTTTGAAAGAATAAAAGTACAAGAGCATGTACATCAAGTTCGAAGCTCATATATTCATGTCTACGTTTGAGACTTGGCTTCATCCTGAGCTAAGTCTAGTGCGCCAAACAAGTGTATCTCCAACTCTATACTGAGTTGATCTCCTATTTCATCATCATACATTCACCATAGACTTGATTATCTTCTTCAATAAAGTCGGGTGATTCTTGATGATCGTCACCTTCTTCCTGTAAAGAATAAGGGAGAGAGATAGGAGACTCAAGTTCAGCTTTCTTCACAACACACAAAAGAGAGAGGACACAAGGTTGGAGGGTGAAGCCTTTCTTCACTTTTGCACACAACAACAATACAATAGAAGAGGGAAATACCCTATATGTCAAACCCTAGAATACGTGGTTCATATGTGAACCCAAACCAAAAACATACGTGGTAGTCTAACTACACCACGAGTACAACTAACATAGGCGGTGACATAAATGATAGTCATCCAGGAGATATATCGGGGGTAGAGCTTGATATCTCAACACTCCCCCTCAAGCTCAAATCCATCTCATGTACACCAAGCAAGCTCCTAAACCTGCGAAGCTTCTCGGTACCCAATGCCTTCGTAAAAATATCAGCCACCTGCTCCTCAGTGCTGACATAGACAAGATCAATCTCACCGGCTAGAACCTTCTCTCTCACAAAGTGATAATGCACCTCAATGTGCTTCGTTCTAGCATGATAAATTGGGTTATTAGCAAGCATGATGCTGCTAATGTTGTCACAATGAATGACAACTGCTGCATGAATTGACTGTCCCATATCTGCAAGTAGCTTCCGTAACCAAGCTACTTCACATGCAGCCATTGCTGCACCCCTGTACTCAGCCTCTGTGCTCGACAAGGCAACTATTGGCTGCTTCTTGCTGCTCCAACTGATGGCACCACTCCCAAGGGAAAACATAAAACCACTAGTAGATCTCCTGTCTGAGACACTACCAGCCCAATCAGCATCTGTGTATCCATGTACCTGTAATGCACACCCAGCTTCATAAAACAGTCCATAATGCAATGTGGACTTCACATACCGCAGTATGCACCTAGCCGCATCCAAATGTGGCTTCCTCGGTGCCTGCATAAACTGACTTACCAGCCCCACAGCATAGCTCAAATCTGGTCTGGTTATAGTCATGTAAATCAAGCTACCTACTATGCGCCTGTACATAGTAATATCTTCAAGAAGCTCACCTGTCTCTGCATTGAGCTTCACATTCTGCTCCAATGGAGCAGAGATAGGCTTACAGCCTGTCTTCCCATATTTGGACAGCATGTCCAAACCGTATTGCCTTTGCAACAGCCATATCCCACTCGGGGATCTAATAACCTCAATGCCCAAGAAGTAACGCAGCTCTCCCAAATCCTTCATCTCAAATTTCTGCTTCAACAGCAGCTTCATTTCATTAATGTCTGCATCACTATCACCTGTAATAATCAAGTCATCAACATAGATGACTACAAGCACAATCCCTCTGTTTGTCCTTTTCACATAAAGTGAAAAATCTGAATTGGAAATCTGAAATCCAATAGTGACAAGATATTGTCCTATCTTGTCTGACCATGCCCTCGGCGCCTGTTTTAAGCCATACAAGGCTTTGCGCAACCTGCATACAAAATCGGGGTGTGAATTATCCTCATAACCTTCTGGCTGCATCATATAAACCTCTTCCTGCAAATCACCATGCAAGAAGGCATTTTTCACATCCATCTGATGCAAAGACCATCCCTTTGCAGCAGCCATAGCAATTACTGCTCTCATGGTTGCCATCCTTGCAACTGGGCTGAAAGTTTCCTCATAGTCAATTCCATATGTCTGCGCAAAACCTTTGGCAACCAATCTTGCCTTGTACCTACTAACAGACCCATCAGCATTGTGCTTTACTTTGTAAACCCACTTGCAGCCAATAGCCTTCTTATCATGAGGCAAAGGCATCAAATCCCAAGTGTGGTTTGCATCCAAGGCAGCCATCTCTTCATCCATAGCTGCTTCCCAATTTTTATGCCCTACTGCATCCTCAAAACATGTGGGCTCTGGCTCCTCTAGAACCTTGACCATATAAGCATTGTGATGTGCTGTATACCCATCATATCTCAGCCTATCAACTGGATACTTAATACGAGTGGACCTCCGTACAACTGGATCAGTTGCAGGAGTCTTTAAATCATGCCTGCTTTTCCTTGCACCAGGTGTAACAACAGAAGGAATCCCAAGTTCCTCATCAAGGCTCATTTCAGAGCCGCTTGACTCTCCATCAACATGAGAGCTACCAGCAGACACATCAAACACTGGAGCATGGTCTACTTTTTCTTTTCCCTTATGTGATACCTGCACAACACTATCAGGGCTGCCATGTGACGATTCACTAGATCTCAATCTCCTTGTCCATGCATTAGATCCACTAGTAGAGGACTCTCTGGGTCCACTCAAGGCTTGAGATTGCTGCTCTGCATTTATTGCAGCATTCCCATTTCTTGCATCTGCATCTCCTACCATAACCGTTGGTGCATACCAGCTGCTCATTTCATCAAAAACAACATCTCTGCTCACATGCATTTTGCGGGTGGAAGGGTTATAACAGCGATACCCTTTCTGGTGCAGAGCATATCCAATAAAGATGCATTTTTTTGCCTTTGGATCCAACTTTGTTCTCTTCTCATCAGGAACATGAACATAAGCTATGCAACCAAATACCTTCAAGTGAGAAATATCTGGTTTTTGGCCTGTATACATTTCTTCAGACATCATGCCATGGACAGCTGCAGTGGGGGTTCTGTTCATAATATAAACAGCAGTTGCTACTGCTTCAGCCCAAAAATAATCAGGCATGTTTTTCTCATTTAGGATTGCCCGTCCTACTTCTGCAATATGCCTGTTCTTCCTTTCTGCAACCCCATTCTGCTGAGGGGTAGACCTGCATGAGTACTTCCTTTGAATTCCCTGTTCTTTCAGATATTCACAAAATTCTTCTGAAAAGTACTCTCCCCCTCCATCAGATCTTAGCACTTTAATATGCACACCTTTCTCTTTTTCAACCATGGCCTTAAAAGCCTTGAAATGGCTGAACACTTCACTTTTGTGCTTCATAAAATAAATCCACACCTTCCTAGTGTAGTCATCAATAAACGTCACATAATAATGGCATCCACCAATAGAAGCAGCTTTGGTTGTCCAAACATCTGAATGGATCACTTCCAAAGGTCTTCTGCTCACCTTAGCATTTTTGGGAAATGCATGTCTGGCCTGCTTACCCATTTGGCATGCTTCACATACCTTTTGCATTCCCTCAACTCTGAATTTAGGCAAACCTGCAACAATGCTTTTCGTTTGCATAGATTTCAGCCTTTGTATATTCACGTGCCCAATGCGCTTGTGCCATATCTCAATATCTGCAATGACACCTCTCCCATGCGCAAACATAGCAGCTTTCACCTCAGGCATATCAACATCCAAGGTGAACATTCTTCCATTTTTGTTGCCTTTCGCAACCAAGCGGCACTTATTTTTCAAGTCCTCAACAAAGCATCCATCAGGATTAAATCTAACCCCTGCAGACCTTGCTCTACCATCTGGCCAACTGAAACCAGGTTCTTAGTGATTTTTGGAACATGAAGTACATCTGCCAAGTACTTCGTTTTGCCATCCTGCATAGCCAATGGCACTTTACCAACTTGCGTAATTGGGTGCGCAGTATCATCACTTGTTTCAACATAACCTGGCTTATCCAAATTTCTAACATCATGAAACCACTCACCATGACTGGTCATGTGGTTAGAGGCACCTGAATCAACATACCAAACATCATTGCAAGCTGCAGCATCTCCTGACATGGAGTTAACCATATGCTGCATCACAAAAAGGTGCTCATTTCTGTCGTCACCATGCCCACTTGATGATGCATAGTTGCTTTGCTGCAACTTCCCACTTTTGATGTCATTCTGCTTTTTATAGCATGTATTCTCCTTGTGTCCAGGCTTTCCACAATAATAGCATTCTGTGCTGCTATTTACTTGCTGGTTCCTTTTCCATGAACCACGGCCTCTTTGGCTCCCCCTGCCTCTAGAACTACCACGTCCTCCTCCATAGGACTGGTTTTCTTGTTGTTGCTGTTGGTTCTGATTTCCTGCATGGCCACCAAAACGGCCTCTTCGTCTACCTCTGCCTCTACCTGTATTCGAGTAGAAAGCAGTCTCTTGAGAAGTTGAGGTGGATGAACCACCATTCCTTTGCTCTTCACTCAGTAAGAGAGCAATAAGTTCCTGAAAATCAGGAAATGTTTCACGGACTCCAATGGATGTCCGAAACTGTGCATAATCTTTCCCAAGACCATTCAAGGTCACGGACACTAAGTCCTCATCATCAACAGGTGCTCCAATGGAGGCAAGAGAATCTGCAAGGCCTTTCACCTTCAAGGAATACTCATTTATATTCAGATTTTTCCTTTGCACATTGTGCAACTCCTGCTTTAGCTGAATCTTTCGTGCTTTGGTATTTGTGCTATACAGCTTTACCAATGTATCCCATGCCTCCTTAGGCGTCTCTAGATCCTGTATATGCACAATCATAGAATCTGAAATGCTAACAGACAGCCAATACAGGCATTTTCTGGCTTTTTCATGCCATTCTTTAAAGGCCTTCAATTCAGCAGGAGTGGGAGCAGCACCCAAAACTGGTTCTGTAGTTTCACCACTGATGTACTCCCAAACTCCCTTTCCCATAAGGAAGTTTGTCATCCTGAACTTCCATGCTTGGAAGTTGTTCTTGTCAAGCTTCTCACTGACAATGGTAGACAGATTCTCAGACATTTTACAAATCACGAATTGTAACAGCAACCTGTAAACACAGCAAATGTCTCACAAGGGCAAATAGCAAAACTTCTGCAAAAAGCCTCACAGGGGCAGATCTGCAACACTGATGAAAGTGGTATTTCACCACACAGTCACTTCCTAGTGATGATTTTGCATCAACAGGCAACAGGCATGAATCTACAACTCCCAATATCTCTGCACACAGGCATACGATGCAATTTCTGTGGCACCTTTCCACCGACTAGCCGCGCAGTGGTCGCACAGCGAAAAACAGGGCCTTTTTCTGAGTGCCTGCGAAGAACTTCCGCCTTCAAAATGGGCCCCGAAACGGCCTCAAATCAAAAAAATAAAGTCACCAAGGGCTTTGGCCTCTCCCGCAGCATATACTGCGCTCTCGCCACACCGCGAAGGGCCTCTCAATCTGAAACAGTGCACTCCTGCACTTCTGGCTGTGCTACCTGCAGAGATTTGCTCCCAAACTCGAAATAGGAAAGCAACACTGGTCCTCTTACTAGGACACCACAAACTTGGCTTGCTTTCTTGAGCTCCTTACCACGAACAAGGCTCTGATACCATGTAAAGAATAAGGGAGAGAGATAGGAGACTCAAGTTCAGCTTTCTTCACAACACACAAAAGAGAGAGGACACAAGGTTGGAGGGTGAAGCCTTTCTTCACTTTTGCACACAACAACAATACAATAGAAGAGGGAAATACCCTATATGTCAAACCCTAGAATACGTGGTTCATATGTGAACCCAAACCAAAAACATACGTGGTAGTCTAACTACACCACGAGTACAACTAACATAGGCCGTGACATAAATGATAGTCATCCAGGAGATATATCGGGGGTAGAGCTTGATATCTCAACACTTCCTCAATATCGTGATCTCCATCTTCCTCCCATATAATGTCATTATGCACATCTTCCTCTTGGCTCATATTGTGATCTTCATCTTCTTCTCTAAATCCATCTGGATCAATTGGATCTGGCATTGGTAGTGGCATCTTCATATCCACATGATCTCTATCTTCATATCCACATTGGTAGTGTCAAGGTATATGCACACCACTCTCCTCATCCTGTCTCAAGATTTCGTGTCGTGTACGCATGCAATATTAATCATGAACTCAAATAGCAATGACTTTTCGATGATCCATCACCAAGTGGCGCATGACAATACGGCGTTGATGTCATACTTCTCACTTGCAATGAGTGCAATGACAATACAACCTCTCTGTAAGCCACTTTGCACTCCTGAGCATTGGTGCATCATTTGACAAGCTTTCACTCGTCCCTTCCATCTGCACACCTCTAAAGTCACAACACAAAATGCAAGGAAATCCATTAAGATTCAAAAAATAGCCACCCATGAGCTCCTTCCCTCTCTTCTTAGATCAAGAGCCTTGAATTGATACTTTTAAGGTATAAGTGTCGCTATATAGCGACACTTAGGGTAAAAGGTCGCTATATAGCCACTTTTATGGTTAAGTGTCGCTATATAGCGACTTTTTAGGATTAAAGGTCACTATATAGCGACTTTTAGGGTTTGGGTTTAGGGTTTAGGGTTTAGTGTTAAAGGTCGCTATATAGCGACTCTTTAGTATCGCTATATAGCGAGAAAAGGTATCGCTAAATAGCGACGCTATGGGTTAAAACCGAAACCTATCGCGACACGTGGTGCTTTCTTTAGCACTCTCTAATCTCTATTGTAAGCAAAGCAATCTCTTCTCCCACCTATTTCTGACGACCTCCCACTCTATTCTCCACTCCTCACCACCACTCACCCCTCTCCTAGCTCTTGTGCTTCCCCTCCACCCTTCTCCCTCTTTGGTTTTTTGAAAGAAAGTTTTTGAAGAGGTGAGTCTCTTTGAACAATGTAGGTAGGTTTTTTGTGAGATTTTGTTTTGTGAGTGCTTCTCCTTGTATTGCTAAAGCTGCTTACTAGTTTTCATGCTTGATTACTAGTTTTCATGCTTGATTTCAAAGGATTGAAACAAAAAACAAGATTTCAAGAAAGAAAGAAGACTCCTCTCTTTTGTAGGGCCAGTCCACAAAACACCGAGCGGGACGTACTATTCCAGGTAAGTGCTTCCTCTTTTTTCCATTTGTTATTTTTTTTATTTGCATTGGCCTGCAGTTAGCGCCTTAAGCGCTAGCTGCAGTGATGGGCTAGGAACCCTCCTTTCCCCTCTCTTCCCTCTTCTTTCCCTCTTCTCTCCTCTTCTTTCCCTCTTTTCCTTCTCCTTCTCCTTCAATCTTTCAATCTCTTTCCCCCTCTTTTTTCCTCTTTCGTTTCCCTCTTCTTCTCCTCTTTCCCCCCCTCTTTTCCCTCTTTCATGCTCATGCTCTTATGCTCATGCATAAGCATAAGCATAAGCATGAGCATAAAAGAAGGAGACATATGCTCATGCATAAGCATGAGCATATGTCTCTTTTTCCCTCTTTCCTTTTCCTCTTCTTCTCTCTTTCTTTCCCTCTTTCCCCTTTTCCAATCTCTCTTTCCTTTCCCTCTTCTTCTCTCTTCTCCTCTTTCCCCTCCTCTTTTCCCTCTTTCATGCTCATGCATAAGCATGAGCATATGCTTATGCTTATGCATAAGACTCCTCTTATGCATATGCATAAGCATAAGAAGAAGAGAAGGAGACATATGCTCATGCTTATGCTTATGCATGAGCATAAGAGAAGGAGACATATGCTCATGCATAAGCATGAGCATATGTCTCTTTTTTCTTCTTTCCTTTTCCTCTTCTTCTCTCTTTCTTTCCCTCTTTCCCCTTTTCCAATCTCTCTTTCCTTTCCCTCTTCTTCTCTCTTCTCCTCTTTCCCCCCCTCTTTTCCCTCTTTCATGCTCATGCTCTTATGCTCATGCATAAGCATAAGCATGCATAAGAGGAGTCTTATGCATAAGCATAAGCATAAGCATAAGAAAAGGAGACATATTATGCTCATGCTTATGCTTATGCATGAGCATAAGAGAAGGAGACATATGCTCATGCATAAGCATGAGCATATGTCTCTTTTTCCCTCTTTACTTTCCCTCTTCTTCTCTCTTCCTCTCTTTTTCCCCCTCTTTTCCCTCTTTCATGCTCATTCTCTTATGCTCATGCATACGCATAAGCATGAGCATAATGCTTATGCTTATGCTTATGCATAAGCATAAGCATAAGAAACACTTATTTCATTAATTTTGGACTCATATGTCTACTTTTGGACTATTCCTTAAAATCCTTCCCAACTGAAAAGTTTACTTTATGAAACTGTCATTCGAGAATCAAAAGT
Source organism: Dipteris shenzhenensis (assembly GCF_047967505.1). Classification (NCBI taxonomy): domain Eukaryota; kingdom Viridiplantae; phylum Streptophyta; class Polypodiopsida; order Gleicheniales; family Dipteridaceae; genus Dipteris; species Dipteris shenzhenensis. The sequence continues at coordinate 33,209,685 of NC_141607.1, read as the reverse complement.
TTACTTTTTGGCACTATCATTTTCACATAAGACATTTCAAAATATCTCTCTACAATGTTGTACAAATGATGCAAAAACTACTATTAAATCCTAAATTTGTATTTCTTGTTTATAAGAATCATATTCTTAAAATAAAAAATTCCGAGTTATTAGTTTAAATCCATGAAAAACCATGCTATTGAGGATTCACAACATTTTAAAAATGTATACATAAGAGACCTGTAAGACTCTTTTTACTTTCAATGCAGAAAACTATAACACTCTTGAATATTCAAGAAATTAAAAGGTTTATATACACATGAGACATGATGGAAGCCTCTTTTGTACTCCAAAAAATAGCAATAGCTATGCTTGCAATTTTACATTATCATGTCATAAGTTTTACAACAAATATTGCTCTGGATGAGACTTTGTACAAAGGATCTCCTGTGGCCTTTTCAATAATTTAATTTTTCCTTTACAATGAGTTTAGTACAAATGGGCGATCCAAACATTTGCTTGTTTGAATGTTTTTTTCTATCATGATCACAGAAATGAGCGATCCAAACATTTGCTTGTTCAGAATGTCCTTTCTGTCGTCACTTGTCGCTTGGGTGCCATCTTCATTCACTCTCATCTGACAACCACCACCACCTTCACTCTTTCTCGATATTTGAATGGTGTTATCATGGGCATTCTTCATTTGCGCTATCTCCTTCTACTTCCTCCCGGGCGAGCATCTTTGTGAACTCTGTAATGTGCGTAATAATTGGTTGCGGTAATTTTATTTTGTCTTCTACATCATACCCCATGTGCTTCTTTGTTTTCTTTGACCTTGATTTCCAGGATACTATGACTGTCTCTGTGGAAAGTCTTGAAATTGCTTCATGGTTTGGGACCCATTCCTTTTTCAAACAACTACTATACAATGTACTGTTATCTTGGTTCTCCTTCCTGCCCCTTGGCTCATACCATACCGCTGTAAATGTTGTAGCTCTCCCCCGGTCATCCATGCTCACGTCAACTACTTTCGCAACCCAAAACTTCAAGTTCTCATGTTCATCATCCGATGGTCGAACTACAACAAAACAATGGACATCTATGTCTATTTGTGGCATAAACTCTCTCTTCTTGGGTCCACAATATGGATGTGGGAGCAATGATTTAAACTCATTTTCAAAGAGACCACATGCTGTACGCAAGTCATTACCAACATTTGGCCAAAATAAAGGCCGTTCTGCCTTAATATCATCTTCTCGCATTTTTGCAAGGTCCTTTATCAATTGGTAGGTCTTGCTAATTACAACAGTAGTGTGTTCCTTCCAAGAGGGCTTCCAATCAAAAAATCTCCGGAGCATTTCCTCTTTGTATGCAATAAAAGCTTTTAAGCCTTCTATTTCACCTTTGGATTTCTCGCTGAATTCTTTTATAGGAGCCCATGTTGGATGCATTTCTTTGCTCGGGATTGAAGTTAAGAGAGAGTAAGGTTCTTTAGGTTCCCATTTTGTATCAAGAGAATAGTGTTGCCATTGCATCACTGGTTTTTCATCCTTTAAGAAAAATCGAAAATAGTGTGGAGCGCTATGACCAATCAGGGCATCACCACCTTTTTGTATGAAAGGTAGAATAAAGCTCTTCCAATCATACATCCTCTCAACCATTGAGCATATTGTTCCTTCCTTACGGCCACCAACTTGCCTCCCACATTTTCTTATCAAGTCATCCATTGTCTCCATGTCCTTGTGTTTTAGTTCTCTTGAAACTGTGCTAAATACCTGATCGATATCCTCATGTGTGTGCCCAACAACCAAAAACCCAACTTCAATCTCATTGAAGATTCTATGAGCGATTAGCATTGAGCAAAATGCAAAGAAGAGTACATTCTTATTCTCTCGTCCGTAATTGTCTGCTTGTATTCTCAAAGTTGCTGGTAGGCGACCTTTTTCTGCATGTACATTGTGAATTGCCTTCATAACGGATGTTACAACTTGATTGCTATCGTGTAGATGCAAGGAATCAATCCATATGTCTGCAAAAAACTTAAATCCGTGCACTAACACTCCACATAGATGTGTCTTTAAAAAGTATTTGCCTTGTAGCTTAGGTGGAGTGTTAACGACTCGAGGTAATGTTGTTGTATTTTGATCCATACCATCTACAATAATGCACATGTACTCATTTGGGTGAGAAATAGCTTGCTCCTTCCAAAATGCATATTTTATTATAGAATGTCGAACAAGTCCATGATGAAATTCTCTCTTTCTTTTGTAAGCTTCTTTTTGTTCTGGAGATGTTGCACTCTCAAGTGCTCGCTTTAGATCATCACAGTCGTTGCACTTTGACATTTTTTGCCTCTTTGGGATTTTAACATGTCCAAAGCTTTTTTTCCAAAGAGTATACAAAGTATGAAAAGATGCCGGTGCATGCCCTCTTTGCCTCTGTGTTTCTCCAATAGAGTTAAATACTTCTTTTTTGGTCAAACCTATCGAAAGATGCATTTCTGATAGGTGGGGTTGCGGTAAAGCATTTTCATAAATGTAATCTTTCAAAATTGCTGTTGCCGCAACCGTTGAGGCTCTTGTTTTGGGCCTTCCTATGTTTCCATGAATGTTAAATTTAACTCCATACTTTGCTTTATTAGCCAAATTCCAATATGTGCCATGTGATAATCCTGTAATAATGCGATATGCATTATTGCATATACTTTTTCCATTTATAAGAGGCCTTATTTGATGTCCTGAACTTTGCCTTCTCTTATCATTTACAAGAAAGCAAGACAATCTCGTGAGTAGGTATTCATTTCTTCTGCTTCCTTTCCTTTGCCAGACATGTTCTCTACAACCCTTGATGTCATGTAAGTTAATGGATCGCATACATGTATGCTTACAGCATGTAGATCGCATTGCTTTTAGCATAACATCTTCATTCATTACTCTTATTCTCTTTGGTTGCTTTTCTGGATGTGCCTGCACTCGTTGTCTTTTCATGCATCTGTATGTCCGTTTTGGGACCTTCTGTACATTCTTATTTGGATTTGTGTAGTTCTCCTTGTAAGATTTATTTGTCACGTTGTTTTCATGAGATGTTGCATCCTTGATCTTATCACTCTGACAGTCAAATACTGAATATTCCTTTGTTGATGTCATCCTTGCTTTTGATACATTCGTCAAACCATTTGTAACATTTACAAGTTCACAATCAAAGTCAAACATCGAATAGTCCTTTGTTGATCTCATCCCTACTTTTGATACAATCGTAGAACCACTTGTCACAATGGCATTAGAGTGTCCCGAATGATCTTCAAACTCATCTATTCCTGAGAGAACATCACTCATTGATGCACTTTCTATGGATTTCACAACTCCATAGTCAGTGGTGATAGAGTGTCCAGAATGATCTTCAAACTCATCTATTCCTGAGAGAACATCGCTCATTGATGCACTTTCTATGGATTTCATAACTCCATAGTCTTGAAACTCCCCTACTCCAGAGAGAACATCACTCATTATACTATCGTGCATGATTTCCATAATTCCATAGTTACCTGCTTTGACTCCAATAACTTTATCAGTATCCATGAAGCCATCCATGCTTGAAAATATAACACTTTTGACATCTTTGCCCAAGTTCTCAGTGTGCATGAACTCATCCACCCCGGATAAGGCATCACTTGAGAAATATTTTTCTTTCTCGGTACCAATGAACTCATCGACTTCTGATAAGACGTCAGTGCTATAGTTGAGTGCATTGGAATCATCCATCTCTGAAGGAATAGAGCTTGGTACATTGGCATATTCTTTCAATTCTTTGATGTTGTAGTATACATTATGTTTATCATTAAAAACCACATGCCGAGTCTTTCCAATCTTTAAAAATTGCATGCTCCATCTCAAATCCTTACCTACCTCATAGTAGGGACCATCCAATGACATTGAGTTATCATCCATACCATCATCAGTAACTTTTTGAATTCTCATCTGCGCAAATGTCCAGTGTTCAACTTGTTCAAATCCCAAGACTTGACCTTCTGCTACAGACTTATTTGTAAATGATAACATTTGTAAAATATCTCCCACTCTAAAATCCAAAGATATGCACTTTGTATTCCTGATGACATGTGTTGGATAAGTCTCATCTCTGTCCCATGCAATAAATGCTTTGTTGGAAGTATTATAGGGCATAACATCTCCAAGGATTTCCATATCCCCACACTTATGCTTTAGCTCAACATGTGCACTAAGAATCCTTGATACGATAACCGCCACCTTATCTTCGCCAAGTCTTCTAAAGTGACAAATAGAATTTGGATCACTTTCATGGATTGTAGCAAATGCAACTACTTCTCTTTTGCAACATAAAATCACCTCCATCCCCGGAATAAATTTTGTAGCCATCTCCTTTGTGAGTTTCCTTTGCAAACAAGCTGTAACAACCATTATAAAGAACATTAGTCTCTTCTCAATAATCTAGTTTATTAATGATTTAAAAATCCAAAACCCTTAACCCTAACTCCCAAACCCTAAACCCTAAACCCTAAACCCTAAATCCTAAACCCTTAACCCTAACCCCCAAACCCTTAACCCTAAACCCTAACCCCCAAACCCTAAACCCTAAACCCTAACCCCCAAACCCTAAACCCTAACTCCCAAACCCTAAACCCTAAACCCTAAACCCTAACTCCTAAACCCTAAACCCTAAACCTTTAACCCTAACCCCCAAACCCTAAACTCTAAACCCTAACTCCTAAACCCTAAACCCTAAATCCTAAATCCTTTACCCTAACCCCCAAACCCTAAACTCTAAACCCTAACCCCAAACCCTAAACCCTAACTCCCAAACCCTAAACCCTAAACCCTAAACCCTAACTCCCAAACCCTAAACCCTAAACCCTAAACCCTAAACCCCAAACCCTAAACCCTAAACCTTAAACTCTAACTTCCAAACCCTAAACCTTAAACCCCAAACCCTAAACCCTAAACCCTAACCCCCAAACCCTAAACCCTAAACTAGGCCTAAATCCTAAACCCTAAACCCTAAATCCTAAACCCTAACCCCCAAACCCTAAACCCTAAACCACCAAACTCTAAACCCTAACCCTCAAACCTTGAACCCTAAACCCTAACTCCCAAATCTTAAACCCTAAACCCTAAACCCTACCCCCCAAACCCTAAATCCAAACCACCAAACCCTAAACCCTAACTCACAAACCCTAAACCCTAACCCTAACTCACAAACCCTAATTCCTAACTCACAGACCCTAAACCCTAAACCCTAAACCCTAATTCACCAAACCCTAAATCCTAAACCCAAACCACGAAATCCTAAACCTTAAATCCTATGAGTGTTTTCAAGTAATATCATTTATTTAAGTAATAGTTTTAATTAGAATTCATAAGTAATAGTGGAATTGATAGTTGGGAGGGTGGTAGTGGGAGAAAGGGAGAGTGGGAAAGTGGAGAAAGGGAGTGTGGGAGGGTGGTAGTGGGAGAAAGGGAGAGTGGGAGAGGGAGTGGGAATGGGGGCGGTGGGGGTGGGGGTGGGGGTGGGAGGATGGGAGTGGGAGTGGGAGAGGGAGTGGGAATGGGGGAGGTGGGGGTGGGGGTGGGGGTGGGAGAATGGGAGTGGGAGTGGGAGAGGGAGTGGGAATGGGGGAGGTGGGGGTGGGGTGAGGGTGGGAGGATGGGAGTGGGAGTGGGAGGGGTGGGGAGTGGGAGTGGGAGGATGGGAGTGGGAATGGGGGAGGTGGGGGTGGAAGTGGGAGGGGTGAGGTGGGAGGATGGGAGTGGGAATGGGGGAGGTGGGGGTGGAAGTGGGAGGGGTGGGGTGGGAGGATGGGGGAGGGAGTGGGAATGGGGGAGGTGGGGGGGTGGGAAAATGGGAGTGGGAGTGGGAATGGGGGAGGTGGGGGGGTGGGAAAATGGGAGTGGGAGTGGGAGTGGGAGAGGGAGTGGGAGGATGGGAGTGGGAGGGGTGAGGTGGGAGGATAAGGGTGGGAGAATGGGAGTGGGAGTGGGAATGGGGGGGAGGGGTGGGGGTGGGAGGATGGGAGTGGGAGTGAGAGGTGGAGGTGGGAGGATGGGAGTGGGTGGGAGAATGGGAGTGGGAGTGGGAGTGGGAATGGGGGAGGTGGGGGTGGGGTGAGGGTGGGAGTGGGAGGGGTGGGGTGGGAGGATGGGAGTGGGAATGGGGAAGGTGAAAGAATGGGCGTGGGTGTGGGGGTGGGAGTGAGAATGGGGGAGGTGGGGTGGGAGGATGGGGGTGGGAGTGGGAGTGGGAATGGGGTGGGAGTGGGAATGGGGTGGGAGGATGGGAGTGGGTGGGAGAGAGAGAGAAGATAATCTAATAGAGAGGCCAATGGGAGAGGAGATAATGTTATAGAAGGACCAATGAGAGAGAAGCACTTAAAACCCTAGTTTTTCTTATATATACTCTCCTTCTCTCATTGTTTCTCTCATTTCAACAAGGAAGAGCAAGAGGAGAAGCAAAAAGAGAAGGAAGAGCAAAAGCAAGCACAAGCATAGATTTCAACTTTTTTCCAGGTACTTTTTTTAAAATTTGTATTCTTTGAAATTTTATTATAGAGAGAGAACTTAGAGAGAGAAAAGTGAAGAAAAGATTTTTAGAGAGAGAATATAAGAGAGAGAGTCTTGCTGCCTCGGCAGCAAAAGAGAGAGAGAGAGAGAGAGAGGGAGAGAGAGGAGAGAAGGGGGGGGAAAGAGAGGGGAGAGAAAGGGAGGGGGGAGAGAAGGAGGAGGGGGGGGAAGAGAGGGGAGAGAGGGGGGAAGCCGCGAGGGGGGGGAGAGAGAGAGGGGGGGGGAGGCCGCTGCCGCGGCAGCGGAGAGAGGGGGGAGGGAGCGGAGGGGAGGGGAGAGAGAGAGGCGGCAGCGAGAGAGGAGGGAGGGGGAGAGAGAGAAGGGGGGGCATGGCAACGAGAGAGAGGGAGAGGGAGAGAGAGAGAGAGGGGGCCGCGGCACAGCGAGAGAGGAGGGGGGGGAGAGAGAGAAGGGGGGGCAGCGAGAGAAAGGGGAGGGAGGCCGCTGCCGCGGCAGCGGAGAGAGGGGAGGGGAGGGCAGAGAGAGAGGGGGGGCCGTTGTCGCGACAGCGAGAGAGGAGGGGGGGGAGAGAGAAGGGGAGGGGCCACGGCAGCGAGAGAGAGGGGGAGGGAGAGAGAGAGAGGGGGGGGCAGCTACGGCGGCAGCGAGAGAGGAGGGGGGGAGAGAGAGAGAAGGGGGGGCCGCTGCCACGACAGCCAGAGAGGAGGGGGGGAGAGAGAGAAGGGGGAGGCGCGACAGCGTGAGAGAGAGGGGGGGAGAGAGAGAGAGGGGGGGAGGCCGCTGCCGCGGCAGCGGAGAGAGGGGGGGAGAGGGAGGGGGGGGAGGGGGGAGAGAGAGGAGGGGGGGGGCTGCCGCAGCAACGAGAGGAACGGGGGGGAGAGAGAGGAGGGGGGGGCGCGAGAGAGAGGGGAGGGAGAGAGAGAGAGGGGGGGGCCACTGCCGCGGCAGAGAGAGAGGAGGGGGGGGAGAGAGAGAAGGGGGGTAGCAAGAGAGAGGGGAGGGAGAGAGAGAGAGGGGGGGCCGCTGCCGCGGCAGCGAGAGAGGGGGGGGAGAGAGAGAAGGGGGGGCAGCGAGAGAGAGGGGGGGGAGAGAGAGAGGGGGGGGAGAGGGAGGGGAGGGGAGGGGAGGGGAGAGAGAGAGGGGGGGAAGAGGGAAGGGGGGGAAGAGGGAAGGGGGGGAGAGGGAAGAGAGAGGGGGGGCCGCTGCCGCGGCAGCAAGAGAGGAGGGGGGGGAGAGAGAGAGGGGGGGGAGAGGGAGGTGTTAGAGTTAGCTCAAATGTCCACCTCTCATGTAACCCACCAATATTCTGTGTACCCAATGTTGTAAGGCCCCCATATGAGGAGAAGCCATGATGGGTATCAGATATTGGGAGGGATCCCCAGTTTAGACACTGGAAGGGGTCTTAGAGTAGACCAGATGGTTATGAGACGGCTTAGGAGCCAAGAGTAGATACCCGTCTGCACAAAGGGGGGGTTCGGGGGGGCGATAGCCCCCCCGATAGCTGGGGGTCCGGGGGGCGCAGGCCCCCGGTGGGGGTCTGGGGGCAAAGCCCCCAGCGGCAGGGTCCGGGGGCTGCCGGTAGCCCCAGGCCCGACGGTATGACCTATGTGCGATCCTTCATCTGCCCGACGGCATGTTTTCTGAAGGGTCGGTGGTCTTCCAGGCCGACTGTCTATTAGGCCGACTGCCTATTACAGGGCCGACCGTCAACCACTTACACTATATAAGTGGCCACCCCCTATCATCAGATCACCAGTTCTTCACGCTCATAGTCCTCCGTCCAGCATCTGTCTAGATCACCATCGAAGCTCTGTCTGTAGAGCGCACGGGTGGACAGCCAACCATCAGTTGTATCAGCAGTTTGGTATATCAGAATTCTTTGTATTCTCTCCAGCTTTCCATCGTGTACTTGCGTTTTGTTGTTATCTTCCGCTGCGTACTATTTTCTTACAGGAGGGGAGGGGAGGGGAGGGGAGAGAGAGAGGGGGGGGCCGCTGCCACGGCAGCGAGAGAGGAGGGGGGGAAGAGGGAAGGGGGGGGAGAGGGAAGAGAGAGGGGGGGCCGCTGCCACGGCAGCGAGAGAGGAGGGGGGGAGAGAGAGAAGGGGGGGCGCGGCAGCGAGAGAGAGGGGAGGGAGAGAGAGAGGAGGGGGCCACTGCCGCGGCAACGAGAGAGGAGGGGGGGAGAGAGAGAAGGGGGGGGGCACGGCAGCGAGAGAGAGGGGAGGGAGAGAGAGAGGGGGGCCGTTGCCGCGGCAGCGAGAGAGGAGGGGGAGGAGAGAGATAAGGGGGGTAGCGAGAGAGAGGGGGGGGAGAGAGAGAGAGGGGGGAGAGGGAGGGGAGGGGAGGGGAGAGAGAGAGGGGGGGCCGCTGCCGCGGCAGCCAGAGAGGAGCGGGGGGGAGAGAGAGAAGGGGGGGGATGCAGCAGCGAGAGAGAGGGGGAGGGAGAGAGAGAGAGGAGGGGGGGGCAGCGAGAGAGGAGGGGGGGGAGAGAAAGGGGGGGAGGAGAGAGAGACAGGGGGGGAGGCCGCTGCCACGGCAGCGGAGAGAGGGAGGGGAGAGGGAGGGAGGGGAGGGGAGAGGAGAGAGAGAGGGGGGGGCCACTGCCGCGGCAGCGAGAGAGGAGGGGGGGAGAGAGAGAGGGGGGGCGCGGCAGCGAGAGAGAGGGGGAGGGAGAGAGAGAGAAGGGGGAGGGGCCGCTGCCGCGGCAGCGAGAGAGAAGGGGGGGAGAGAGAGAGAAGGGGGTGGGAGAGGAGGGGGGCGGCAGAGAGAGAAGGGGAGGGGGGGGCCGCTACCGCGGCAGCAAGAGAGAGGGGGAGGGAGAGAGAGAGAGAGGGGGCCGCTGCCGCGGCAGCGAGAGAGAAGGGGGGGGAGAGAGAGAGAAGGGGGGGAGGCACAGTGAGAGAGAGGGGGGAGAGAGAGAGAGGGGGGGCCGTTGCCGCGGCAGTGAAAGAGAGGGAGGGGGGGAGAGAGAGAGAGAGGGAGAGAGAGAGAGAGAGGGGGGGGGAGGCCGTTGCCGCGGCAGCGAGAGGGAGAGAGGGGGGGAGAGAGAGAGAGGGGAGGGGAGAGAGAGAGAGGGGGGAGGCCGTGGCAAGTGAGAGAGAGAGTGGGGAGTGCAAGTGAGAGAGAGGGAAAAGGTGAGGAGAGAGTGGGAGAGAGAGAGAGAGAGGGGAAATGAAGAGGAGGGGAGAGAGTAGACTAAGATGAGAGGAAACGTAGACTAGAGCAGAGAGGAAAGAGAGAGAGAGAAGAGTGAGAGAGATGGACGAGAGATGAAAATTTAGAGAGGGAGGACACAAGAGAAAGTACAATCGAGATAGAAAATCTTACAAATGAAGAGGAGAAATGAGTGGGCGACGATCGAGAAAAGATAAAGGAGCTACGATCAATGAGGCATATGAGAGGAGATTGGTGTGTGATTTAGTCGAAACTTAAACAAACAAAACTATAAACCTTGGTGTTTGATGAAAATTTAGAGAGGAAGGGCACAAGAGAAAGTACGATCGAGATAGAAAATCTTACCAATGAGGAGAAAAAATGAGTGGGCGACGATCAAGAAGAGATAAAGGAGAGATGCTTTGATGGAAGAATTTGGGAGCTACGATCAATGAGGCATATTAGAGGAGATTGGTGTGTGATTTAGTCGAAACTTAAACAAACAAAACTATAAACCTTGGTGTTTGAAAAGAGAAACGTGTGGAAACTAGAATTTCAAATTTCCCACCTTTTTTTAAACTATGAATCCTTGTGTTTGAAAAGATAAACGTGTGAAAACTTGAAAATTGTGATAAAAGACAACCTTGTGTTTCAAAAGACAAACGCGTGGATGTGAAAAGACAAATGTATGCTAAAAGCAAAACTTGTAGAAACTTGAATTTTAAATTTTTCTTTGTTTTTGAATTTAAAATGAGTTTCACTTTCATTTTCAATTTACTAGTTTAATTTAGACTATAATGCATTTTGTTTTGGAATATAAAAAGTATAATTTTAATTTTATTACATTTTAAATTAAAATTTTAAAAGTAGTTTAACTTACATTCGTTATTATTACTTTAATTTATTTCTTTTTAGGGAGAATTAATATATTCTTCTAGGTAAATATTAAATTTTTAATTTTAAGTATTGTTTTCTTTATTTTACGTTATTTTTTCATAAACTTTAAGTTAAACTACTTTATAGTTTTTATTATTTAAATTCAAATTTATTAAGATTTTAACTTCTTATTAATGTGAATGTTCAATTCTTATGAGTTGTAAGTAAATTAGTTTTTTAAAATATAAATTTTATCTTTTTTAAAATGAGAAGGGGGAGGGAGAGAGAGACAAGGGGGGGGGGCCGCTGCCGCGGCAGCGAGAGAGAAGGGGGGGGAGAGAGAGAGAAAGGGGTGGGAGGATGGGAGTGGGAGAGGGAGTGGGAATGGGGAAGGTGAAAGAATGGGCGTGGGCGTGGGAGTGAGAATGGGGGAGGTGGGGTGGGAGGATGGGGGTGGCAGCAAGACAGAAGGGGGGGGAGAGAGAGAGAAGGGGGGGGGAGAGAAGGGGGGGAGAGAGAGAGAAAGGGGTGTGAGTTTAGAAAAGATAAAATATAAATTTTATCTTTTTTAAACTCACAACCTTAGTGTATTAAAAAGAATAATGGAAAATAGATTATTTTTTGCTTTTAATTCGCAACCTAAGGATATTAAAAAGAACAATGGAAAAGAAATTATTTCTTGCTTTTCTTCACTTCGACGGTTGGTGTAGTCTAGATTAGCATAGATTAGTTTGTCCTTAGAGGAGAGAACTCCAAAAAAACCAATCAAAGCCATGCTCAAAATTTCCCGACTAGTTCCTAATCGGAGTCAGTCCATTCATTCACATTCGGTTTCACAGTCACAACAACCCTACCATTTAAGCAACGATTAAGGTTTTTAAACTTTCAAGATGATTGAAAGTTGTATTAGTGGACATGACAGATTACAGTTGTGGAAGTTGACAGAGCATTTTACACTTATATGAGTTGCGGGAGTTGACAGAGCATTTTGCACTTATATATGACAGACTTCAAATTTGTATTCAGAGATCATTGTAAATCCTTATTTTTTTTCACATTTATGCTCTAAGCCTTGTAAAGCCTTTTAGGCTATAGCATTTATGCTCTAAGCCTTGTAAAGCCTTTTAGGCTATTCCCAAAGCATGAAATTGATACTTATATGATTGGGAAGAATAAAAACTTGAGGTGTATTAATGGGACTCATTGTACTTTTGATTTTTCAAAGTAATTGTAGTTTGTCAAAGTACTTAAAATTTGTGTTGTGCTTGAATACAGGATGGATCTTGAGGCTACAGCATTTGTCAATGGTATGACACTGAAATACAATGGAAGAATTTATGCCCCAAAGGACTTCACAAACTGGACAGTTGTTGACACAACAAAGAAAGCATGGTTCTTGGTCTTAAGTAAAGGAAATCTCATTCTAGTGATGACAAAGAGAGAGTTGGAGAAAGATGAGTGGGCATCAAATGTATCTTTCTCAAAGAGCAATTTGATTCAAGGGGGCACCTTAGTAGGAATAAAAATTGAAAAAGACAGCAATACAATGATGATTTACACAAAGTCAAGAATGAGCAACAGATCATTTCTTCTTTCTAAGAAAGATGCAATGCACTTTGTGATGCCGCCGCCAAAAGCACCTAGATTTCCTGAATTGGTTCCTGCATTAGAGATCCTTCAACATGTGTGGGAGGAATTTCCCATTGAGGAAGCAAGAAAAATGCAGTCAAAGATTATCCTTGAATACTTTCAGGGTGTCATCCAACAAGGTTCAACTTCATTGGAGGGACCTAAGGTGCAAGAATCCACACATGAGAAAGGAAGTGATGAGACGCGCCATGTAGACCTGGTTCATGGTAATACAAATGAGAGAGGAAGTGGAGTGGATGAGACAGAACACATTGTAGCAATGGATGAGGGTCTTGTACACGTGGATGCTTACAAGGGATCTACATCTGAGACAGGAATTGAATTGGTGGAGACCGGACATGCACATGCATCTCAGATAGAAATTGAATTGAGTGAGACACGACATGCATCAGATAAGACAGGACATGCACACACATCTCTTGTTCATGGTATTACTCACTTAGATGGTGTAACTCATGAAGTTGATGGAATAACAGAACAAGTGAAGCCCTTAAGTATACCTAAAGTTGAGGCAATAGAAGAAGAAGTAGGGCGATCTAAAGCAGTTCACATTGAGCCCCTAAAAAATAAACCTCGACGTCAAATGCAAAAGGCAAGTACTTCACGAGCTACAGTTCCAAGTCCTATAACTGGAAAAAGAGGTCGTTCATATACAAAGAAAGGGCAAAGAAGAGAAGAGGAAGAACATGAAGAGGATGCGGAGGGTCTTGAAATGGAGTCAAATCTAGAAGCAGAAATGTTATCAATGAAGAACCTAAATCTTTGCTTGAATGAGGCTGTGACAGATGAGGATCCAGAATATATATGGGGCCAGACGAGGGGCCAGAAGACTCAAGTTATACATGCTTCAACAGTGGTCAAAGCAAGTGTCTTCACCAACAGCAAGTCCTTAGATACAGCCTATGCTGAAAAGATTTTTCAGGCTTTGATTGATGGAAAAAAACCAGTTGTTTCTAATTTGGTACTCCGTCCAAGAACATTTTGGCCAGTCATGGGAGATTATAGTCAATCCATCAATTTCTCTCAGCCTATAGATTTTGAGATGCAATTCACTAAGTTCCTCGGAAAACAAGTTCCCTCACTTCAAGAAGGACAGAGTTCAGTGAATGATCCAGAACGACATATAAGGGATGCCAAGAGAAATTTCTTAGCTCATTGTACATTTGAGGCAATAGATGGTCAGCACTATGCCTATGCTTGTAATGAGCGCTCTAGAGATGCATACAAGAAAGGAGAAATTACTTATCAAACCTTCGCGAGTGTGCCTCAATTTCACTACTATTCTGCATGCATTTGTATCTTCAAAAATGAGAAAAAATATTTGATTGAGTCGGAAAGACTTAATCATGACATTTATGCACTACGAAAAATCACCTCCACTTCAGAGATGTTGCTCAAAGCTAGGACCATATGGAAAACTTTTAATTCTCCTTTGACCACTCTCAAAAGAACTGCAACTAAAGTGGAAGCGGATAATCTTGTTGACTTCTACACATGCTTGAGTGCCATTGTACCAAGGGGAAAGCAGGAAAGAGCAGAGGTGATTACAAGCTTTAAGACAGTAAGGGATAGGTATCAAGACTACACAAGCATACTTTTCCGTACTGATGAAGTTTTTCATCAGATCAAAGACGTGTGTCTTGCATGTGAGAAAGGAGATGTCACATATGAGGCTCCATCATTGATTAAAGAGAAGGCAAAGAAGATTGAGAAAAAAGAGATGACAGCTCGGATGTGGAGGCCTTTAAGAAACCTACCAGACAAATACGCAAGTCTTGCTGTAGAGAAATTAATGTCCAAAGAATGGTTTTTTGGCAAAAAGGATAAAGATCATTGCATGGAAGATTGCATCATCCAATAGGTCAAGCGTGATGCAGTAAAGAGTGCAATTGAATATTTATTGGGAGAAATAAATATTCCAATTAGCCAATGTAAAATTGATCATAACATTGTGAGGCAGATGGCATCAGCTTTACCGTCAGCTAAACAGAAGGCTTGGGCGCATAAATGGGTGAAGGTAGAAGATGATGGATCTGAAATTACTCCCTCTATGAGAAGTGACATTCCGGAAAATGTGTATGCATATGCACAAAAAGTCATCAATAAGCACACTCTCAGAAAAGAAAAAACTTTGAACAAGGGCTTTTATTTCATACATGAATTCATTTCAGAGTCTGGAAAGAGTGTTGAGTGCAAGGGAGTTTCATTGAATGATTTTTTGTCCGACGACACTGCTTGGGAGAGACCTCAGCTTTTCTTTATCTATGAAATATCACCAGATGACATTCGTCAACTCCTTGACAGAATATTACATACCACCATTGGTAGAGTGGGACAATGTAATATAGTCATATTTGCTGATAAAGATGACAAGGAACAAATGTTTGCTACCCTAGAAAAACAATATGGCAATGAGCTTAAGATTTACAATGGGATATACTCAAGAAAAAGGGACAAGAGAGAATGCGGTCTCAAGATACAGAGTCTAGAAACCTTTTTCTTGTGCATGAAGAGCCCTTACAATGATCACTCCTTACAAAACAATATAAGAGGGAATGCAAAGAGATTGCAACTACTGCTGGAAGGGCATGAAGCTCCAAGTCCCCTCCATCGCAATGCAAATCACTATGAAAGGCCAGCAAAAAGTGCTGATCTTTTAATTAGTATGATGGAATTTTTGCTACCGTCCGGATGGGAAGTCACATTGTGTCGAATGGGACATCTGTTTGAAGCTCTTATCAGAAAAGGACACAATGTAAATATTATTGAGAGCCCTGCTTGCTTGGAATACCTTGATACCGTGGCTTCTCTCACAATAAAGTTTGATAAGAAAGGTCCGATCTCACATGAAGAGGATGACATAGAGATGATCATGTATGATGAGAGCAAGAAAGATGATGAAAATGATCAAAGCTCTGGATATAATAGTGAGGACACCAGCGATAGCAAGGAAGCAAAAGAAGATGGATATGACACTGACGTTGCCTCTGAAGGTTACATAAAAAGACTACGAAGATATGTAGAGGTATGAAAACTTATGTTTAATTTTCTTTATTCATTTAAAGGTCTTTTTAAATTTATAATTAATTTAAAATTTTGAATCTCATAATTATTTTATCCTTTTATAGGAGAAGGGAGAGGAGGAGGATGAGGAGGACATAGTTGGAGCAGAGAATATAGAAAGCTCATCTCAAGAAAGCAAAGCTGCTCTGGCTATCCGTCGGATGACTCTAGAAAATAATCATACATTGCAGCAAATGGAGGTGTCATTTCAAGTTAGGTTTCAAGTTCGAGAACAACCTCTTACTTTTATATTCGATGAAGAGGACATTTTGTTGAGATATCAAGCTCTATCCCCGACATATCTCCTGGATGACTATCATTTATGTCACCGTCTATGTTAGTTGTACTCGTGGTGTAGTTAGACTACCACGTATGTTTTGGTTTGGGTTCACATATGAACCACGTATTCTAGGTTTTGACATATAGGGTATTTCCCTCTTCTATTGTATTGTTGTTGTGTGCAAAAGTGAAGAAAGGCTTCACCCTCCAACCTTGTGTCCTCTCTCTTTTGTGTGTTGTGAAGAAAGCTGAACTTGAGTCTCCTATCTCTCTCCCTCTTTCTTTACATGGTATCAGAGCCTTGTTCGTGGTAAGGAGCTCAAGAAAGCTAGCCAAGTTTTTGGTGTCCCAGTAAGAGGACCAGTGTAGCTTTCCTATTTCGAGTTTGGGAGAAAATCTCTGCAAGTAGCACAGCTAAAAGTGCAGGAGTGCACTGCTTCAGATTGAGAGGCCCTTCGTGGTGCGGCGAGAGCGCAGTATATGCTGCGGGGGAAGGCGAAGCCCTCGGTGACTTTATTTTTCTGATTTGAGGCCGTTTCGGGGCCCGTTTTGAAGGCGGAAGTTCTTCGCAGGCACTCAGAAAAAGGCCCTGTTTTTGCTGTGCGACCACCGCGCGGCTAGTCGGTGGAAAGGTGCCACAGAAATTGCATCGTATGCCTATGTGCAGAGATATTGGGAGTTGCAGATTCATGCCTGTTGCCTGTTGATGCAAAATCGTCACGAGGAAGTGACTGTGTGGTGAAATACCACTTTCGTCAGTGTTGCAAATCTGCCCCTGTGAGGCTTTTCGCAGAAGTTTTGCTGTTTGCCCTTGTGAGGCATTTGCTGTGTTTACAGGTTGCTGTTGCAATTCGTGATTTGTAAAATGTCTGAGAATCTGTCTACCATTGTCAGTGAGAAGCTTGACAAGAACAACTTCCAAGCATGGAAGTTCAGGATGACAAACTTCCTTATGGGAAAGGGAGTTTGGGATTACATCAGTGGTGAAACTGCAGAACCAGTTTTGGGTACTGCTCCCACTCCTGCTGAATTGAAGGCCTTTAAGGAATGGCATGAAAAAGCCAGAAAATGCTTGTATTGGCTATCTGTTAGCATTTCAGATTCGATGATTGTGCATATACAGGATCTAGAGACGCCTAAGGAAGCATGGGATACATTGGTGAAGCTGTATAGCACAAATACCAAAGCACGAAAGATGCAGCTAAAGCAGGAGTTGCACAATGTGCAAAGGAAAAATCTGAATATAAATGAGTATTCCTTGAAGGTGAAAGGCCTTGCAGATTCTCTTGCCTCCATTGGAGCACCTGTTGATGATGAGGACTTAGTGTCCGTGACCTTGAATGGTCTTGGGAAAGATTATGCACAATTTCGGACATCCATTGGAGTCCGTGAAACATTTCCTGATTTTCAGGAACTTATTGCTCTCTTGCTGAGTGAAGAGCAAAGGAATGGTGGTTCAGCCACCTCAACTTCTCAAGAGACTGCTTTCTACTCGAATACAGGTAGAGGCAGGGGTAGAGGAAGAGGCCGTTCTGGTGGCCGTGCAGGAAATCAGAACCAACAGCAACAACAGGAAAACCAGTCCTATGGAGGAGGACGTGGTAGTTCTAGAGGCAGGGGGAGCCAAAGAGGCCGTGGTTCATGGCAAAGGAACCAGCAAGTAAATAGCAGCACAGAATGCTATTATTGTGGAAAGCCTGGACACAAGGAGAATACATGCTATAAAAAGCAGAATGACATCAAAAGTGGAAAGTTGCAGCAAAGCAACTATGCATCATCAAGTGGGCATGGTGACGACAGAAATGAGCACCTTTTTGTGATGCAGCATATGGTTAACTCCATGTCAGGAGATGCTGCAGCTTGCAATGATGTTTGGTATGTTGATTCAGGTGCCTCTAATCACATGACCAGTCATGGTGAGTGGTTTCATGATGTCAGAAATTTGGATAAGCCAGGTTATGTTGAAACAGGTGATGATACTGCGCACCCAATTACGCAGGTTGGTAAAGTGCCATTGGCTATGCAGGATGGCAAAACAAAGTACTTGGCAGATGTACTTCATGTTCCAAAAATCACTAAGAACCTGGTTTCAGTTGGCCAGATGGTTGAGCAAGGTCTGCAGGTTAGATTTAACCCTGATGGATGCTTCGTTGAGGACTTGAAAAATAAGTGCCGCTTGGTTGCGAAAGGCAACAAAAATGGCAGAATGTTCACCTTGGATGTTGATATGCCTGAGGTGAAAGCTGCTATGTTTGCGCATGGGAGAGGTGTCATTGCAGATATTGAGATATGGCACAAGCGCATTAGGCACGTGAATATACAAAGGCTGAAATCTATGCAAACGAAAAACATTGTTGCAGGTTTGCCTAAATTCAGAGTTGAGGGAATGCAAAAGGTATGTGAAGCATGCCAAATGGGTAAGCAGGCCAGACATGCATTTCCCAAAAATGCTAAGGTGAGCAGAAGACCTTTGGAAGTGATCCATTCAGATGTTTGGACAACCAAAGCTGCTTCTATTGGTGGATGCCATTATTATGTGACGTTTATTGATGACTACACTAGGAAGGTGTGGATTTATTTTATGAAGCACAAAAGTGAAGTGTTCAGCCATTTCAAGGCTTTTAAGGCCATGGTTGAAAAAGAGAAAGGTGTGCATATTAAAGTGCTAAGATCTGATGGAGGGGGTGAGTACTTTTCAGAAGAATTTTGTGAATATCTGAAAGAACAGGGAATTCAAAGGAAGTACTCATGCAGGTCTACCCCTCAGCAGAATGGGGTTGCAGAAAGGAAGAACAGGCATATTGCAGAAGTAGGACGGGCGATCCTAAATGAGAAAAACATGCCTGATTATTTTTGGGCTGAAGCAGTAGCAACTGCTGTTTATATTATGAACAGAACCCCCACTGCAGCTGTCCATGGCATGACGCCTGAAGAAATGTATACAGGCCAAAAACCAGATATTTCTCACTTGAAGGTATTTGGTTGCATAGCTTATGTTCATGTTCCTGATGAGAAGAGAACAAAGCTGGATCCAAAGGCAGAAAAATGCATCTTTATTGGATATGCTCAGCACCAGAAAGGGTATCGCTGTTATAACCCTTCCACCCGCAAAATGCAAGTAAGCAGAGATGTTGTTTTTGATGAAATGAGCAGCTGGTATGCACCAACTGTTATGGTAGGAGATGCAGATGCAGGAAATGGGAATGCTGCAATAAATGCAGAGCAGCAATCTCAAGCCTTGAGTGGACCCAGAGAGTCCTCTACTAGTGGATCTAATGCATGGACAAGGAGATTGAGATCTAGTGAATCGTCACATGGCAGTCCTGATAGTGTTGTGCAGGTATCACATAAGGGAAAAGAAAAAGTGGACCATGCTCCAGTATTTGATGTGTCTGCTGGTAGCTCTCATGTTGATGGAGAGTCAAGCGGCTCTGAAATGAGCCTTGATGAGGAACTTGGGATTCCTTCTGTTGTTACACCTGGTGCAAGGAAAAGCAGGCATGATTTAAAGACTCCTGCAACTGATCCAGTTGTACGGAGGTCCACTCGTATTAAGTATCCAGTTGACAGGCTGAGATATGATGGGTATACAGCACATCACTATGCTTATATGGTCAAGGTTCTAGAGGAGCCAGAGCCCACATGTTTTGAGGATGCAGCAGGGCATAAAAATTGGGAAGCAGCTATGGATGAAGAGATGGCTGCCTTGGATGCAAACCACACTTGGGATTTGATGCCTTTGCCTCATGATAAGAAGGCTATTGGCTGCAAGTGGGTTTACAAAGTAAAGCACAATGCTGATGGGTCTGTTAGCAGGTACAAGGCAAGATTGGTTGCCAAAGGTTTTGCACAGACATATGGAATTGACTATGAGGAAACTTTCAACCCAGTTGCAAGGATGGCAACCGTGAGAGCAGTAATTGCTATGGCTGCTGCAAAGGGATGGTCTTTGCATCAGATGGATGTGAAAAATGCCTTCTTGCATGGTGACTTGCAGGAAGAGGTTTATATGATGCAGCCAGAAGGTTATGAGGATAAAGCACACCCCGATTTTGTATGCAGGTTGCGCAAAGCCTTGTATGGCTTAAAACAGGCGCCGAGGGCATGGTCAGACAAGATAGGGCAATATCTTGTCACTATTGGATTTCAGATTTCCAATTCAGATTTTTCACTTTATGTGAAAAGGACAAACAGAGGGATTGTGCTTATAGTCATCTATGTTGATGACTTGATTATTACAGGTGATAGTGATGCAGACATTAATGAAGTGAAGCTGCTGTTGAAGCAGAAATTTGAGATGAAGGATTTGGGAGAGCTGCGTTACTTCTTGGGCATTGAGGTTATTAGATCCCCGAGTGGGATATGGCTGTTGCAAAGGCAATACGGTTTGGACATGCTGTCCAAATATGGGATGACAGGCTGTAAGCCTATCTCTGTTCCATTGGAGCAGAATGTGAAGCTCAATGCAGAGTCAGGTGAGCTTCTTGAAGATATTACTATGTACAGGCGCATAGTAGGTAGCTTGATTTACATGACTATAACCCGACCAGATTTGAGCTATGCTGTGGGGCTGGTGAGTCAGTTTATGCAGGCACCGAGGAAGCCACATTTGGATGCGGCTAGGCGCATACTGCGGTATGTGAAGTCCACATTGCATTATGGACTGTTTTATGAAGCTGGGTGTGCATTACAGGTACATGGATACACAGATGCTGACTGGGCTGGTAGTGTCTCAGACAGGAGATCTACTAGTGGTTTTATGTTTTCCCTTGGGAGTGGTGCCATCAGTTGGAGTAGCAAGAAGCAGCCAACAGTTGCCTTGTCGAGTACAGAGGCAGAGTACAGGGGTGCAGCAATGGCTGCATGTGAGGTAGCTTGGCTACGGAAGCTACTTGCAGATATGGGACAGTCAGTTCATGCAGCAGTTGTCATTCATTGTGACAACATTAGCAGCATCATGCTTGCTAATAACCCAGTTTATCATGCTAGAACGAAGCACATTGAGGTGCATTATCACTTTGTGAGAGAGAAGGTTCTAGCTGGTGAGATTGATCTTGTCTATGTCAGCACTGAGGAGCAGGTGGCTGATATCTTTACGAAGGCATTGGGTACCGAGAAGCTTCGCAGATTTAGGAGCTTGCTTGGTGTACGTGAGATGGATTTGAGCTTGAGGGGGAGTGTTGAGATATCAAGCTCTATCCCCGACATATCTCCTGGATGACTATCATTTATGTCACCGTCTATGTTAGTTGTACTCGTGGTGTAGTTAGACTACCACGTATGTTTTGGTTTGGGTTCACATATGAACCACGTATTCTAGGTTTTGACATATAGGGTATTTCCCTCTTCTATTGTATTGTTGTTGTGTGCAAAAGTGAAGAAAGGCTTCACCCTCCAACCTTGTGTCCTCTCTCTTTTGTGTGTTGTGAAGAAAGCTGAACTTGAGTCTCCTATCTCTCTCCCTCTTTCTTTACACATTTCAATCCTCATAAACTTCAAGAAAGAGGTCAATGACAAGGTCATAATAGCCATCCTCAGGTTTGACACAAACTTTTTACTGACTTTATGCTTTTGTATTTCCATTGGATCAAATGAACTAATATTCTTTTCTTTTTATTGTAGTATGGTTTTACAACAGCTTCCCCTATATATACAAAGATGTGCATATATGGTCGATCCTCTTGTTTCTAGTGTACTTAGCAATAAGCAGAAGACCATAGATGATGTTTTTAAGTGGTTGCAACCTATTGATTTGACTGCGGCGCGAGTTATCTTTACCGCATATCACGAGGAGTGAGTATCAATCCCTACCTAGCTTATCTCTTACATTGTGGAGGATTATATCAAATAATAATTATTCTTAATTGATAATGCAGCTTGCATTGGAGCTTGGTAATTGTGGGCATCTTAGCCAAGCAATGCTTCTTTGTCAATTCAATAGCATCTATCCATGGCAGTGTGTCAAAGTAAGTATAACCTACTTGTGTCATAATTATGTCAATGAGATGCATCCTATGCAATGCGCACATTCATTTATGTTTTCTATTTTGATGTGTAGATCTGCTCGAAAGTTGGTAGGTGCTATAGATGCACTTATGCAAATGGAGGGTGACTTGGAAGATCAAATAGAGTATGTAACATGCCCTGCAGCGAAGCAGAATGATGACCACAGTTGTCGGTGGAGAGTCGGATATAACTGCTTTTTGCTCCTTGCCCAAATTTTTAATTTGAGAGGCGGTGAAACCTCATTGTCGACATATACAGACTTGCATCTATATGCATTTATGTCATCTATCATTAAGGCATTTATTGATAACGTGGTGGAGCATCCAGAGGAAACATTGGTTGCTACGCCCATAAGTTGTCCTGATGTAACCGCTGTATTGGACGAAATGGGGAGCTCTTCTGAGGTTAGGGTCATCATTAGCAAGCAACCTCCTGTTTTGACTTTTGGTAGCGAGGAAGTTACAATCCTCTCCGACCCTTTGAAAGAGGCTAATGACAAAGTCATGATGGCCATCCTCAGGTTTGATATGAACATCTCTTGGCTTGATACTTCAATCATTTGATTCAATCTGCTTCTAACATTTGTTTATTTATTGCTGCAGTACAGTTATATCTCATTTTCCTAGATCAGTACAGAATCGCGTCTGTATGCTCGATCAAGAAGACAGTAGATGATGTTTGTTCAATTCTACAACCTTTAGACTTGGATGGCATACTACTTGTCTTTATGCCATACTATGAGAAGTAAGTATGGTCTCAATCTTTCTTTTACTCTCTTATTTATAATATTGTGTCAATTAATACTTAATATTGTGATAAATCTTATCGCTCTTTATTGGTGATGTAGTTCACATTGGAGCCTGATAGTATGGGACCTTGATGACAACCATTGTTGGTTTGTCAACTCATTTATAGGCTTTCACGGGGTGTTCAGGTAAGTGTTCTTTTATCATATCATTATGAACATGCATCTTACTATTTACTACACAAATTCACTTTGTCATATGTCATGATGGACATGTCTGCAAACAAGTTAGTTTCTGCGATTATGAAAATCAGGGAGCATCAAGACCAACCAAATTTCCAGACACGCCTTGCAGTGGAGCAGAAAGACATGTTTAGTAGTGGGTGGAGAATTGCCTACAACTTCATGTTGTATCTCAATGAAATTTTTGAACATGTCTCAATAGAAGCATATACCAAGCTCGAGCTACAAGATTTTGCGGCTAAGACTGTTCACTATCTAACTGCTATCATTGGGAAACAACATGATGGACTCAATGAAGAACCTGAGGGAGCCAAAGAAAAAGAAGAGACAATTCAGTCTCCTTCTGTATCACAGCCTCAAGTAGAAGCATTACAATCTACACTTGAATTAGAGACTCAATGCATTCTTCCTACACAAGAAGTGGAGACTCAATGTGCATCTACAACATCACATCTTGTAAAGGAGGAAGAGATTAAGACTATCCCGATTGCACCAGAAGTAGAATCTCAATGTACACCATCCACACAAGTAGAGACTCAATGTACTCTTAGAGAATCACAGCCTCAAGAGGACTCATCAGACTCTATTCAGTTGTAAAACATGTAGAAAGAAACATGAGTCCTTGAAGATTTTTATCTTGTTTGTATTGATTAATGATAGTGTTTTTAAAACTTATGTTAAATGTTGCAATACATTAGGATATTTTATGATATTTATTCATTACAATACATTAGGTTTTACTTTTTTGAAAGTCTAATTTATTATGTACAATAAATATCTTATGATGAGAATCTAATAATTATATCATTCTTATGTTCCATCACTTTATTTTATAGATTTCAATGTACTCAAAATCTATCATTTATTATGTACAGCAAGTCTAACTTATATTATATTAAAAGAATATCTCATGATGAGATTCTAATAATTACTAACTTATATTATATTAAAAGAATATCTCATGATGAGATTCTATTAATTATATCATTCTTGTGTTCCATCATTTTATTTTATAGATTTCAATGTACTATCACTATCTTACATGTATCAAATGTCTCCCATTACGGTCTTGCATCCCATCATTTTATTTTATAATGTCTCGCATTACGGTCTTGCATCTAGTCATCTCGCATTACGGTCTTGCATCTGTAGTTCTATAAATTCCCTAGTAGTTGTTCATCTTCTATATCTCACCCGCAGCAGACATCTCACCCGCAGCAGACACTTCTTCCACTTTGCTCTTCTTACCTTACTCCTCTCCTCAAGCTTGCTCCTTCCTCTCCTCAAGCTTGCTCCTCGTTCGTCTTCTATATCTCACCCGCAGCAAAAACTTCTTCCACTTTACTCTTCTTACCTTACTCCTCTCCACACTTCTTCCACTTTACTCTTCTTACCTTACTCCTCTCCTCAAGCTTGCTCCTTCCATCTTGCCCGCAGCCTTACCTCCTCTTCTCAAGCATACTCCTTTCATCTTGCAGCCATTATGGATCTTTTTAAGGTAATCGATTCTGTCGAGCAAGCCATTAGCAGCCTCAAAGAATGGATTGCCAAGAACCAAGGAAAGAGAGAGGAGAGAAAGCAAAATCCAGCTCCATTAACCCAATACGAGAAGGATGACTTTGCTTGTCAGAAGGGCTTAGATAAGGAAGAGGAAAGAAAAATAAGTATGGCTACTACTGAAATAGATAAATTGCAGTCATATAGGAGAGAGTTGATAGACTTTCAAAGTGAGATATCTTCGCGTGTGGCTCGTTATGGAAGATTTTCCCCCGAGGAAGCGCAAGCCATTCGGAATAAACAAAGTGTTATGCAGGAGAAAATTCATCAATCCTTACTTCTCTTCTATAATTTTAACTACATCGATGAGGATGAGATGAGCTCAGCTCTTGAATGGGTTGAATTTAGGCTAAGGACTTGAAAATAGAAAATTCATCAAATTGAATGGCTGTAGTCTTGAAAATCTCAGGCTTGACTTTTGAAGGTGTTTATTAACACCATTAAATATTAAGAGAGTTTACAACAACGGAATCTTATTTTTTCATGTAACTTATCTAGGCTGCGTTAAATTTTATAATTTTAGTTTCATGTCCTTAAAAAATATATAAAAAAATGCTTGTTTTTATGTTTTTATATGTGCTTTGAAGATTGGGTTTTTCTTAAATTTTATCTGAAAACTAGTCCAAAATTATATGTAAAAATGAATTTGTACATTGACAAGTCCAAAATTAATGAAATAAGTATTAAGAGAAGGAGACACATGCTCATTCTCCTCTTTTCCCTCTTTCATGCTCATGTTCTTATGCTCATACATAAGCATAAGCATAAGCATGAGCATAAGCATGAGCATATGTCTCCTTCTTTTATGCTTATGCTTATGCTTATGCATATGCATAAGCATAAGCACTCGGGGGCGTCACTATGTATAAACCCTCTATATCACGTGCGTTCAAGGCCTATATTTAAAGTCCCTTATCTGTAAAAAATTTCATTAATAAAATGTATCCCTTTTCTATACAAATCTGTAAATTTTTTCCAAAAATATTTTAAATAGTCCCTTATGTATATTTATTTCTGTAAATTTTAAAAATTAAAAAAATCCTTCTGTTGAACTCACGTGATAGGGTTACATATGATGAGTGACCCCCCCGAGCATAAGCATAAGAGAAGGAGACATATGCTCATGCTTATGCTTATGCATGAGCATAAGAGAAGTAGACATATGCTCATGCATAAGCATGAGCATATGTCTCTTTTTCCCTCTTTACTTTCCCTCTTCTTCTCTCTTTCTTTTCCTCTTCTTCTCTCTTTCTTTCCCTCTTTCCCCCTTTCCAATCTCTCTTTCCGTTCCCTCTTCTTCTCTCCTCTTATGCATAAGCATAAGCATAAGCATAAGATAAGGAGACATATGCTCATGCTTATGCTTATGCATGAGCATAAGAGGAGACATATGCTCATGCATAAGCATAAGCATATGTCTCTTTTTCCCTCTTTACTTTCCCTCTTCTTCTCTCTTCCTCTCTTTTTCCCCCTCTTTTCCCTCTTTCATGGTCATTCTCTTATGCTCATGCATACGCATAAGCATGAGCATATGTCTCCTTCTCTTATGCTTATGCATAAGTATAAGCATAAGCATAAGAGAAGGAGACATATGCTCATGCTTATGCTTATGCATGAGCATAAGAGAAAGAGACATATGCTCATGCATGAGCATATGTCTCTTTTTCCCTCTTTACTTTCCCTCTTCTTCTCTCTTTCTTTCCCTCTTTCCCCCTCTCCAATCTCTCTTTCTGTTCCCTCTTCTTCTCTCTTCTCCTCTTTTCCACCCTCTTTCATGCTCATGTTCTTATGCTCATGCATAAGCATAAGCATATGTCTCTTTTTCTCTCTTTTCCTCTTCTTTCCATCTTCTTCCCTCTTCTTTCCATCTTTTTCCCTCTTCTTCCCCTCTTTCCTTTCCCTCCTCTTATCTAACTCTAACTCTCGTAAATTGGATCCACAGCAAGCTGCGATGGGTCATCCTCCTACAGATGCAGAGACGCGACGGGGGCATTTCGCATAGGAACAAAACCGTGGTTTATTGAGCAAGAGGCGATGGGAGCGATGGTCGATTGGGCTGAGGTGGCTGCTTGCACGGTATAAGTCTACTCCTACTTGTAATCTCACTTTTTAAATTGTTTTATTCTTTAAGTTCCAATCTAATTTTCAATTTATATGGTTCACTCTTAGGGTGCAAGCTCCAGCATCCCATCACCGAAGGCGAGCGATCAGCAGGACCACGGATCAGGCCAATAAGATGAGGATCAGGGAGAAGGCGCAGCTCAAGAGGCCCAAGGATTAGGCCAACAAGATGAGGAGGAGGACGAGGATGATGAGGACGATTCCAATGAGTAGTAGTAGTAGTAGTAGTAGTAGCAGTTTACATATACTTTGCCATGTATGTCATTTTGTATATCCACTCGTTTGAGCAATTTTGTATCACCCTTTTCGAAAGAATAATTTTGTAACAAACAATGTTGTATATGTTCGACATGTATATCCTTTTGTTACTCGATCATTTCATTTGAGTGATTTTCTATCACCTTTTTCGCAAGGAAAATTTTGTAATAAAAGCCTTTTCCTTGTAATTTAAAAAAAAAAGCATTAGTGGGGCAAAATAGGGCTTGCTATGGCCCTGTTAGTCCCCACTAAAGCTTTTTTTTTACTTTTGTTAATCGTCGCTATATAGCGATGTTTACCAGTGTCACTATATAGCAACGATTAGTAGTGTCGCTATATAGCGACGTTTAATAGCGTCGCTATATAGAGACGGTTCTTTTCTGACGCTTTTAGCGACTTTTATAACGACATTTACGCCCATGAAAAAAAAAATTAATGTAAAAAGCATCAATATTTTCGTCGAAAAAGGGCCTATGCCTTGTAGTGACGCTTCTTGGTTCTTTGTCTCCATGGCTACCTTTTGTCACCTTGCGGGTCCCACAAATCCTCCCACAGGTTTCAAAACAAAATATTATTGTTTGTTGTCACAATGTTATCAACCATGCCATCATCAGTGACTTTTAGAATCCTCATCTGTGCAACTGACCATTGCTCCACTTGTTCAAATCCCAATACTTCACCTTCTGCTACATTCTTATTTGCAAATGACGTCATTTGTAAAATGTCCCCTACAGTAAAATCCAAGGTGGTGCACTTTGTATTCTTGATAATGTCTATTGGATAAGTCTCGTCTTTGTCCCATGATATAAATGATTTGTTGGATGTATTGTAGGGCATAACATCTCCAATGTTTCCATATCTCCACATTTATACTTTAGCTCAACATGTGCGCTAAGAATCTTTGATACAGTAACTGCCACCTTATCTTCGCCAAGTCTTCGAAAGTGGTAAACTGAATTGGGATCACTATCATGGATTGTAGCAAATGCAACTACTTCTATTTTGCTACATAAAATCACATCTATCCCTAGAACAAAATCTATAGCCATCTCCTTTTTGAGAGTCCTTTGTTGCAAGTAAGCTATAGCAATAACAATTACATAAATATTAGTCTCTTTTTAATAATCTACTCATTTATTATAATTTTTAATCAATAATTTATTTATTGGTGGGATGGGGTAGTGTTGTATGATGGCAAAAGAGGGGTGGGGGAGGGCATCGATTATATAAAAAATTTAAGGATAAAGGGGTGAAGGAAGGCGTCAATTAAAATAAAATGGGGGAGTGTAGTAGTATATGATGGCAAGATATTTATCAGGGATAAAGGAAGGAGGGGAGAGGGCTTCAATTGGAGAGTGGCATAAATTTTGAGGGATAAAGGAGGGAGGGGAGAGGTCCTCAATTAAATAACCATCAAAAAGGGCTCCTAGGTGTGTTTCTTGAACAAGCACTTACCGGACTGGTGCATCACTTTGCACGGCCTTAATACCACCCACCTTGATGCACATGCAAAATATCATTCCCATCGGATATGATTTTCATGGTCAATCGAGCATTAAGCACCATTTTTGCCTCCGTGTCATGCACAACCGTAAAAAAACACGGTCCTAGGTGTGTTATTCAAAAAATTACTAATCTGATGGGAGCGCCACTATGCACACAAATTAATGCCACCTAGGTTAAGACATGTGCAAAGTATTGTGTCCATAGGATATGCTTTGCATGCTCAATCATGCATTCTATACCATTTTTCCCCTAGTGTTATGCACCGTTGTCAAACAATGAGATCGCAGGAGTGTTATCCAAATAAATACTTATGGGGTGGGTGTGCCACTTTGCATGCAAGTCAATACCACCTAGTTTGATGTTTGTGCAAAGTATTGTGCCCATCATATATGCTTTGCATTGTCGATCAAGCATTAATCACCATTTTTTACTCTCTCTGATGCACATTCGTCTAAAAACACACTCCTAGGTGTGTTATCCAAACAAGTACTTATCGGATGTGTGCGCCACTTTGCATGCAACTCAATACCACCTAGGTTGAGGTGTATGCATAGTATTGCATCCATTGGATATGCTTTGCATGGTCAATTAAGCATTAAACACCGATCTTATCTTACTGTCATGCATAACGGTCAAAAAACACGGTCCTAGGTGTGTTATTCGCACAAGTACTTATCGAATGGGGGCGCTACTTTGCATGCAAGTCAATACCACCTATTTTTAGGTTCCATAAAACTATTGTGCCCATAGGATATGCTTTGCATGGTCTAGCATGCATTATATGCTATTTTCCTCCTAGTGTTATGCACAGCCGTAAAAAACGTGCTCCGATGTCTGTTATCCAAACAAGTACTTATGCGATGGATGCGCCACTTTGCATGCAAATCAATAACACCTAGGTTGAGGTGAGTTCGAATTATTGTACCCATATGATATTGTTTGTATAGTCGATAAAGCATTAAACACTGTTTTTGCCTTAGTGTGATGCACATCCGTCAAAAAACACGCTCCTAGGTGTGTTATACAAACAAGTACTTATCAGATGGGTGCACCGCTTTGCATCTAAGTTAATACCACGTAGGTTGTAGCACAAGAAAAGTATTGTGCTCATCGGATATACTGTTGATTGTCGATCAAGCATTAAACACCATTTTTGCCTTAGTGTCATGCACAACCGTCAAAAAACATGGTCCTAGGTGTGTTAGTCAAACAAGTACTTATCGGATGGGGAAGCCACTTTGCACACAAGTCAATACCACCTAGGTTGCAACATGTACAAAGTATTGTGCCCATCGGATATGATTTGCATGGTCGATCACATGTTATACACTGTTTTTGCCTTAGTGTTATGCACCACCATCAAAAAATGTGCTCCCAGGTATGTTATGCGAACAAGTGATTATAGGATGGATGTGCCACTTTGCATGCAAGTCAATGCCACATAGGAAAATGCATATTCAAAGTATTTTGCTCATTGGATATGCTTTACATTGTCGATCAAGCATTAAACACCATTTCTGTCTCAGTGTCATGCACAACCATTTAAAAAATTGTCCTAGGTGTGTTATCCAAACAAGTACGTATCGGATGGGCGCGCCACTTTGCATGCAACTCAATATCACTATTTTGAGTCATGTTCTAAGTATTGTGTCCATCAAATATGCTCTGCATGGTCGATCAAGCATTAAATATCATTTTTGCCTTGTCATGCACATCCGTCAAAAAACATGCTCTTAGGTGTGTTATCTGACCAGTACTTATTGAATGCGCATGTCACTTTGCATGAAACTCAATACCACCTAGTTTGAAGCTTATGTCAAGTATATGTGCCCATAGGATATGCTTTGCATGGTTGATCAAGCATTTAATACCGTTTTTGTCTTGGTGTCATGCACAATTGTCAAAAAACACGGACCTAGGTGTGTTATTCAAACAAGTACTTATCGGATGGGAATGCCACTTCGAACACAAGTCAATACTACCTATTTTGATATGCGTGCAAGATATTGTGCCCATATAATATTATTTGCATGGTCGATCACACATTATACACCATTTTTGCCTTACTGTGATGCACATCCAACAAAAAACGTGCTCCCAGGTGTGTTATCCAAACAACTACTTATCGGATGGGCATTCCACTTTGGATCTAACTCATTACCACCTAGGTTGAAATGCATGAAAATTATTGTGCCCATCAGATATGCTTTGCATGGTTGATGAAGCATTCAACACCATTTTTGCTTCAGAGTCATGCACATCCGTTAAAAAACACGCTGCTAGGTGTGTTACCCAAACAAGTACCTATCAGATGGGAACTCCACTTTGCACAAAAATAAATACCACCTATTTTAAAGTGTGTGCAAAGTATTTTGCCCATCGGATATGATTTGCATGGTCGCTCAAGTATTAAACACCGTTTTTGCATTTGTGTCATGCACAACCATAAAAAAACACGGTCCTAGGTGTGTTATTCGAACAAGTACTTATCAGATGGGGACACCACTTTGTACACAAGTCATTACCACCTAGGTTGGGGTACGTGCAAAGTATTGTGTCCATTGGATATTCTTTCCATGGTCGATCATGCATTATACACCATTGTTCCCCTAGTATTATGCACAACCATAAAAAAAATGTGCTTCCAAGTGTGTTATCCGAACAAGTACTTATGGTATGGTAGCACCACTTTGCATGCAAGTCAATACTACCTAGGTTGAGGTGCATGAAAATTTCTGTGCCCATCAGATATGATTTGCATGGTCGATCAAGCATTTAACATCATTTTTTCCTTAGTATCATGCGCAACCGTCAAAAAATACAATACTAAGTGTGTTATTCAAACAAGTACTAATCAGAATGGGGCGCCTCTTTGTACACAAGTCAATACCACCTATATTGAGATGTGAGAAAAGTATTGTGCCCATCAGATATGCTTTGCATTGTCGATCATGCATTATACACCATTTTCCCCCTAGTGTTATGCACTACTTTCAAGGAACGTGATCCCAGGTGTGTTATCCAAACAAGTACTTATCGGATGGGCGCCCCACTTTGCATCCAACTCAGTACCACCTAGCTTGAGATGCATGCAAAGTATTGTACCCATCAGATATGCTTTGCATGGTCGATAAAGCATCACACACCATTTTTGCCTTAGTGTGATGCACATCAGTCAAAAAAGATGCTCCTAGGTGTGTTATCCGAACATATACTTATCCGATGGGGATGCTGTTGGGGTTAAAGGCCACTGTACCTTAACCCCAGTTACGTACAATACTCAAACACATATATATATGGATGACATAGAAGATTAGGGTATCTTGCACCCACCAAAAACTTGTGTGACTCTCTCTTCTGGCTCTATCTCTCTCTCTCACCTTCTTCCATTCCTCTTCCGTTGTTGAGATCTCTCAATTGGTATCAGTGTTCTAGCTGAAGTTTGGTGTGAGCCTGGAGCCTAAAATCTACTACTATAGCTCTGTGGGAGGAAGGAGAAGCTCCGTTGGGTGTCTTTACCTCCATCCTTATGTGTGGAGACCTTGTAGAAACCTTTGGAAAATTCTCTGAGTGGTTTTTCTAGCTCCGTTGGGTGTTCTAACTGAGCCTGGGTGTGAGCCTGGAGCCCAAAGTCTGCAGCTACAGCTCTGTGGGAGAAAGGAGAAGCTCTGTTGGGTAATTTTACCTCCATCCTTATGTGCAAAGACCTTGTAGGAACCTTTGGAAAGTTGTTTGAGTTGTTTTTTGCAAGCCAGCAGGTGGTTTTAGAGGCAAAAAGTCAGTCTACTTTAGGCCTGAGAGTCTTGTGATGAAGATATCTTTCTCTAGAAGTTAAATCTCGCTCTGAGATGTGAAGCAAAGTTGTAGAAGACTTTAAGTACTTAATTTTTCGTTTTTACATATCTATCATCCGAGTTTTCAGTGAAAAGTTACAGCTCTTGCAAAAAGTGACGAAATTCAATTTCCTGCGCGGATTTCGTGTGTTGGATCTCCATATCCAGACCACCATTTGCAGTTCAGTCACTCCCAGTGGATTCAGAGTAGTCCAAAACTTTTACCTGTGAAGCTACTTCCGATTCCGTGAAGTTCTGAAGCTGTAGTGAAGCTTTGTCTACTCTAATGTCTTCATTCTGTCATTTCCTGTGTGAGTGAAAACTCAACATCTGGGCCTCCATTTGCAAAGCTGTTTGTCCCATTGGATCCGGAACTGCCTGAAACATATGTCTACAAAGCCGCTTGCCATTCCGTGAAGAATTGAAGGAGTTGTGATTCTCTGTCGTCTATTTGAGGAAATTTCTCAAAGTTTCCAAGACCTTCTCATTGATTGCCATGTGGCATTTTGGCTGAGGTTAAGCTTCCTAAGGTTCAGTTTTGCAAGTAAATGCAAGGGTTGACTGGCGCTTACTCCATCCTTGGATGAGATTTTGGAGTTGTGGCAGAAGAGAGATGTTTGCAGATTGTCTTGCTGAATTTGATTATGCAGTGATGCCCATGTTTTAAGACATCCCAGGTTGTATTTTCACTAGCGGTCATTGCCATGGGGCTGTGATTTCTTGGATATACCTTATGCAGATCACTTTGGTTATAGTCTAAGCCATGTGCACTGATTTGTGGTTTTCATTGGGTTGTAGTGGATGCTTTACAGGCCATTTGGATGCATTGTGATCCTTGTTGGATGCATTGATAGGCCAAGATTGCCTTGTGGGATGCTTTATTAATGGACATTTAGCACACAAATGCTATTTTATGCTAAGGGACAGCTTTGACATATTACAGTGGATGCACAGGTTGTGGTATGATCTCTTGGATGAGACATTATTGATGCTTATGCCCACGGATGGTGTTTATGCTTGAGGCACTTGGCTCTTATTAGCATTATATTTGCCAGTTTTTTGTCATTGTGGGGGTTGACATTTTCTTTTGGGCCAGATTTGCTCATATGGATGCATAGTATATGCACATGAGTCAGATGCATTTTTTGATGATACTCGCATTTGGGATTTTGTTTCATTTGCATCATGGCATCCTCTTCCATGTCTAAAAAGAAGCTTTTCAGCATTAAAAAGTTTGATGGGACAAACTTTTCTTTGTAGAAAGAACAGATAAGGGATGTGCTTGTTCAAAAGAAGCAGATTAAACCCTTGGCAGGGATTGAAGCTAAGCCTGCAAATATGTCTGAGGATGATTGGAATGAGTTGGATGCATTAGCAAAGTCTACTATTGGACTTCATCCTGCAGAGTCAATTTATTTCACAGTAGTAAATGAGCAGACTACGGAAGATTTGTGGAAGAAATTATGTGCCACTTATGAGAAGGAAACTGCCTCTAATAAAGTTTACCTCATGAAGAGGTTGTTTGAGCTGCAGATGAAGGAAGGGGTCTCCATTGCTTCTCACTTGAATGAATTTGATATTATTTTCAGCCAGCTTCAGGCTCAAAAAATGAATTTTGATGCGGAGGCAATATTTCTCTTATGTTCATTGCCATCCTCTTGGGATACCTTCCGTACAGTTATTAGTAACTATGTACCTGGTGGAGTACTGAAGTTTGATGATATTATGGGTATCTTGTTGGCCGAGGAGATTAGACAGAAGTCTATGGATGGCAACAAGAAGGATGCAGCCTTAAATGTGCGAAGGGGAAGATCATAGTTCAGGGGGAAGTCCCAAGAAAGAGGGAAGTCTCGTAGCAAATCCAGGTTACAGAACATTGAGTGTTACCATTGTGGCAAGAAGGGCCACTTGAAAAGGATTGTTACAAGCTAAAAAGAGAGCAAAAGGATAAGAAAAAGAATGCAAATTGTGGTGCAAATAAGAAGGAAGAGAGTCCAAGGGAGGACAAAGGAATAATGAAGATCGAGGAGATTAATGCAGTCACTGATGATAGTGACAATGACATTCTCTTCATGTCTAGTCTACCTGTAGACTTGCTTACCACTTCAGATGATGTATATTCCCAAGATTGGATTTTGGATTCTAGTGCTTCATTCCATGTTACTCCCCATAAGGAATGGTTCTCTACTTATAATAGTGGAAAGACAGGTTGTGTGCATATTGGAAATAACTATGCAGGTGATAAAGTTTTCTTTTGCAAATGGATCTGCATTTTTTTTAAAAAAATCTGAGACATGTGCCTAAGCCTGACCAAGAGTCTTATTTCAATGGGTCAGCTAGATGATTCTGGTTTTCAGACCACGTTTGGCTTTCAGAGTTGGAAAATTCAAAAGGGCTCTATGGTTTTGGCCAGGGGTGCCAAGTGTGGGACCTTGTATCCCTTACATGTATCAGGGGTGTCTGATCATGTTGTTGCAATAACCAAGTAGCCGGTTTGGGTACATGAGCCAGAATGGAATGAAACTCTTATGCCATTTGGGTTATGTACCGCATTTGAGTTTTTTTTACTTTGAATTTTGTCAACATTGTCTCTATGGGAAGAAGACTAAATTGGTCCATAAAAGAAGGGGAAAGAAAGAGCTTGAAAAGTTGGATCTAGTGCATTCAGATGTATGTGGTCCCATGCCTACATGGTCATCAGTCAGGTAGAACGCTTAAATGCCTACGGACTAATAATGGTAGAGAGTATATTTCTCATGACTTTCAACATTTTTGTGATACACATGGGATCAAGAGGGAGCTCACGTCCCCTCGTACTCTAGAGCAGAATCTAGTAGCACAACAGATGAATTGCACCATTCAGGAAAGTTTGCAATGTATGCTTTCCAATGCAAGTCTTTCTGGTGGTTTTTGGGCTGAGGCAATGAAGATTGTAGTGCATGTGATCAATAGATCACCTAGCAAGAGTTTGGATGGTGGTATTCTTGAAAAGGCATGGAGTGTCAAGAAGCCCTCTTACTATCATTTGCATATATTTGGTTGTGAGGCATATGCAGATGTGCCCAAAAAGCTTCGGATGAAGCTAGATCCTAAGTCTAGGAAATGCATCTTTCTGGGTTATGGTGAAAGTGAAGAGATGGGCTATCGTCTCTGGGATCCAGAAGCAAAGAAAATCATACGAAGCCATGATATGTTCTTCAATGACAAGAAGATGCATAAGACACCCATGAGAGATGTGGAAATGAGGAGAATCACTTTCCAGGATGTGAATCCACTTGCATATGTTGATAGAGAGCAAGCTGTCTATGCACCAATATTCTTGGTATGTGCATCACGCGTGACCGGCATAGGAAACTCCTTTGTCTTTCACAGAAGGAGTATGTTACGAAAGTGTTGCAGCGTTTCAATATGGAGGGGGGGAAGGCAGTAAGCACTGCATTGCATCCATATGTGAAACTGAATCAGGAAAATAGTCCCAAATCAGATGAGGAGAGGGCCATGATGGCCAAGGTTGCTTATGCATCAATGGTTGAGAGTCTTATGTATGCTATGATAGCTACTAGACCGGACATTGCATTTGCAGTGGGAGTTGTTAGCCGATATATGGCTAATCCAAGAAAAAGGCATTGGGAGGAAGTTAAGGTACATGTAAGGTACCAAGGAGGTGTGTATCTGCTTTGGCAGAGGAGATTGCATTTGCAATGGGAGTTGTTAGCCGGTATATGGCTAATCCAAGAAAAAGGCATTGGGAGGAAGTTAAGGTACATGTAAGGTACCAAGGAGGCGTGTATTTGGGTACACAAATTCAGTCTATGCAGGGCATGTGGATAGCAGGAGATCCACTTCTGGTTATGTGTTCACCTTTGCAAGTGGTGCAGTGTCATGCATGTTTCACGCACAAAAGTGCATTGCTTTGTGTACCACATAGGTCGAGTATATTGCAGCCACAGAGGGTTGCAAGGAGACTATATGGCTTGATCGGCTAGTGAGATATTTGGGGATTCATATAGGTGTACCGATATTGCATAGTGATTCCATGAGTGCTATTCAGCTAGCACAGAATCATGTCTTTCATGCAAAGACCAAACACATTGAGGTCAAGTACCATTTTATCAGGGAGGTACTTGAGGACAAGTGCGTAGAGCTTGTTAAGGTTCATACAGATGATAACCCTGCAGATATGCTAACCAAGAGTCTACCTAGTCAGTGGTTTGAGTATTGTCAAAAAATACGATCCTAGGTGTGTTATTCAAACAAGTACTAATCAGAAGGAGTGCCTCTTTGCACACAAGTCAATACCACCTAGGTTGAGGTGTTAGCAAAATATTGTGCCCATCGGATATCTTTTGCATGGTCGATCACAAATTATACACCGTTTTCCCCCTAGTGTTATGCACTACTTTCAAGAAATCCACTTCTAGGTGTGTTATCCAAACAAGTACTTATCGGATAGGTGCCCCATTTTGCATCCAACTCAGTACCACCTAGCTTAAGATTTTGGCAAAGTATTGTGTTCATTGGATATGCTTTGCATGGTCGATGAAGCATCAAACACCGTTTTTGCCTCAGTATGATGTACATCTGTCAAAAAACATGCTCCTACGTGTTGATGTATGACGTATTCCGTTCCCTTGATGGTCATAGGGGAGTGGTTCCTACTAGCCCTCGCGACTTCATTCATTCCATATTGTGTACACGAGATGGTGATGCTTTATTCCACTCCCTTGATTGTGTGGAAGGCACGTGTACTTTGTGTGGTGACTTTGCTAGAGTGCCATGAGTTGCACTAGATACTTGTGATGTGCAGATGGTTCGTTGGCAGCAGTATGAGTACTGTACCTTGACATTAGATGGTGGTGCACAGTCGAGGAGGTTGCAACTTGTGGGGAAAGAGACACCACGTGTTGTATTCATTGACAGTTTTTTAGGGAAGCTGTACCGCTACATACGCCACTTGCACACTGCGAAATGGGAGGATCGTCAGTTCCGTGCATGTTTGAGGACATTTCCTATAGGGGTGGTTGTATCAGTGGTGGACTTTGCAGAGAATTACACCTTTGCACCACAGCATGAGATCCAATCGGAGTATTATTTCTCCGAACAGGTGATGTATGATTATTGATTTTTTCCCCGCCTCATTATATTGAATTATTTCAATAGTCATATTTTTTTTCAATGCCATATTGCAGGTTGCTATATTTGTGCACATTAGCTATCATCATGCACAGGCTCATGTGGATGGCATTGATAGCACCATGGACTCACGCGTCATTGTGCGAGAGTATCACTTCTACATTAGTGATGATCGATCGCATGATGCCCATTTTGTGCAGCATTGCTTCACTTTGCATGATAGTTTCTTGAGGGATCATGGTGTCACATGGCAGCGGCACTGGATCTGGTCAGACGGCTGCGATGGTCAGTTCAAATCCGCTAGACAGTTTTATTGGTTCTACAGATGGCACCGTGAGACAGGCATTCCGATCACATGGAGCTACTTCAAGATAGGGCACGGTAAGGGAGAGCACGATGGTGCAGGTGCTTGCATGAAGCGTGCTTTGCATCGATACCAGTTGCGTCACAGTGCCGATCGCTTCAAGGATGCACATGATGTGGTGTGGTGGTGCAGCCAGCACTTATCCACTAGTGCTACCTCCTCGTTTCAGTCGCGTGACGATAGGGTGGTGAGCAGGTATTTTTGGTGCATGGACATTGGGAGTCTTGATTGGTCTAGGCCTTTTGATTATCGTTCTGTGCCTGGCACTCTTGATTTCCATTCCATCAGGAGCATAGGTGAGTCTCACCCCACGATCTTTTCTCGACGGTTTGCATGTTTTTGCTCTGCATGCATTGATGATGATTGGGGAGGGTGCTCCATGATACCATGGGCCGATCCATGGGTACGGCGAGTGCTTTCTCCCTTCCAGCCTTGGGAGGAGGTACATGATGATCAGGATGCGGGATTCAGTTCCTCTAGAGATTATGACCAGCTTACAGATATTTTGCGTATTGGTGATATCTTCGCGGTTATTGCTTCGGAGGGCAATGAGGAGGGTGTGGATTATTACTTGTTGCGATGCTCTATGCTGAAGAGTGTGCTGAATGAGGATATAGTGGATGGGCATGGGATGCACTTCAATGCTCATAGCATGATCGTAGATGGCCACTATTTTCAGCAGATACAGAGGCGTGGTCGCTATATTGAGTTCCAGGAGTACATGGCGGATCAGGAGGCATACATGTATTCTCATCTTGTTGTTGGGATCAAGATTACTTTGAGTCGTGTTTGCACTCGCAAGGCGACGTCCACTCCACGATGATGCCTTGCAGTGGCGGATCACGAGAGCATACTTGCAACTATTGGCATGAGAGCTAATCCTGAGGAGTAGCACATTACGTATCATATTTTTTGGGATCATCAGTTGATCAGATTGATTTTTATTGGGTATCACTAGTTGATTACACTTTTTTGTATTCGATATGTATAGGCTCACTGTGTGACCGTACCATTGTAATTTTCAAGGACTCATATTTTGTATTTCACTATGATGGCAGTATACACGTTCATACACATCATTGTATTAGATTCTATATTATACATGATGTCTGATGTCTTCTCAATGGGATTTGTTGTGTTTGTAAAACAAAAAATTGTTTATTAGTAGTAATGTTGTAATCTGTTTTGTGCTTTAAGACATTTTAAAAATGTGACTAAGAAAATTCGCGCACGTACTAACGAAATACGCGTGTGGACTTACTTGTTGGGGATGAAACTTTGCACGACTCTTAGGCCACCCTAGAC
The DNA here is from genome assembly GCF_047967505.1 of Dipteris shenzhenensis. Taxonomy (NCBI): domain Eukaryota; kingdom Viridiplantae; phylum Streptophyta; class Polypodiopsida; order Gleicheniales; family Dipteridaceae; genus Dipteris; species Dipteris shenzhenensis. The sequence goes on along the minus strand of NC_141607.1, from coordinate 33,171,058 downwards.
ATACATCCACGCGAGATTTGGTCTGAACTGATTTGGTATGCGCCACGTGGAAGGTACAATGCGTACATTTTTACAATCCCTACCAGCATGACTACGGCAAAGCTATGGCGCATGTACTAACAAAATACACGTGTGGACTTATCTGTTGGGAATGAAACTTTACACGACTCTTAGGCCACCTAGACATACATCCACGTAAGATTTGGTCTCCAAATAATTTGGTATGCGCCACGTGGAAGGTATAATGCGTACATTTTTACAATCCCTACTAGCACGACTACGTGTGAAAAATGGCGCACGTACTAACGAAATATGCATGTGGACTTATCTGTTGGAGATTAAACTTTGCACGGCTCTTAGGCTACCGTAGATGTACATCCACGCAAGATTTTATGCCCAACTGATTTGGTATGCGCCACATGAAAGGACAAATCCGTACATTTTTACAATCCCTACTAGCACGACTACGTATAAAAAATGGCACACATACTAATGAAATATGCATGTGGACTTATCTATTGGGGATGAAACTTCACACGGCTCTTAGGCTACCCTAGACGTACATCCACACAAGATTTAGTCTCCAACTGATTTGGTTTGTGCCACGTGGAAGGTATAATGCGTACATTTTTACAATCCCTACTAGCACGACTATGTGTAAAAAATGGCACACATACTAACGAAATATGCATGTGGACTTATCTATTGGAGATTAAACTTTGCACGGCTCATAGGCTACCGTAGATGTACATCCATGCAAGATTTGGTGCCCAACTGATTTGGTATGTGCCACGTGGAAGGACAAATGCGTACATTTTACAATCCCTACTAGCACGACTACGTATGAAAAATGGTGCACGTACTAATGAAATATGCACGTGGACTTATCTGTTGGGGATGAAACTTCACACAGCTCTTAGGCTACCCTAGACGTACATCCACGCAAGATTTGGTCTCCAATTGATTTGTTTTGCGCCACGTGGAAGGTATAATGCGTACATTTTTACAATCCCTACTAGCACGACTATGTGTGAAAAATGGCGCACGTACTAACGAAATATGCATGTGGACTTATCTGTTGGAGATTAAACTTTGCACGGCTCTTAGCTGCCGTAGACATACATCCATGCAAGATTTGGTGCCCAACTGATTTGGTATGTGCCACGTGAAAGGACAAATGCGTACATTTTTACAATATCTACTAGCACGACTATGTATGAAAAATGGCGCACGTACTAATGAAATACGCATGTGGACTTATCTGTTGGGGATGAAACTTCACACGGCTCTTAGGCTACCCTGCACGTACATCCACGCAAGATTTGGTCTCCAACTGATTTGGTATGCGCCACGTGGAAGGACAAATGCGTACATTTTTACAATCCCTACTAGCACGACTAAACCCTAAACCCTAAACCTTGAACCCTAAATCCTAAACCCTGTTGGGGACGAAACTTCACATGGCTCTTAGGCTCCCTAGACGTACATCCACGCAAGATTTGGTCTCCAACTGATTTGGTTTGTGCCACGTAGAAGGTATAATGTGTACATTTTTACAATCCCTACTAGCATGACTAAACCCTAAACCCTAAACCCTGAACCCTAAATCCTAAACCCTGTTGGGGATGAAACTTCACACGGCTCTTAGGCTACCCTAGATGTACATCCACGCAAGATTTGGTCTCCAACTGATTTGGTATGCGCCACGTGGAAGGTATAATGCGTACATTTTTACAATCCCTACTAGCATGACTAAACCCTAAACCCTAAACCCTGAACCCTAAATCCTAAACCCTGTTGGGGATGAAACTTCACACGGCTCTTAGGCTACCTAGACGTACATCCACGCAAGATTTGGTCTCCAACTGATTTGGTATGCGCCACGTGGAAGGTATAATGCGTACATTTTTACAATCCCTACTAGCACGACTAAACCAAAAACCCTAAACCCTAAACCCTAAATCCTAAACCCTGTTGGGGATGAAACTTCACACAGCTCTTAGGCTACCCTAGACGTACATCCACGCAAGATTTGGTCTCCAACTGATTTGGTATACGCCACGTGGAAGGTATAATGCGTACATTTTTACAATCCCTACTAGCACGACTAAACCCTAAACCCTAAACCCTGAACCCTAAATCCTAAACCCTGTTGGGGATGAAACTTCACACGGCTCTTAGGCTACCCTAGACGTACATCCACGTAAGATTTGGTCTCCAACTGATTTGGTTTGCGCCACGTAGAAGGTATAATGCGTACATTTTTACAATCCCTACTAGCACGTATAAACCCTAAACCCTAAACCCTGAACCCTAAATCCTAAACCCTGTTGGGGATGAAACTTCACACGACTCTTAGGCTACCCTAGATGTATATCCAACCAAGATTTGGTCTCTAACTGATTTGGTATGCGCCACGTGGAAGGTATAATGCGTACATTTTTATAATCCCTACTAGCATGACTAAACCCTAAACCCTAAACCCTGAACCCTAAATCCTAAACCCTGTTGGGGATGAGACTTCACATGGCTCTTAGGCTACCCTAGACGTACATCCATGCAAGATTTGGTCTCCAACTGATCTGGTTTGTGCCACGTGGAAGGTATAATGCATACATTTTTGCAAGCACCTTTTCAATGCTTAATGTTTACAATTACGACACACGGCATTATTTTTAAAATACATTATGTATTAGATGTGTTAATTGAGATATTTGAAATTCAAAATCATACTCTTTATTTTAAATATGCACATGGGGATGAAACTTCGCACGGCTCTTAGGTTTAGTGTAATAATTGCAAGCATTGATATATACGAAATTCAATATGATATTCAAAATGATAAAGTTGGAACTTGAACACTTTTTCAATGCTTAATGTTTACAATTACTTCACATGGCATTCTTTTTTAAATACCTTATGTATTAGATGTGTGAATTGAGATATTCGAAATTCAAAATCATACTCCTAATTTTAAATGTTTATGTTACATTTAAACAAACTATAAACTGAGATAAACAAAGTGTGAAGAACATCATGAAAGTACGAAAATGCTCATACATTATAAAAGTAAGAACAATATCATGAAAGTACCAAAATTAATCTGTACATCATCATCATCATCGTGCAGAACCTTGCCTCCTCTATGTATGCGCGTCTCAGCTCCCATAGTCGTGCATCTGCGAATACTCGTGCCTCAAATCCAGCGCGAGTAATCGTCTCTACATGTAGAAGATGCTGGTCTTGGCCCCGCCCAAGCTGCTGCTCCACCCACTGCTGCAATGATGTCTGCAGCTCTGCCTCTCGCTCAATCCGGCGTGCCTCCTCTGCTCGTGCCTCATCACCTGGCATGAAATCACCATATGAAAAGCGACGTGGAACGCACGCTGCAACCACCGATGTATCAGCACCCTCCTGCATCAGCAACGCTCTATGTGCCTCCTCCTTGTAGTGCTCTATCAAGACTACGCGGGCGAATGGATCAATGGCCTGCCGATGACCAGGATATAGATCATCCATGCCTAGTCCTCTGTATGTGGCCACATCAATGTCAGCAAAGCATACAGGGCACACTGATCGTGCCACCATGTGGCGGGCCATGCAATGGAGATGTGCGATGTGGCCGCACCCTAGTCCAAGCCACCCTACGGTGTCAAACTCCTCGTGGCAAAGGACGCAAGTGGCAGTAGGAAGCCTGGCTACGACTGCTGCATCTATGGGTGTCCTAGTTGGCACATCTATAGGAGGAGTAGGATATAGGGCCACGCTGGGGTCGATCCTATGGTGAGATGGATCACGACTAATATGCCTCAACTGCAAAATATAGTGCTCCGCACGATGGTATGCTATGCATGTCCGAATCCTCTGCTCCTCCAAATCTGTCTGCAACAGTCGTACACGAGACTCCATCTCTTGACGGAATAGATGTGCCTGCAATGCAAACATGTCGCGTACATGGTGAGAATTAACCAAAAAACTTCAGTTCAAAACACGCTACAAAAAAATAAACTAACATAATCAAAATAACTAACCTCGTCCCTAGACTCGGCCAACAATGCCTCCAACTCTGCAATCCGTGCGTCTCGAGCCTCCAACTCATGCTGAGGCGGTGTAGATGTGGGAGGTGGTGTAGATGTGGGAGGCTCCATCGATGATCGAGGTGGGGGAGGTGGAATCGAAAGTGATCTCGATAGGGCAGAGACCATGTGCTGCAAGGATGATGCCACTGAATGAACATCCCCCCTAATCTGTCCTCCAACAGCTTGCAATGCCGATGCAGGGATGGTGTGCAACTCTAGTGCCTCACGTCGACGCAGGAACACCTGCAATCTGACGCTCCTGATGCCCCATCCTACCATGTCCCGCTCCTGATCCTGGATGGGTACTAAGGTAGTCTACCCGATGACCAAGCACAAACTTAGCGTATAGCTGCATGGCAAATGACCTAGCTATCTGACGGTTGTGAGGCAATCGACCACCATTCGTAGCGAGATATCTCGAATAAATGTGTGCTGCTATGATGGGGTGCCTACAACGTAAAATATGCAAGGGGAGCCTTGACTGTGGTCGCATAGCCTTAGTGTGACCATCCCAAAACATATCCTCTAAGGCCTGCCTGTGATGTGACTCATGCTCAAACAACTGCCAAATGGCTCTCCAATCCAAGCCACCACCAGTGATCTCTGCCTCAGCCTGTGCCTGAAAGCTAGATCCACAATGTCCTCAACTGTGTCCAATCGACCTAGAGCCTCAATAACTGAATCTAGACTCGTAACCAAGTGAGGGGGTGCCCTAGCATCCTACAGTGCCCTCATCTCAGCTCTCAGCATCTCTATCTGCATACGAATAGTGGTGCTAGAACCTGTGCGCTGGCTAGCACATGCACAAAAAAAACACATGGAAATTAATATTCTATTTGGGTAATGAAAATAATATTCTATTCAATATGACTTATAATCTATTTACGTAATGAAAACTATTTGTACGTACTCCTTGATGATGTAGGATGTCGTTGGGATCATCCTATGCACCTACCGGTAGATGGGCCAAATGTGTGGCTCAATATTATGTTTATCAAACTCAATATTATTAAAAATTCTTAATTTTGATTAAAATTTTTTCAAACTCTAGTTGTTGCATTTTTAAACTTAGATGTCTCAAATATTTTTTCCTTATATGTTTCCCTTTTTTTACTTTTTATCCAATATGAAACTTTTCCAAATGTGGTGTAAGGACCACATTGTCCACTTATGGCCCCTATACTAAGGACAGATAGTGGAGAGGTTTGGTTAATAAGACCTTCTTTGAATGCTTTACTGCCTTGGGTTTGCAATAGATATGGAGGAGATAGAAGGATACCTAATACATTACTTTGAACGATACACAAGCAAGGCGCATCTAGTATTTCTCGGACTACACATTAAAAAAGAGAGCGGGTTGACACTACAGACCTTTTAAAGCGAGAACTTTGAGAAAATAATTAAGCCTTTTCAATATTATCTATTTTGGTTGGGCAATCCACCTCAACTAGTGGCCATTCCTATAGATCATCACTTGGTTCCCATGCTTGGGGAGAGAGGAGACCTTTGGACAATCATAAATTACGTATGTTTTCGATGCGCTGGTGCATTTAGAAGATCCAATTAGCCATACGCTTATGCATCTAACCACTCTAGTGTTGGGGTCTTTGCCCATGTGGTGTGGTGTTTTAGGGATAATGCCCATGTGGTGTTTTATACAGCCTACTTACTCTACCTAAATTATGAAACAACTCTTAACCAACTATATAATCTATAATATTCCACATAAAAGATGATTTTTTAAAAGATGGTTTTGAAGACTAAAATTTAAACGTTTTTTTATTTAAATAAAAATAGCACCAATTTCAAAAATAGCATAAAACCTACTTTAATCTCTCTTTTTCTTGTTCTTGTTTTCTTGTTTTCTTGTTTTTAATACATGATTTTCTTATTTTAACAAAATTCTTATTTTCTTGTTCTTGATACATGATTTCTAAAAACAAAATTTAAACGTTATATTAAATTCAAAACTTCAGTAATTTGTAAACTTCACTTATAAATCTTTTTTAATAGATTATTTTAAAAAACAAATTATATACTTTTTGACATTTAAATAAAAACTTCACTAAAACTCTTATTTTCTTTTTTTTTTAAGATCATTTTTAAAAATAAAATTTAAACGTTTTTTTATTTAAATATAAATAACACTAATAAAAAAAATATCTTTAATCTCTTTTTTTTTAACGATGATTTTAAAAAACAAAATATATACATTTTCAGGCTTTAAATAAAAAATTACGTAATTCCAAAAATAATTTAAAAAAACTTTAAAATGCATTTCAAATTTAGAAATATTTTATAATTATTCCTATAAACTAAAATTTAAACGTTTCTTTATTTAAATAAAAATAGCACTAATTTAAAAAATAACTTTAATCTCTTTTTTTTAAAAGATGATTTTAAAAACAAAATATTTACATTTTCACATTTTAAATAAAAAATTACGTAATTTCAAAAATAATTTAAAAAAACTTTAAAATGCATTTCAAATTTAGAAATATTTTATAATTATTCCTATAAACTAAGATTTAAACGTTTCTTTATTTCAATAAAAATAGCTCTAATTTAAAAAATAACTTTAATCTCTTTTTTTCCAAAGATGATTTTTAAAAACCTAATTTTTACATTTTCACATTTTAAATAAAAATTTAAATGCATTTGAAATTTGAAATATTTTATAATTATTCCTATGAACTAAAATTTAAACGTTTTTTTATTTAAATAAAAATAGCTCTAATTTAAAAAATAACTTTAATCTCTTTTTTTTCAAAGATGATTTTAAAAAACAAAATTTTTACATTTTCACATTTTGAATTAAAAATGTCGTAATTCAAAAATTTAAAAAAAACCTTAAAATGCATTTCAAATTTAAAATTATTTTATAATTATTCCTGTGAACTAAAATTTAAACGTTTTTTTATTTAATTAAAAATAGCTCTAATTTAAAAAATAACTTTAATCTCTTTTTTTTCAAAGATGATTTTAAAAAATAGAATTTTCACATTTTCACATTTTGAATAAAAAATGTCGTAATTCAAAAAAATTTTAAAAAATTAAAATGCATTTCAAATTTAAAAATATTTTATAATTATTCCTGTGAACTAAAATTTAAACGTTTTTTTATTTAAATAAAAATAGCTCTAATTTAAACAATTACTTTAATCTCTTTATTTTCAAAGATGATTTAAAAAAACAATAATTTTTACATTTTCACATTTTAAATTAAAAATGTCGTAATTCAAAAATTTTTAAAAAATTTACAAATGCATTTGAAATTTAGAAATATTTTATAATTATTCCTATGAACCTTTTTTTATTTAATAAAAATAGCTCTAATTTTTTTTTAAAAAATTCATTTTCACATTTTAAATAAAAAATGTCGTAATTCAAAAATTTCAAAAAAACATTAAAATGCATTTGAAATTTAGAAATTTTTTATAATTATTCCTATAAACTAAAATTTAATTAAATTTTAGCAAAAAAAAAAAGCTACATAAAAAAAACCCTACCTGGACTCTCCCGCTCCGTCCATCTCCGTCGATGTCCGTCGATTGCTCTCCGTCGCTAGCGCAATTCTGTCGACGTCCCACAAATCCGAAATCGGTCGATGAGGAGAAGCTCGATCGAGGTATGCAGAATGAGGGGGGTCGCTCTCCTTTTATAAGAAAATTTAGGGTTTCCCTACCTCGATCGAGGTATTTCGCATGCAACATACATATCGGATCGAGGTATAGACATGCCACGATACCTCGATCGAGGTATTTTGACATGCCCATACATCTCGGTACATCTACCTCGATCGAGGTATAGACATGCCACGATACCTCGATCGAGGTATTCTAACATGCCCATACATCTCGGTACATCTACCTCAATCGAGGTATTGACATGCCACGATACCTTGATCGAGGTATGTCGGCAGCAGCCGGATGCCACATGTCTCGATTGACGTATTCGACATGCGGCCAAGTCATCAGTCCAGCATACCTCGATCGAGGTATGTCAGCTGCCCTGTCGGATGGCACATACCTCGATCGAGGTATGCTGGACATGCCACATTACCTCGATCGAGGTGTAGCTGGATTGCCAAGATACCTCGAACGAGGTAGATGTGGCATGTATAGGTGGTTTGCCAGCAAACCTCGATCGAGGTATAGGCTCGGTCTGGTGAAAAAAGCCCAGCACCTCGATCGAGGTATTGGCTTGGCTCGGTTGTCCTCATGTGTGATTTTCATTGGAACTAATACCTCGATCGAGGTATTGCAGACCGAAGCAAAACCTTTGTATTTCCACTCGAGCAGGTGTCACACTCACTCGAAAGTGGTCCGGAAGTGGACACCCTTAGCTTGCTACCACCCCAAGTTCTTATCGAATGGGCATGCCACTATGCATGCAACTCAATACAACCTAGGTTGTGATGTGTGCATAGTATTGTGCCCATCATATATGCTTTGCATCGTCTATCAAGCATTAAACACCGTTTGTGCCTTAGTGTCATGCACAATCATAAAAAACATGATCCTAGGTGTGTTATTCGAACAAGTGCTTATCGGATGGGGGTGCCACTTTTCACCCAAGTTAATACAACCTGGGTTGAACTGCATGCAAAGTATTTTGCCCATCCTATATGCTTTACATTGTCGATCAAGCATTAAACACCGTTTTTGCCTTAGTGTCATGCACAACAGTAAAAAACACACGGTCCTAGGTGTGTTATTCGAACAAGTACTTATGGGATGGGCGCGCCACTTTGCATGTAAGTCAATAACACCAGGTTAATGTGCATGCAAGTATTATGCCCATCGTATATGCTTTGCGTTGTGGATCAAGCATAAAATGTCACCATTTTTGCCTTAGTGTCATGCACAACCATAAAAAAACACGGTCCTAGGTGTGTTATTCAAACAAGTACTTATCGGATGGGGGCTACACGCAAGTCAAGGTCAGCTAGGTTGATGTGCATGCAAAGTATTGTGCCCATCGGATATGCTTTTCATGGTCAACCACACATTAAACACCGTTTTTTCCCTAGTGTTATGCACATCCGTAAAAAAACACGCTTTTAGGTGTGTTATCTGACCATGTACTTATTGAATGGGTGTATCACTTTGCATGAAACTCAATACCACCGCATTTTAGGCCCATGCAAAGTATTTGACCATGCTTTGCATGGTCAAGGGAGCATCTTTGCACACAACTCAATACCACCTAGATTGAGGTGTTCACAAAGTATTGTGCTCATCGGATATGCTTTGCATTGTCAATCACACATTATACACCGTTTTCGTCCTTGTGTTATGCACTACCGTCAATTAGGTATCTTATCCGAATAAATACTTATGGTATGGGCATGTCACTTTGCATGCCACTCAATACCACAGTTTGATACATATGCAAAGTATTGTGCCCATCGAATATGCTTTGCATAGTCGATTACACATTATATACCATTTTTTCCCTAGTGTTATGCACAACTGCCAAAAAACACACTCCTAGGTGTGTTATCCGAACAAGTACTAAGGGCATGCCACTTTGCATGCAAGTAATTACCACCTATTTTGAGATGCTTGCAAAGTATTGTGACCATATGATATGATTTGCATTGTCGATCAAGCATTAAGTTCCACTTTTGCCTAAGTGTGATGCACATCCGTAAAAAAACACGCTCCTAGGTGTGTTATCCTTACAAGTTCTTATTGCATGGGCACACCACTTTTCATGCAACTCAATAAAACCTAGGTTGTGGTGCGTGCACAATATTGTGCCCATCGGATATGATTGACATGGTCTATCGAGCATTAAACACCGTTTGTGCCTCAGTGTCATGCACAACCATAAAAAAACATGGTCCTAGGTGTGTTATTCGAACAAGTGCTTATCGGATGGGGGTACCACTTTGCATGCAAGTCAATAAAACTTGGTTTGAGGTGAGTGCAAAGTATTGTGCCATTGGATATGCTTTGCATTGTCGATCAAGCATTAAACACCGTTTTTGCCTTAATGTCATGCACAATCATAAAAAAACACGGTCCTAGACGTGTTATTCAAACAAGTACATATGGGATGACCACACCACTTTGCATGTAATTAAATTCCACTTAGTTTGAGCTGTGTGCAAAGTATTGTGCCCATTGGATATGCTTTGCATTGTCGATCAAGCATAAAATACCGTTTTTGCGAGGTTTTTGCCTTAGTGTACTAGGTGTGTTATTCAAACAAGTACTTATCAGATGGGGTATTCACTTTGCACGCAAGTCAAGTTCAACTAGGTTAAGATGAGTGCAAATTATTATGCCCATCGGATATGCTTTGCATGGTCGATCATGCATTATACACCGTTTTTCCCCTAGTGTTATGCACATCCATAAAAAACATTCTCTTAGGTGTGTTATCCGACCAAGTACTTATCGGATGGGTGTGCCTCTTTGTACACAAGTCAATACCACCTAGGTTGATGTGCAAGAAAAGTATTGTGCCCATCGGATATGCTTTTCATGGTTGATCGAGCATTAAATATACCATTTTTGCCTTAGTGTCATGCACATCCGTAAAAAAACACGCTCCTAGGTGTGTTATCCGATCAAGTACTTATTGGATGGACACACCACTTTGCATGCAACTCAATAACATCTAGGTTGTGGTGCATGCACATTATTGTGCCCATTGGATATAATTTGCATTGTATATCAAGAATTAAACACCGTTTGTGCCTCAGTGTCATGCACAACCATAAAAAAACACGGTCCTAGGTGTTATATTCGAACAAGTGCTTATTGGATGGGGCTACCACTTTGCATGCAGCTCAATACCACCACTTTTGAGATGCATGCAAAGTATTGTTCCCATCGGATATGATTTGCATGGTCGAGGGAGCATTAAATAGCATTTTCACCTTAGTGTCATGCACAACCGTAAAAAAACATGGTCCTAGGTGTGTTATTCGAACAAGTACTTATCGGATGGGGGACCCTCTTTGCACACAGGTCAATACCACCTAGGTTGAGGTGGGAGAAAAGTAATGTGTCCATCGGATATGATTTGCATTGTCAACCACACATTATACTCTGTTTTCGTCCTTGTGTTATACACTACAGTCAAAAAACACGCTCCTAGGTATGTTATCTGAACTGTAAGTAGTGTTATCCGACCACGTACTTATCGGATGGGTGTGCCTCTTTGCACACAAGTCAATACCACCTAGCTTGAGGTGTAAGAAAAGTATTGTGCCCATCAGATATGCTTTGCATGGTCGATCGAGCATTAAATGCCATTTTTGCCTTAGTCTCATGCACATCCGTAAAAAAATACGCTCCTAGGTGTATTATTTGATCAAGTACTTATCGGATGGACACACCACTTTGCATGCAACTCAATACCACCTAGGTTTTGGTGCACGCACAATATTGCTCCCATCGAATAGATTTTCATGGTATATCAAGCATTAAACACCGTTTATGCCTCAGTGTCATGCATAACCATTAAAAAACACGGTCCTACGTGTGTTATTTAAAAAAGTGCTTATTGGATGGGGATTCCACTTTGTACGCAAGTCAATAAAATATGGGTGGAGACGTGTGCAAAGTATTGTGCCCATTGGATATGCTTTGCATTGTCAATCAATTATTAAACACCATTTTTGCCTTAGTGTCATGCACAACCGTAAAAAAGCACGGTCCTAGATGTGTTATTCAAACAAGTACTTATGGGATAGGTGTGCCACTTAGCATGTAAGTAAATAACTCCTAGGTTGGGGTGCGTGCAAAGTATTGTGACCATCGGATATGCATTACATTGTCGATCAAGAATAAAACACCATTTTTTCCTTAGTGTCATGCACAACCATAAAAAAACACAGTCCTAGGTGTGATATTCAAACAAGTACTTGTCAGATGGGAGCGCCACTTTGTAGGCAAGTCAAGTTCAGCTAGGTTGATGTGTGTGCAAAGTATTGTGTCTATCGGTTGTGCTTTGCATGGTAGATCATGCATTATACGCCATTTTCCCCCTAGTGTTATGCACATCCATCAAAGAACATGCTCTTAGGTGTGTTATCCTACCAAGTCCTTATTGAATGGGCGTTCCACTTTGCATGCAGCTCAATACCATCGATTTTGAGGCACGTGCAAAGTATTTTTCCCATCGTATATGCTTTGCATGGTCGATCAAACATTGAATACTGTGTTTGCCTTAGTGTCATGCAGAACCGTCAAAAAACATGGTCCTAGGTGTGTTATTCAAACAAGTACTTATCAGATGGGGATGCCACTTTACACACAAGTCAATACTACCTAGGTTGAGGCACATGAAAAGTCGTGTGCCCATTGAATATGCTTTGCATAGCCGATCACACATTATACACCGTTTTCTTCTTAGTGTTATGCACAATCGTCAAAAAATGCGCTTGTATATGTGTTATGTGAACAAGTACTTATGGGATGGTTGCACCACTTTGTATGCAAGTCAATACCACCTAGGTTGAGGCTTGTACAAAGTTTTGTGCCCATCAGAGAAATGTAGATGCAATAATATTAGCAAATTCCTAGTATGTGTATATTGTGTATGTGTGGCAAACGATTTTGATACAACAAAGTAAACACCTCATGCACAAATCATGCACTTCATACCTTGGGTATTGTGTCAAAATAAACATTGAAATAAGCTTGTTGATGAGGATAAATAAGCCCTTGTAAATATGCCCTTGAATAAAAGCACAGTTGTTGTATGAACACGATAGGCTCACTTTGACACCTGTGATTTTGCCCACATGTAAGTTTGCAAATAGTATAAAAAATCGTATAATAATATATTAATAGTTTGCAAATTTGTATGGCAAGTGAGTAATGGGAAGTGGAAGTGAGAGTGGGGATGGAGTGAAATGGGAGAGGGGGAGGTAATAGGGGTGTAGGATAATAAGTAAAAAAAAATAGTATAATAATATATTAATAGTTTGCAAATGTGTATGGCAAGTGAGTGATGGAAAGTGGAAGTGAGAGTGGGGAGGGAGGAGTGGAATGGGAGAGGGGAAGGTAATAGGGGAGTAAAATAATAAGGGAGGGGAATGAGTGAGGGGAGTTAATAGGGGATGAAAAAGAGGAGGGTGGGATGGGGAAATGTGGGATTTTGGGAAATGGAAGGGTGGGATGGGGAAATGAGAGGAGCATGGGACGTGGTGGAAATGTGGGATGGGAGTGGTGGCAATGGGGGAGGAAGAAGAAATAGATGGGAGGGAGGGCCAATGGAAGATTGGGATGAGGGATGGGGGTCCAATGGGAGAGGGGGAGTAATGGGAGCCAATGGGAGAAAGTAATGGAAAGCCAATAGGAGAGGAGGAGGAAAACCTAGTTTTTCTTATATATAGTCTTCCTTGCCTTTATTCATTCTCCCCTCATTTCATTGAAGCAAGAAAGCAAGGAAGGAAGAGCAAGAAAGCAAGAAAGCAAGAAAGAGCATAGTTACAAACTTTTTCCAAGTACTTGTAAATATTTTTTGATTAATTTATCTAAGTTTTGTAGATTTGTTTTTTTTTAATTTGAAGAGAGAGAAAGAAAGAAAGAGAGAGAGGAACTAGAGAAAGAGAGAAAGTTTAGAGAGAAGGAGAGGAGCCCTGGGGGCCGTGGCCTCCAAGAGGAAGAGGAAAGTAGGAAAAAGAGAAAGGAGAAGGTGGTAGGGGGGAGAGAGAGGGAGGAAAGGAGGGAGGGAGGAGAGAGAGAGAGGTATGAGAGAGAGAGAGATCCGAGAGGGAGGTGGGGGGATGGAGGGGAGGAAGCGACTGGGGCGGGAGGGGGGAGGCGGTGGCAGAGGGAGAGGTAGGGTAGTGGGAGGGGGCGAGGCGGCGAGGGAAGGAGAGGCGACGGTGGGGGGGGGGGGCGGCAAGGAGGGGAGGAGGGGCAGTAGGGAGGGCAAAGGGGGGCAGCACAAGGAGGGTAGAGGGGGCGAGGCAGTAGGGAGGCAATGGGGAGGGGAGGAGTGGCGACAAGGAGGGCAGAGGGGGTGGCACGAGGAGGGCAGAGGGGGCAGTGAGGTAGGCTAGAAGGGGCAGCGGGGAGGGTAGGGGGGAGGCACAAAGGGTAGTGGAGGCGAGAGGGGGTAGGGGAGGCACTACGGGGGTAGGGAGGTGTGGGGGGGGAGGGTAGGGGAGGCATAGAGGGTAGGGGAGGTGCAGGGAGGCATTGGAGGTAGGGAGGCACTGCGGGTAGGGAGGCACTATGGGTAGCGAGGCATTGTGAGTAGGGGAGGGTAGGGTAGTAGTAGGGAGGTGCGTGGGGGTAGGGGAGGGGAGGCGGCAGGTAGGAGAGGTAGGGCAGAGGGTAAGGTAGGGAGGCGGTGGGGGGAGGGGAGGTGAGAGAGGAGTGAGCGGAGTGAGTGAAGGGAGAAAGAGAGAGAGAGGAGCAAGATAATTCCTGGTGGTCACGGCCCCCAAGGTGAGAGGAGTGAGGGGAGGGAGAGGAGAGAGAGAGAGAGAGAGAAAGAGGAGTGAGAGTAGAGAGATCAGAGGAGAGAGAGTAGAGAGAGAAAGTGAGGGAAGAGAGACGAGTGAGGAGAGAGAGGAGAGAGAGAGGAGAGAGAGGCGAGAGGGGGTAGGGGAGGTGTCGGAGGTAGAGGCATGGGGGGGGAGGGTAGGGGAGGCATAGAGGGTAGGGGAGGTGCGGGGAGGCATTGGAGGTAGGGAGGCACTACGGGTAGGGAGGCACTATGGGTAGCGAGGCGCTGCGAGTAGGGGAGGGTAGGGTAGTAGTAGGGAGGTATGGGGGGGTAGGGGAGGGGAGGCAGCGAGTAGGAGACGTAGGGCAGAGGGTAAGGTAGGGAGGCGGTGGGGGGAGGGGAGGTGAGAGAGGAGTGAGCGGAGTGAGTGAAGGGAGAAAGAGAGAGAGAGGAGCAAGAGAATTCCTGGCGGTCACGGCCCCCAAGGTGAGAGGAGTGAGGGGAGGGAGAGGAGAGAGAGAGAGAGAGAAAGAGGAGTGAGAGTAGAGAGATCAAAGGAGAGAGAGTAGAGAGAGAAAGTGAGGGAAGAGAGACAAGTGAGGAGAGAGAGGAGAGAGAGAGGAGTGAGGGGAGGGAGAAAGAGGGAGAGAGAGGAGCTTAAGGAGAGAGAAAGAGAGGTCCTGGGGGCCATGGCCCCCAGCGTGAGAGGAGTGAGGGGAGGGAGAGGAGGGAGAGAGAAAGAGGAGTGAGGGGAGGGAGAGTAGAGAGAGAAAGTGAGGGAAGAGAGAGGAGTGAGTAGAGAGAGGAGAGAGAAGGAGTGAGTGGAGGGAGGAGAGGGGGGAGAGAGAGAGAGAGAGAGAGAGAGAGAGAGAGAGAGAAAGTGAGCGGAGGGAGGGGAGTGAGGGAAAGAGGAGGGGAGGAGAGAGAGATAGGAGAGGAGAGAGAGATAGAGGAGTGAGGGCAGGGAGAGGAGAGAGAGAAAGTGAGGGAAGAGAGAGGATAGAGAGCAGAGAGAAGGAGAAGCTGGCTGCGGCCTCCAGGGCTAAGAGGAGTCAGAGGAATGAGGGGAGGATAGAGAGAGAGAAAGTGAGGGGAGGGAGAGGAGTGAGGGGAGGGTAGGGGAAGCAGAGAGGAGGAGAGAGAGATAGGAGCCCTGGCGACCGCGGCTCCGAAGGATGAGAGGAGAGTGAGAGGAATAAGGGAGGGGGAGCAATGAGAGAGACGAGGGAAGGGGAGGGGAGGAGAGAGAGAGAGAGAGGGAAGAGAGAGAGAGAGAGAGAGAGGACTCCTGGCGGCTGCAGCCCCCAGGTGAGAGAAGAGGGAAGGGAGTGAAGAGGACATAGAGAGAAAGAAGAGAGAGTGAGAGGTGAGAAAATATGCTAAGTAGAGAGAGAGGAGAGGTGAGTGAGAGTGGAAGATATGCGAATAGAGAGAGAAGAAAGGTGAGAAGATGTGATGGAGAGGGGAAGGTACGCGACTAGAGAGAGGAGAGATGAGAAGACTTGATGGAGAGGGGATGGTACACGACTAGAGAGAGAGGAGAGATGAGAAGACTTGAGGGAGAGGGGAAGGTATGTGACTAGAGAGAGGGAGATATGCGACTAGAGATGGGGAGATATGCGACTAGAGACGGAGTGCCATTATAGAGAGAGAGAGAGAGAGCACACTACATAGAGAAGAGGAGTAGAGGGAGAGAGAGGTCGAATTCTTACCACTAAGAGTAGAAGATTAGGAGAACGACCCACGAGCAAGAGTGACAAATAAGAGCGTACCACGAGCAAGAGCAACAAACAAGAGGGACATACGAGAAGAATGTCGAACACAAATCATACCAGAAGAATGTTGAACACAATTTTGAATTCAAATTTCTCTAGAAGAATGAATTCAAATTTCCCTCTCTTTTTTTAAAATTCAAATTTATTCGTGAGTGGGAGGAGTGGGCTAGTTTTTCTTATATATACTCTTCTTTCCATTCATTCATTCTCATTCTCTCCTCATTTCATTGAAGCAACCAAGACCAAGCGGAAGAGCAAGGACATGGCTTGAGATAAATATTTTTCAATAGGCAATATTTTGATTCCATTTAATTTGAGTACTAATTATTACTTTTTATGTGTAGAAACATGGGTGCCACCCTAAAATGGAACTGACATATGCTTATACTAGTGATATAACTTTTTAACACTTATCATAATGATCCATGTTTTCTCTACACACTACTAGGTGGGGAGTAAGTTCCACATGGCGGGCTTACTCCCCACCATGTGGTCTTACCCTTTGGGTTGGGGGTGGGACACACACACACACACACACACAAAGGGGCCCTTTCTCCTTGTCTTCTTGCCTTTGCATCCTCATATCTTTTCACCCACCTTTTCATCACATCACTATTAAGCATGCAATAGAGATTGATATTATTAAGCTACTTCGTGTCCATCACTTTGCTTCGTCCTTTCCCTTGAGGCACAATAGAGGTCATCCTTAGGTCTTCGTCATCTCCCCATAGTCGTGGGAGAGAGCTATCCACATCAACAAGAAACTCAAAAATATATACAAGTGACTCTTGCACCAACCAACCCTCGGCCTTCGGGCCTTGCATTTTGCCTCACGAAACCCTTCAAGGTCTTCATGAAGCGCTCGAGGAAGAACGACCATCGTGCATGTACAGTGCCGCATATAGCAATCTCATCCACCAAATGCACTATGAGATGTAGTTGGCTTGTGAGAATAGAACGTGGAAAGGTCTCCTCCACCAAACAAACCACCTCCACTGACATAACTCAAGCATCCTCAAGCATGGTGGGATCTATTGTGAATCCCCCCTTTAAATACCTCATGCATCCAGTGGGAGTACGAATTGTAATGATAGCTCGCTTCACCGCCACCATCTCTAGCTTTGATAACTTCCATGGTGCACGGGGTAAAAAGACACGCCCATTTGGCCTCTCTTGTGGCCAAGTGTCACGCATCCTCCCTGTGGTGTGTAGATCATCCCTTATCCCTACAAAATCTCATGTCCCATTCAAATGTTGCCAAATGGTAGATGCCACATTCTTGAAGATATGCATGGGATCAAGCAGGTGATTGATCTTAAGGTGGGACCAATATGATAATTGATAAAAGATGGAGTATCTAAACAAAAGATGGTGTTAGCGTTCAATCTTTATTTCCATTCAATATAGCACGCAATAGTTACAAACCCTAACCAGCTCATGCCAAGTGGTGGAGGAGTGGTGGAGCGGTCCCAAATTCTCATCCAATCTAATGCATTAAGTGACTATGGGGGGACTTCATTCCAAGGGGCGACACATCTAGGATGATCAAATGGGAGAAATCAATGGTGATTCTCATAGATGACCTTATTCAATGCGTCTGCCCATGAAGCAACCAGCGAAGGACCACAAACAGGACATGCATGGTAACTTGATGTAGTGAGACGTAAACAATAGATGCAATTGCATAAGCAAGGTTGGTTTAGGGTGCCACATCGATTTCCTACTCATAATTAAACGTTCAATGCTTACCTGAACACTTTCCATAGCCTGGGAGGTCATGCATCATCCATATCAAGACTGCTTTGTAGTTGAAGTCTCGTGACGAGGGAGGCTTGCTCATGCCATGCACCTCGATACCTCTCCAAAGTACCTCCAACTCATCAATCAAAGGCTCCAGATAAACATCAGGATTTTTGACTTTATGTTTCCCTGGAATTAGAAGGGATAACATAACATGTCCTTTCTTAATCACCATAGAGGGTGGAAGATTATAATTCACCAATATCACTGGCCATACACTGTACTTGAGGTGCTTTTGAGACCAAATGGGTTCACACCGTCCATACCCAATCCAAGTCTCAAGCTCCTAGGTTCTTCCTTGAAGCTTGGCCATGTGTCTTCAATATGCTTCATGTAGGAGTGTCTGCGGGAGTTCTCCACTTGCCATCGGTTGATTGATGGGAGGAATGCCATGACATGAGCTCTGCAATGGATTTGCACTTGAACATATGTTGGATGCGAGAGATTATGGGAAAATGTCACTGAACCTTATGAGGCACATCCAAAGTTTTGAGATCTGCTCTATATCTTGCCTCTCCACAAGTAGGACACTCTCTTGCCTCTTTATGTGATCCACAAAACAGAATGCAATCATTGACGTATGCATGGATGCGCTTGTAATCCAATCCCCCAAGAGAGGTCACATGTTGCCTTGCCATATCTCTTGAGGTCGGTAATTTATTCTCCCTTGGAAGAATTTTACACAATAGCCTGCACGTGAAAACCATAAATGAGAAAAAGTATTCCAGTAATTGACCCACTAGCATAATTCACCATGTTTGCAAAATAGACTTTAAAGCTTACTTGAGTAATGCATTCAAACTTGCATGGCTCCATCCATAGATGGTCTGCAAGTTTAGTAACTGAAGGGAGGCATAAAGAACAGAGAATGTGCACCCCTCAAACAGTGGTGTTGATGCTGCAGTAAAAAGATCATCTCGCTCCATGCCATCATCCCTACGGTCTACCTGAGGACTGATCCTGCACCATATCATCAAACACCTCCTCCTCCACATCCTCATGAGGCAATGGTGTAGGTCTACTATCACCATCACTCTATGCATCCATAACGGTCCCTCCTAAAGATCCCACCTCATATCACCATGATGCTTCACATCCTCACGACGAGCATAGGGCAACATATGCAGGTGTGGCATTGCATCTTGTATCAAATTAAAGAAGGATCATATATCAAACACATGAAGACGCTTTAACACTTACCCGAGATACGGTTGCATCCCATTCTCCGTACTTTGAGATATGATTGAGTGTAATTCTACGTGCACGATACTCATTTCCTCGGCATCGATCACACATACATTTGATTTTTTGCTCCAACCACATTTCTTGATAGTGGATATGGAGGGATTCATCCACACTGGAGGTACATGTTGAAGATGAAGACATCCTATAGATAAACAACCCAAAAAATGTGTTCTTCCTTGAGTAATTAATGAGAAAACTCTATAGCGCATCTAAAAGTGCATCTATAGGCATGTTTGTACTATGGAACACGTCTATAGGCGCATCTAAAACACAATGTAGATGCACTGTTAGATGTGCGTACTGCTTATTAAACCTATATTTTGCTCATTTCCTCACTTTACCGCACTGGCTTTCCTTTCAATACACAAGTCTCCAAGCATACATGGCACAACTCTAGGCACCTACACTCACCTCCAAGCACTGACACTCATGTCCAAGCATACACACTCATCCCCAAGCATGCAAGAGAAGAGGGTGAAGAAGGAAGCCACAAGAGAAGAAGGAGAGGAAGCTTTGAAGAAAGACAAGAAGCTTCCATACCTCTATCCAAGGTAAGTCTCTTGTCAATTGGTCTTCTCTGGAAGTTGTTCTCTTTAGATTCATCCTTTGCCATATGCAGGGAAAGGATGCTTTTGGTACTTTTGTTCTTTTTGGGGTCGGGCACCTGTCGTTTTTAACTTTTTGTCAAAAAGTTTATGTCGGAGCGTGTCTAACAATGTGTCTAACAGCGCGTCAAATGCTAGAGAAAATAGTGTAGTCGTGCCTATAGACGCACTGTTTGCCGCATCTATAGATGCGCTCTGACAGACAATTTTTCCCTTTCCCTTCCCCTTCCCCTTCCCCTTCCCTTTCCCCTTCCCATCTCCCTTCTCCTTAATCCATTCCCCCTTCTCCTTCCATTCTCCATGTTCCTTTCATTCTCCCATCCTCCCTTCTCTTTCCTTTGCATGCATGTTTAAGTCAAATTTTCAATGCCATAAGCATTTGTGAGGAAATAAGGGATTCCATGAATGATGGAAATAAGTGATTGCATGAGGGAAATTGGACTGTAGCATGAGGGCGGGATAAAGAAAGAGGGCATTCATGATGGAAATCCCCTTCCCCTTCCCTTTCCCCTTCCCATCTCTCTTCTCCTTAATCCATTCCCCTTTCTCCTTCTGTTCTCCCTCCTCCTTCCATTCTCCCATCCTCCCTTCTCTTTCCTTTCTCCTTTCCCTTGCATGCATGTTTAGGTTGAATTTTCAATGCCTTAAGTATTCGTGACAAAATAAGGGATTGCATGAACGATGGAAATAAGTGATTGTATTAGGGAAATTGGACTGCAGCATGAGGGCGGGATAAAGAAAGTGGACATGCATGATGGAAATCATGGGATTGCATGCATGATGGAAAGAGGGCATGCATGAAAAAAATCACGGGATTGCATGCATGATTGAAAGAGGGCATGCATGATAGAAATCTTATTCTCTTCTTTTCTGCAGTTCATCATGTGGCCAGGAAGCTCTTCAGGAGCCTCGCCTCATCTTCGAGATGCCATATTACAACAGTTATATAACATTTTGGGCACCCTCCCACTCTTTAGGAGTTGTACACATACATGACGAGTACTCAAAACACCGCCCAGGAGTCGACAGTACAGACTCCAAACCACCCCATACCCACACTAGCTTAGATTACTCCTGTGGAGTCAAGGCAGCCCAGCAGGCGACAGAGCCACCAGCAGTCTCCCCGATCATCAGGAGTCCTGTCTCCCCTGCGGTTTGGAGTCCCTTCTCCCTTGCAATCATCAGGATTTCCTTCTCCCCTGCAGTGGTCTAGAGTCCCTTCTCCCCTACCATCAGGAGGCCCTTCTACCTCGTAGAGCCACCAACATAGTCACGTGTAGTTGGGAGTCCCTTCTCTAGAGACAAGTGCCCAACGTACTAGCTTGTCACGACACGACAGCATGCATAGTAGCAAGGAGAGCTCTAGGGGATGCATGGCACAATGCTTTGGGGGTAATGGTGGGGGCGGGGAGGATTCAGATGATGTAGACATGCCAAAGGGTATGATCTTCTATGAATGCGCTCTGTAGTTGCTAACAACTATAGAGATTTCTTTATTTCATTCAAAGAGTAGCAAAAAAGGTTGGCTGATGATACCATCAATGCTGTATGCTCTAGGTATCCCAATCCCCCCAATCTTGAGTTCACAAAGAAATGGGCAAAGTCAAAGGTTACCATTATACTTGCCAATAAAATATCTTTGCTTAAGAGGCAGGCACTAGCCGAGATTGCCAGGAGAGAGGGAGGTCAACCACCAAGGGGCCAACCCCACACTGCTCATAAGTGTGAGTGGAAGAAAGCAATGAAGGCAGCGAAGGTGGACTCCAGTCTGCAACACGTTGAGGCACAAAGGATCCAAATGGAGCAATATGAAAACATGCATTTTGGAGCAGGGGGTATTGCATCATGGGAGGCCCAATTTATAAGTATCGATCTCAAATTATATTGTGTTTATATGGTTTATTAGGAGGTTGTTTCTTTGTACTAACTCCTCTGCAAATTGTGTCATCTTGTAGCTTGATATCATGGGCAGGTACCCTACTTCTGTCGAGACAGCCTACCATCGTGAACATCGCAGAGGACATACATGGAGGCACTTCTATGATGAGGGGTTGATTACTGAGGAGCAGTATATCTGGGCTACTGGAGCGCCCCCGCAAGTATTCGAAAGTACTTAAATAATGTCAATATTGTAAATGAAGATTTGATTTTTCATATATTAATGCATGTTGTCCCTTATTTACAAGCTTGTGTGAGGATATTCAAGAGGAAGAAGGCAATGAAGAAGGGAGCGAGGACGCAAATGACTTAGATTAGTCATAGAAGTAGTGCTAGAATTAGTGCTAGCTACTCTTTTTTGTACTTGAAGCCATTGGCTTGGCTTTGTACCTCTCTTGTATATACACTCCTTTTATTTTTTGTACTTGAAGTCACAGGTGGCTTGGCTTTGTGCTATATGTATATACAAGCACTTTTTGGGCTATGAATTAATATACACTCCTTTTATTTTTTTTGCATTCAATTTCCTTGTGCAATGTTCTATTAATGAATGCCTTGTGAACTAAACGTTTTGGAGTTGTAATGTTTTATTCGGAATTGTAATCATTGGCTATAGACGTGCGTGGAATCATGCTAATTAAAATGTGGTTGGCTGTAAGAATTGAATTGTACACTGTAGAAATGAGATTCCTGCAACCACACAGTATACACAGCATTCTATTCAACCACACATAATTCTACTTTTTTTAAAAAAATTATGCAGAGCCTCTATAAGCGCGTCTTTCAATTTTTAAAAAATTTTTACAGAGCGTCTATTTGCACGTCTATAGGCACGTCTGTTTGTTATATAGATGCACCTATAGACGCAGGTCTATAGATTTGTTAATAGACGTGCAAATAGACACGCCCGTAACTTTTTTTTAAAAATCAAGGAAACACGTCTGTGTGTGCGTCTATGGATGCATTGTGTTGTTGTGATAGCGAATTTGTAAATTTGAAAGTAGAAGGCTTAAAAACCTACAAATTTCAAGGCATTAAATCCCTATGATGATACACAATTAGTATTCAAGAAAAAAAGAGGTTTCATGATAGATGAATGACTAATTTTGGAAATTAACCTTAAAATTTGAAAATAGAAAGTTTAGCATTTCAATCCTATTTTTGCCAAAAACCTACAAAACTTCAGTAAAGCCTTGCTAGGCCTTCAATTTTTTTTTAAATTTAAATGTTTTTATATGTATTAAGGGAAATGTTTTCTGAGAGAACACTTTGTGAACCTTTAAATCTTTTTTAAATTTGAAGGTTTTGGTATGTGTTAAGGTAAATGTTTTCTAAGAGAACACTTTGTGACATGATCCACCATAGTGGGCGAGCATCAACAACATATAAGAGCTCGAAGTTTAGTGACACAATGTTGAGGAAAAGGCGAGGAGACCTATTTGAGCGTTGAGAGCTTGGTAGGACTTGAGGAGAAGGCGATGAGTAGTTTGAAAAGAGGCGGCATAAATTTAAGTAAGCCGGTGGGGCAAAAAAGTTAAAGGAGACACTTGATGAGCTGCAAATATTTTAGCTAATAGGGGCCCCCAATGAGAAAAACTCACTTTTAATTGATTAGGTAGGATTCACAAACAGGCACAGACGTCCTAACAAAAATGATAGCCCCTAATAGCATGCTGGCATTTCAATTGTCTACCCTGAGCCCTTAAATGGTTTCACAAATGGGCGCGGACATGCTTATGTGGCATCCCAATAAAGTTTGGACCACAGAGGATTTTTCTTGGGCGGCAGTCCAAGGCCGCCCAAACAAAGTTAGAGGCAGACAAGAGTAAAGAATTTGCCATGATAACCACTTGGTCACTTCTCATTTGCTGATATAGTTAAATTTATATGTTTGTCTGATGCCCATTTGTGAAAGTGCTTATGCCCAAGCTCCCCTTAGCTACTGGACATGTAGGATCCATGGTCTAATGTCTGGCACCCATTTAAGAAACCTCAGGGAGCCGATTAATATAAGCATAAATGAGGGCGGGCCGATTGACATAAGACACACGATGCAAAAGATTCGAGACAAGAGTGGGCAGCTTCTTGGAGAAGCTTTTGCTCTGTGAAGGCCACGGTAGAGGAGGGTAGAGGGGAAGGAGGTCCTTAGGGAAGTGCCTCAAGGAGGCATTTCCATAAAATCATATGGTGAGTGGCAACACCCCCTGAGCCATTGGATTTTTTGGAAATGCCAACTTGAGGCATTTCCAAGACGTCGAGGGCCTGCGGGAGGCTGAAGTGATGGAGACAGGAGCGAAATCTTCCTTTCGCCAGGTCTTAACTTTTGGAATCTGTGCCATCTTCTGAAAGTGATTGCGACAAGACAATCATCTTCCTTACACCACCTCAGAACCTCGTCCTACGTGAAAGTGATTGTGACAAGACAATCATCTTCCTTACACCACCTCAGAACCTCGCGCTATGCGCCACCTTCTCGCTTGATTGTGACTTGCAAGTGCATCGATTGCATCTTCCATAAAATAACAGCGTGTGATCGAACAATGGAGGTTTTTTTCTACCCGACCGTGGCCCTTGACGGCCTGTGAAAGATATGCTTTGCATTGTCGATCAAGCATAAAATACCGTTTTTGCCTTAGTTTCATGCACAACCATGAAAAACACGGTCCTAGCTCTCAAGAACTCCATGAGCAGTCTCAAAATATTATACAGGGAGAGAGGGAGGGAAAGGAGTAGGTAGAGGCCACGGGGAGGCCTTTCCCTCAAATTAAAGTGGCGAGTGGCTTTGCAAGAATCCTAAAAAATCAACCATGATGTGATAGGCTAAGTACTAAGTTTTGGAGACGTCAACTATTTATGGAAGCTTTTCCATGATGTGATGGGCCACCTGCAAAGTTTTTGACACATCAGCTTAAGTACAGCGCCCCCCATGTTCTCATCTTTATGACAGCTTTATCCAACGGCCGAGATTCTCCCTCCTAGCCCGAGTGACTTTGACGGGGAGGGAGGGAGAAAGAGAGGAGGGTGGGACACGAGCGGAGGAAGCGATTAGCTACTCAAACTCTAACGATCAGGAAAGTGAGATTAATTAATTGATGCGAACAGGAGCAAATGCGAATAGAAGGAAAATTGCAAAGTTTTCAATTAAAGGCGTGTACTATTTTCGAACTAGAAATCTGTGAAGGAAAGTGCTATAGGTCATGTGAACACTGTATAACATGGTCGACCGATTATCGTACCACAGGAGGGCGAGCATCAACCGGTGATGCCAGATGGTTCCACACGAGGGCGAGCATCAGCAGCGTATAAGAGCTCGGAATTTAGTGATGATCTTTAAGAGCCAAAAGGTGATGCGGACTCTTTGACCGTTGAGAGATCGGTAGGAGTTGAGTACAAGGCGACGAGTATTTTGAAGGGAGGTGGCAGAAACTTCAAGTAACGTGGGGCGGACGAGGTAAAGCAGACGCTTGATGAACCACCACAGAACAAAACCACACAAGGACGCCCCAAAGCCCATCGTCCCATACATGATGGATCGATATGGCTGCCAATTTAGCGGTAGCACCGCTAGCCCTGCCGTTCCGAACGTCGTCACGATGAATATCACGCATACCACCAGTAGCACACTCGCCATCGCCACTGCGTTCCTCACTCTCTTCACTGCATGCACCAATTCCTTCTCCTCGCTTATTGGAATCGCCCCCACCCCGCCCACTATCACCGTCGCCACCGCAAACGAGAAACTCATGTAATTCACCCACCAGAATACTCGTAGCATCCTCCTCGACGCTGCTGTACTGATGTCGTGCGGTACCGGTGGCTGCAGCCACCCTTGATACGCTGCGGCCGCGATGAGCACTGCACCCACCAAAATTGTATTTGCGTACTCGAGAAACACCTGCCTGTTCTCATACAGTCCCCGTGTTACGTCCTCTCGCTGGACCATCCATTTTTGCATTTGGGTCCGCTTTGTTCTGTCGGCTAACTCGAACAATGATTCGCTGATCCACGAGAATAGAACAGAAGTTAAGCAAAAGGCACGGGCAAGCGATCCACTTACAAGACTTTAAAAAGTCAGATGCATGCTGACAAGAAAAGCACGGTTTTGCTTGCTCGGAACGAAAATCGATGTATTCATCGATGTTCTCTAGCAAATTAGTTGCGTATCCGGCATTATAACCATAAAAAGGAGCACCAAACAATACTCGCGTACACTCTCTATATAGGAAAACACATTGACATGTCACATCACAATGCTCACTTACGTGGCTTGCCTCCTTTCACTGAGATGGCTTTTCAATGACAAGCTGTAGTCGCCAGCACAAAAAAGATGTTACAATCGCAGGGTTTTTAGTCACGCTTACAGAAAAACAGAGATATCACTAACATGAGGTTGCAAAAGACATGTCCAATATATCAACGAGAACGGTTGAGATTTAATGACTTACGTTTGGGTACCGATGCAGTGGACTTTCTTCTTTACGATAAGGTCGTAAGCGAGGCACGGAAAATCAAACAAGACGGCATACCTCAACCAGCACTCCAACACATCTGTTGGAAATTCTGCAATTTCCAACAGCTGTGTTATCAATGCCTCTATGTCCTCTTTAGATGTGTCCTGTGTTATCAATCCCTCTATGTTGCCTTTAGATGTCTCCTCCTCCAGACCTTTCTGGGCTAGAGCAACTGGAAAGTAATGTGACTCTAAGACTTGATTGATGCGGTCACCAAAGTCGTTGATGTTGACCTTTTGAACTTTGGCTTTGAGCACCAATCCCCTAGCTGCGTCCATGCTACACTCGATTAGAGCTTGACACATATCCAAGCACCATTTCATTCCTCTCTTCTTCTGCTCAAAGCTATGGACTTCCTTCATCAAAGTCACTGCCCCGTCTGTCTCAAGGATACCAGCGATCTCCTTGCGTTCCAACCAATACACTGCCTGGTCTTCTAAATGATCACCTTCAATCTTTCTGCCTTCTTTCAATGCTCCCCCATAGTCCATGAAAATTTGGCTAGCTTTGGCCCAGTCATCCGGCGTCAATCCTTCAACATCCTTTTCTTGAGGAAATGTCTTACTTCCTTTGAGCTCTAGCACTACTTTGTCGCACCCCAATGCTGCTGCGAAATGCAGTGCGGAAAACTCACCGGCACTCCAGAAGACAGAATCAATGATTCGTGGAGGCTGAAAGTAATTGGACTCCAACAAGAGTGTAGACGCGTCTCGTTTATCTGTGAACAAGTAATTTTTACTCTCATAGTTGAAAAGCCTCTCCAAGTTTGGAATCTTGTACTCGCGAGCTTTCAAGGTTTCTAGATCGACGGAAATGCGCCTTTCTATGAGCATTCTTACCACCTCTGAGTGTCCTGCGCAAGCTGCCAAATGAAGAGGCGTCATAGCATTGTGGTCACGATAATCCACTGCCGTTCCACCATGGGACAGAAGCTCCGAAACCACCGACAAATGGCCTTTGACGGCAGCGTAATGTAATGGCGTCCGTCCTACTATGTCCTTTAGAATCATGCAATTTTTTAGAGTTATCAATTCTTCAACCACATCCGCGTGACCATAAAAAGAAGCCGCATGCAAGGCAGTGAAACCTTCGTGAAAATAGACTGCATTGACGTCCAACTTCTGTGGCCAATACTCTAGTGCTAACTTAAGGCAGCTGATGCTACCGGATTGTGCTGCCAGATACAATGGGGTGAGATTTTCTTGATTCCATTCTAAAGCTACGTCCGCATTTTCTCTCGTCGGTAGTGCTAATGATTCTAGGACAGTTGGCTGATTTTTGTAAGCGGAAAAATTGATCAATTTTACAATATCAGCAGGTTTAAGGGTTCTCCAAAACTTATTGATAAGAGTTGTTGCCGTCTCCACATTTCCATGCTGCATAGCCGTCGCTATAATCTTTGTGCGATCATAGCCAGATATTATTCCCATAGCGTACAAATGACGCTCTACGGATTTGCCCGATTTGGCTGCTGCAGTGATTATATGTATGTAGTGAGACGCAAACTCCTCCATATTGATGTCGAGAGAGAACAAGAGGTCGTTTGCGAGGTCTAGATCCCCATTCTGAGCATACAAAAGTACAGCATTACGCGTATATTTCCTCTCATGATAGGTCTTTACCAGCCACTTCACCACCTCTGTTCTTTTGTTATTGACTGCAAGGAGCAGTGCCCTTTCATACAGTGGCCGATCTTTTTCAGAGGCTTGCCCCCCCTCAGGGTCTTCCTTGCAGGCCTCGATGTGGATATCAACTATTTTACCCTTGCTTGCCGCTGTTAGAAAACCGCGACAATCCTTCATGGCTGAGATGAAGCTTAAGACCAAAAGCAGAAAATTGTATTGGGGGAGAATGTCGGGGCTTGGCGGGAAGGGACAGACAGACAATGGGTTATTGCCGTACAACTTCCCTTTCGCGTTGCAACAAATTATAGGCGAGATTCCGGAATTCCCTACAAAAATGAAAACAGAAAAGAGCATAGTCAAGGACAGCAACATCGTTTATAGTGGCTCTTTGAAAACGGAATTGGGACGTGATAGTTGTAAGATAGAAAGAATCCGAAACTTGCATCGAATACGTGAATTTTTTGTCGCTTGCGCAGTCAGCTGATATTTTAACAGTTTGGTGACGATTCACGTTCCGGTGATCTTGCTGACTTAGTTGACATAGCTGGTTCATGATTTATTCTCCCGTGACTGCCTCACATTCCCTGGAGATCAGAGAGGTTTTGATCCGTCAATTCACAATTCAATCGTTTACCAGAAAGTATTTTATATGACCAATTCAAATGAGAAAGAACAACGGGATGCATGTTTACATTCTTGGAACAGTCACAGAAAATAAACATGAATATTGACAGCTATTTGAATCAAGTTTGTCGAGCTTCTCAATATCGTCTGCTGGATGCATATGATCGAGTGTATTTCAATAGTTTGTCAAATGGTATCTTTGAGTTCATATGAAAATATCATTTCGAAAACGGAAGCTGAGAAAAGCTATACCTATCAAGCAATGGAAGCCTGCGAGAAGGACAAAGAGCAGCTTGGAACAAAACTGAAAATCTGCCTCCTTATTGAAAGTTCTTGTACATTAGATCAACGACACTTCTCGATCAAAACACGCAAAGTGAAAGTGCCTATGTTGCCTACGTACACGACTCAAAACACGCAAAGTAAAAGAGCCAGCCTTGGCGTGTGAGGTAGAATAATTAAACCTGGGTAACGTAGAAGAAGGAAGATCAGTGCGGGTACTACAGATTCTGAAGTTGAAAGGCACATCTGGAAGCTCGTTGGTGTTAGGTCCAGCTGTAAGACAAAGTAGAGACAGCATGCACGATGCTAGGTGCCCGTTCTCAGAAGTAAAATAAGGCAGTAATACTGCAGTGTTGCGAGCATCTCAAGTAAAATAAAGGAGGCGGCTCTCTTTCAGAAAAGAAAATGCAAAACTTAGCAATGTTCCCATTTAGCATGACCAGTCTTCGACTCGCAATCTCGAGGTTGGGATCCTCTCTCTCTTGTGATCAAGGTTGGGAATGACGACTATCGTGATAAGGGGGATGCTCTCTTTGACATAATTTGCTTCTATTGGAGAGCCTTTGATTGCAGCTCGAGGTGCAATAGATGGAATGGATACGCAGAGTGCAAATGACACACCACACACACCACAGGGGCATGTGCATGGAGGCTGACACAATGCAAAAAGAGTTGTATACCCAACAATCAGTTTCACTTGGCCTTGCTACCTAGTCCACATTTTGCTATGGAATAATCCAAATCTTTTGAATACTATAAAGAAAATTCTACCCATTGTGAGGAGGAAGACCATATAATTCAAAATTAAGGTACTATAAAAACATGCACAAAGACCAAAATGCATTCAACACACTCAAAGGATAATATGACAATCTTCAAAATCATACAATGCTAATGAATAATCTTCTAAGTGCCCCTTTGAGAATTCATCCACATAAGTAACATCAGATGATGTAGACTTTCACTGGCTAAATTCATAATCTATGTAGGGAAGTATGTATTGTAGATAATAAGTCCTATGTTTTCCAACATAGCCTTCCTTTAGCTGGCATTAGGTCTCATGATAACAACAATCAATGCCTCCAATATAACAATATCTTAAGAGGCAATGTAGAGACCATTTGTTACATTGTATTATAGATAATAAGGCCTATGTTTTCCAACATAGCCTTCCTTTAGCTGGCATTGGGTTTTATGATAACAACAATCAATGCCTCCAATATAACAATATCTTAAGAGGCAATGTAGAGACCATTTGTTACATTGAAGACACAACAAGACAAAGCACCCATAGACGCGCGCACAGACACATTTACTGAACTAAATAAAAAACTTACGGGCGCGTCTATTTTCGCGTCTGGAGACCCGCGTCTAATTGCGCGTCTATATATCAGACACACGTGCGTATAGATGCGCAGTTAGACGCATAAATAGACGCACTTATAAATGTGCTTATAGATGCAAATATAGACACAAGTCGAACAGACAGACGTGTATATAGACGCATTTTAAAATGCATTGATAGACGCGCTTTATTTTTTTTTTAATTTTACTGAATGCTGTGTATGTTGTGTATGCTATATAGTTACAAGAATCCCATATCCACATTGTGTAATTCAATTCTTACAGCCAACCGCATTTTAATTACAATTCCAAATAAAACATTACAACTCCAAAATGCAATAAAATTGAAAGCCCAAAAAGTGCTTGTATATACATATAGCACGAAGCTAAGCCACGTCATGTGGCTTCAAGTACAAAAAATAAGAGGAGTGTATATACAAGAGGCACAAAGCCACGTCATGTGGCTTCAAGTACAAAAAATAAGAGGAGTGTATATACAAGAGGCACAAAGCCAAGCCAGTGGCTTTAAGTACAAAAAAGAGTAGCTAGCACTACTTGTACGACTAATCTATGTTCTCTAAGTCCTCGCTCCCTTCCACGCTCCCTTCTGCACCTCCTTCCTCCTCTTCCTCATCGTCTTGTGCACGAGCCTGTAAACAAGGGACAACATATATCAATGTATGAAAAATCAAATCTTTACTTATAATTTTGGCATTATTTAATTACTTTCAAATACCTTGGGGGCCGCTCCAGTAGCCCGGGGATACTGCTCCTCAGTAATCAACCCATCATCATAGAAGTGTCTCCATGTATCTCCTCTGCGATGGTGGCGGTGGTAGGCTGTCTCCACAGGAGTAGGGTATTTGCCCACGATCTCAAGCTGCATTATGACACACTTTGCGGAGGGATTAGTACAAAGAAACAACCTCCTAATAAACTACATAAGCAATATAATTTGAGATCGATACTTACAAATTGGGCCTCCCATGATTCAACACCCCCTGCTCCAAAATGCGCGCTTCCATATTCCTCCATCTGGATCCTCCGTGCCTTCACATGCTGCAGACTGGGGTCCTCCCTCGCTGACTTCATTGCCTTCTTCCACTCACGCTTGTGAGCGGTGTGGGGCGGGCCCCTTGGTGGTTGACCTGCCTCAAGCCTGGCAAGCTCCCCTAGTGCCTGCCTCTTAAGCGAAGATCTTTTATTGCCAAGTATCGTAACAATATTTAACTTGGCCCATTTATCTATGAACTGGCGATTGGGGGGGTTAGGATACCTAGAGCGAACAGCAGCGAGGGTCTCATCAGCTAACCTCTTTGGCTGGTCTTTGTAGTGGATAAAGCAATCTCTGTAATTGTTAGCAATTACAGAGCGCATGAAGGCCATGATGTCCTTCCCTCGCGCATCCATCAAGATGCCTCCTGTCTGAGTGATGTCATAATAAATCGTACCATCACCCGGAGGCATGTCTAAATCATCTGAATCATCATCCTCCTCACTGCTACATGGCCCAAAGCATTGTGCCATGCATCCCCCACCATCTCCCTACTACTACGCCTGCTACCCTATCGTGTCGAGCTCGTACGCTGGCCACTTGTAGCTGGAGACTGCACGGGACTACACTGACCACTCGTAGCTGGAGAATCGAGTCTCGATGGCATAGGAGTACGTCGACGGCTCTGCGAGACAGAAGGACCTCCTGACAGCATGGGGGAAGGGCCATAAGACAGGATGGCAGAAGGGACATAAGATGGCATGGGGGAAGGGGCATAAGACGGTATGGGGGAAGGGGCATAAGAAGGGGCATAAGACGGCTGTGCTGACTCCGCTCGGGTGATCTCAGGTGGTGTGGGGTGGTTTGGAGTCTGTAGTGCCAACTCCAAGGGAGTGTTTAGAGTACCCGTCATATACCCATATAACTCCGCAAGACTAGGAGGGTGGCCTAAAAGGTTATATAATTCCTTCCAAATAGATTCTCAGGGATTAGGTGAGCTGGAAGCGCTTCCTGGCCACATGTTGAACTAGAAAAAGGGAAAAAAATCTATTACTGATGAGCTGAGAAGAAAGGGGAAGGGAAGAGAGGCCTACTGTCAGAGCGCGTCTATAGACGCGTCTGATTTGCGCATCTATAGATGCATCTAACAGAGCATCTAACAGAGCGTCTAACAGAGCGTCTAACAGAGCGTTTAACAGAGCGTCTAACAGAGCGTCTAACAGAGCGTCTATCGACACGTCTGTCTATGTCTGCAAACAGCTAGACGCGCGTTTAGACGTGCCTGTACACGCGCTTTTAGACGTGCTTTGAGACATGCCTATAGACGCACTCCGACAGACGGGATTTTTAAAAAGTAAAAAAGGACATTGCGCCCGACACACAAACGTGACACTGATACCCAGATCATGCGCTTCTTGGATACGAGAAAGTACAAATCTAAAGAGAGCAAACTTCCAAACAAGATCAACTGCAAAAAGACTTACTTGGATAGAGATATGGAAGGTTCTTCTTTCTTTTTCAAAGTTGCTTCTCCTCCTTGTTCGTCCTCCTCTCCTTTAAGCTTAGAAGTAAGTGTGGGTGCCTTCCTCTTAAGTATAAGCTTGGAAGTAAGTATGGGAGCCTTCCTCTTAAGCGTCGAAACTATGGATCTGCTAATAAGGAAGGAAGCAAGCCGCGCGAAGTATAAGTAATGTGAAGAAAAGCAAAGCGAGCACGCTAAAAAGCAGGTTTAAAAGCTGCGTCTATGCTCGCGTCTAATAGCACGTCTATAAGCGCGTCTAAATACACAGTGTAGATGCGTGTTTAGACATGCCTTTAGATGCGACTGTAGACGTGCTTTTAGATGCGCCTTTAGATGCGACACAGAGTTTAAATTAAACATTTGAAGAAGAGCAAATTTGGTGGGTTGTTTGTTTGTAGGATGTCTTCATCTTCAACAAGTAGCTCCAGTGAGGATGAATCCCTCCGTATCCACCATCGTGAAATGTGGTTGGAGCAAAAAATCAAATGTTTGTGTGATCGATGTCGAGGAAACATGTATCATGCATGCAGGATTACACTCAATCATATCTCAAAGTATGGAGAATGGGATGTGACCGTAAACAGGGTAAGGGTTTATAAGTTAAGGTTGATTGAGATACCTATGGGTGTTCATATGTTTGAGTTATGATCCCGTTTTAATTTGATACAGGATGCAGTGCCACACCCGCATATGTTACGCTATGCTTGCCGTAAGGGGTGAAGCGTCGGTGATATGAGGTGGGATCTTCAGGAGGGATCGTTACGGATGCATGGAGTGATGGTGATAGTAGCCCTCCGCCATTACCTCATGAAGCCATGGAGGAGGAGGTGTTTGATGATATGGTGCGGGATTTATATGTCCATCAAGGGAGGGATGATAGCATGGAGCAGGATGATCTTTTTACTGCAGCATCGACTCCACTGTTTGAGGGGTGCACATTCTCTGTTCTACGTGCCTCCCTTGAGTTACTAAACTTGCAAACCATCTATGGATGGAGCAATGCAAGTTTGAATGCATTACTTAAGTAAGCTTTAAAGTCTATTTTGCAAACATGGTGAATTATGCTAGTGGGTCAATTACTCGAATGCTTTTTCTCATTTATGGTCTTCACGTGTAGGCTATTGTGTAAAATGCTTCCAAGGGAGAATAAACTACCGACCTCAAGAGATATGGCAAGGCAACATGTGACCTCTCTTGGAGGATTAGATTACAAGCACATCCATGCATGTGTCAACGATTGCGTTTTGTTTTGTGGACTACATAAGGATGCAAGAGAGTGTCCTACTTGTGGAGAGGCAAGATATAGAGCAGATCTCAAAACCTTGGACGTGCCTCGTAAGGTATTGCGACATTTTCCCATAATCCCTCGCATCCAACATATGTTCAAGTGCAAATCTATTATAGAGCTCATGTCATGGCATTCCTCCCATCGATCAACCGATGGCAAGTGGAGAACTCCCGCGGACTCTCCTGCGTGGAAGCATATTGAAGACACATGGCCAAGCTTCAAGGAAGAACCTAGGAGCTTGAGACTTGGATTGGGTATGGACGGTGTGAACCCATTTGGTCTCAAAAGTCACACCCATTTGGTCTCAAAAGCACGTCTTACAATGTATGGCCAGTGGTATTGGTGAATTACAATCTTCCACCCTCTATGGCTATTAAGAAAGGACATGTTATGCTGTCCCTTCTAATTCCAGGGAAACATAAAGTCAAAAACCCTGATGTTTATTTGGAGCCTTTGATTGATGAGTTAGAGATACTTTGGAGAGGTATCGAGGTGCATGATGTGAGCAGGCCTCCCTCATCACAAGACTTCAACTGCAAAGCAGTCTTGATGTGGACGATGCATGACTTCCCAGGCTATGGCGAGTGTTCAGGTAAGCATTGCTCCACCCTAGCCTTCTCAATGCTTGATATGGAGATCTCTTTTTGAGATATCCACCTATTTCACATGCCCATGTAAGATATATTCATAATCAGTCTATAGATTATTCAGCTTAAATTGAAGAAAATGCAATCAATGCGATTTGATAGTAATCATACCTCACAATACCATTGATCTTGAATATAGCATTTCTAACATCTTCTTGTAAGCACCCTTTTACTGTAATTGGGAGGATGAACTATCAAAGCAACAAAGAAGTCATGTCAATAATATAACATAATCATAATTATACTAACACATCATGATTATCGGTACACTAATCCTACAGCTTAGAATACCTCTAAGACATTGAGCAAGCTTAGAATCCTATAGCATGACATTGAGCAAGCATTTATAGACTCCTGCATTCTTGGAATTAGAGTGACAGAAGTCTCTATCTGCTTGCTCAATGGTAGGCTATTGAAGCTTCACGTAGGGAAAAAGAGAGAAGGAAAGAGAGGAGAAAAGAGAGGAAAAGAGAGGAGGAAAAAGAGAGAGAAAGAGAGGAGAAAAAGGAGAAAAGAAAGAAAAAACACAGAAAAAGAGAGGAGATAAGAGAGAAAAAGAGAGAAAGTGAAAAGAGAGAAAGTGGGGATAAAAGAGAGAAAAAAAGAGAAAAAAGTGAGGATAAAAGAGAGAAAAAGAGAGAAGGAAAGAGAGGATAAAAGAGAGGATAAAAGAGAGGAAAGAAGAGAAGGAAAGAGATGAGAAAAGAGAGGAAAAGAGAGGAAAAGACAGGAGAAAAAAGAGAGGAGATAAGAGAGAAAAAGAGAGGAGAAAAGAGAAGGAAAGAGAGGAGAAAAGAGAGAAAAAGAGAATGCAATCCCTTATTTCCTCACGAATGCAATCCGCTCGCAGTCTGTGCATCTAAAAGTGCATCTAAACACGTGTCTAAAAGCGCATCTAAATGTGCATCTATCAGCGTGGCTATACTATGTTTTAGACGCGCTTATAGATGCATTCCACAGTACAAACGCGGTGTTGGATGCGCTTTTAGATGCTACATAGAGTTTTGACATTTACAACTCATGCAAGAACACATGTCTTGGGTTGTTTATCTATAGGATGTCTTCATCTTCAACAAGTGCCTCCATTGAGGATGAATCCCTCCATATCCACCATCGTAAAATGTGGTTGGAGCAAAAAATCAAATGTATGTGTGATCGATGTTGAGGAAACATGTATCGTACATGCAGAATTACACTCAATCACATCTCAAAGTATTACACTCAATCACTATGGGCCATGTCGAGCGTAACCTGAAAGGATTCACACCGTCCATGGCGAGCCCAAGATGTAAGTTGCGTGGCTCCCTCGCAAAGTCCGGCCATTGATTGTCTATGTGCTTCCAAGCTGCACAATTTGCGGGAATCCTCAATGTGTCATCAGTGGACTGATGAGATACATGCCAAGTCATCAACTCCACTATGGATTTGAGAGACAAGCCCGCAGTTTAGACATCCTAGCACCCTCGTACAACTGTGTTGATTGCAACTCTCACATATTGACCTCAGACTCTGACATCACGTGTACTCTGACATCACTATGTGTAACACCAACGGTGGGTACTGGTTCGAGCTCCTCCCCATACATCTGTAAGTGGCACATGACAATACAACGTTGATGTCGTACTTCTTGCTTGCAATGAGTGCAATGACAATACAACCTCTCTGTAAGCCACTCTGTGCTCCCGTCTGTTGGCGCATCATTTGACGAGCTTCCACTCGTCCCTTCCATTTGCACACTTCCAAAATCACAACATGAGCTGCAAGGAAATCTATTAAGATCCAAAAAATAGCCACCCATGAGCTCCTTTCCTCTCTTCTAACAGAAAGTGCCCTAAACCGTCACTATATAGCGACGCTTTGTCATGTTTTGTCGCTATAGAGCGACGCTTTTAGGATATAAACATCGCTATATAGTGACTAACCCGTGTTGCTATATAGCGATGCTGGGGGCTAAAACCCGAAACCTTGCGCAACGCCATCTTTCACATCTCTATTGCAAGAAAAGCAAAAATCTCTCCTCCCACCTTATAATCAACAACCTCGCTTTCCTTCTCTCTATTCCCCACCCCTCACCCCTACCCAGCCCCTCTCCCAACACTTGTGCTCCCTCTCCACCCTTCTCCCTCTCTGCTTGTGTGAAAGGAAGTTTTTCAAGAAGGTGTGTCTCTTTAAGCAATGTAGGTTCATTTTTTGTGAGATTTTATTTTGTGAGTGTTAGAAGCATGTTTCTCCTTGTATTGCTAAGGCTATGTGCTAATTTTCATGCTTGATTTTCAAAGGTTAAGGACAAAATACTTCTCTGCTCTTCAAAAATTAGAAGAGCAATCAAGTCTTCAAAATCAGGAAAATTCTCATGGATGGCAATGGATGCCCAGAATTGTGCATAATCCTTTCTTAGACCATTCAAGGTCACATAAACTAAATCATCATGTTCCACTGGCAACCCAATAGAAGCAAGTGCATCTGCAATCTTCTTCACCTTCATGTGGTAGTCATTGATGCTCAAATTTTCTCTCTACACATTATGCAACTCCTACTTGAGCTGCATTTTCCTGGCTTATGTATTTCTGCTATTGTCAAAGTATCCCATGCCTCCTTCGGCGTGCTTGCATCCTGAATATGCACAATCATAGAATCTAAAATACTGATAGACAGCCAGTACATAACTTTTCTGGCTCTCTTGGGAACATTAGGAATAACTAGTTCTTGTTCAGCTCCAGTAATGAACTCCCAATAGCCTTTTTCCTTAAGGAAATTCATCATTCTAAACTTCCATGCTTGGAAGTTATTCTTGTCAAGCTTTTTAGTGACAATCTGTGAAAGAGCATCAGACGCCATTATAGAACACTGCAAAATATTCTGTCATTGCAAAAAAACACAACTTCTACCTCACAAGGGCAAATCTGCAAAATTGATGAGAGTGGTATTTGACCACACAGTCACTTCCTAGTGACGATTATGCATCAATAGGCAATAAGAATGATTCTGTCACTCCCAATATCTTTGCGCACAAGCATACGATGTAATTTATGCGACAACCTGCAGAATAGTGGTTGCACAACAAAACAGGGCACTTTCCTGAGTGCCTGTGGAAAACTTTCGCCACCAAAATGGGCCTCGAAATGGCCTCGAATCAAAAAAATAATTTCACCACTCACCCTCTTGCCACACAGCAAAGGGCTTCCCAATCTGAGACAGTGCACTCTTGCACTTTTCGGCTGTGCTACCTGCAGAGACTTGCCCCCAAACTCAAAAAAAAAAGGAAAGCAACACTGATCCTCTTACTAGGACATCGCGAACTTGGTTTGCTTTCTTGAGCTCCTTACCACGAACCAAGCTTTGATACCATGTGAAGAGAGTGGGAGAGAAGGAAGGACTCTCACTTGTAGCTTTCTCACATACACAATGGGGGAATATACACAAAGGTGAAGGCTAAAAACAGTTTTCCTCTTCTTAGTTGTGAAAGCCAAAAGAACTCTAAGTACAAAAGAATAGGTGAACCCTATATGTGGGTCTCAAACCAAACTCAACTAACTAAGGTGGCTTACTAACTGAGCCACTAACTAGAGTACATAAAGAAAGCTGTCATCCAGCTATCATTCATGGGTGGTGTACCAACCGCATCTGCAGCTAACAAGTCAGTGACATAAATGCACAACGGTCACCTTGGCATATCACGAGTGGAGCTCGATATCTCAACAATAAGAGCCACATTGCATGAGAATTTGCTACTAAAAAATAAATTATATTAGCAATTCTAATATGATCTACTCAGCCCTACCAGATTTATTGCAGAAAATACAAAATAAGATTAACGACTATTATAGGCCACACAGGCCGAGATCACACTAGAAGATCTCATCATTAGTATCTCATATCTTGTCAACAACCCAATCTTCCACGGACTCCACGTCTGTATCCCTAACATAACTACAATGAAGGAAGAAATTCAAGCAGTCACAGATTGTTTCTTTATAATCTCTTTGGGAGGCCCTTATTGTTCTTTCAGCATCCTGATAATTGGCCATACCGAGTGCTTCGATAACGTAGGTTGCTTAAGAAGACTAAGAGATCTTGACATGCTTTTATAATACATTGTAAAAGTCTTTCGCTCTCTGCTATCTTCTGAGTCTCCTCCCTCTCTGTCACATCTGTGCATCGAATTCCTCTCTCTCCATCCATGTTAGTGGAGAGCCTTGTCGAATTCTTGTGTCTCTCCTTGCTCCTTGGTCAACAAAACATTCTTTGAGACCATCGATTCTAGACTCCATGTCTTCAATGATGCCAAGGACATCCATGGTGGGTGGAGAGATGATAAATTAAGAGTGATGAACGAAGAATGTGCTTGTAGAAGGACTAGGATGGACGAAAGAAGGGACTATAATAATTATATTATTCTTGTCTTCAATCACTTTATTTCATAGATTTAAACCGATTCAAAATCTATCATCTCATGTGTCTCTCACATATACGGTCTTTCTTTTTTTACTTCACTCAATGGACAACTCACCTCTCTAAATTTATTAAATCGGTTTTACTTCTTTTGAAGTCTAACTTATTATATACAATAAATATCTCATGATGAGAATCTAATAATTATATCATTCTTGTGTTCCATCACTTTATTTTATAGATTTCAATGTACTCAAAATCTATCATCTCACATGTCTCGCATTATGGTCTTGCATCTGCAAGTCTAACTTATTATATAATTTTTTTTCCTCATGATGAGATTCTAATAATTATATCATTCTTGTGTTCCATCACTTTATTTTATAGAGTTCAATGTACTCAAAATCTACCATCTCACATGTTTCGCATTACGGTCTTGCATCTGTTACTTCACACAATCTATTCATCTCAGCCTCTCCCAATTCTTTATTCTAAATCTTTCATCTCACATTATGAGTCTGCACTTCTATAAATCCCTCTCTAGTCGTTCTTCTTCTACATCTCGCCCGCAGCAAACACTTCTTCCACTTTGCTCTTCTTACCTTACTCCTCTCCTCAAGCTTACTCCTTCCATCTTGCCCGCAGCCTTACCTCCTCTCCTCAAGCATACTCCTTCCATCTTGCCTTACCTCCTCTCGTTACCTTCCTTGCTCTCGTTACCTTCTTCCTCTTGTTTATATGGATCTTTTTGAGGTAATCAATTCCGTCGAGCAAGCCATTAGTAGCAGCAAATAATGGATTGCCGAGAACTAGGGGAAGAGAGAGGAGAGAGCGAAATTCAGCTCCGTTAACCCAATATGAGAAGGATGACTTTGCTTGTCTTAAGGGCTTAGAGAAGGAGGAGAAAGGAAAAATAAGTATGGCTACTAGTGAAATAGATAAATTGCATTCATATAGGAGAGAGCTAATAGACTTTCAAAGTGAGATATCATCGTGTGTGGCTCATTATGGAAGATTTCCACTCCAGGAAGCGCAAGCCATTCGGAATAAACAAAGTGTTATACAGGAGAAAATTCATCAATCCTTACTTCTCTTTTGTAGTTTTAACTACATCGATGAGGATGAGATGAGCTCAGCCCTTGAATGATGTAGTCACCCACAAGTATAGGTGAAACGCAAAGGACTAGTAACACTTATTTCATTAATTTTGGACTCATATGTCTACATTTGGACTAATCCTAAAACTCCTTCCCAAATGAAAAGTTTACTTTATGAAAATGTTGTTCGAGAATCAAAAGTTTACTTTTTGGCACTGTCATTTCCACATAATAAATTTCATAATATCTCTCTATAACGTTGCACTTAATAACAATTTAAATTAATAATTTAATAAAAAAGAAAGTTTAATTACATGTATGAAAACATTATATGTATCCATGCATGTATGCATGTATGTATGCATGCATGAATGCATGTATGTATGTATGGCCCATGCATGACATTAATTTACCATAAGAGTCCTCTAAAATCTTCAAGATATCATAACGATATTAACAAACACCTTTTGAGAGTTTAAAAGCTCTAAAATCTAGTAGATATGGAGTCACACACGACACTATACATGCATGCAAGGAAAGTAAATGTCCTTGGTTTTTCGATGGAAGGCCATTGATACATATGGTGCAACTAGTGCATTGCACTTGTCCATGTGGCATGGGCATGACCGTAGGGCTTTTAGTTGATCTGTGTCGGTGTGTGATTCATGCTGCGATGACTATTGATGGAGGGGAGGGAGAGGGAAAGAGAGAAAGGGAGGGAGGTAAGAAAGAGAGGAAAAGGAAGGGGGAAGGGAAGGAGAGGGGGAAAGGAAAGGAAGGGAAGGAGAAAGGGAAGGGAAGAGGGGAGAGAGAGAGAGAGAGAGGGGGGGGGGGGGAGGAAGGGGGAAGGGGAGGGGAGGTGAGGTGAAGGGGAAGGGAAGGGAAGGGCAGGGTAAGGAAGGGGGAAGGGGAGAGGAGGTGGAGGGAGGAAGGGGAGGGGAGGGAAGGGGAATGGGGATGGGGAGGGGAGGGAAAGGGAGAGGGGTGAGGAGGTGGAGAGAGGAAGGGGAGGGGAGGGGAGGGAAGCAGAATGGGGATGGGGAGGGGAGGGAAGGGGAATGGGGTGAAGGAACATGTGGCAAGCTATCTCTATGAATGGAAAGGAAAGAATGCAAGACAATGGAAATAAAATGAAATGGAAGTAGACAATAGTATTGAACCAAAATACTCACATGTAGATAGCTTGATGTTGACTGATGTAACAAAACTAGAAAGTACAATGCCTTTATAGAATAGGCACACACACTCTAGGTGTCACATGTATATGGGATAAGTCCCATAGTGACACATGGCACTCTAGGATACAAAGTAGTCTAGTACTACTCTAGAACACTAGAAAACACTCACTTTGGCTTCATGTTCCAACACCCCCCCATGAAGGCAAGGTGAGAGATTACTAGAATGGAGCCAAGAACAAGACATGACATGATGAATCTACTAATCTGTACATCCCAAATAGCTCAGAGGCTCAAAAGAGAAGCATGGCTACCTGACCCAACAAAACGGTCTAGGGAGTGCACCAACATCCTGGAACTCGGCCAGGCCTGATAACGAAATCCATCAATGCCAATAATAGGACTCTCATAGTACATCCCCCCCTGGCTTCATAACATGAAGTGGTAGGAAGCCACACACAAATAAAGTAAAAGAGAATAACATCATTTTAGGAGGACTATCCAAGGCTGAGAACCTTTATTGATTCAACACACATGATTTATTTGCATTCATTTTAGGGGGACTCCCAAGGCAGAGTACCTTCGACACACTCAAAAAACAAAGTCAAGATCATCCAGTGCATAGACCTCTTTATTAAGAGAGAGATCTTGGATGTGAGCAGTGAGAGCATGAATTGGAGTAGAGGTGTCTACATCGTCTTCGTCTTCGTTGGATATAGTCCCAACCAAGTTGGCATGGTCTTTAGATTGTTGTTTGGCCAGCTTTTGGAAGCAACGATCTTCGGTGTGACCAAGCTTTCCACAGTAAGTGCACTCGAAAGGTTTGAAGTTACCTTTCCCTTTAGGAAACCTCCCTTTAGAAAATAGTGCATTGGCGTCAAAAGTATCACTATGCCTTCTTTCATGATCAAGAAGCATAGCAACCATGTCATGGTAGCTCATTCTTGCCACTCTTAATGCTGGTATGATCTCCCGATACTTAGGAATTTCTTCAATGCTCGTGAGGAGCACTGCAACCTGGTCATCATCCCCAACTGGGGCCTTCAACGTAGCAAGTTGAGTGATGAGAGACTCCATATGATTCAAATGGGTGAGAAGAGAGTCCTCATGCTTCATCTGGAGTTTGAAGAATTCTTGACAGAGAAAGACCTTAGAATTGATTACCTTATTGCCAAAGAGACCTTCAAACTTCTCCCATAATTCTTGAGCAGTAGTGGAATCAAAGTCGAAATGATTAACTTCATCACCCAAACCCAAACCAATGAGAGAAAGGGCTTTGTCGTTTAAATTCTCCCAGTGTAGAATTTTCTTCTCATCTGATTGTGGCTTTTTATCCTTGCCACAAACAACATTCCACGCCCCGTCTTTCATAAGGATAAGACGCAACTTTGTTTGCCATGTCGGAAAGTTCTTACCCGTGAACTTTTCAATAAAGGCACTTAACTTCGAGGACTCCATGGCAATCAACTTGCAAGTAGCAAATTCAGGGGTGGAACCTTCTCAGAACCTTGTGAACGTCAATACCTCGTGTAGGTAATGAAGCAGGGAGCCACGAGCTAGATCCAAGGGCAGCCACGAATTGGAGCAAGGTAATCCATGAACGAAGAAGACATCACGGGCAGTTGGAGTAGATGCAACAGGGCAGCGGCATAGGAGAGGTAAACTGCATGTTGTTATGCAGCCAAGAGATGTGCCACAAGGAGGAAGAACATGGTGCTCGATGAAGAC
Organism: Dipteris shenzhenensis; assembly: GCF_047967505.1. NCBI lineage: Eukaryota > Viridiplantae > Streptophyta > Polypodiopsida > Gleicheniales > Dipteridaceae > Dipteris > Dipteris shenzhenensis. The sequence continues at coordinate 33,127,965 of NC_141607.1, read as the reverse complement.
AGCAGGTGCATGTAGGAAATGGGCAGAATTCAGTAGCTTCTCCACGCAGATAGTAAACAGCTGTAGCTTCTTCTCGTAGGCAGCTTCTCCACGATAAAATTCAGCAGCTCGAAATTGTGAAGATGATCGTGCTGAGGATGGGCAGCATTTGTGCTTGTTGAAGAGCTTCTCCACGCAGCACGGTGCATGCATGAAATAGACAGAATTCAGCAGCTGCTCCAAACGATCTGCTACAGTAGGAAATGGTGAGCTCACGATATGGAGATGAAGGTGGACAGCGATGCGTGCTTGAGCTGATGATCAATGGCAGCAAGTTCCATGGAAGCTGGGGAGGCAAGTAGAGTGGAGAAGGGAGGAAGAAGGAGACGATGATGAGGTTAAGGAAAGGGAGCATCTCTTTTGCACTTAGAGAAAGAGAGAGGGCGTGGCTTCCTTTTCTAGCCTCCCTCTCCTCAATCTCTAAGAGCAATGTGGCTCTGATACCACATGAAGGAACATGTGGCAAGCTAGAGGCAAGCTATCTCTATGAATGGAAAGGAAAGAATGCAAGACAATGGAAATAAAATGAAATGGAAGTAGACAATAGTATTGAACCAAAATACTCACATGTAGATAGCTTGATGTTGACTGATGTAACAAAACTAGAAAGTACAATGCCTTTATAGAATAGGCACACACACTCTAGGTGTCACATGTATATGGGATAAGTCCCATAGTGACACATGGCACTCTAGGATATAAAGTAGTCTAGTACTACTCTAGAACACTCTTAGAACACTAGAAAACACTCACTTTGGCTTCATGTTCCAACATGGGGATGGGGAGGGGAGGGAAAGGGAGAGGGGTGAGGAGGTGGAGGGAGGAAGGGGAGGGGAGGGAAGCGGAATGGGGATGGGGAGGGGAGGGGAAGGGAGAGGAGTGAGGAAGGGAGGGAAAGGGAAGGGGGTGAGGAAGGAGGAAGGGGGAAGGGAGAGGAGGGGGAGGGAGGAAGGGGAGGGGAGGGGAGGGGAATGGTGAGGGGGAGGGGAGGGAAAGGGAGAGGGGTGAGGAAGGGAAGGGGAGGGGAAGGGGGATGGGGAGGGGAGGGGAGGGAAGGGGGAAGGGGAGGGGAGGGGAAAGAGGGAGGGGGAGGGGAGGGAGGAAGGAAGGGGGGGGGGAGGGGTGAGGAAGGGAAGAGTGGGGAGGGGGCCTCCCTAATGCATGCTCTAGCGGCTATGGCCACCAAGCACCTAAAGAGACAATAGAAGGAAATTTAAAACGGAGAGGAGGGAAAGGGGAAGGGAGGGGAGGGGTGAGGAAGGGAAGGAGAGGAGAGGGGACTCACAAATACATGCTATGGTGGCTGCGGTTGCCAAGCTCCTCCGCAATTTTTATTTATTTATTTATTTTTATTTTTATTTTTATTTTGCAGAGGGGCCACGGCCGCCTAATTGGTGTTTTGGATTTTGGAATGGGGAAGGGTGAAGGGAAGAGAGAGGGAAGGGAGAGGGAAAGACGAGCGGAAGGGGATGAGAGAGGAAGAGGGGAGAGGAAGAAGAGGCAAGAGAGGGAGAAGAGGGGACGAGAGGGGAGAAGAGAGAGAGAGAGAGGGGAGGGAAGAGAGAGAGGGGAGAGGAAGGGGAAAGCGAAGGGAGGGAGAGGGAGGGGGAATGTGAGAGGGGAGGGAGACGGGAGGCGAATGGCGATATATAAAGCATGAAACCCTAAATTTTTTGAATTCAAACAGGGAGAGGAGAAAGGAGCGGGAAGTTTGCATTCTAGGAGAGAGAAGGGAGAGAAGGGCGAGGAGAGAGAGTGAGACATTCGAATTCTAAGGAGAGAGCAGGAGTGGGAGAGGGAGAAGGGAAAAAGAGAGGGAAATTTAAAACTTTAGGATTCCGTGGCTTATATATGGCCTCTCACATTCTCCAACCTTCGCTTTCCCCTTCCTTTCCCCTCTTCTTCCTGTCCCTCTGAGAGTGCTCTAAGCGGAAGCAAGAATGGAAGAGGGAGAGAGAGAAACAGAGAGCCACACAAGTTTTAGTGGGTGCAGAACCACCCTAATCTTCTTTTTCATTCATTTATATATGTGTTTGAGTATTGTACATAACCGGGGTAAAGGCACAGTGACCTTTAACCCCCACACCCTCCCACTTAAAGGACAATGTGCCTTTAAGGTAGAACAACCAGTGAGCATACTATCCAATGCCCATCAATACATGACAATACTCAAACCGCTGACTAGGTAGACTCTTCGTCAGCATATCTACAGGGTTATCATCTGTATGAACCTTGACAAGCTCTATGCGCTTGTCCTCAAGTACCTCCCTGATGAAATGGTACCTGACCTCAATGTGTTTGGTCTTTGCATGAAAGACCGGATTCCGTGCTAGCTGAATAGCACTCATGGAATCACTATGCAATGTCGGTACACCTGTATGAATCCCCAAATCTCCCACTAGCTGATCAAGCCATATAGCCTCCTTGCAACCCTCTGTGGCTGCAACATACTCAGCCTCTGTGGTAGACAAAGCAATGCACTTCTGTGCACGAGACATCCATGACACTGCTCCACCTGCAAAGGTGAACACATAACCAGAAGTGGATCTCCTACTATCCACATGCCCTGCATAGTCTGAATCTGTGTACCCAAGTACATGCATGTCTCCTTTACCAAAGCAGATGCACATCTCCTTGGTACCCTTCATGTACCTCATGATGCACTTAAGTGCCTCCCAATGCCTCTTTCCTGGATTAGCCATATACCGGCTAACAACTCCCACTACAAATGCAATGTCTGGTCTAGTAGCTATCATAGCATACATAAGACTCCCAACCGCTGATGCATAAGCAACCTTGGACATCATGGCCCTTTCCTCATCTGATTTGGGACTATCTGTATAACTCAGTTTCACATATGGAGGCAATGGAGTACTCACTGCCTTCCCCCCCTCCATATTGAAATGCTGCAATACTTTTGTAACATACTCCTTTTGTGAAAGCCAAAGGAGTTTCCTACTCCGATCACACGTGATGCGCATACCAAGAATATGACTTCCAAGTCCCAAATCCTTCATATCAAAGGCCTCATGCAACTTGGCCTTTAAGGCATCTAGCTCATAATTATTCTTGCTAGCCAATAGCATATCATCCACATATAGTGCCAGGATTATCAGGCTATTATCCTTAGCCCTTTTAGTGTAGAGGTAGTGATCAATTTCACTCCTTCTAAAACCCTTGGACCGAATGAAAGCATCAAACTTCTGATACCATTCTCTAGGCACTTGCTTAAGACCATAGAGACTCTTCTTCAGCTTGTAAACTAAATGCTCTTTGCCCTTTTCTTCAAAGCCTTCCGCCTGCACCATGTAAATTTCCTCATGCAAATACCCATGCAAGAAAGCTATCTTGACATCCATCTACATAAGCTCCATATCCTCTGCTGCCACTAGTCCAAGCATTCATCTAAGTGTGGTCATATTCACAACCGGAGAGAATATCTCATCAAAGTCCACACCCTTCTCTTGCTTGAACCCTTTAGTGACCAAACGGGCCTCATCTTGTAGACCCATTTACATGGCAATGCTTTCTTTCCATGTGGCAAAGAAACCAAGTCCCAAGTCTTATTCTTCATAAGTGAACTCATCTCTGATTGCATAGCATACTCCCACTTGCATTGATCCTCGCGCATCATAGCCTCTCTGTAGTAAGAAGGCTCCCCGCAATCAGTAAGCATCACATAGTCTACCCCTGGAACAAACCTATCAGGTGGTCTAGACACTCTAGATGGTCTTCTCAAGGGCATTTCAGCTTGTTGTCCCACCTGCATATCAGCCACATTTGGCTCATCATTTCCACCAATAGATGATCCATCATCTACCCTTGATTGTATGCCTATGGGAGTACTTGGTGGTACCATTTCTTGCACATTTGGTGCATGGACAGCTTGCTATCTATCAACATATGTAGGTGGATTCACATCCTGGAAAGTGATTCTCCTCATTTCCACATCCCTCATGGGTGCCTTATGCATCTTCTTCTCATTGAAGACTACATCATGGCTACGTATGATCTTCTTTGCTTCTGGATCCCAAAGACGATAGCCCATCTCTCCACTTTCACCATAACCCAGAAAGATGCATTTCCTAGACTTAGGATCTAGCTTCTTTCAAAGCTCTTTCAGCACATGTGCATATGTCTCACACCCAAATATACGCAAATGAGAGTAAGAGGGCTTCTTGCCACTCCATGCCTCTTCAGGAATACCACCATCCAAACTCTTACTAGGTGATCTATTGATCACATGTACTGCAGCCTTCATTGCCTCAACCCAAAAACCACCAGAAAGACTTGCATTGGAAAGCATGCATTGCAACCTTTCTTGAATGGTATGGTTCATCTTTTCTTCAACTGGATTTTGCTCTGGATTACGAGGGGATGTGAGCTCCCTCTTAATCCCATGTGTATCACAGAAATGCTGAAAGCCATGAGAGAGATACTCTCCACCATTGTCAATCCGTAGGCATTTAAGCGTTCTACCTTACTGATTCTCAACCAAGGCCAGCCATTTCTGAAATACCAAGAACACATCACTCTTCCGAGCTATACCATAAGCCCACACTTTCCTAGTTGCATCATCAATGAATGTCAAATAGTATTCAGCCCCACCTAATGACTGTGTAGGCATGGGACCACATACGTCTGAATGCACCAAATCAAGCTTTTCAAACTCTTTCTTCCCCTTTCTTTTATGGGCTGATTTAGTCTGCTTCCCATAGAGACAGTGCTCACAAAATTCAAAATCAGAGAAACTCAAATGTGGTACATAACCCAAACGGCATAAGAGTTTCATTCCATTCTGGCTCATGTGCCCCCGCAATGCCACAAAGAAGTGCTTGGCTGCTCGGTTATTCCAACAACATGATCAAATACCCCTGATACATGTAAGGGATACAAAGTCCCACACTTGGCACCCCTGGCCAAAAGCATAGAGCCCTTCTGAATTTTCCAACTCTGAAAGCCAAAAGTGGTGTGAAAACCAGCATCATCTAGCTGACCCACTAAAATAAGACTCTTGGTCAACTTAGGCACATGTCTCACATGTTTCAAAATAAATGCAGACCCATTTGCAAAAGAAAACTTTATGTCACCTACTCCCACTATGTCACATGCATAGTCATTTCCAAGATGCACACAACCTGTCTTTCCACTGTCATAAGTAAAGAACCATTCCCTATGGGGAGTAACATGAAATGAAGCACCAGAATCCAAAAGCCAATCCTGGGAATATGCATCATCTGAAGTGGTAAGCAACTCTACAGATAAACTAGACATGAAGAGAACGTCATTGTCACTATCATGTGTGACTGCATTGATCTCCTCGATCTTCACTTTTCCTTTGTCCTCCCTTGGACTCTCTTCCTTTTGATTTGCACCCCAATTTGCATTCTTTTTCTTATCCTTTTGCTCTCTTTTCAGCTTGTAGCAATCCTTTTTCATATGGCCCTTCTTGCCACAATGGTAACACTGAATGTTCTGTGCCCTGGATTTGCTACAAGACTTCCCTCTTTCTTGGGACTTCCCCCTGAACTGTGATCTGCCCCTTTGCACATTTAAGGCTGCATCCTGCTTGTTGCCGTCCATAGACTTCCATCTAATAGCCTCGCCCAACAAGCTACCCACAACATCATCAAATTTTAGTACTCCACCAGGTGCAGAGTTACTAACAGCTGTACGAAAGGTATCCCATGAGGATGGCAATGAACATAAGAGAAATATTGCCTTAGTCTCTGCATCAAAATTCATCTTTTGAGCCTGAAGCTGGCTGAAAATAATATTGAATTCATTCAAGTGAGAAGCAATGGAGACCCCTTCCTTCATCTGTAGCTCAAACAACCTCTTTATGAGGTAAACTTTATTAGAGGCAGTTTCCTTTTCATAAGTGGCACATAGTTTCTTCCACAAATCTTCCGTAGTCTGCTCATTTACTACTGTGAAATAAACTGACTCTGCAAGATGAAGTCTAATAGTAGATTTTGCTAATGCATCCAACTCATTCCAATCATCCTCAGACATATTTGTAGGCTTAGCTTCAATCCCTGCCAAGGGATTAATCTACTTCTTTTGAATAAGCACATCCCTTATTTATTCTTTCCACAAAGAAAAGTTTGTCCCATCAAACTTTTTAATGCTAAAAAACTCCTTTTCAGACATGGAAGAGGATGCCATGATGCAAATGAAGCAAAAATCCCAAATGCTAGTGCCTACAAGAGAGAATCACACTAAATACCAGGTGCACCCAAATGTATGGCATTTGGGTGCATGCCACAATAGAGTGAAATATCACCAAAACTCATGTCTCAAAGCATTTGACTCATGTGCATATACTATGCATCCATATGAGCAAATCTGGCCCAAAAGAAAATGCCAACTGCAATGGCAATCCAAAATGCCAATAAGTGCCAAATGACTCAAGCATAAACACCGTCCACTGGCATATGCATTAATAATATCTCATCCAAGAGAGCATAGCACTATCAGTGCATCACCTACAATGTGTTAAAGCTGTCCCTCAGCATAAAATAGCATCCATGTGCAAAGCATCTATAAAAATAGCATCCCACAAGGCAATTTGGGCCTATCAGTGCATCCAATAAGGACCGCAATGCATCCAAATGGCCTATAAATCATCCACTGCAACCCAATGCACACCACGAATGAGCGCACACTACTCAAACTACAACCAGAGTGATCTGCATAAGGTATGCTCAAGAAATCATAGTCCCACGGTAATGACCGCTTCTGAAAATAGAACCTGAGATGCCTCAAAACATGGGCGCCATTGCATACTCGGACTTAGCAAGAAAATCTGTAAATATCTCTCTTCTACCGGAACTCCAAAATCCCAACCGATGAGTGAGAAATGGGAGTCAACATTTATCCACTACCATGTGGCATAAATCTAAGGTTTCAAAACCTTAGAATGAAAAATGCATAACAGAGAGATGAAATCGAATACACAAAGATCTATAACTCTGAAAATCCTCCACCGAATTGCATAAGAACTGACAAGTAGAGGTTTTTGGGCATCCGGAACGCAATGGGACAGACGGTTTTGGAAACCGTGGTCTCAATCACTGGGTCCAACACACGGACTGAAAAACGTTTTTGGAAACAGAGCTGTTTGTAAACTCCACCGGAGTGCAAATGATGAGCAACATAGAAGTTATAGGACCTCCTGAGTCCACCGGGACTGACAGATCTGCAAATGGTTGCTCTAAACTTGAGTTCCAACACCCGGGCAAAAAAACGCAGAAACTAACACAGTGAGTCAGAAATCCAATGAAATGATCCTAGATTCAAGAATGAAGGTGTTTCCAAGCTCCTGAAGTGAAGTGGACACCAAAAGCAAGCAATAGTTGCCTCTACAAGTCAATACGGAGTCTCTGTCATCGAACGGAACAGGGAAAAGCTCAAAAAACGACTTTTTCTTTGAAAACACTTAACAGGCTCTCAAAACCACTTTGCAAAACCAAAGTGACTTTTCCAAAGGTTCCTCCAAGGTCTCTACACACTCGGATGCAAGTAAAGTCACCCACAAAGCTTCCCACAGAGCTTCTCCTTCCTCCCACAGAGCTACTGAGCTTCAAGCATTCAGGCACGCTCAACTAGATCACCCGGGCTCTGATACCAGTTGAGAGTGCTCTCAACGGAAGCAAGAACGGAAGAGGGAGAGAGAGAAACAGAGAGCCACACAAGTTTTGGTGGGTGCAAAATCACCCTAATCTTCTTTTTCATTCATTTATATATGTGTTTGAGTATTGTACATAACCAGGGTAAGGGCACAGTGACCTTTAACCCCCACACTCTCTCCCTTCTCCCCTCCCGTCCCCTCTCCTTTCTCTCTTCCCTCTTCTTTCTCTCCCCTCTCCCTCTCTCTTCTCGCTCTCTTTCCTTCCGCTCCCCTCTCCCTCTATCTTCTCCCTCCCCTCTCTCCCTTCTTCCCCTTGCTCTCTCTTTTCTCCCTCCCCTCTCCCTCTTGTTCCTCTCCCCTCTTCTCTCTTCTCCTCCCCTCCCCACTCCCTCTCTCTTCTCCCTCCCCTCTCTCTTTCCTTCACCCCTCCCTCTTCGAATCCAAAACACCAATTGGGTGGCCGCGGCCACTAAACCCCTGTGCTTTTTTTTTTTTTTGCGTAGGGGCTTCGTGGCTGTGGCTGCCAAAGCATGTATTTGTTAACCCCCTCCCCTCTCCTTCCTTTCCTCACCCCCACCCTCCCTTCGAAGAGCATGCATTAGGCCTAGGCTTGGCAGCCGCAGTCGCCAGAGCATGCATTAGGGAGTCCCCCTCCCCACTCCTTTCCTTCCTCACCTCTCCGCTCCCCTTCCCCCTCCCCTCCCCTTATCCCTTGCATCCCCTCCCTTTTCTGCCAATCCCCATTCCCCTCTCCTCCCCTCCCCTCCTTTCCCCGTTCCTCACCCCACCCTTCCCTTCCCCCCCCCCCCTCTCTCTCTCTCTCTCTCTCTCTCTCTCTCTCTCTCTCTCTCTCCCTCCTCTTCCCTACCCCTTCTCCTTCCCTTCCCTTGCTTTCTCCCTCCCCTCCCCTTTCCCCTTTCTTTTCCTCTCTTTCTTACCTCCCTCCCTTCTCTCTTTCCCCCAGTCGCACCGTGAATCCCACACGGACATAGATCAACTAAAAGCCTTGCAGGCATGCCTATGCCATGTGGACAAGTGCATTGCACCGGTCCCATCATATGTATCAATGGCCTTCCATCGATGAACCAAGGACATGTATGTTCAAGATCTAGTCGGTGTTTCTCGAAAAGCTCTTTATCGAGTGGTTTGGTAAATATGTCTGCAACATTGTCTTTGCTATCACAACATTGCAGTGTGATGTCACCAAGTAACACTCATTCTCTGGTGAAATGCTCTTTGACATCAATGTGCTTTGTCTTAGAGTGGTATACTAGATTCTTGGCCAATGCCTGAGCCAATTAATTATCACAGTATATTGTTGTTGGTTTTGACTCATTAAAGTAATCTATTTCTGACAATAGTCTTCTCATTCATATAGCCTCACATCCACCTGTATGAGTGCTCTATATCTTGCTTCAGTCGAAGACAAAGAAACAGTTGGCTATTTGTTTGACAACCATGTCCATGTGATAGTCACATATATAAAGGATCCGATGAGCTTCCTATAGTACCTGTCATTGACTGTAGGCTTTTCTGAATCCTTAGTAAGTTTCAAACTCAGCTCCATGGGAGTGGCTGCAATCTTGCAATCTGCCATATGAAACTTCTTCATGAGACTGTCAACATACTTGACCTGACTCATGAATGTGCTATCTGAATCTCTCCAGAACTCAATTCCAAGACAATAGTGCATAAGTCCAAGATCTTTCATGTCGAACTCAATAGATAATTCTTGTTTTAGAGTGTCTGATGAAATCTACAGATAAGTTGTGTTTTAGAGTTTCTAATGAAGCTATCCTTGCTTCCAGTCACAATCAGATCATCTACGTACAAAAGTGCAATAGTAATGTCTTCCCCTTGAACTTTGTAGTAGAGTGTATGATCTGCATTGATTTCATGTATCCCAAATCAAATACTTGTCGATTCTGCTGTACCAAATTCTGGGTACTTTCTTTAAGCCATAGATACTTTTCTTAAGATGGCAAACCTTATTCTCCTTTTCTTCTTCAACATAAGCTGCTAGTTGTTGCATGTAGACTTCCTCGTCTAGGTAACCATTGAGAAATACATTCTTGACATTGAGCTGATACACATTCCATCTGTTGAGTGTCACTAGTGATATCAAGAATCGTATGGAATTCATCTTTGCTACTAGAGCATAAGTCTCATCATAATCTTGACCATATTGCTGTGCAAATCCTTTTGCAACTAGTATGGCTTTGTATCTTTGAATACTTCCATCTGGATTGTATTTCACTTTGTATACCCATTTGTTTCCTATGGCCTTCTTTCCTAGTGGAAGGTCACATAATTCCCAAGTATTATTCTTATACAAAGCATCCATTTCTTCATTCATAGAAACTTTCCATTCTGTCTTGTCTACTATGTCTTTGAAGTACACTGGCTCTTTTGTAGCCATGATGGTAGTCATAAGAGCATAGTTGGTGGTTTCAACCTGAATTGCTTTGCCTTTTTAAGCATATGTCAATATGGCTGGTGGTCTGCTTTCCCTAGTAGACCGTTTGAGCTGTTGTGGCTCTGCTTGGGGTGTTTCTAGCAATTCTTGCTCTTCTTCATCAACCTTTTCTATAGATGACTATGAAATCGATGAGTATATCTCTTGAGTGTTTAAGGTTTTCCATTCTGATTCCTGATTAAAGATTACATGTCTAGAGATAATGACCTTTCAGTTGATGGGATCATACAACTTGTATGCTTTGCTTTCTTCACTGTAGCCAACCATGATGCACTTGCATGACTTCGCATCCAATTTCCTACGATGATCATCATGTATGTGGGCATATGCCATGCAACCAAATATGCGAAGATGCCCAATGTGTGGCTTATGTCTAGTGAATGCTTCATAAGGTGTCATACCCTGTATCAGTTCGGTAGGAAGCCAATTAAGCAAGTAGTTTGTAGTGGTGGCTAATGCTTCTACCCAATACTCATTCGGAATATGATTCTGCCCAATACTCATTCCGAATATGCTTCTCACTAAGCATTACTCTAGCAGTGTCTACTAAAATACCATTCTTCCTTTTAGCTCTTGCATTCTGCTGAGGAGTATCTACACAAGTGAATTGTCTTTGAATGCTGTGGATTCTGCAAAAGTTCATGAATGCTGAAGACATGTATTCACCTCCTCTATTTGATCTCATGACTTTGATCTTTTTTCCTGTCTGGTTTTCTACCATGGCTTTGAATTCTTGAAATCTGAAAAACACTTCAGATTTCTCTTCCAAAAAGTAGACCCAACAATATCTGCTGTAGTCATCGATGAAAGTCAAGTAGTAAAGTGAACCATTGATGTTGCCAGTCTAGGCATAACCCCATACATCTATATGAATCAAATCAAGAATACCTCGTGCTCAAGAGGTACTTTTGCTGAAGTTGGTTTGCTTTTGTTTGGAATCCCAATTGCCATATTCTAATTCCTGAGATCTAGCAAGCTCTTAAAATTGACATGACCTTATCTCTTATGCCATTTTGCGGATAGTGGCATCTGTTACGGTTGAGATGGCATGGCATGTAAATCTGGTACTATAGCTAAGCATTCTATACAAGCGTCCTTCGTTGACACCTTTTCCTACTAGATGAAATCTTTTGGATTTGTCTTTGTTAGTGCATTCATCTTTGTCGAAGATGACTCGGTAGTTGTGTTCCGTCATTTGACCTACTAACAAAAGGTTCTTGTTGAGCTTCAGATCATAGAGCACATCTTTCACCAATCCTTTTGTACCAATGAAATTGTTCATAGGGATAACGTCTGTCCCTTGAACTGGATTTGGTGTATTATCTGCTATGTAGATGACATTCTTTTGACCTTCTAATGGCTTCTTCTGTGAACCATTCCTGATGATTTGTCATGTGAGATGATGCACCACTCTTGATGTACCAAGGATCTTGATCTGCTTGGTCAACTTGATAACTAAAATCCTCTTTTGTATTGAAATCAGTGGCTAGATATACTGTTTCAGTTTTCTGCATTTCCTCATTTGCAAGAAACATATTCCCATGTTCATTTGCAAAATGACTATGACTAGAATAACCACGATGATTTCCTCCATCACGGAAATTCCCTTGATTGCTACTAGATTGACCGCCTTGGTCGTAGTATGCTTCTTGTGGCAATCTCTTTCATAGTGTCCAAACTTACGATAGTAGTTGCACTGGATGTTTGACACATGGGTATATGCATTCCATCGTCCTTGGAATCTTCCTCAATTGAAATGATTTCCTCTTTGATGATTCTGATGTTGCTGAGGATGATGCTGATGTTGATGCTGATGTTGACTTTGCTGATGACTTTGTTGCTGTGGATGATGACCACTTCTCTGGAATGATCTACCTCTGCCTCTGCCTCTGCCTCTCCTCTACTTTTGTCTGAAGCTATGAATACCTAATCATTAGAATGACCTTTGCATGCATGAATGGCTTGCGTCCTAAGTTCTTCACCAAGTAAGACTGACTAGAGCTCTTCCAGTGTTGGAATTTGCCATTGAATGGAAATACTCTAGACTAGATTCTCGTATGCCTCTCCTAGTCCATTTAGAATGACTTGAACCATTTCTGCTAGATTCACAGTCTGTCCTGCTGCTGCTGTGAGTTGATTGCTATAGTCCTTAATCCGGAGTACGTAAGCATGACCGGTTTCACTGTTGTTGCAGAAACTCTGGTTGATCGGGCTTTTTAGTGTGAGAATCCTGGATGTGTTCTTGGACTCATAGAGAGATGCAAACATATCCCATGCTTCTTTTGATGTCTTGATGGTGTTTAGCTATCCTAGTATGACGTCTTGCACATTCCGCTTGATCAGATGAAATGCATACTTATCTTTCTTATCCCATTTTGCCTGTGCTCGGGCAATGACAGGATCTGCTACAGGTGCGAAAACTGTTTGTGTAGTTGTAGATCCCGCTGTAGATCCCACTGTTGGTGCTATGACAATAGGTGGAGTAGAACTACTATTGGCTGGATCGTCTAATCGTCTAGGTGTAGATCCATCAACATACTCCCATTTGTCCTGCAGTACAAGAATGGTCTCCATTCAGTATTTCCATGTACCATAATTGGAGTTGTTTAGCTTAGCAGATGCCTCCAGATTCAGGTTGCTAGTCGTAGACATGGTGCAAGAAATGTACTCAAAGTGTCATGAAAATCACTGTGTGAATCAAGTACAAAACACTAACTGTGGCAAGTGAAATCTAAACTGTCGGTGAAGGTAGAACTGCAATATATAATTCAATCTGAATTACAAGGCTTGTGGCAAATGATGTCAGGAATAGCAAAGAGGCTTTACAATGCTGAAATGATGTGCACAATGCCGTGAAATAGCCGAATAGGCTTTACAATGATTGCATGTGTGTGTGAAATCAAATCATGTGCTATCTATCCACTGAACAATCAATAATGCCTCTGAACACTCTAAAGTCTGCTCATTGAATTAATGAACATCAGGTTTTAGGTAATGTGATGATGTGAAACCGTATGTGAGCATAGGGACTGACTCCGAGTAGGAACTAGTCGAGAATTTCGGGCATGGCTTAGATAGGAAACTTGGGGAGATTCACAGCATCCCCTCTATGGTGATCTAGTCTACTCTAATCTAGATCTATACCAACCGTCGATTGATGAAAGAACATCAAATAATTTCTTTTCTTTGGTTCTTTTTATGTGCTGGGTCAGATACGTCGATGTAGAGGCTGATGTATGTGTAGGAAGTGGATTTGCCAGTGAGGCTCAAAAGTTAGTGATTCCTGCACTGAAATGTGTGCATGATGTGGCGAGTGCATAGAGCACAAAAAAACGAGCGATTTTCCTTTTAGGAGCACCATCAAATTCTTCCTAGATCAAGAGATACGAGCTGATCTAGGTGGAGGGGCAAAAGGAGTGCAAATGTGCTCAATGATGATGTGGCAGTCAAGGGTGTGGGAGAGGAGAGCACACATAAAGGGTTAAGGAGACACCAAAAGTGGTGGAGCAAAAGCTACTCCAGCTTATTCCTTTATCATATATATATGAGTGGGTGGGCACACTGCCCTTTACCCCAACAACCTCCCACTTAAAGGTAGTGTGCCTTTAAGGGAGTATAGTACACATATAATACAATCATCCATAGGCTGAAAAACAAGATGACCAGACTATCATCCTATGCCCATCGACACTTTATAATGTGCAAAGTGCATAGAGGATAAGCTGCTAGCAGACATCAGGATTGCAAGATAGAAAATGACAAGCTGTAGATGCCTATCAACCAAGATCTCATGCCAGATCTCACGTGCTCCTGTGCTAAGTCCATAGCACCCGAACTGTCACTGTGCAAAGAAAATGTCTCTATACCACCTGTGACCATAAGCACATGCCCTACAATAGACCTCTGCTGGTCTACCCAACCTGCATCACCTGCATGCTGCTCCTGGAAGCATAAGGACCTGATGTCCACAACTGCTTCCCTACTGCCAAAATTTGCCATAATCATGCTACCAACTCCCACTGCAACGGAAGTAAGAACCGGAAGTGTAGCCCCAATGGCAAACATGTGAGAACCAAGTCTCAATACAGTCATGGATGCATGAAATACTATGGCTGCCATATCAACCATAACTTGCTGCTCAACTGATCTGTGATCGTCAAACCTGCTGTGTTTCAAGTATGGAGCCAATACATGCAATGGAGGACTCAGTAACTTCCCCCTCTCCATACTGAAACAACTAAGTATCTGATAAACATCATCAAGACCATGCAACTCCCACTGCAAAGCATCCCTATCCATAAGGAACCGTATGGCAAGTAACCTCAGAAGGATAGCAACCTCCTGAACACTGAGACCATAACCTGTCTCATTGCACATCACATCCTGAGCTCTCATAATGGTATCAAACCTATGAAGCCAAGCTCGAGGGGATTGCTTCTGGCCATGGAGGCACTTACGAAGCAAACATATCAATGATTCTTGCCCATGCGCAATAATATGACCCGAGTCAATAATTGCAGAAACCACATCTGTCCTGGCATAACCAACCAATGGATCATACCGGGCATCATTAGCCAAGGTATCCTCCTCACCATGCATAGCCTCATCCTCATCTGCAAGAGGCACTTTGCATCCTGGGAGTAAACTGTAACTGTCCATAGAAGATGCATCAACAATCTCCATAGGAGTATAAACCTGTGGAATACTCGAGACATCTGACCCCGTCTCTGACCAAAATTAGGAAGTAATCGTGGCTGTCCCAACTTTATAACCTGCTCACCGTGGGAAAAACCTCCCACTCCAAGGGATATGGGCTGCCCCTGCAAAGAATTCGGAGGTATCGGTGCACTTACACCCTCTGGAATACCACTCTCCTGCTATCCACAGTCCTGGGCTATCTAAACATAGCATCCTCTCTAAAATAGACATTATGGCTGCGTATCCACTCTCTAGTTGAAGAATCCCATAACCTGTAGTCCCTACTGGACTCACTGTATCCAAGGAAGATATACCTCCTCGATCGGGAACCATGAGCATAAGCCTCGTAGCCAAACACACGTAAATGCTCATAACATGGTGCCCTGCCTGTCAAGAAGTCAAATGGCACTCTACCATTCAGAGATCTCCTGGGTGACCTGTTAAGCAAGTATGCAGCTGTCTTACATGCCTCAGCCTAATAGCATTCGGTAAGACCTGCATACCGTAGCATGCTACCAATCTTGTCCAATAGAATTCGATTTATGCCTTCTGCCAAGGCATCGTGAGCAGAAAGATGAGGAGTGGTCAACACCCTCTTGATACCAAGTGTATCACATAGATGCTGAAATCTAGAAGAGGTAAACTCTGCATCACCATCAGTCATCAAGCTCAATAGCTTCTTTCCTGACTGATTTTCAGCATTACCCAAGAAGCACTGAAATGTATCATATACATGATGCTTCTGCCGAATCGGATATACCCATATGTACTTTGTAGCAGCATCAATAAATGTCACAAAGTAAGAGGCGCCACCCAGTGAAGCAGTAGGCGTAGGCCCACAAACTGCACTATGAACCAACTGCAATGGCTCAACATACCTCTCACTGACTGTCTTCCTCACAAAACAAGATCCTGCCTGCTGATCATCATCACAATCATGACATAAAATTTGAGATACATCCATAACAGGAATGTATCTCAATGTTGTAAGGGCTTCCATACCTGCAGTAGACATATGTCCAAGTCTGGCATACCATAAACTAACTGATGGCTGCTTACTAATCATAAGCATCTTATCCTGGACACCTGATACATGCAATGCATAAGAGAATTTAACCCGTGATCCCCTAGCCATAACCAGATTTCCTCTAGCAATCTTCCATGCATGATCACCCAAAGAGACATGATAACCTGCCTCAACCAACTGTCCAGTACTGATCTTGCTTGTAGCAAGTCCTGGTATATGTCTAACCCTCTGTAGAACAAGAATAGAGCCACTAGGCATAACAAAATGGATATCCCCATAACCATAGACATCCATAGAATGATCAATGCCCATCAAACCACTCTCCACAATGCATTCCTGATATGCACTGAACCATGACCTATGAGGGATCATATGACATGAAGCACATGGATCTAACATCCAATCACCGAGAATGGGTACATCAGTGGCCAAGAAGGAGGTGTCAGACATAGACAAAAGAATGCCTTCATCACTGCTACTGTCAGTGGAAACCCTGGCATCCACACCTTGAAGCTCAACATGCTTCTTCTCCTTCTTCCTGTCATTCTTAATCTTGCTCTTCTTCTTGCATTTTCTTAGCCATTTCCAGCAGTACTCTTTCATGTGGCCATACTTTCCACAATAGAAACATCTAACACAAGTCCGAAAGCTAGACTTGCTCTTGGAATTCCCCCTTGAACATGACCTGTTTCTACCAATAGATCTACCTCTAGAGTGCATATTAAGGCTGTATTTCAGCCCATCAAGGCATTTCAACCCATCATGATGTAACATAACACTATCATGGTCATACATCCGGCATATACGAGTATAGAACTCATATGCATGGCAGTCTACACCCTGTACACCATCATGTACCTGCAAGTAGACTGACTTCGAGAGTGATGACTGAATGATAGAGCATGCTTGCTCATCCATGTCATTCCAATCACTCTGTTTAATGCTATTAGGCTTGACACCTTTGCATTGAATGGGCTTATGCTACCTCTTCTGCACTAACCCATCATAAATCTGCTCTTTCCAATACTGAAAGTTTGATCCATCCAACCTCTCAATATCAAAGAGGGCACTACCAGCTGTAGATGCCATATCTGTGGCACAATAGCTCACAACCAAAGAACAGTATAGTGCAATAGGCAACCCAAATAACCAAAAAATTGTGTTGTCCAGACCAATCAGGTCTCCAAATAAACTGGCTGATCCAATGCTCAAAAGCACTCAGCCATAAAGAGGCATAAACAAGAATATATGCCGCCCAGTAACCTACCAATGCCTGGCAATCCAAGTAAGAAATGCACTAAACCAAATGAGCAATGCCTCCTCAACCACCAATGGCAATAGGAGCCCAGCTCAACTATCCATAAACATCAGTGCGGCATCCACCAATGCAAATCCATAATGCATCGAAATGGCATTTACTGCATCACAAATGCATCACCTCAAGCGCGCAATCCTTTGGCAACAAAATCAAGCATTCACCACTTGCCAAATGTGCCAAAGTGACTTGCCAAAATGCCAATAATGCCCTTGGACTGAAGTGAGATCCCAATCACTTTCTGTAATTTACTGTGAGTTCCCAATTCACTGTTGTGCAAGAGAAATTCCTACAACAATACCTCACAGCCACTTTGGGCAAGATAACACGCTGTCCTTGTTTTTGAACAGTGATATCTTTTCACCAAAAGACCGGATGCCAAAGCTGTAAACAGCAAAGTTGTAGCTTGTAAAAAGATCTACAACTTATTAGTTGACCTCAAGAGCCAAATCCTTGTGGATTCTCAAATATTCTCACCTGAAAAACAGCTTTCTGCACATTGGTCACAAATAGACAGTAGACTGCAACTTTTTGTGGTTTTGCAGAGGCTGTAACTCCTACAGCTTATACCGGATCAACTTGCTCCCAAAAGCAAAGTTGTAGTATGTTCTGTGAACTACAACTTTCCAGTTCGGCACAAAGTGCAATTCCGCACCAGGAAAGAGATATTCAGTCCTGAAAATGACTGTTTTGTCATAAAAACAGCAACAGCAGCTTCCTTGAATGTTTGCTGCCCTTTACAGCACTCATCTGCTCCGGCAAAAAACAGACCCAAAAATGGTCAAAATACATCCAGCAGATCACCCCGTATGTCAACTGCAACACCAGCAAAATGGCAAGTACAATGCCCAACCAAATCAGCCCCGAGAATGCTCACAGATTAGCGATAAAATAGCCCAAAAGCACTGGACAAATGAGCGCACACAGCTCAGTAGTAGGCTGCAACCAATTGCTCAGTGCACAAGCACAAAAATGCCAAAACTCCACTGTGCAAATCCCGTCAAATGTCCTGCAAACGCGCCTCAAGATCAGCGTGTCCTGAGCTCCAAGAGCACAAATGCAATCACTGGCAATGAAGGGGATCGGGGACAGCAAAGGGCAACAAGAAGGAGAGGAGAACACACAATGTGGGGATGTCAAGAGACACCAAAGAATAGCTATGCATAGTATATATAGTGGAAGCATAGTATACTATGTACATGGGACTGGCCACATGGCCTTTACCCCAACAACCTCCCACTTAAAGGCGATGTGCCTAAGGGGAGTGAGAGTATGTACAACAATGTACAACAATAGAAGAAGGTCACCTATCCAATACCCATGAGGTCTCGGCAGTGTGCAAACCTCGCTGAAGCTAGACTCTTCGTAAGAAGATCTGCAGGATTGTCGTCCGTATGAATCTTGACAAGCTGGATGAGCTTATCACCAAGTACCTGCCGTATGAAATGGTACTTGATATCAATGTGCTTTGTCTTGGCATGGAATACTGGATTCCGGGCCAACATGATAGCACTGTGGCTGTCGCAGTGTAGCACTGGAATCTCCTGTAACATACCTAACTCTGCCAAGAGACGAGAAAGCCATATGGCCTCCTTTGCGGCCTCCGTGGCTGCAACATACTCTACCTCAGTGGTAGAAATGGTAACACAACCCTGAAGACGAGAGACCCATGAAATTGCACCACCTGCGAATGTGAACAAGTAGCTTGTAGTCGACTTCCTACTCACTGGACAACCTGCATAATCAGCATCTACATACCCATGTACCGCTGAATCTGTCTGCCCAAAGCATATGCACATATCCTGAGTGCCTTTGAGATACCTCATAACCCCTTTCACTGCTTCCCAATGTCGTTTGCTAGGATTCGCCATGTATCGGCTCACTACTCCCACTGCATAAGCAATGTCTAGTCTAGTAGCAACCATGGCATATATCAAACAACCAACAGCCGATGCATAAGGTATCTTGGACATTGCAGCCCACTCCTCATCTGATTTCGGACTATCCTCTTGAGAAAGTTTGCAGTACGGAGGCAATGGAGTAGAAAGAGCCTTCGCACCCTGCATATGGAATCGCTCCAAAACTTTCCCAATGTATTCCTTTTGAGACAGGTAAAGCAATCGCCTTTGTCTATCTCTCTGAGTATGCATGCCAAGAATATGGCTCGCAATGCCCAAATCCTTCATCTCAAATGCCTTATGTAGTTCAGCTTTCAAGGCATTTAACGACTGCTTACATGTTCCGGCTAGAAGCATGTCATCTACATAGATGAGCAAAATAAGAAGGCTGCCATCTTCGGCCCTCTTTACATAGAAACAGTGATCCTCTTCACCCCTGCCAAAGCCCTGCTTTCTCATGAATGCATCAAACTTGTGATACCACTCCCTCGGAGCTTGTTTCAAGCCATATATACATACATGACGAGGTTTCCCTTTGTCAATGAACCCCTCTGGCTGCTGCATGTATATCTCCTCATGGAGATCACCATGAAGAAACGTGGTCTTCACATCCATCTGATACAACTCCAAGTCATCTCTAGCAACCAAAGCTAAAACAGTCGACTACGGGAGGAAAAACCTCATCAAAATCAATCCCATGTTCTTGCTTGAAACCTTTTGCCACAAGCCTGGCCTTGTACTTTAGTGAAGTGTCAGCCAGTGTAAACTTTTGCTTATACACCCACTTGCATGGCAAGACTTTATGCCCATCCGGCAAAGGCACCAAATCCCATGTGCCATTCTTCTTGAGAGATGCCATCTCGCTGTTCATGGCCAACTCCCACTTAATCTTATCTGCCCTCTGCATAGCCTCTTTGTAGCATGAAGGCTCACGACAGTCAGTCACCATAAGATAGTCCAAACCTGGCTGAAATCTATCAGGAGGATGTGACAGCCGAGTACTCCTCCTCAGTTGAGGGGCGGGCTGCTCATGTGAGGCTCGTTGCCCATCAAAACACGGCTGTTCTACATCGTTATATGGCTGAAATTGTGGTATATGTGGACCTGTGGGTGGCTGATCTACCTGACACCATCCAATACATTTTCGGGCTGAACTGGAGATTGTACTATCTCCTCCTGTACTTGCCTAACTGGCTGTCCAATGTATGTGTCCTCAAATATGGTGCGTCTCACCACTTCTGGTCTATGAGCTGATCTTTTTGGCATAGAATGCTCTTTGAAGACAACGTCATTGTTGCGTACTATTTTATGATGGCTAGGATCCCAAAGTCTATATCCCATCTCTCCCTCCTCACCATAACCAAGAAATATGCATTTCTGTGCTTTTGGATCTAACTTGTTGCGATCCTCTCTACGTATGTGCACGTACGCATCACAACCAAACACGCGCAAGTGTTTATAAGATGGAGGCTTGCCTGTCCACATTTCTTCAGGCACCTTGTAATCCAAAGCACAATGAGGGGAACGGTTGATTAAATGTATAGCAGTTTTAACTGCCTCAGCCCAAAACCCATGAGATAAAGTAGCCTGTGACAACATTGAACGGACTCTATCCTGTATAGTCCTGTTTAACCTCTCAGCAACACCATTTTGTGATGGGTTGTGAGGTGGAGGGAGTTCCCTTTTGATACCTTTCAAAGCCAAGAAGTTATCAAACTCTTTCGACACATACTCACCTCCATTGTCAGATCTAAGACATTTCAATGACCTGCCTGTTTGATTTTCTACATATGCAAGCCATATCTTGAAAGTCTAAAACACATCATCTTTCTGACGCATAGGATACACCCATGCCTTTCATGTAGCATCATCAATAAAAGACACAAAATACTTGCCACCACCCAAAGAAAGCTATGGCATCATACACACATCTGTATGTACAAAATCTAATGGCAAGAGCTTACGCATAAGCTTCTTTTTGTGAGGTAATTGAACTTGCTTCCCATAAATGCAATGTTCACAACCAGCAAATTCAGAGCCACTAAACACAGGCAAGTAGCCACAACGAGATAAGATTTCCATTCCTTTCTTGCTCATATGCCCCAACCGGCAATGCCACAACACACCTGTTGGCAACTCTGTGGTAGCATGAGCTGAACTACATGAAACAGTACAAGAAAGAGGGTATAGAGAATCAACCAATGATCCCTTTGTCATGACCAAAGATCCTTTACATATTTTCCATTTCCCATGCCCAAAAGAGAGTACATGACCACTCAAGTCAAGCTGACTTACACTAATGAGATTCTTCTTTAGCTCAAGTACATGCCTTACATCATGAAGTGTAAAAATGCATCCATGACCAACCTGGAGATCAATATCACCAATGCCTGCAATACGTAGCTCATGATCATCTCCAAGAAAAACCGGTCCCATGTCACCTGCCATGTATGTCGTGAACCACTCACGATGTGGAGTGACATGAAACGAAGCTCCCGAGTCAATGAGCCAAGTATGCATAGCAGTGCCCATGCTAGCTAGCAATTGCTGGTCATCATGAGAAGACATATAAAGTATCTCCTGTTCTGCTACATACTCATCCACTATGTTATCAATCTCCTCAATGGTAACACCACCTTGGCGTGTCACACCTCTATCATGAGAACCTGGAGAAGTGTACGAAAGAGCATTTGCTTCAACTTTGCCCTTCCCTTTGTCCTTGTTTTTATCATCATCCTCTTTCTTATCCTTTGACTCCACTTTGCCTGCCTTTTTGTCAGCCTGTAGCTTATGACATTGACTCTTATAATTTTTTTCTCACAGTAAAAGCACACAATATCCTTTTTAGATCTAGATTTGCTTCTAGACTTGCCTCTTTTGTCTTTATCTCTGTCCTGTTGTCTACCTCTGACATTCATAGCACTAGAGGCTTTGGAACCTGCTCTATTCTGCCTATTCATGTCCTCCTGCATGATGGCACCCTCTACATTAGCATAGACCTGCAAATGATGAGAGTTGCTAGTGGCTATGACAAATGTATCCCAGCTAGGAGGCAAACTGACCAAGAGCAATGATGACTTAACCTCATCATCCAAATTCAGCCCATGCTGAATAACATGACTGAAAGTCTTATTAAACTCATTCAAATGAGTCAATACAGATTGCCCTTCTCTCATTTGCAATTGCACAAGCTTCTTCAACCAAAAAACTTTGCTAGAAGCGCTTTGTTGTGCATACAATGTCACTAATCTCTGCCATGCATCCCATGCAGTGTTCTTATTCCGAATGCTCATAACGATGTCATCGCAACATGTCAACATAATAGTGGCTTTAGCAAGTGTGTTTAGCCTCCACCATTCAGCATCTGTCATAGACGTAGGCTTCCTGCCTTGCTCTTGAATGGGAACATATTGCTCCTTGAGATACAGTATGTTCATGCATTGTGTCTGCCACACATCAAAGTTGCTAGTTCCCTCTAGCTTTTTAATGTTCATCATAGATGACGAATCTGCCATAATGTCCAAGCCACAACAACAAGACAATAATGATGCTCAAACTCTTAGCTCCTTGCAAGCAATCAATGCCACCAAAGAGTGAAATACACTACAAGTGCACAGCCTGTACAACAAGTGCCCGCACTTAAACCAGTGCCAAAACCTTCAGCAACAAGTGCAGAATCCTTGCATACAATTGCATTGACCCAACATGGCATATGACATCCAAACTGTAGCATTTACCAATTGCAACTGTTGCCCAAAAATTCACTACATATGGCATCCAAAATGCCTCAAAAAACCATGCTCAAGTTTGCACTTTACGTTGTGTCAAATTTGTGTCCTGCACCAAACCTCACCACCACTCTACCAAATGGCAAGCTCTACCACCACATCCGGTGGGCCATGCCAAGAAGAAAATATTGCAACAAATGCAAAAAACAAAATAAGGTAGAGACAAGTGCAAGAAATAGCCTCTTACTTGGTCCTTCACCGAATTGTGAAAAAATGCCAAATGACATGCCAAAAGAGAGCTATATCTCACAAAGTAGTGGTCGAATGGCAAAGCGATGAACAGCAAACTTGTAGCAAGTTGGGAATACTCCAACTTCTCAGAAGTGAGCTGAGCCAAATTCTTCAAGGATGAGAAAATATGGCAGCTCCAAAAGTGCCTGTCAAGAAAAGTGACTGTCACACAAAATGTCTGCAAATTTTATGAGCAGGATTCGCCAGTGAATATCTCCCAAACGGAATGTCGGATGTCTTTATTGCAGAAGGCAAACTTGTAGAAAATCCAAAAATTTCCAAGTCTTGTGTTGACCATGAGTGCAAATTACTGACCAAAAAAAAGATATTAAATCTCAAAATTTTCTGTCCAGCAAAAACAGACTGTCTGAGAATTTTGAAACAGCAATTTGGGGCTGTAAACGATCGAATTCGCTCAGAGCGTCGAAATTGAGTAAAATAGAGTATTTGTTTGCAAAATTTTGACGTCGTGACCAAAAACTACCTGTAGAAGGGAGGACAAGCCAGAGATTCGTCTCTCTTATCCTCAACCACGACCATGGTTCTCCCTCAACACACCAGAGATTTCTTTTCCACAGCTGCAAGTAGCTTAAGGGTCTCTCACTCTTCACCTCTCTCTCAAACTCTCCAGGAAACAGAACTCCTTACTCCACCGAGTGGCTCCGGTCTACCACCAAGCTACTCAAGGTCATCGGGCTGTCACCAAGCTTCCCAGAGCTCTGATACCAGTTTGAAGGGGATCGGGGACAGAAAAGGGCAACAAAAAGGAGAGGAGAACACACAATGTGGGGGTGTTAAGAGACACCAAAGAATAGGTATGCATAGTATATATAGTGGAAGCATAGTATACTATGTACATGGGACTGGCCACATGGCCTTTACCCCAACAGGCAATCCCCCAGGCATCCAACTATCCAACTACATCAAACATGCAATCCAGAGGCTCCCCAACAGCTCCCAGATGAGCTAGAGACAATGGCAAAGAACTATGCCAAGACTGGAACCTGCAAGTGCCAAGAATGGCTATGGCGCCAATATAAGACCCAAATCTGCCGGGAGGAAACCTCGATGTGAGGTGATACGTAGCAAGCACAATTGTAATTTTTTGAGGAAGCTTGGCCTCGACAGAATCGCAATCGGAGGACTGTATGAACTGCAACAAGTAAAACTGACACTCTTTTACCTAGCAAAGGCGCCTAGCACATACGCTTGATTTCCTCCCTCTTGCTCAAGTTTGAGGCTTATGGCCTCAATAGCCTTTGCCAAAGAGTAGATCTTGGTAAAAAACTGTTGCTTGCAATCATGTATGAGCTCACAGTGAGCTCCCATTACCTCCACGACACACTTTGTAGCTTTCTGTAAGAAGCTTCTTCACTCCAAAACTGGTAACGTGACCAGATTTAGCCCTTTCACAAAGAGAAGAGCCCTTTCCCACACTGTAGAAGCTCCCTTGGGCTTTTCCTTCTCTCTACAGCAAAGGCAACAGCCTAAAACAAAAAAACTATGTAGCCACCAACGACAACAGCTCCGAGCTCCTGCGTAGTAGCAGCACATCAATAAAGATAGTGCTCACGAGCCAAGTTGCCTCTGAGCTCTGAAGCTCTATCGTCCAGCCAGCAATGCCCATGGATGGGTTCTGTAGGTTGCTGGAGCACTGGAGCACTAGAAGATAAACCAAAGTGATTCTTGCAGCTGCATTTACAAAGAGCTTCCCTACAGCCCTCCATGCAACGCCTCACCTCCAATGACGAGCAAGATTCACTTGCAAGGGGATCTATGGCTGCTCCACGGCTCCATAAGCTGGCAACACATGACATCATCGATGATCTCCATCGACAGTCTCCTTCCACCGCTAAGCGATCGACTCCACAACCCTTCTCATAAACGAGCTTAAGGGCTCACAGGCAATCTGAAATGCCACCACCAGCTGCTCTACAAGCTTCTGGATGGCTTCCGAACAAGCTCCGCAAAATGGCAAAGAAATATGTCTGGATGATGTCTATCCAAAATCTCTCTGTGAATGAGAGAATCGAGCTCTCCAAAGCTCCTGGTAGATCTCTCAAAGCAGTGCCCATTCTCCTCTCACCGAGCTCCTTGTAGATCGAACGCCATGGGCTCTGATACCAGTTGTGGGAGAGGAGAGCACACACAAAGGGTTAAGGAGACACCAAAAGTGGTGGAGCAAAAGCTACTCCAGCTTATTCCTCTATCATATATATATGAGTATACATGGGCATTATACAAGTGGGTGGGCACATTGCCCTTTACCCCAACAAAGGGGTCACATGCAGTGACTGTGCCTAGCAAGGACTGTGCCTGTGGAGCCCTGTGGTGAGGTTGCACGAGTGGTCACATGTAGTGGACTGCATGTACTTGTAGAGGGATAACTGTGCTTGCAGAGGGTCAGAGTGCCACATGGCATTGATGAGATGGCCTTGATGATGTGGCAAATGACATGGCAGATCAAGTGTCAACTGATGTGGACTTTGACTTTGACTTTGATTGCCAAGGTGGAATGCTGATGTGGTAAGTGGATAAGGTCCACCTAGGCAGTGACATGGCATATTAGCATGCCACGTGGTAAGCAGATAAGGCCACGCATCAATTCTTTGGCCAAGGCTTAAAGCTCCTATGGATAAGGTGACCAGGGTGGTGTGCCATGTGTCAGGTCGTGGAAAGTCAGAATCTTCAGAAGATGCTCTGATATCTTCAGAGATTCCATGGGGGCTATGGATTTCCCTCGAAGGCGTTGCCTTTTGTTGATGATGAAGGCTATGAATGTGCTCCCGCTACCTCTGTAGATACTGCTAGTCTTCGGTGGCGAGATATGGTAGAGACGATTGTTCTAAAGGCACTGTTGAGGCAGCCTTGTTGCTGAAGGGCTGATTGCTTGGAGTGTTGGAGGATCTGTAGAGCCTTAGGTAGAGCTCGCTGTGGTGGTTGACAGAGGATCTGCTTTCTAAAGGGTTGTAGCTTGTCGTTGGTCAGGAGCTTGGAGGTCATGGTGGAAGGGCTTTGTTCGAGAGTTAAGTGCATTGGTTGCTTGATGGCCGGAGTCACGTTGTCTGTAGCAGTTGGACATAGAGGCATATGGAGGCTTGTGTTGCATTGCCTGGCGTTGGTTGGATGTCGTTGGAGCAGCACTTTGGTTGGATGTCATTGGAAGGAGTGTGGATGGGTAGATGGCTCACTATGCAAGGAGGTCGAGCACCTATGAGTTAGGGAGTCGTGGGTTGTTGTTGAAGGCAGTGCCTATTGTTGTTATCATGCTCGTGGGCGCTCAAGCTAAGGAAGCGACTAGGGCAAAAAGCAAGAGGTTGTGGGCCGATTGGCGAGGCTACCGTTGATGGCCGCTGTAGCTAGAGCTCCCTGCAGATAGTCGTTGCCTTTGTTGAAGAAGCGATTGTTGCAAAGTTTGTGGTTGTTGAGCAGTTGGAGAGGTGAACGGCATTGTAGATACTGCCGGGGCTGTAGTTGCTTGCCTCGTCGTATGAAGGCGTTGGTGCAGTCGACGTTGTGAGCAGCCTCCTTTGTTGCAGTTCGTGTAGGAGCTAATACCCTTTGCTCATTAAGGGAGAATTGGGGTCTCCAAAGGGCCCCCAATTAGTGTTTCCTAATTTTAAGGGATTAGTGAGGTATTTGAGGTGTACCAATGGGAGTGCTCCTTTTTGTGGGGCAATGCCATGTTGAGGTGGATGGTGGGCAGACCTACAAACAGCCCCTATTGGCTACTCCTCTTACACCGGGGACCACTCAAACCATCCCCCCCCCTCAACCCATGCTTGACCCTTCTCCCATATGCACCTCCCCCAAACAAACCTACAAAGTCATTCAAGAGGTGGTGGGCCCTTCTGGGTGAATTTTTCCCCCCTCTCAGCTTGTTACAAGCCTGCCCCCTCCTCTTCTTTGGTCCAGCTCCATTCTCCCTCCATTTTTCAAACGTGGGAACTCATTTGGCAACTTCTCTTCCCCCTCCTACTCTGGTCCACTGTCTTTCTCCCTCTCCAACACCTCCTGCAGCAGTTGCTCATTCTCTCTCCATTCCTAGCTATAGCACCTCCTACAGCAACAGTTGCTCATCCCCCTCTTCTCTTTCTACCTCCATTCCTAGCTACAGTACCTCCTGTAGTGGCTGCTCATCCCCCTCTGCTCCTTCTCTCTCCATTCCTAGCTACAATACCTCTTGGAGTAGCTGCTCATCCCCCTCTGCTCTTTCTCCCTCCATTCCTAGCTACAACACCTCTTGGAGCTTCTCTCAAGCTTCAGTTGCACCCTGTATACCTTCTCCCTCTCTCTCCCTCTATCAGAGCTGCTCTCTCCCTCCAAGCTGCACTTTCTAGTCCACTATTGCTATTGTGACCTCTGTACAAGCATGGTGAGGAGACCATACATGTACTTTGTGTCCCATAGGAGCAAAAATGCACTAGGTGAATGGGTGCCTTGCACCTACACACCTATAGCTTGAATGATTGGATAGTCTTGAGAGGATCTGCCAAGGGTCCACATAAGCTTCCCAAGAGCAAAAGAGGTGATCTGTTGCATGAATGGAAGGGCCGCATCATGAAGTTCAAGCTTGGGAATAAAGAATGGCTTGCAAAGGTGCAACACATCTACATGGGGAAGGACATGCGCCTTCCTCCATCAAGCAATCAATCGACAATACCATCGCATTGTAAGTCCGCATTTTGTGTAAGATTTTGAAGTGTAATGAGTCAATTTGAAATTGTATTTTGAAATAGCACCAGTGTAATGAGCCAGTTTGAAATTGTATTTTGAAATAGCACTTGTGCATAGCAGATGTATTTCCTTTAGACTTTGAGGAGTGGGAACCAACCAGTCGAGTGCTTCTTAGGTAAGTTTATTGCCATTCATGAGGATTTAGGAAGGCAAATGCATGCTGGAGAGAAGTCCTCTGCTTTGAAACAGAGAAATATCTATTGGTGTAATGCCAAGTACATTACTCCAAGGACGGCATCAGGCTATGGCCATTTTCAATGCATTGCAACACCACAACTTGAAGACATGGATTGCAGCATGGTGGACACAAGAACAGTGCAATCATACAAGGACAAGATTGCAAAGGATGTGGGCATGGCCATGAAGTTTACATTTGGCTCTAAATGGGTAAGGTTGTCTTGGTTTATGCCTCTGCACGTTTTTGCTTCTTGTTTTTAAAATATCCAGATGCACAGAATAAAAACCATGTGGTCATGCAAGTGACTACATGAGAATGCCCTTGAGGAATTGCTTGGGGTGAATTGGGGAAGCAGGTCAGGTGAACAAAAGGGTGATTTGCTTCAATGCCATGCATGTAAGGACAATGTGGTTGTCAAGTACCACATCTCCCGCCAAATGTTATATTTTGCTTTCCAATATAGGCACTGGAAGAAAACAGGTGGTAATTGGCTCCCCCTTGACTCTAACAAATGATGATAATACAAGGGTCAGTTTATGTATTGGTTCTCATTTAGGAGATGTCAAGAATGTGACTGCCACGTCACAGTGGACTCTCAGGGATGTCTGGGAACACCTATTGGTCATGGAGGATGGCATGTCTAAGTCCTTTCACTTTAGCTTAAATGGTGAAAAGGTAGGAAAGCGTGCAGAGAAGCTCATGCATAGTGCCACTTTTATCCCTCCTGCAATATTGAAGATTGTAAACAATGTGGGGTGGAACAATTGTGGATTTTGACATTTTTCAATTAATAGTGGTGCAATTAATTTTGATGTTTTGAATGGTTTTGTTTCATGTCAATGTCAAGTTTTGCCCAAAAATTTTATAATTCTTTTTATTATTTATATTTAGAACATTTGGCTATATATAGGTTATAAAGTTACTTTAGTTTCAAAGTTTCACTATTATAACCATAGTTCTCGTAGCTACCAAACTACCATGGATTCTGCTAGGTCTGCCTTCCACAGTTTCATCTTCCGTACTCCATTAATTGATAGAGAGGAGGAGTTATTTCCAGTCTTTGATAAGAGAATAGATGTCCTAGGTACCTACTTGGAAGCCCGAGACGATTTTGAAGACCTCATCAAGTACATGCAAGACCACATCGCCAATTTTGCATATCAACTTGATGAGCCTACAAAAAGATGGATCTCAATTGATTATTTGAAGTAATTGTTCAATCAAGAACCCAGGTTCGTGAAGCATTTAGATCGCGCTTTCGAGCCCAGATCACACCCCTAGGGTTTAGGGAGGTGGACACTGATGACCTCCTAGTATGCGGAGTCATCGAAAACATAGGAAATAGGTTCCTATCTTGGGAAATGACCTTTATTTTCCTTCTCGAGGAGGGACAAATGGAAGAGGAGGCCTCGACCTCAAGCCCTAACCCTACCCCTGCCCTTTCCGATCCTCTTATTTATGTAGATGAGCCCAACATCTATAATGAAGAGCCCATAGATGAAGAAGCTGAGGAGCAGGAAGCTGCATTGGCCCTGGAAGTGCTCCAGCGACCTCCTGAACCCCATTCTACTTCTCAAATTCCATCCACCTTGGGCACCACCTCTGTTGACCCCGCAACAGTGATATGGTTTCTTACTCCCCTTCTTGTTGATGGAGAACAATACCTCTTTCTCCATGACATAGAGGTTATGTTTGGTCTCCGGGAGGATGAAGCTCTTGGTGTCCTGTGTGGATACGAGGTGGACACGACTATGCAAGAACCTAGGTTTTTAGGAGCAGATGATTCAATAGAGAGGTTCTTGCTTTAACACTGGTCCAAATCAAAGATGCAGAGACATTAATCTTCTCTGACCTACCTGATGTTCCAGAAGAAGCCTCCACATCTCACTCCAGATAGCAGGAGGCCTCTGGATCCATCCTCATTGACAAAGAGGAAGGGATTGAGCATGACGACTCCATAGTGGTAAGAAACTATGAGCTTTGAATTTCTTCTCTTGGTATACTTTTACTTTAACGGAATTCTAATGTAATGTTGGACTGCTGTAGGAGGCATTTGAGGTCGACCTATTCTCATCTCGGCAATGACTTGTTTGTAGTAGCTTCGGCCAAGATCACTCACTGGCACATTACCTTGGCCAAGCAAAAGGGTGCTTTGTGGTTATCCACAAAAAGTGTTCTCCACATGGCAGTGATGCCCTCCTGAAGTGCAAGGCCTTGTCATGAGTGATCGGTCATGCTGACATCAATCGCAATGCTGACAAGGTCATTTTGGTGAACCGCATGGCTACCCTCAATGCTTTTGGAACCAATTTTCAAGGTATGGCATTGACGGTAGCAGCCATGTCCCTGGCCAACAATGACAATAGCGTTGACTATCTATCGATGACTAGGTTTAGAGCTAGGAGTGTCTTTGGGAATTTAAAGCCCTATGTTCTTAGTGTTTTAGAGAAGAGAGAAAGGCTCTGAAGCCTTATTGTATAGAAAATTTATTTTATATGAATATAGATATACTTTTTATACAGTGCCCCATTTTGTGTTCTTTTACAAAATTTATTTTATACTGTCATTGTATTTTGTAACTTTAATTGTTGTTGGCATTAATATTTTCATTTACTATTCTGTTCAAAAGCATGCTATTAGATAAATTTTTATGCTATAATGGTCAGTTCTGAGCAATCCAGTAAGAATCTCACTGTGGCATAGAAGGCAAATGTGTTCGGCATCGTGCGGGGAGCTCAAAAATGCCAAAACCCACTATGGCGCATATGGGGCCTATCCAAGTCAAACAAGCCTCATACATGCCATAGCAGGCTTTGGCATTTCTGAGCTTCCCGCACGATGCCAAACACATTTGCCTTCTGCACCACAGTGAAAAAACATCATTTGATCACTCAAATTCACACTAAACTTGCATAAACTTATGGAAAGCATCACGTAACATGTATAATAACATGGGAATAGTAATAGAACATAAAAATATATTTTATTCATTGGCCTCAAAGAGTAGAGATTTACAAAATGATTCAAGTTACACCAATTGAACCTAAACAACATCTAGGGCCTAAGGGAGGGATCGGAGCAGATGGGCTTGGCAAGTGCAAGGTCCTTGTCCATCACTGTTACTCTTTTGGCATGGATATCACATAAGTTCGCGTCTTCAAAAAGACCTACTATCATCTGCTCCATTGCCTCCTGAATTGCTCCCATAGCACCTGAAGTGAAATGCACATCATCCTTGTAATGCTGTGCTATTTCACGTACAATACGCTGGAATGGTGCACAGGGAATGAGATTGTCCACTAGTGGTTTGGAACTTGCGGATCTCTTGAAGTGCCTTCACGCCTGATTTTTTGTGCCTCTTAATCTTTCGGGGACCTTGCATTAGCCTTTGGACATGGCCCCATGGCCGCTTGTCCGCCTTGAACTTCTTTCACCTCTCCTCCCTTGCAACTGCCTCTTTAGACTCCTCTTCCTGTGTCTAGTGGGTCCTTCGAGGTGGCTTATCGCACCTAGGGGTCTTCTTTGTCCTTGGTCTCTTTTCCTTTTGATGAGGCTGTGAGACAGCAGGCTGAGGCTCTTGCTTAGCTCGTACTAGAGGCTCCTCATATGTGATAATATCAAGGCACAGAGGATTGATGGTGCTCTTCTGTGCGGTTTGCTTGGTTGGAGGATTGGGGCCAAGGTTCATTATATCTGCGAGCCCGTCGAATACTTCCTCTTGT
Source organism: Dipteris shenzhenensis (assembly GCF_047967505.1). Taxonomy (NCBI): domain Eukaryota; kingdom Viridiplantae; phylum Streptophyta; class Polypodiopsida; order Gleicheniales; family Dipteridaceae; genus Dipteris; species Dipteris shenzhenensis. The sequence goes on along the minus strand of NC_141607.1, from coordinate 33,096,223 downwards.
TGTGGCCCCTTTAATGTCTCCATCTCCTCTCTTTGCCTTTCTTGCTCCCCTTATTGGTCTAGATGCTCCATGCCAGGACCCCACGGAGGAGGGAGGGGTAGTTGATCATGATTGCTTGGACTATTTTGCCCCTCTTGGGAGATCTCTCTACTTCCACAGTTAGTTGTGTGGAAGGACTGAGAGGACCCCTGATCGTGCTTGGATCCTTCATCGTGCTGAGATTCCTCATGGTGCTGAGATCCCTGGAATCCCCCATGAGAGTCGGATGGAGGGACTCGCATTGCTGGGACTCCTAATGTGATGAGAACCACATTCAGATCCTTGCTGATCATTGCCCTCTTAGCCACTAGGGCTTGTAGTGTGTTCAGAGGCCATGGAGGTGTGAGGAGAAGAGCGGGTAGCATCTAAACGACGTCTAGTGGATCTAGCAGTTTGTTTAACTCGTGCCATAGAAATGAGGGATTTTAGGGTTTTGAAGTGCTTTATATAGTCTTTTTTAACGCACTTTAGGGTTTTTCTTTTAAATTAGGGCTTTTTGAGTGCACCCCCCCTCCCCCCAGTCTTTTGTTGCCAGTTTAGTAATACTTAATCTTCACCACCCTCCCTCCCAACCCACTCACCCCTCCGCCCTGCCATGTCACACATGCAATTCTGCAATTTCCCAACAAATTTGTGAATTTTGGAATCTATAATTGACTCAAAATAGTGTTAACTTTATTCATCAAACATTTTACATTTGGGATTCTCTTAGGACCCAACGTCTCCCCTATCTAACTCTACGTTGCAACCAAAGTGCAACCCCTTGGCTCCCTGTTGAGGACTTCCAAGCAACACATCTCCTTTTCTTCTTGACATGTTGAACCACTTTTGCAAGACTTGAGACCTCTACCTTATCGCGCTTGAGAGTCCTGGCCTCTACACATCTATAAAACTAGTCAAACATTTCGTGTAGTGCATTGCTTCGCACGATACCACCCCCATGCCTTGTATTCTTGAAGTATGTTGTCTTTGCTCTGTAGTGTGATTTCTCCATTCCTTGAGTATTCCAAATGGATAGAGGGCCCCATTGCTCCACAAACCATGGTGCATGTGTGAAGAATATGCTGTAAAGAAATACATTGTATTAGAAACATAAACTGACTAGAGTTTAAAGCACAAAATTTCAACCTAAGGAGGATTACCATGTAATGTGTGATATGTGACTCCCCCCATGCTTCTACCATCAATGATATGAATTCTCCCAATGGTGCCCTGAATCTCTCATAATAAAGCTTATCTATTTGACCTTGTCTAAGCAACTTTATAAATGCATCAAGCTTTGTCCACAATTTTGCTCTCAAAGTAGCAATTCGCGGATGTGAAGCTTGATTTGCAGTGCACTCACACAAAGCTTTCCAGTACTCCCAACCTAGGGTGCTTTGAGCCAATGTATGTTTTTCTTTATCATCATTGTGGTTGGACAAGAACCTCCTTGCCTTTCCTCCACCCATGGACACTTTAGTAAGAAGATTTTGTGTCTTTCCTAATTGTTTATTGACCTGCTTAAGCTTCACATTACCTCCGTGAAGTCTCATTAGTGAGAGTAGTTCTTTAGCTTTTGCAATGCATTGTGCAGATACTTGCTGTGGCCTCAAATTCCAAGCATAAACTAGATGGAGATAGAGTAACTTATCAAGTTTATGCAGTTCAACATGCAACGTACACACGTGTACCCGCTCCAATGGAATTGGTAGAATGGGGTCCCACTTAGGATCCTTTTTGTGACGATTAGGGGTTGCACTTTGGTTGCAAGAAAGGATGCCATTTTTCCACGGTAGGCTTCCCTTTTGTATAATCTGAGAGTGGGTGCAATACAAGCATGTCCATTTTGCATCTACATTTGTATCACAACCATACAAGCACTTGAGGGTCTTTAAATCACCAGCTAGATGCCATTCAACTTGAAACGTTCCATGCCCATCCACTATTAATGTTTGCCCTGCCTCTTGTCTTCGAATAATCGACGGGATGCCGGTTCTCTCCAAAACCCACTTCAATGTCTCGTGGCACTCCTTTGGGGTCTCAAAGGCTGCAAGCCACCATATGTCCTTCTCATATTGGACTGAGAAACCCTGCTCAACTTCCTCATCACCTTGAGAAAGACGCAAGGCGTCATTCATAATACAAATGCTCACCCTCTCTAGCTTGTGCTCTTTTACCAACTGAGCTTCATCCATTTTTATAACAAATACTAGCTTTCCATCTGTACAATGAAAGAGAAATACAGTAAGGATATAGAAATGAGAAGAAATAAAGTTGAATGCGAAGAGGGAATTTCTCTTACCTTATTCTCTCATTCCATAGAATTTGACCATGGCTCTCTGCAAATTCTCTACATCCACGTAAACATTATTGAAAGCATTCATCTCAAACGTTTGGATGCCAGATTTCTTTTTACTCTTCCAAGTCATTGTGCCACTTACACAATGGTATCCTCGAAGCTTTTCTCTAGCACATTGGTTTGTTTTTTGATGTGCAAGCCTTAGAGACCACACTGTTGGTAATGGCATTGTAGATATCATATACTTTTCTTCCATAGCAGACTTGAAAATTTTAAAAACAGAGTTGTAAGCTTCACGACTTACACCAATAGCATCACAAGCTCCAAGCACCTCCTTTGCTTGCACGAGGCCCTTGAAGTCCTTCATTACCTCTCTAGCAACTTGTTCACATAGCCCTTTTTGTCTAGGGTCCTTCAACACTTCCATGACATCACTTGGCTTTATTAAACTTCTTAGAACATATGAAGGATCACTATCATCCATTTCCATTGTTCCCATCACATCCTCCATGAAATTCCTAAAGTAGAGTACAAATGAGTCTTAGTGGAAACAATGCAACACCACCAATATTTTGGAGTAAGAAATTTCATTGAAAATTTGGGGAACTAACCTTGCAGCCCATATTCTCCTCTTTTGGGCACCACTATTGGTTGACAATGCATCCATAGATTGCAATTGTCTTTTCCTCTCCTTCAGTCCCAAAGGTGTTCCCTTCAACTTTTGTACTCATTCTATCAACTTCTCTTGATCCTTCTCCACAGCACGTTGAACTTGGCCATAGATAGACCTTTCCAGATTTTGTTTGGTTTCAACGAGCTTCTGGATTGATTCTTCCAATTCATGTTGCTCCAAGTCTAGTGCATGTACTTTGTCACTGAGTTCTTTGTTTTGCAATTGGAGATCCCGCATACTATTATGCATTGCCACAATAGTAATATTTCCCAAATGTGCAAGTCCTTCTGCTTGGTCTCTCTGCACCTCGCTTGCTTGCATAGCCAATGTCTGAGAATGGTTCAATTGATTGCAATAACCGAGCAATCCAGCATGTCCCTTGCCAACAAACCAAACAACATCATGCACTGTATGAAAAGGAGGACTCTTTTGGGTGGAAGGATCTAAAGGATACAAGTTTCCATCCACCCAAAGGTCAAGATGCTTCTTCCCTTGCAATCAAAGACTATGGAGCACACTTTGAGGAGTTCCACTATATCCCAAATAGTGTGTGCTTGCATATTCTGCCTCCAGTTGTAGGTTCACATGGTACTTGTTGGATATGTCCTCGAATGGTGCCATGAGTACTCAAAGAGAGGTATCAGTGATGCAGGCTAAAATGTAGGGGAGAGCTGGCAAAGATGGACCAGTGAGAGGGAGAGAGTAGCAAGGAAGAGGGAGGAGGAGAAGCAGATGAGGGCAAGAGGAAGAGGAGGAGGAGAGCAGGGCAACAGGTGTAGAAGGGAGGGAAGGAGTTGCTTCAAAAGGGAGGAGGAGGGGAGAGATGCTATAGGAGGGAGGAGGAGGGGAGAGATTCTACAGGAGAGGGAGCTTGGGTGACTAGAGAAGGAGGGGAGAGGAAGGAGGGAGGAGGAGCCAGAAGGAGGAGGAGGAGGGGAGAGGGAGGAGGGAGGAGGAGGAGCAAGACGGAGGAGGGGAGAGGAGGAGGGAGGGGGAGGGAGGGAGAGGGAGAGGGAGGAGGAGGGAGGGAGGGAGGGAGGGATGGAGGAGGGAGGGAGGAGGGGGAGGGAGAGAGAGCGAGGGAGGGAGAGAGAGAGAGGGAGGGAGGGAGATTCGAAATTTGAAATTCAAATTTCAAAAAGTGGCCCCCTCCCCTCATTGATGGGGGGAAAGGTGGGGTCAAATGTGGGCTTAACCCACCTAGGTTGGGCTGGTTAGGCCTCTCTGGGACCTCCAAGCCCCTTGCATTAGCCCACTAAGAATTCCCTAATCCATTCCTTATGAGGCCGTTTTGAGACCCCAATTCTCCCCTAATGGCTAAGCATTTGCTGTATAGAGAGGCAGCTTGTAGCTAGGAGTCATGAGCAGTAGTGCTATATAGATGGCTTGGCTTGCTACTTGTTGTTGCTTGTAGCTCGCTTCGGGTCACAATTTTCTACAACGAGCCATCTCATGGCTCCTTCAATCAAGGAAATCGTTTAATCCTTGATGTTGAACTGAGTAGTAGAACCGTAGTCGAAGAGGCTCTGACTCTCTCAATCAAATGAGCCTCTATCTCTCTCTCTCTGTGACTATATCTCAAATGAATGAACGGAGTTTCCTCTCATCGGAAGAGAAGAAAGCACTCAACAATCTCACAATCTTTCTTTCTCTCAAAGTCGGAAATCACTCTCAGAAATGTCTCACAAACTCTCAAAGGAGATGAACGGAAATATCTCACCAAATAGACGGAATTTTTCTCTATCACTCAAGGGAAGTGAAAGAACACTCAATCACTCCATCTCTCTCACCCTCTCGAGGATCGCAATGCCTCACCGGAAGGCAAGGGGGCTCTGATACTATGACAAAATATGAAGAGGGGAGAGGAGAAGAGTGGAGATGAGGAGAGAGGGCATAGCTAGAGAGCACACCACAAATGACTAAAGTGTATACACTAGATTTAGTTGAAAATGTGGAATATATACAAAGCCATTTAGGGTTAGGGCTAGGGCATCTAATCCTTTCCCTTATATCACTCTATTGGGTTAGTTCTATGCACATATGATCACATGATGTTGAGCGTGATCTCTCAACAGAGGGAGGGTACGTTGGGTACGCCCTCATGGGAGAATGCAAAAGACTAAAGTTACGTGGCTATTGGGGCGATTCGTGATTCGTGGATGGTTGACAGTTCCTCATTGGTCCTTGCAAGTAGGGATAGGTGATTGGTTGACTCATACATTAGAAGATACATGGCATAAATTTGACGTGTAGGTGCGAGTGTAGGTGACTCTAGACGGTTCGGTGCATGGCAGTGATCTCATCAGTCGGGTATATGAAGAGACGGCAACCTCCTTTCTCTTTCTCTTTGCGAAGCCATGAGCTGTAGAGCCATGAACTATTACATACGTTTGTTGGAGAAGCTTTTTGGAGGTCTTTAGAGTCCATAGATCATAAGAGTCTTTTTTGTATGACTGCAACAAAGCTGGTAAGCTTGATCAGATAATCATAGGTTCTAGTCTAGTCTTTAATCGTGTCCTTATGCAGTTGCATCCACCAACAAATTCAGTAGAGGTGAGGCAAGGTCTATGATCATAATGATTGATTATAATGAATTGAAGAGTTTCTATCACGGTTGATTCCATGCTGTGCCAATTTGCACACCATGATACATTTTTTCAGTCGAAATCATTAACAACACCCTAAAGTCCAACATCATGCAACGGACACAATCTAGGTATGGATTGTGAATAGGAAGGGGAGCATTGTAACCGCAATGGTCATGTTGTACTGATAGAGCAGAGATGTAGGAGAAGGTGTGGGGATTAGAATATGCTATTTGCCTTGAAGCCATTATGGGCCCAAGTGTTTGTAATATGAGAATGAGAGAGGTTTGAGAGAGTACAAGGGTTAACTGTCCCTTCCAAAGGTGGAATGTATTTAAGGCCAAAAGTTTGACTTTCGTCTACATTGTGTACTTGCAACACTAGGAATAGAAGCTCTCTCTTTATCTAGTTTCCACTACTACACATGGATCCTATTGCGACGTTTACGTATCGACATTTAGTGCATGCGGGGTGCTAATCATCGGTATGAAAAGTGCGTTCTGTAAAGCGTCGCTATATAGCGACACTAGACAAACGTCGCTATATAGCGACCATAACAAAGGTTGCTATATAGCGACTTATGAGTGTCGCTATATAGCGACACTGAGATACTATTTTATAGCGACGTTTTCCAGAGAGGTTTTTTACTCATATAGGCCTTAAAAGTTAGTTTTTTCCAATGACAATTTTTTTTTAATTTTCATACATGTTTGATCTAATAGAGAATAAAAATATGAGAGCATGCACATCAAGCCTTTGAAGCTCATATATTCATGTCCAAGTTTGAGATGAAAAAAATCAATTAAGAGCATTTACATCAACTGTTTCATCTTGAGCCAAGTCTAAGGCACCAAACAAGTCTATCTCCAACTCTATACCGAGTTGATCTCCTATATCATCATCGTACTCTAGCATCGTACGTTCACCTAAAAGTACTTAATCATCTTCTTCAATAAAGTGTGGTGATTCTTGATGATCGTTGTCTTCTTCCTCAATATCGTGATCTCCATCTTCCTCCCGTGCGATGTCATTATGCGCATCTTCCTCTTGGCTCATATTGTGATCTTCATCTTCTTCGCTAGATTCATTGAGATCAATTGGATCCGGCATTGGTAGTGGCATCTCCATATCCACATCTCGATCTTCAAAAATTTGCTTACTTCGTGGTGCAACTTGGATCACGTACCACCATCTTGGATCAAAACGATCCGGATGAAAAACTACCTATATTGAAGATGGGTGCCAAATGTCGTCAATTATATATATGAAATTATGCTCAAGTACATGTATCAATGGCTCTTTAAAAACGAAAGCTTCGATTAATTAAATCATTAGTATGCACCTGCTCACAGTGCTCGGGAAGAACAAAAGTATCACTTTCATCGGTCCAATGTTTGGTGGAATCTATTGCAAAGAAACTACTACTATCTTTTCTCACTGTCACATGGGGACCGTTGTAAATAGTTCTAAACCATTTTACATCAAGAATGAAAATACTAAATCGTCTAAAATCAACTTCATAGATGTCGCGTATGGTTCCACAATAATCCAACTGTGAGGAGAGAAGATTGGTATCTGAAGCACTTGCTCGACTATCTTGTGTAAAGTTAGCCATGACTCCACAATCATACGTGACTCTCTTTAAATCGATGCATTCCACGCGAAAATGTCGTCCATATGACCATAATGCACTATACTTTTTGTACTGTAAAAGAGCATCATTATAACAATGAAGATGCATCTATTTTACAGTGTATATTGCCACAAATAATTACTTAATTACGTCAAAAGGTAAGAAACTTACATGCACCATACATCTAGATGATAACTCTCGGTCGCGCTCGTTTATTGTCTCTCCATCGCATTCGGCTTTACGTAGAGCCAGTTGTAGCCAATCAAGTGACATGTGAGTGGGGAGAAGAGCCAGATCCCGTGGATATGGTTGTGATCTCCTGTACATTACTCTGAATCTCGTCCTTGCATTTATTCTTTCTGCTTTGGCCACTTCATATCTCTCAATCCACTTCTGCATCTCAGGGCTATTGAGGATACAAAACTTATTGAATTTCTCCATTTGCTCTTCGCTCATCTTTCTTTCAATCCCTTTTCCTTGGGGAACCTCACCAACGATGCGATCATCATCCTTATTATGCCAAGCTTGCGGCATATCGGGATCCGTGGATCCAAGAAACTCTATGATATATACTAATGACTCTTGCACAAGCCATCCCTCTACCATGCTTGCTTCTGGTCTTGCTCTTTGTCTTACAAATCCCTTTAAAGTTTTCATAAACTGCTCGAGAAAAAACATCCATTGACTATGAACGGTACCTGCAATAGCCACCTCATCAACTATGTGCACAAGCAAGTGGACTTGAGTTGTCATAATGCTCGAGGGAAAGTGCTTCTCAAGCAAGCATACGGCTTCGATGGATTCCACCCTAGCCTTCTCGATGCTCGATATGGAGATCTCTTTTTGAGATATCCACCTAGTTCACATGTCCATGTAAGATATTTTCATAATCAGTCTACAGATTAATCAGCTTAAATTGAAGAAAATGCAATCAATGCGATTTGATAGTAAGCATACCTCACAATACCACAGATCTTGAATATAGCATTTCTAACATCTTCTTGTAAGCACCCTTTTATTGTAATTGGGAGGATGAACTATCAAAGCAACAAAGAAGTCATGTCAACAATATAACATAATCATAATTACGCTAACGCATCACAATTATCGGTACACTAATTCTACTTAGAATACCTGTAAGACCTTGTGCCAATCATGGGACTTGAGCCCACTAAGCTTATTGTCCTTTGAAAATGCTCCTTTCAAGCAATGCATGTACCCTATCGGTGTTTGAAAAGAGGCAATGTCTGCCTTGATTGCTGCCTCCTCCCTCGTAGAGAGGATCCACGTTGCATTCGGGAGGACAACTTTTCCCGAAGCATGCACTTGGGGCCACAAACAAGACATCCTATTCATAGTACGCAAGTCTTCTCGCACTCCTCTCGAGTCTTTGGAGCGAACCAAGTGTGCCCAAATAGTAGCCCCCACATTCTTGAAGATATGCATGGGATCCAAGAGATGATTGATTTGTAACTGACCCCAATAAGGAAGCTCGTGAAAGATTGATAGCCTCTTCATACCAGGAGAAGGTCCCTCTCCATTCACCCTCCAAGCTTGAATCCAATCACTTGCCTTCAAATATGATGGTGGTGGATCAAGCTGACCTCCACGTGCGAGATGGTCGAGCGGAAGGTATCGAGCGTGACCTTCATAAACATTTTTCTTCATATGTTTGGAGTAACATGCAAGCGATTTCAAACCTGGTCCACAAACAGGACAAGCATGGTACCCACTTGTAACAAGTCCTGCACGCGTGCATGAATGTGTTAGTATAAGACATGCGTGCAAAAGAGAGTCATAAAAGCATAATCCCTCATTATACATGTAGAGACACAACCACGTACCTGCGTACTCTCCATATCTTGGGTAGTCATGCATGGTCCACATCAAGATACCCCTGACCAAAATATCATTGGTATGTCTAGAAGCTCTGGAAATATCAAAGACCTGCACTCCTCTCCATAATATTTGTAACTCCTCTATCAAAGGTGCCATGTACACGTCCATATTTTTTGCCTTGTACTTTCCTGGCACAAGTAGTGCAAGCATGAGGTGTCCCTTTTTTATTGTTAGCCATGGTGGGATATTGTAATTCACCACGACTATGGGCCATGTTGACCAAGATGTCGAGCGTAACCCGAAAGGATTCACGCCGTCCATGGTGAGCCCAAGATGTAAGTTGCGTGGCTCCCTCGCAAAGTCCGGCCACTGATTATCTATGTGCTTCCAAGCTGCACAATCTGTGGGAATCCTCAATGTGTCATCAGTGGACCGATGAGATGCATGCCATGTCATTAACTCCGCTATGGATTTGCATCGGAACATGTGTTGTATTCTTGCAATGATGGGAAAGTGTCTCAAGACCTTTACCAGTATCCACTCACCCTGCAAGTCATCTCTATATCATTGTTCCCCACACTTTGGACAACTAGCCAAATCTCCATGCTCATGACGAAAGAGAATAAAATCATTACGGCAAGCATGGATGGTATCAAAAATCCATACCCACCATTGTTAGCATCTTTTTCGCTTCATCTCTTGATGCGGGCATGGTATTTGGTGCAGGCAACATCTTCTGGAGCAACCTATGACAATTCAAACATACATAGGCTTCGAACAATGATGATTCGGTATACACTATCCAAATGATGATTCTCAAAACAAACATGATGATTCTCAAAACAAACAATATCCAAATAATGAGTCAAATTAAAGCAAGAGCTAACCTCATTAAGGCCGAGACACTTGTATCCGACCACCCATACTTTACTTGCAGATTCAAGATTGAGAGACAAGCACATAGTTTAGACATCCTAGCACCCTCATACAATTGTGTTGATTGCAACTCTCGCATTTTGACCTCAGACTCTAACATCACATGTACATGGGATGTAGTGCCCCTAAAAATAGAATCCATCATGTCGACCATACCCTCATCATAATCCGGGAGACTATAGTCTTGCTCAAAGTGTGAACGTATATGCATACCCTCATCAGCCTCCTCATCCTGTTTTAAGATTTCGTGTAAGTATAAGATCTTGTATTTCCTGCTATCCAATAAGACTGTGAACTTAAATCGCTTTGACTTACTGATAGTCCATCAACACGTGCAACACCAACGATGGGTACTAGTTCGGGCTCCTCCCCATACATCTGCAAGTGGCGCATGATAATACGATGTTGATGTCGTACTTCTCGCTTGCAATGAGTGCAATGACAATATAACCTCTCCGTAAGCCACTTTGTGCTCCCGGGCGTTGGCGCATCATCGGGACGAGCTTCCACTCGTCCCTTCCATCTACACTTATAAAATCACAACATAAGTTGCAAGAAAATATATTAACAGTTATAAAATAGCATCTATGAGCTTCCCTTCAACTTAGAACAAAAAGTGTCTTAAAGCGTCGCTATATAGTGATGTTTTGCTCTGTTCCGTCACTATATAGCGATGTTTAAGCGTCGCTATATAGCGATGCTGTGGGTTAAAATCGAAACCCGATGCTACATGCGACGCTTTCTTTCGCACTCTCTAATCTTTTAAGTAAGCAAGGCAATCTCTCCTCCCACCTATTTTCGATGACCTCCCACCTATTTCTGACAACCTCCCACTCTATTCTCCACTCCTCACCCTTCTCCTAGCTCTTGTGCTTCCTCTCCACCCTTCTCCCTCTTTAGTTTCTTGAAAGGAAGTTTTTCAAGAGGTGAGTCTGTTTCAACAATGTAGGTTATTTGTTTGTTAGCTTTAGTTTTGTGAGTGCTTCTCCTTGTATTGCTAAACCTGTAAACTAGTTTTCATGCTTGTTTTCAAAGGATTGGAACAAAAAACGAGATTTCAAGAAAGAAAGAAGACTCACCTCTTCTTTTCCTTTTTTGTATTTCTCTTCCTTCTCTTTCTCCTTGTCTCCTCAATATCCTCCTTTCAAGAAGTTACTTTTGTAATCTCCTCCTTCCTCTAATATCTTATTTGAAAAATGGTATGTTTCCTCTCTTTTGTAGGGCCAGTCCACAACACCGAGCAAGACGTACTATTTTAGGTAAGTACTTCCTCTTTTTTCCATTTGTTATTTTTGTTATTTGCATTGGCCTGCAGCTAGCGCAGTGATGGGCATAGGAACCCTCTCTCCTTTAATCTTTCAATCTCTTTCCTTCTCTTTTCCCCTCTTTCCTTTCCCTCTTTTTCTCTCTTTCTTTCCCTCTTCTTCTCTCTTTTCCTCTTTTTCCCTCTTTCCTTTCCCTCTTCTTCTCTCTTTCTTTCCCTCTTTTTCCCTCTTTCCTTTCCCTCTTCTTCTCTCTTTCTCCCTTCTCTTATGCTCATGCATAAGCATAAGCATGAGCATATGCTCATGCTTATGCTTATGCATGAGCATAAGAGAAGTAGACATATGCTCATGCATAAGCATGAGCATATGTCTCTTTTTCCCTCTTTCCTTTCCCTCTTCTTCTCTCTTTCTTTCCCTCTTTTTCCCTCTTTCCTTTCTCTCTTCTTCTCTCTTTCTCCCTTCTCTTATGCTCATGCATAAGCATAAGCATGAGCATATGCTCATGCTTATGCTTATGCAGGAGCATAAGAGAAGTAGACATATGCTCATGCATAAGCATGAGCATATGTCTTTTTTTTCCTCTTTCCTTTCCCTCTTCTTCTCTCTTTCTTTCCCTCTTTTTCCCTCTTTCCGTTCCCTCTTCTCTCTCTTTCTCCCTTCTCTTATGCTCATGCATAAGCATAAGCATGAGCATATGCTCATGCTTATGCTTATGCATGAGCATAAGAGAAGTAGACATATGCTCATGCTTAAGCATGAGCATATGTCTCTTTTTCCCTCTTTCCTTTCCCTCTTATTCTTTCTTTCTTTCCCTCTTTCTCATTTTCAATCTCTCTTTTCTTTCCCTCTTCTTCTCTCTTTTCCTCTTTTTCCCTCTTTCCTTTCCCTCTTTTCCTCTTTTTCCCTCTTTCCTTTCCCTCTTCTTCTCTCTTTCTTTCCCTCTTTTTCCCTCTTTCCTTTCCCTCTTCTTCTCTCTTTCTCCCTTCTCTTATGCTCATGCATAAGCATAAGCATGAGCATATGCTCATGCTTATGCTTATGCATGAGCATAAGAGAAGTAGACATATGCTCATGCATAAGCATGAGCATATGTCTCTTTTTCCCTCTTTCCTTTCCCTCTTCTTCTCTCTTTCTTTCCCTCTTTTTCCCTCTTTCCTTTCCCTCTTCTTCTCTCTTTCTCCCTTCTCTTATGCTCATGCATAAGCATAAGCATGAGCATATGCTCATGCTTATGCATGAGCATAAGAGAAGTAGACATATGCTCATGCTTAAGCATGAGCATATGTCTCTTTTTCCCTCTTTCCTTTCCCTCTTCTTCTCTCTTTCTTTCCCTCTTTCTCATTTTCAATCTCTCTTTTCTTTCCCTCTTTTTCCCTCTTTCAATCCTTCTTCTTCCCTCTTTCAATCCTTCTTTTTCCCTCTTTTCTTTCCCTCTTTTTCCCTCTTTCAATCCTTCTTTTTCCCTCTTTCCTTTCCCTCTTCTTCTCTCTTTCTTTCCCTCTTTTTCCCTCTTTCCTTTCCCTCTTCTTCTCTCTTTTAATCTCTCTTTTCTTTCCCTCTTTTTCCCTCTTTCAATCCTTCTTCTTCCCTCTTTCAATCCATGTTCTTCTCTCTTTCTTTCCCTCTTTCTCATTTTCAATCTCTCTTTTCTTTCCCTCTTTTTCCCTCTTTCAATCCTTCTTCTTCCCTCTTTCAATCCCTCTTCTTCTCTCTTTTTCCCTCTTTCCTTTCGCTCTTCTTCTCTCTTTCTTTCCCTCTTTTTCCCTCTTTCCTTTCCCTCTTCTTCTCTCTTTCTCCCTTCTCTTATGCTCATGCATATGCATAAGCATGAGCATATGCTCATGCTTATGCTTATGCATGAGCATAAGACCTCTTCTTCTCTCTTTCTTTCCCTCTTTTTCCCTCTTTCCTTTCCCTCTTCTTCTCTCTTTCTCCCTTCTCTTATGCTCATGCATAAGCATAAGCATGAGCATATGCTCATGCTTATGCTTATGCATAAGCATAAGAGAAGTAGACATATGCTCATGCATAAGCATGAGCATATGTCTCTTTTTTCCTCTTTCCTTTCCCTCTTCTTCTCTCTTTCTTTCCCTCTTATGCTCATTTTCAATCTCTCTTTTCTTTCCCTCTTTTTCCCTCTTTCAATCCTTCTTCTTTCCTCTTTTCTTTCCCTCTTTTTCCCTCTTTCCTTTCCCTCTTCTTCTCTCTTTCTTTCCCTCTTTTTCCCTCTTTCCTTTCCCTCTTCTTCTCTCTTTCTCCCTTCTCTTATGCTCATGCATAAGCATAAGCATGAGCATATGCTCATGCTTATGCTTATGCATGAGCATAAGAGAAGTAGACATATGCTCATGACATATGCTTATGCATAAGCATGAGCATATGTCTTTTTCCCTCTTTACCTTCTCTCTTTCCCTCTTTTTCTCTCTTTCTTTCAATCTTTTTCCCTCTTCTTCCTCTTTTCCTTTGCCTATGCTACAGCTTATGTTTGTTTTTTGTTTTTTGTTTTCGTGTTTGTGTCTATGTTAGACATGGGATCACATTGCACATCCGACGAGTACGGACAGCCTCGCAGGAGGAGAGCTCACCATCTATATGCTCCAGAGGACTTTGATTCCTCTCAGGCGACTACCTTGAGGACTACCGACTCCTCTTGGACCTAGCACTGCAACTACCCCTAGTCCGACTCCTCTCGGACGTAGCACTGCGACTACCCCTCGGGGAACTCCTTTGCTAGTCATGCATGGCTTTGTCGGGAGTCCCGACGAGTTTGTAGCGTAGATGAGCGATGAGGAGGCAGTGAGATTCTTCTCTCTGCTATCTCAGAGGACCTGAGCAATTCCCTCCCCTACACCGACAGTTGGACGTACTGCCCAGCCGTCCCCTCGTGCCCCTTCAACCGAGGGGTCATCACCTGCGTGTGCCTCTCATAAGGGAAGGAAGAGTAGGAAGGGCAGCTTATGTTGTGCTGACTCGGGAGATGTAGATGAGTCAGCACACTCACATTCCTACAGGTCTCCACTTGGTCTGGAGACACAGTATCAGTCAGGTCCCTTGCCCTCTCCTACTCCCACTACTACTCCTCGCTCCAGAAGCGCTCGCATAGCTTCCACTCCTTCTGACTCTGCTACCATCAGTCCTCCTTACTCATTAGGGGATCTCTCCTATCAAATCACGGCTACCGGAGAGATAATAGAAGATAGAAAGGGCAAAGCAGTGATGGCCACTATGAGGCGGTTGATGAGCCATCACTTCAAGAGCGGCATTGCTACCGATTGGCAGTATCAAGATGACCAAAAGAAGCAGGCGGTCATCAATGAATTAAAACAAAAATACCCTAACCCGCCAAATTTGGAGTTTAATGAGGATTATATGCGAGAGCGCATGGGTTTGGTCTTGAAGCATCGTAGATCAACCTTGCGTACTTCTATCACAAAGGGGTTGGCTAAACCCAGCTGGGCAGACAAAGCTGATTGGAAGTTCTTCAAGAAGCAGAATAGGGACAATTCCAAAATGTTTGAGGGTCAGAGGAGGGCTGCAAAGAGACGGCTGGACATCATAAGTACTTCGCACTTTGGTGCAAACAGACAGTTGGCGTTCGAGGTAACCGTGGTAAGTCTACTTCTTCTCATTTAATGTATTGTTCTATTTGTTTTACTACATACTACATGTACTTTAGCTAACTCTAACTCTCGTAAATTAGATCCACAGCAAGCTGCGATGGGTCGTCTTCCTACAGATGTAGAGACGCAACGCGCATTTCGCATAGGAACAAAGCCGTGGTTTATTGAGCAAGAGGCAATGGGAGCGACGGTCGATTGGGCTGAGGTGGCTGCTCGCACGGTATAAGTCTACTCCTACTTGTAATCTCACTTTTTAAATTGTTTTATTCTTAAGTTCCAATATAATTTTCAATTTATATGGTTCACTCTTAGGGTCAAAGCTCAAGCGTCCCATCATCGGAGACGAGCGATCACCAGGGCCAGGGATCAGACACACGCGACGAGGATCAAGAAGAAGGCACAGCTCACGAGGACCAAGGATCAGGCCAACAAGATGAGGACAAGGATGAGGACAGTTCGGATGAGTAGTAGTGTTAGTGATAGTAGTAGCAGTTTGCATTTTCTTCGCCATGTATATCATTTTATATATCCGCTTGTTTGAGCAATTTTGTATCACCCTTTCGAAGGGGTAATTTTATAACAAACACTATTGTATATGTTCGACATGTATATGCTTTTGTTGCTCAATCATTTCATTTGAGCGATTTTGTATCACCCTTTTCGCAAGAAAAATTTTGTTATAAAAAACTTTTTTTTATAATTACAAAAAAAAAGGATTAGTGGGGCTAAACAGGGCCATAGCAAGCCCTGTTTAGCCCCACTAATCCTTTTTTTTTTAGTTCTGTTAATCGTCACTATATAGCGATGTTTACCAGTGTCGCTATATAGCGACGATTATCAATGTCACTATATAGCGACGTTTAATAATGTCGCTATATAGCGACGCTTTATAGCGACGGTTCTTTTTCGACGCTTTTAGCGACTTTTATAACGATGTTTGCGCTCGTGAAAAAAAAAATTTAATGTAAAAAGCATCGGTATTTTCATCGAAAAAGGGCCTATGCCTTGTAGTGTCCCATTGCCAATTGCCTTATGATTTCCAATACCCCCCCTTCACCATTCTGTCCCTCTTCTCATCCCCATTCCCTTTTCCCCCACTCCCTCCCCTAGGGGGTTCACTACGGTTTATCGTATAGTACCATGTGAGTGTAAGGGAGGGGGGTTATATAAGGGAAGGAAGGTACATTTTATAAGGTAAGGTCCCATAAATAGGGGGTAGATAAGGGGAATTTTCATATATTTATTGCACGCAGGTGACGTCTCCTTATTACTACTAGTGAATCCCTCGTGCTCCCTCCCCTCTTCTTCCTCTCTCTCTTCACTCTCGTGGAATCACTTGAACATAATCCACTATATGCTGGGGTGACACAAGTGTGAGGCTTGTGCAATACAAAGCTCCCATAAGGAGGCGTTTGGGAGTGGAGAATCTGATGGCATTCTTCCAAGAACCCCACGACACGAGTCACCGCCAAACCACACATTGACCATCAAAATCATGAATGTCTCTCCTCTTGTTATAAACTATCAATAAGGAGTTCCCCAATGAGTAAGGGTCCATTGAGGAGCCTATTTTTGAATATTGCCTTAGTGATATGAAAACTAAGGTGTCGTTGGTTGGTACTTGGTTAGTATTAAATTATTTGAAGGAATAAATTAACCTTGTTTATGTGAATCTATTATATGAACAATTTTGTATAAACATTTTAGAATAATATAAAAAGATCACATTGTTCCCAAAATGACTACCATCTTAATAATGACATACATTTATTTGAAATTCGGTTGAAAACTTGAGTACCTCACATGTGAGAATGAATGGCTTGTGACAAGGACGAATAATTTTTGCATTATAAGCCTCTATAGCACATATGCTACTTTTGGTGGGACCAAATCAATAAAAAGATCTGAAGAAATAATTACAAAGTTCTCTTTCAACTATTCTTTTCAAAAAACAACATCGAATCACTTTCAAGAAAGTAAAGTTTGGTGGCAATAGGAGGGGGAAAGTTTTCTCTTCTCACCATTCCTTACAAATCGTTTTGACTCCACTCATCCCACCCGCAATCCTTACAACTCTTTCACCCATTCCTTTTTAAGATGCCCTCAAGATAATTTGAAGCGAGTGTTCAAAAAGTAAAGTTGAGTGAATCCCTCCCCCCTTCCTTTCTTCAACCCATTCCTTGCATGTATTTATAAGTCGTTAACCTATTTTTATTTAAGATGCTCTAAATTTTTTTATCCAAATAGTATGTCAAAAAAAAATATTGTGTACACTTTGTAAAGTGACCAAGGACTATTCTTTGCTCTACATCTCCCTCCCAAAGAATAGATGAGAAATTGACAAATCCGCCTATTTCGATAGCATTAGGTCCAATACGTCCCATGTTTTTCAAAATGTGATATTTTAATATTCATCCTATGTTCATAAGGTATGTGTGACCATACATTAAAAGAATTGGTTAGTCTTGAAAGTGGGTATGCTTTGCACATTTGTCGGTTTAAACATAAAGCAATTAAGAAAGCTAGAAATTTCTTTTTGTGATTTAATTCTTATTGTTGCTTTGGAAGTTTCTTTTCATGCAATTAGTTATCAAAAAATTATTTTAGTTACATATTGACACATCGTATCGTTTGATGGTTCACTTAAAGTGCATCATGGTCAAAACAAAGAGTGATGACAATTAGATACCACTAGTTGTGTTGAGCAATGCTTCCCTTGGTGTTAAGTTTATAGTTTTGTGTTGTTATGTGCTAATTATTTTGTGTTGTTACATATATGCACACATTTCATCAGATGAAGAGTATCTATTTTTGTAATCCTATTATGTAAGTGTGTGTAAATTTTTTTGGCAACCCTACCTGCTCTCGAAAAAAGAAGCAATAGTAGCACATCGTATTTATTTATTTGCCTTGTTCATATCAACAATTACATCTTCTAATTTATTAGAGAACATTAAAGTATAAGGAGAATTATTGTTTAATCCTCGAAAAATTATCATGAACTTCCCAGCTATGATTGTATGCATCTGAATACAATTTCCATGCAACAAGACATCATGCCATCTCTGATTCCTGAAAATTGGAAAGGATCACATTAGTTGGCAATGTGGGTAGCCATGATTTCCACTTGAAAAGCTCATCGAATTGAACAATAATAAATTAATTTTTCTTGAATGTGAGTCCATCCCAATGAATGGATTGCAAAATTAGCACTTACCTTGTCACAAACCATTTTAAGTAATGTATGATTAGAGACTATTTGCATTTCTGCCAACTTTAGTGATTATGAGCACCTAGATGTACTTCTTTATGTGCATAGCCATGAAGGAAATTGTGCTACATATTTGTGCTCGCCATTTAATCAAAAAATTTTGTGGCCATACTAGAGGGTATGGGCCTTCTTTTTAGCCCATCTAGAGGGGTGGCATTCTAATAAGATTGATGCAATTTATAGTGTTAGACCCTGTGGGCTCTCTCATGAGCCGATCACGAGAAAGAACTCCATTTTGTCTTCCTCAATTACACAACCCTATCCACACGGATGTATGAATTGCCAATTATAGACGTTGGAAGAGCCTCCGGACATGGTTGGTTGGGCAACGAGCGAGAATGTTCATGAAGGACGTGTGTGGAGAATGTTGGAACACATGTGGAGGCAATCAGTGAGAGTGAAGCCTATATGAAATGTGCATATTAGTGCTTTTTGTTGTTTAAACGGAGCAATTGGACACCATGGCGAAACTCTCTTTAGAGCTGGTGAAATTGATGATCGATAAAGATACCAGTGACACACCGATCGACCCAAACATATGTATGGTAAAACAATTCGCACTGTGTTTCACGTAAAATCTTCAGCCCGTAAATCGCGCCGCTTATCGTGCATGCGCCCATTGCAGGGATCCGTCCCGTCCTTCCTTACGCTACCATCAGCTATGCAAGTGAAGTGAAGCGTATCACCGTTGCTAAGGCTGGGAGCGACCCCTTTCCAGCTTCATCGGGTAGCTCGTGGGGATCGGATTACGCTCTCTGGAAGTCGAATGAACTTCAAGGTGTAGAGAGTCGAATTCATAACATGTCTGCTGCTGTTGTTGGGCAGAGTCGAATTCATCAAATTGTCGTCACAACATCAGCGCGCGCAAAGTGATCAATTCTAATGCTGCGCAGACGCGACGGAATTTACGTGGAAACAAAAGATCTCCTTCGACAATGAAATGGAAGCTAAAACCATAACCATCAAAGTCTATAACTTCCAATTCCATGTTCTTCAAGGCGACATCTTCATGGGGTCCGTCTCGTGAGTCCGTCACTCTCCTCAATTGTTTGTTCCGAACGATGAACGGGCGTATAACAACGAATCTCTGATTTCTAAAGCTTCTTTTTTGTAACGCATAAGAGCCTACACATATGGTCGCGCTGGAAGGTCTTGCAATGAGAACCTTATGGATGCCTGGAAATTCCTGATGTTCTTCTTTATCCATCCTACTGTAAGGTGTTTCCTTCGCTTTCTTTTTGGACCCTCAGCTTCTACGATGTATCATGACTTTTTGTTTGCTCCAAATTGCAGAATTCCCGTATCAGCGGCATTTCAAGGAGGTACCAAATTCTTCAACCTCTCCCGTGACGACAACTCCATCACGGGAAAGGTGGAAGTCATGCTTTCCTTTTCCTTTGAGCTGAGGTAATACAACTCTCCTTCGAATATTTCATTTACATGGATATAGCGGTTAAATGCTTGGTCTTCTGTTCGATCATAAGGTTCAGCCTATTTAAACACATTTTTTACAGCGTGGATCTGTTCGCATTGCTGACATTCCTAGTCAAGTATGCGGTATTTCAATGCCCGACTTTCAACGACACATATGTAGATCACTCTAGATATTTCCTCTATATCGTGGGACGCTTGGACTATTGTGCTGTCGGAATGTCACATTACCACAATGAATTGACTTTGTTGCTATGCTCAGACCAAAGTTTGATCGATGTCAATATTATAGATTTGCAAAAATCGTTCGCCCGTTGAGTAGCTTTGCTTCTTCGTTTTAACATGGGAAGTAGAACAGGATATGTTATATACAGTCGTGAAAAGCAAAGTTCATATCGCTACTGTATGATTGACATGCTTTTCAGATTTGCAGCCTAAGCTACTTGCTCCATTTCTTATGCTCTTGTATGCAGCTTTAAGAGTAGGTAGAGTGGGCGGGCAGAGGTTGCTATGCGGATGGGTAGGCAGGAAGTAGAGCTGGCCATGCTGCTGCTTCAGGGCAGACAAGATGTCAGTTGGCCGACCGTAATCAAGGTGGGAATTTGGGTATTTGACCTGACATGAGCTAAGGTAGTGCGCTTAGGTTTGTCAATTCCCAGTCAGATTGATCCAGTTTGTTCCGAGTGCTCAGTTTTGTCAATTCCCAATCAGATTGATGCTTTCAGACTGGTCTGTAGCTAGCGTGGCTTACATTTGGCCTGATTTTATAGTTTAATGATTAATCCCTAATTATCATCAGATCTGCGTCAACATACAACGAAAGCCTGAAGCCAATATCCTTCTTCACTACCGCGCATGTATGCCATCATGGAGACGGGTCAGGTTACTCTTGTATATATATATATATACAAGAGTAACCATATATATACAAGAGTAACCTGACCCGTCTCCATGATGGCATAAAACTTTTCAAGATCTAAGTGCATACCCTGTGCACTGATTATGTATCTCAAATTCTAGATTTCTAGTAGCCCAAATTCACTTTTCTTTGCTTAAGGTAGAGCTAATTGTCACACAAAACGTGAAGAGCGTTCATCACATCTTTTAGATGTTTTTTAGATAGTTGCCGAAAAGATTAAATTGTCATCCAAGAACATAAAGAGCCACAAATCTATATATTTTGCAAAGATCCTCACATCATCTTGTTGCAGGTGATAAATAACACAACTTGGAAAATATTGCAATGACTAGTTAGATCATAATTATATTAGTCATCGAGAAGAAAGACGATCCTCTACCCATTTGATATATTCCATAAGCCCATATTTATAACATGTATGCTTTTATCAAAACTATACTTTTATATTAATATAAAATCTTGGCAAAATATTATCAAGGTAATTTTTTTAGTTTCATGATATTGAGAAAACATAGAAGATTTTATATGTTTTCTTTTGAATTTATAAGCAAAACATGTAAACCCTAGTGAAAATTATAAAAGTTTGGCATAAAAGTTTCAAACCTTGGTGAATGTTTCGAAGTTGTATTTTTATTGGGGCATATATACTTTCGATGCCAATATAAAATGTTCACTTCTTAACGAAACTAACAAGAAAAGTTCATCCATAGTTTATATTTCATATTAACTAAGGCTTTGGACTTAATAGTATATTTCTTTGACTAGGATTTAAGGAGGATTGATTTAAGGGTCTTTCAATGTCCTACCTGAGAACTCATCATGGCAGGATTATTGGTGGATACAAGAGAGTATATTTGTTGTCGATAAGGCCAAAGTGTCCTTTTGTGGCTTTTGATTTTTATCTTTGCTCTTGAGGCATTAGATACTTGCTGATGGTACGTTAAGGTCGTAGTTTTGTGAGCTCAGTCGTCTCTTAGAGCGAGGTATTCTTATGACAATGATCAAGTAGATGGTCCAAAGTTTAGCCCAAAAGGGTTTGCTTTGCATTAGAGATTTCTTTTTTAGTGTCAGCATTGCTATGGACCCTCTATCTTTTATTTGCTAGATGGAGCTCCCTTTTCTACTCAAGTCAAAACACCTTTTTTGGGTGTATGGATCTAGATTTGGGAAGATTCTTGCTAGGTCTCCATCGTTAGAATATGACAACCAAGTATTGTAACAAGATCAACAATAGAATTATATTGTTGTATAACAAGGAGTTGTAAACATCTTCCATCTACTACACCCCCATCCTCCCTACCTGGTTCATCCTAGTTGCAAACCTGCTACAAGCAACCATGGGCTAGTTGCCCAGCTAAACCACCCTCTAGGACTGCTACTATAGGCCACCACGGGGCCAAATCTAGTTCGAGTCTAGTCCTTGCTCACAGACCTTCTCCATGCCATCAAGGACCAATTCCATTGAACAATGCGCCTATGTTTTGAATCCCCCTCTAGATCTATTCAGTCGGGTGCCCTTGACATAGACCTGTATTTGCTTCAGCTCCTTCACAACATTGCCATGGGCCTAGTCCAAGACTTGAGATCTTTCACAGACAATGCATGAGCGTGGTCACTGTTTCTTTTCTTGATTCTCTTGGTCAAATTTTTGCCTCAGCAAAGCACCCTACATTACAATTGTTAGATGGTTTTCTAGAGTCATTTTTACTCAAATCTCTACTCAGTCTCTTGAGGTCGACAAGTCAACATCAGAGTAGCAAAAACAAATATCTAGGGTAGATCATGGAGGAGTTCAAGAAGCATAATAAAAATTATATGGATGTCCATTCTGCTAATGGGGTGACTCCCCCCCCCCGGTGTGAAATATGCCTTTAAACTATAGCATTTTTGCCTCTTATAATGTAAAACAAGAAAGTTTCATGTTACACCACTTGGAAAGGTTTTTTGGAAAGTGGTTTGAAGGATCCGTCGTGGTACTTGAGGACCATGTATTAATAATTTTATTGATGCTTAGGAAGAGTGAAAACCAAATTGTGAAGATCATTGTGCCCTTCTCGCTTCCATAATCTCAGCAAAGGTAATTTTAGCAATTATATGCCCTTCTTACCTCCATAGTGTCAACAAAAAAAAAGGGGAATTTTTGCAAAGGAGAAATTTGAGAAAGCAAATATCATGGAAAAAGGGACAAGGTTGAGAAGCCCAAGAAAAAATAGAAGGACAAAAAATCAACTCAAAATCAAGGACATGAATAAACGGAGCAATTGTAGTGGGCTACATATTGCTGGCACAATGACATAGAAGACAGCTTCATCCTTAGCCTCAGCTTCCATGTCAGCATCACCAACACACATTGTACCATTATTGGATGGGGAAGTATCACCATCTTCATCGAGGATAGCAACACCACCATTGATTTCAAAGTCGACACAGCTTTGACATGCCCTTCCAAATCAACCACCTCCACACCACTCTACATTTTCTCACAATACACAATGTTTATGTCACCTCTACCCCTCATGTAGCCAGCTTTTCCCTCTACCATAGGAAATTGCCCAACCTACCTTTAAAATGTATTCTCATTACTCTCAATCTCATGCCATTACCTTTAAAATGTCTTCTCATTACTTTCAATCTCATGCCACTATGTCCACTCCCCCATCACTCCAACAACCCTTTATCACTCAACTCGTATACCTGTATCCATCACTCTAGGCACACATGATCCCACTCAAGGCTTGGGAGTAGCTCCTCATTGAGGTCCACCACATATGTGCCAAACAGGACTCCACCTCATTCACAATCTTGGTCAAGAGATATCACAGAGCTTCGTAGGGAGGTGGAAACAATAGCAATAGTTGTAGTGGGCCCGTGGTAGAGGGATGTATATCCACCATACATTTGGCTATTGTAGGCCTAAATCATGAGATTTAGGGAGCCTAGCGGGTAGGGTGAGACCCTAATCGAGAGTAGCCTCTCATCATCAGGTTCAGGGATACTCATGCTTGCCTTGCAATACTATGCAAATAATTAGCCCTATAGGATCAAACAGAGATATTCAAGAATGAGGACCTCACATGCCTTTATGATCTTTTATGATTATGGTTATTATCTATATCATCATGGTTATTGATGCCCACTTTGAGGCTCCATCCTTTCAACTAATTTTATCAAGTTCTTTGAGCCTAAAACCCTTCGGTCTTTCTAAGACTTCTAATAAAATTTCTTTCCTTCCTTGTTTTGGTGGATGATCACCACAGTGTGCCTCAAATGACTCTCATGAAAGAATGATGAATGAGTATAAGACCAAGGGGTCCTAGTTATAGGGACTTGGATAGCCAATTTGAGACAAGTGGACTATTGGACTAAATTAGGTCCATGTCCACACTAGCCTACCCATAACCCGGGGTTCACTATATGTAAATCCTCTATATCAAGTGCATATGTAAATCCTCTATATCATGTGCATTCAAGACTTAATTTAAAATTCCCTCATCTATGAATTTTTCACAAATAAAAACACACCGTTTTTCTATTCAATCTGCGAATACCCCCTTTATATGGTACCCTTCTGTATGTAAAAAATGTGTAAAAATACATTTTAAAAAATCCCTTATTTTGAACCCACGTGCTATACTTACATATTTGTGAGTGACCCCCTGAGATAACCCCAAAAGCAATTTTCCACAATTCAAGCAAATATCCTAGAAATGATGCATCATCGACGGTATCCCCAAGGGAACACTCAACATGGCAATGCCCATCAACACATCTGAGCACACATATTCCAACACCCCCCTTGATAAGACCGACTCCATGTCCTCAAAAAATCTTCTTTCATACCTCTATCAACTTGTCCTCTCAATAATCATCGAAATGCTTGATCAAACACACTTTGAAACTTTGTAGAAGGAACAAATCATGTGAGCAATAACATGCTCAAGTCCAAAAGCACGCTTTTGTCAATGCAAGCTCTAACATCAAGCTATCCACATACCACAAGCCTCCAAGGTCATGATAAAGTTTAAACAAATCTCGTCCTTGACTTTCACAAGGAGAAACACCTGATGATCAATCTTGGGAGCTAGTCATGATGATTCCAAAAGCATCTTTGCCTCTTGTCTTCTCACCTCCAGGAATGCACTCCCACTTACTGATAAAGAAACAAATATGGACTTGTCAACATGTGTAGATCTATGCTTGGGACATCATAAGTTCACCTCTTGATCTCAGTACCCATAGATATTGTCTCCAAAAACACCCCAAATAACCATGATCCAACATGTTCATAAACATTGGGAGAGACCCTTCCCCCTTGGTCTATGAAAAAAGGGAGCAATGCTAAATCAATATACCTCATCATATAGTTTGACATTCAAAATCCATGCTGCTCCCTTGTATAATCTAGAATATGCTCATGATCATAGTCAAATGCAGTTGCACACTATTCTATCATATCCATTTGCCATGGACATTGTTTGAGCCACTTTGGCATTTTTATACCCTTTTTCCACTCATTCATTTTAGGAGATGAGATCATCTCCTAAATCCTACTAAATCATATCATTTCCTAAGAAGAAATCAATGATTTAGCACACATTAAGAAGAAATCAATGATTTAGCACACAGATGGATGATCATTGTGAGGAAGAGGACAATAGGTTTATGATCTTGGGCTGTGCTTGGATAGAAGAGCTTGGCTATTGAGATCCATAATTTAGTGAGTCTTCTCGAACATTTTCTAACGATCAAAATGGTGAGGTTCGGGATAAACAAGGACTACCAAGCTTGGGACAACCACCTATCGGTATTTTCCTCTTTGCTCAACCAACAAGAGAAAAGGGATTCTTTGTGTGAAGCCCATGATCTTGTTGCAAATACTCCATATCATATTCTAACATGGTATCAAAGCACATGCTTTTTATTCAACTTACCACTATGAGGGAGTGTTTCTAGTGTTTCTAGTGGATATACACACGAGTGGTGCTAGCTTTCCATGATGCATTTGGAGGTCTTGGTGCAGGCAATGGCCTTGGATAGAAAAAATTCTTAGTAGCATCAACTGTACCATTTGCTTCTTGTTTGGTGGCAATGTTGATGGCCAACAATTCTTGATCTAGGGTGGTTTTCTGGCTATGAGGTGCACCAATGTTTTGGAGAGGCTTGAAGGCTGGGCCATCTGGTGGACCAAAATGGATGGTGGTAGGTTAGCAAGAGCTAAGGGTTGCGTGACACAATGCACATCACATATGCAGTAGAAGGGGTAGCACTTTTTAGCTAATAGGGAACCAGCACGATGTTACAGCATTATATCAATTGAATCATTGAGTAGAAAGAGTGCGTACACACATAGCCCATATGTTTTTTGACTATTCAAACGTGCAAACATAGAGCTTGTACTATTTAATCAAGTGATATATACAATGGGTTGTGTCTAGCAAGTGATTCTTATTAATCAACTATTTCCTTGAATGCTTTATTGAAAAATGTCCAAGCTCTCAATGTTTTCAGTCACATGCTTTATCTCGACTTCTTGAGTATGATGGTATATAATGTAGACTCATGAGTCGTGACTTGTTCTAGACATGTGTTGGAGAATCATCGAACAAATTAATAGTGCACACAGTATGCAGTCAACCCATTATCTTGGTCATTTCCAATGCCTCGAGGATTCATAGCCAAGCTCTACAACAAATCCATGCTTCACACCTCATACAACTTATCTTTCAATCATGTGACTATTGCCCAAGTTATTGTATTGACCCCTTTTAGAACTAGAGGAATGAAATCTACAAAGCAGACGTTTGCCTATGGTGGTGGTGGTTCTTCAATGTCATGTTCTCAGTGTGTTTCCAAGACTCAAGATTGAATACATTTTCATTAATCGTCAAGGAAATGGACCTTTACTACCTCACCAGTTGCAACCTATCAATCTTAGACCTCTAGGCTCAATCCTCTATTATAATGCAAATCTACCCTCCCCAATACTTGCCTCCAATGGCCAAATTAACCAAAAATCTTCACATAATTGCTCGATCAGTGGAAAATAAAAGATAGATGCATGCCAAATATAGACACAGTATGATACACAAGAGTAAATAGATCTAATACTATGGTGGGTGTGAGTATTATTCCTCTAGATAATAGCAAATTATCCGTTACCCATGATCACCAATCCTCTACATGGTGAAGTGTTACATAATGATCCACAACAAAGAATCCATCCCCATATACTTCCCAATTTAGGTTTCTTGTGTGATATTGCAACAACGCTAGGATTGGGAATGTAGTTGCAAATGCACTTGGCCAAAAAGACTTGATATCGGTTCAATACTCTTGAAATGGAGAAGGTGATCAAAGTGAACCGTTACCTCAATGAAGAGAGGAGTACTACACGTTTGAAAAGCATGGGATCAGTGATTGTAATAATCCAAGGAGGATCCAAGACAAAGAAGCCGTCTCCATATACTTCCCAATTCATACTTCTTGTGTGATACTAAAGCAACACTAGGATTATGAACGTAGTTGCAAACATACTTGGCCAAAAAGACCTCGTGTAGATTAAAGTACTCTTGGAATGGAGAAGATGATCAAATTGAAACATTACCTTAATGTAGATAGGAATTGAAAAGCACGGGATTAGCGACCATTCCATTAAGCTAAGCACCAGAAGAGAGTCCAAGGCATTTGAAGGAATGATCATTGCATAGACCTTCTTGTTCCCTAAAGCCACCACACAGAAATAAAAGGAGCCCATGATCTTATACAGAAAACAATCTATCAAAATCCATGAACGATGTAGGTTCACCCCAACTGAGACACATGGATGTACCTTCAATTTATTCTTTTCAAGAATAAAGAGTAGCCATCCAATGCTTGAAATATGTATACTAATGCTAGTCCCTATATGCCAATTGCAATGCAAATGTCAAGATTGCCATAGTCATGAGTTTGCAACTCAAAAGTCGTATGTCCTTGGTATGCAAATACCATGGTGACACGAATCAATGCTCCTCTATCCTCCATATGCCATGTATCTTCTTATTTTTTGGGGTATTGTGGGTAATTGATAAAAGAGACAAGCCTTTTATCTAAGGCTAAGAGCCAGCCGCATGGATGGCCATTTGGAAGAGCTGTTGGATATATGGAGGTCTAGATGGAAGTCCACATGTATTTGTGAATAGAGGAAAACTGGGCAAGTAGATTGTCTACTAACATCAGATTGTAAAGTAGATTGGGCAAGTAGATTTTCTACTAACATCGAATTGTGGAGTGGAGGCATGCTACAGAAATGAGAGGCCTCAAAACCCCCCTCCATTCTACCTTCGTGCCTCTATCATGAAAGTTTGGGGGTTTTAAGAAAGTTGTAAGCTCCTTTACATTTGAGCGTGCATGTTTTGGAAAGTGGTACTTCTCCTACTTTCTACCCATCTAAACTCTTCCTACAATTTGCCTCCATCTAATGTTGGCAGTGCAAAGCCTTTAGACAAGCTATCATTGGTGCAACATATTATATAGTAGTTGACCTCAAAACAGCCATGCATGTGGTCATGGAAACACCAGAATTATATTACTTAATAACAACCATTACAAATATCTTTTACATCTCTCCACCTAGCCTAAGGCTCACCCAAGCCCTTCAGTTGGTGGATAAGTACCATAGTATGCCTCAAACAACTCTCATGAGTGATTAATGAATGAGTACAAGACCAACGTGCCCTATTTATAGCGATTTGGATGGCCAATCCTAGAAAAATAGAGTAGGCGAATAATTTAGATCCATTTCTATGCTAACCCTAGAAGTAGTTCCGCACAAGTCAAGAAAATATGCTACACATCCGATCACACATATTCCAATAGTAGTAGATAGTAGCTTAGTGAAATAGTTCATTCTTGTTATGCTTGCAAAATCCCTGATGTTTTTCCATAATTGGTTGGCATGATTGGTTATGTCATTCTCCATAAAGAGATGAATGTGAGAATGTGATTCTGTAGTTGGAAGATGGAGCTCCTACTTTTGGTTAAGCTAAACAAAAATAGTTCTTGGACTTGAGATGGATTTAGAGGTGGAAAATTGTCAAATTCCCTTGGATTGTTAGGTTGTCTTTGATAGTAACTATCTGTTCTTGTGGTTTAGAGAATTTATAACATTTCATGTAGTTTTGTTGAGTTTATCTTTTTTTGTGGGATGTAGATAGCCCCCAAGATGTAATAGGTACATTTGCCCAAAGTTTTGGTTAAAATCATGATTTGGGCAGGGTATGATAGGGGATTTGTTATAAGGCTTACATGGAGAGTTGAAATTGGTTACTATTATTGCTTGCAAGGAGTGGTTAAAGGATTACAAAAGCAGTCACACCTTGACATTTCTAGGACCCTAGGAATATATGAAGAGGATTCTAAAAGTATAATTAGTGATCGCAAGTGCCAAAAAGAGTTTCTTAAATATGTTGCATAAATTTTAAGATGTGCAAATGCTTTCTCTCTTGGTAGGGTGACTAGATTCTTTGTTAGTATGCTCAATAGTGATATCTAGTTTTCCATTTCTACGATGGCAATGTTGTAGTTATATACCTTCATATAGTTGGTTGTTAAGGTGAGATAATTTTCTCTTCCTAAAGCTTTTGGATCATTATAACCACTTGCCATTGATTGTGAAACACATCTTTTTTAACTAAAGTATTATTAACTAATCTTTTGGATAATTATAGCTGCTACCATTGATTGTGAAACAAATCTTTAGCAACTAAATTAATGATACAAAGCAAACATTTGCATTTGATATTGCAATGCCATTTTTTATTTTGCAATCACTCTAGAGATTTTATTCGAGAGGACGACAACTGCAACTCAAATTTTGGGAATTTGGGGGGTTTGCTCATGGAGGAGGACAATCACAGCCCATTTAGCCGAGTTTGGAATGTCAATAGGCGCATCCAAAGGAAGCCTCCAGGCTCGTCTTTATTGTAAGCATAGCATTAAGAATTTGTAGGAGCTCATTTTTCTTTTTTCTTAATATATCTTACAATCTTGATATTATTGTTCCATTGCTTGGTTGATTCTTGACCCTTTGTGAGCTTTTTTCAGCTTTGTGTTTGCTAAGGTGGGAATTTGTGATTTTTTTTTTGTAAAAGCATTTTTCCTCTTTACATATGAGCATCAAAGTAATAGTTTTTTGAAATCACTCGAAAATGATGGAGAATGAAGAAGGGAATATTGGACCTACATTATTGCATCCTTTTCATGATTTCCACATGTACTTGGAAGGATGGTAAAGGGATTTGTGTCCATAGATGTTGCATTTCATTATTGGGTGTTGTATAAGGTGCCTTGGGTGGCATGAAGAAGGGAGCATTTGTATGAACATAAATTAAGAATGTAAAGGGAGAGAAAGGGGAGTGAATAGGAAGAAGGGGCATTGGTAGGTGTCAAAAAGAGAGAGAGAGAGAGAGAGAGAGAATTATATTAATGTCTTCGTGTGGCCTCATGGGCCTATAAGACAAAGTACAATCAACAAAATAGCTCATACAAGCCACTACGGGCTGAAGCAAAGGGCTCGTTAAGGCCCTTGCTGAGTGTAAGCTAAACTAGTAGTCTCAAAAGCTCATAGGCACACTCTCAGAGCTCTCAAGAGACTCCAATAGGCAATGCAAAAGCTCCAAGGACATATCCAAGAGTCATGGTATCTCTCCGATAAGAAGCAAAGATGTCGAGTTGTCTCCTATCTTGGTGGGTGTCTTGGTCTCTGGGACCTGTTTATCAAATGGGTAGCATCAAGGGTGACACCCCAAGTCGATCGGTCTCCTCTGAGTGAAGCAACAATGGGTTGAACCTCTATCGTGCATGTGCTCTGGTCCCCCTCTATTTCTCCCTATCCTGTGCTCCATGTCATCTCTCCCCACTGATCCAAACTGCCCTCATGTCGGCTATCTCCTCATTCTGTGACTACAATGTGTCCTAGAGCTAACTCAAAGGCATTAAAATTGGCTGGTTGGCCAAATGGTTGGCAGTTCTACAAGACTATGATTTTTCTTTCAAAATTGTAAAAGGGGGTTGTTCCAACTTGAAGAATGCTTTGATTGATTTAGAAGAGTGCCTCGATGTAACCCTTGTAGTGGCCATAGAAGTTGGGGATCCATGATATGGTGGAATCTATAGGTTTCTGACTGCTTTCTCCTTTCCTTTAGAAAGTACTAGCTATGAGAGAAAGAAGATCTACAGAGATAGTAGGCACTACACCCTCTTTGATGGGGTGTTGTACCATCAAGGCATGGGTCGGGCCATTGATGCAGATGAACTACCTAAGCTATTGAAGCATTATCATGATGGATTTTGTGGAGGCCACTATGCCAGTGACTATACAGCTAAGAAGATTTTACATGTTGGATACTATTGGCCGACCTTGTTCAAGGATGTCACTTTGTATTGCAAAACCTGTGAACAATGCCAATTCTTTGGTAGGAAGGATTTGCGTCCTGGGCAACATCACCCAATGATGTCCATCCATCCGTTTCAGAAGTGGGGAATAGATTTTGTCGGGCCCTTGCCCATGACTTCCCGCAAAAAGAAGTATCTTTTGGTAGCCACTCAGTATGTCACTAGTTTGTAAGGTAGAAATGCGATCTAGGATGGAGTGTTGTAGCCAAAAACTTGCCTTCCCCAATGTTCGCTAGTCACTAACACTGATCCATCTATCTTAGCTAGTGTATGGCCTATCATGAGTACGCATTAGTTCCCTATATCCATTGGGTCTCTTGGCACAATGATAGTGGTGCTCCAAGTAAAAGGAATCCATGACATACTGCATGATTAAACATTTGTGTTAGGATTAGAGCCAGGATCTCATGCCCATGCGCAAATTATTTCATCCTCAACCCCTCATGGTCCATGGCTTTCTAGTTGTGGACCCGATGTAATGCAGCCCGTACATTCTATGCTATGAACAAGGAGGACGTGGTTGGCCTAGGTAAGTAAGATAAGTCTGGTGGTGTCTGCATCGGGACATCATATAGTGAGGTCGCATATGTGTGTCAAACCCCTGTATCAATGATATGAATGGATGACTTACCCTGAGAGAAGAGCCCCATGCAAAGTTGGGATCTCCATCTCACAAAGACCTGATCAGAGAGAGAGAGAGAGAGAGAGTTATATTAAAGCATCTTCAAAAGGCCAAGATGGCCTATGAGACAAAAATGTTACAATGATATCCATAGTATACTTCATCATCAAAAGTACAAACTAAAGTTAAACTAGATTTAACCAAGTAAATATAGGAAATGAAACTTAAAGTCCTCAAAAAGCATGAAGGGTGTAGAGGCAATTACTAGACTCCACCATTAACACACAATGGTCATGTAGGACGTTTTCCATCTGCGTAGTGTTTGAACAAATCCACAAAATAGCTGATTCTAGATGTTGGTACAATTATAGTAGACCTGGTTCTCCTTTAAATCAAAATAGAAAAGCTTATGCTCCACCTATAGAGTTTTGGATACCAGCTCCAAATCATTTCCAAGGCATCTAAAGAGCCAAAGTCGTTACTAGAGCTAGCTGCAATAGTGTAGTCCCCAAAGCGCATGTCAATCAAGGTGCTGTTGTTTGATGAGCTGAGGCTAAGGATCTCTTGTCTATTGTAGCTTCAGCTTGTAGAAGAATCTCAAGTCTCAGAGGACCTCTAGGCTCTAAGTAGAATTCTCATTATAGAACATCTCTCCCTCTCAAAGTAGGATAGGCTCCTCTCTTCTCCCAGAAAGCTCTCAATGGATTCTCACAAGAACAATGGGAACGGAAAATCTCTCTCTCTCTCTCTCGGAAATGAATCGAATTGAGGAAGATTAATGGAAACCTTTCAATCTCACTCAATGGACAAAAGTTCCTCACATAATGGAATTTTCAAGAATACAGTGAACGGAAATGTCTCTCTCAACAGAAGTGAACTTGCTCGAAGAACACTCAAGAGAAACTCTCAATCTCACAATCTCTCTTGCACTCTCAAGAATCACAATGCCTCAGCGAAAGGCAAGGATGCTCTGATACCATGACAAAATATGAAGAATCCAAATCAAATGAGAGGGGACCTCCCAAATCCTCTGAGTCTTAGACCTCATAGCTGTCATCTAGAGAGGGTCCTTCATCATGGGGGATGGGTTGCCTAGTGCTCTGAATGGCAAATGCCGCTCAAGTGGATGCGTTTGAGCTAGGGAAAAGATGTCACAAATACATATGAAAGATTACCATCAATTGCCATATCTTTTATGGCTTTGAAGAAGATAGGTCAAGGACCTCTAAAGAGAATCTTAGTGCTCCTCCATCTCCACCTCAATGAGAGAGAGTCTATAGATCTAATCTATCGAGTCTAGTCCTGTAGGTATCCTAGTGTCATGTAAAGCCGATGTGATGATACCAAGATCTTTCCAATGGCAATCCTCATGGGAGGTGACTATGCCGATGCACAGTGTACTATGATATTTAGGGGAGATTCCACTGCCTCTTGAGGCCCTATAGAGAGGGGGGGGGGATGTAGTATGAAGCGAGTATGAAGCCGATGGACTTGAGATAACAATAATGATATCCTAAAAGTACTAGTTGTGTGTGGTTTTTCCACGTCCATGGTGCCAACACTCAGCCCTAGTTAGGGAGGTTAATGGAACTCTAAGCTAGGTTAGTGTGTTACTCTGCCCCCTTCACTCTCAGGTTGCCATGAAATTTTATCATACAATATGCCCTTCCACTTCATAAGATATTCCAAGTAGACATTGTAGCCAAGGACTTGATCCCTAAAACCCAAGATGCATTTTGGAATGTAGATAATGTGCCCTCTTTTCATTCATAGGTGGTTGTTCTGTGATGAGTATTGGATTAAAAAACTAGCATGTAGTTTGAGTTAACATGGGACATATTTGTATCATAGAAATTAGGGGGCATGTTCAACCCGTAAGCAACTTCCTGTAAGGTCTATGATACCTATGAGCCAGCTTGGCATTTGTGTTTCCTTTGAATGACGCATGTCTATTTTTATATAGGCTCTAATACAAATGATTCTCTTCTTTAAATTCCAAGTGCCTTTTCCTCTCATTTGCAAAATATTGTTGTGTGGCTTGAGATTTTTTTTTCCATGGAGAATTAAAGTGATGGTGAGTGGATGAAGAGTGGTATAAAGAGAGAAAATAGTGATTGAATGAGAGTTGATGAAAGCAATGATGATTGGATGGACAAGATAGAGAATATGAGATTGGGACAAGATTATGACATGTGTGGACCCTTGAGTGGATAGATGGATCATGTAACCTTGCCTTTATATTGAAGCATTCTCCTAATGGAATTAGTATCACAATTTGCTCACTTTGAATCTTTTTTTCTCCAAGAGTTTCTAGAATGTACATTGATCCTCCTTAGATTCATACATTCTCCTTGTATGTACTAGGCTTAGCATGATCCCAAACTAATGACATGGTATCAGAGCATAGGTTTTAGCTAAGCATAGGTTGGTGAGAAAATTTTAATAGTCCATTCGTTGCAAAATATTTTATGTCCATTTTCACTTAGAGAGTTGAGATATTTCCATTGTAAAATAGTTGTGAGAATTAGGGGGCTTTTACACCCGTCCACCTGCAACGGATGAGGTCCCCACCAATAGAAATGTGTGACACCATGCTGGTGTGACCCATACTTTAATCACAAGAGGAAGAAACGGAGGCAAGAGCGATGGTAGTAGGAGCAATGGTGGGGGAGGCAGCTCTCAATCCCTCACTGTGTAGCTAGGCTATGGCGGCACTATTTATGTTCTCTCAATGGACTCTCTATTTATCTTTCGGTTGCTAACATCTTGCTATCTATTTGATATCTAAGTGTGGGAACATTGTTTAATGATTGGGTACACATATTGAGTAGGATCTAGATCTTAGGTTTGATCACTCATTTTTCACTAGGTATTGATCTTTGAAGAAAGGCCCATTTACATAATTTTACTTATGGTTTCAAAGCTAATAGCCTAGCACAACAAGGAGTAGGGAGCATGAACATATAGCAAAGTGCTAAGGAGAGATCTACCAACATGGGAGTACACATGGGTCCCATTACCCTGGTGGATGCCATATAGGAAAATTTTCTTATAGACTGCATCCTCAAATTACGAGTTCACATAAAGGAGCTCCATTAAAGCCAAAAAACTCAACATTGTTGGTACACAGCCAAAAGACTCAACATTGTTGGTACACATCTCGCCCCCTTCTATGTGATGAATGTAAATGTGCAACATGATGAGATATGGGAGACTGAATGCCCCCATAAAGGACATTTAGCATTGGACAAATTCAGTTAATCTTGGATGCGTATGGCAAAATTTAAAATACTAAACACCATAACAGATGAAGTACCATATCTCTTAGTATCCCTATTTTACTCCTAGTAAGGGTATATTTGCCATAGTTACCATGCAACCACAATGCTGATGAAAACTGTGCTTCTTACATGTTGGAAGAGATACTTGTTTGTGAGGTGGTAGGGCCAATCGGCATCACATCAAGTGATATAGTCTCTTAAGGACTCATTCTCCTTCTACTTCACCTCATAAAGCTAGTTTAGCATGCTCCACTTGGGACCACTAGGACCGTAGCCCACAACGAAAGATTTATGCAATGTGTCCCAATTTATTTTCTCCTTAGTGTTTAAGGCTCTGAACCATTGTCCAGCCTTGCCATCAAGACTCAAGCCAAAAGCATTGGTCTTGTCTAGATCTCCAATATCACCAAATGTCTCATAGATTTGTTCAAATCTCTCAACATGGAGAATGGGTCTCCTTCTTTTATGAACTTGGTGATTAGTTTGGAGATTGTGATAGGCTTGCTCCTTGAGGGGTTGGTATCCCATCTTCCTGGAATCATTGGTGGTGAAGTGGCACCCCCCTTCCTAGTGCTTGCACTAGGATTATCATAGCTTCGTCCTTAAGGACCGTTTGCAGTATAGGAGGAGGTTGTGAAATGGTGGGCATTGTCCTGTACATTGGTGGTCCTGATGAAGGATTCCATGGATTTAATGGTACAAGGTCGAGATGGGAGGATCCATGCTCACTAGGCATTTTCATTGTGACTTGGGTCGAGTTGGGCCTAATGGGTTGGACTGGAGGTCCTCTAGAGAGTGGTATGCTCCCTGCAGGCATAGGCCTAGAAGGGCCAATTGTTGGGTAGGGAATATCTCACATGTTTTGTTGCCAAGGAGGAATCATAGGGGCTTCAAATTGGAGGGTCTTAATTGTGGTCCTTCGATGTTGCTTCTTTGCCACCTTTGTTCTAACATTTGGGACCCTTGTGAGATTCTGGATCTAAATCCATCCCCATGGGACTGTCTATCATCAAAGAATTGATACCAAGGCGTTGATTGCTTGTAGGTATCGTGGAACTTGGTTTTCCCTGAGAATTGCTTGTGATATCAGTGGTGGGGCTGCGATTTGAGGCTCTATCATTGCCCTGGTTTGCCCAACAAATGGGTTTAGCAATTTTGCTAGGTCTGTCAATCCAAACCTCCCCATGATACTAGAAAAGGTTTCGCTTAATCTAGTTGCTACTATAGATGGGGTACGAGAGTGGAGATCATTGGGGATGGAGGTCAGATCCACTGAGGCTCTATCATTAAAGGGTTTGCCCATGTCTCTATCTTGATTCATGGACTCTCTTGAGCTGGATAATTCACTTGGTGGTGATGGTGGTTCTTGCAAGGAGTGCGAACCGACTTTTGAGCTTGCTAGGACCCTAAGGATGCCAAGCTAGGTATGAAGTCGACAAGATGGTATTTGAGGCACTGTCTTCAAGCTCAAGGTGTGAGCTTGTAGGACTCTTCTTGATCTCAAGATCATGTGTTCATTGGCATAGTTGAGGCACTAATTCTAGGTTGAGTCTACCTCAGTGTGAGGTCAAGGGGTGACAGCCCTTGTGGCTTCAATGGGGGTTATTTCAATGCAATCTGCATACAACTTTCATCATTTCTCGATGCTCGAGGTCCCAATTTCTAGGTGCTAGATTACACATATCCCTGTGATAATATATGAAGAGGGGAGAGGAGAAGAGTGGAGATGAGGAGAGAGGGCACAGCTAGAGAGCACACCACAAATGACTAACTGTACACTAGATTTAGTTGAAAATGTAGAATATATACAAGCCCATTTAGGGTTAGGGTTAGGGCATCTAACCCTTTCCTTTATAGCACTCTATTGGGTTAGTGCTATGCACAGATGATCACATGATGTTGAGCATGATCTCTCAATACCTTCCCTCAAGATCAACATCATGAAGTATGCCTTCCCTTAAGATGATGATTCTAGGGAACCGAAGAAAGACTAAACGTTACATTCCATCACACCCCTTTAATGGGAATGTCCTTCCTCTGCGTCAAACCAAGAGCTTGTCGGTGTTTCTCCAAAAGCTCTTTACCGAGTGGTTTGGTAAAGATGTCTACAACATTCTCTTTGCTATCACAATGCTATAGTGTGATGTCAGCAAGTAACAATTTTTCTCTGATGAAGTTCTCTCTAACATCAATGTGCCTTGTCCTGGAGTGATATACTGGATTTTTGGCCAATGCTTGAGCTGATTTATTATCACAGTATATTGAACATTGTTGGCTTTGACTCATGAAAGTAATATGTTTTTGACAATAGTCTTATGACCATATAGCCTCACATGCACCTGTAGTGAGTGCTCTATATTCTGCTTCAGTCGAAGGCGAAGAAACAGTTGGCTGTTTGTTTGAAAACCATGATATAGCACCTTCACCAAGAAAAAATGCATATCCTTGTGTGGATCTCCTAGTCTCATGATCTTCGGCATAGTCAGTATCCATGCAACCATGGATGACTTCCTCTATATTCTATCCCAAACTGTCTTGTACCTCTGATGTATCTCAAGACTCTTTTGGCTGCATTCTAGTGAGACTATTTTGGATTTGCCATAAACTATGCAAGTGAGCTTACTGCATAATAAATATTTGGTCGTGTGATAGTCAGATATATAAGAGATCTGATGAGCTGCCTATAGTATCTGTCATTGACTGTAGGCTTTTCTGAATATTTAGTAAGTTTCAAACTCTGTTCCATGGGAGTGGCTGCAATCTTGCAATCTGCCATATGAAACTTCTTCAGGAGACTGTCAACATATTTGAATTGGCTCATGAAGGTGCTGTCTGAATCTCTCCAGAACTCAATACCAAGACAATAGTGCATAAGTCCAAGATCTTTCATGTCAAACTCTGTAGATAGGTCTTGTTTTAGCTTTTTGATGAAGCTATCCTTGCTTCCGATCACCATCAGATCATCTACATACAAAAGTGCAGCAGTAATGTCTTCCCCTTGAACTTTGTAGTAGAGAGTATGATCTGAATTGAATTTCATGTATCACAGATCAGCAAAATACTTGTCGATTCTATTGTACTAACTTCTAGGTGCTTGCTTTCATCCGTAGATTCTTTTCTTGAGATGGCAAACTGGATTCTCCTTTCCTAGTTCAACATAATCTACTGGTTGTTGCATGTAGAGTTCCTCATCTAGATAACCATTGCGAAACGCATTCTTGACATCAAGTTGGTAAACATTCCATCTGCTAAGTGTTGCTAGTGATATCAATCACCGTATGGAATCCATCTTTGCTATTGGAGCATACCCAAGTGCAAACCAATGAGTGATAGTGCTGCTTCGTCTTTCTCCTTCCAAGCATCATTTTGTGCAGCGGGTATGTCTTCTTTTATAATCTTCCAAAGCTTTTGATGCATCAGGAGATACCTCATTTGTGTAGACCAGGTGTGGAATCCTTCCACAATGAACTTCTCAGCAGTTGGGGTGCGTATAGCCATTGTAAAGGTCTTACCAGTTGAACATACTTTCAAATCTGGCAGTGTCTAATTGCACACAAAAAATCTGACTTGACAGAGCGTAGAGCTCACAAAATTGGTTATTTTTCCTTTTTGGAGCATGTGCAAATTCCTCCTAGATTGCAAGTTATGCCTTGTCGAAGTTTCTGTGAAGAAGAGAAGGCCTTTGCTAATGTGGCACAGGGATTGACATGCAAAATTCCATACTGTGCTTAGCAAGGGTTACTATGTGCTTAGTTGGCATGATGATGTGGCATTAACTTAACCTTAAGCCTTTAACCATGGTTTAACTTAACCACAGATAGTTTTACCCTAACCATGGTGAACCTTTACCATAGTTATTTTGACCAAAACCTAACCATGGTGCATCTTAACCACAGTTACTTGACCACAGACTTGACTAGCCTTATCTGCCATGTGGCATTTCCACGTGGCCTAGGGTAGGCCTTGGAGAAGAAAGAAGCTTCTCTGCGACGACGATTTGTGGAGAATGGAGGCGATGACAATCATTGAAGGGCGGCTAGAAGTAGGTGCTTGTAGATCTGAAGCTCAGGAGTCAGCTGAAAATGCTGGGGACTAGCTGTCAGAGTCTACTTGAGGGATGGAAGGTCATTGCAGAGCTTGCTTGCATGTAGACACCCATCGAGGGTGGAGCTTTGCTTTGGGTTGATGGCAGCTTAGTGAAGCTTGGCATAGGTAGGTCTGGTGGCTTAACTCAAGTGTTGATGTCGGGGTTGGATAGCCAAGCTGGTTAGCATTGAGCACCGCTTGCTTGAGTTTGTCATTGATGGCGGTGTTTGGTCGAGACTATAGGTCATGGCTAAAGCAAGGGTCGACTACTAGTTGTACTCCTTTTGCTTGTAGGTGCCTGAGACCCAATGGACAGCCGAGATGGTCATTTGGCAAGGACGTGTCAGCTAGCCTTAGAGGTCACAGTGAAGGCGGTGCATCCAACTGAGTCTTTAGCATGGAATTGAGCTTTGCTGGTTAAAGCTGGTTGTTGAAGTTCGCTTGCTACTGCAAGTCGCCTAGGCACTGAGTCGATGA
The DNA here is from genome assembly GCF_047967505.1 of Dipteris shenzhenensis. NCBI lineage: Eukaryota > Viridiplantae > Streptophyta > Polypodiopsida > Gleicheniales > Dipteridaceae > Dipteris > Dipteris shenzhenensis. The sequence goes on along the minus strand of NC_141607.1, from coordinate 33,056,831 downwards.
AGCCTTATGTGGTTGGTAGCTGACTGTAGATGGAGGGCTAGCCTTAGTCTTGGAGTTATAGGTTGCTTGCAAGTCCTGTCAAACCAGAAGTACCTTCAACCCTCAATATCTCTTAAGGAACCTCAGAGATCCTCCATAGATCAAAGCAATGAGAACTCTTTCACAGTGAGTCAATGAAACCACATGAGGATTCTCTCACTCTCTCTCAAAAAGTAGAGGTGTCTCAGAAATCTCTTTCACACAAACTCTCAACAGAATAATGAATCTAAATTTCTCGCTCTCTCATGAATGGAAATGGATGGAAATTTCTGAAACAAACAGAAGTTTTTTTTTTTCAACACAATCTACGGAAGTGAACTCTCACAAGAACACTAGAGAAGCTCTCAATCACCATCACACTCTCACAAAGATGGCGCCTCAGCAAAAGGCAGAACCATGCTCTGATACCATGACAAAGTGAGGGATCAAGAAGGATCAAAGCACCACAAGAGAGACATAGGGTAGCAAACACTCAATTTATTGCAATGTGTGTGTACTCAACAATACATGATAGACTTCTTATATAGAGAGAGCCCTTAGAATAGTCAAACCATGTGGGATCCTCTCATCCACATCTCTCCTTATGGATATCCTCAATCCACATCTCCACATCATGTACTCCACATCCTAGGGTGGCTACTTTGATTCTTTCCTATACCATACCTTAGCCTCTAATTATGTGGTCATGGCACAACTCTCAACAGTTTCAACTTTGTGAACCATTCCTAATGATTTGTCATGTGAGATGATGCACCGCTATTGATGTACCAAGGATTCTGTTATGCTTGGTCGACTTGATAGCTGAAATCCTCTTTTGAATTGCAATCAGTGTCTAGGTACATTGTATCAACCTTTTGCATTTCCTCATTTGTAAGAAGCATATTCCCATGTTCATTTGCAAAATGACTGTGACTAGAATGTCCACCAGGACAATTTCCTCTTCCGTGGTGGAAATTTCCTCGATTACTACTAGATTGATCGCCTTGGTTATACTGCTTCTTGCAGCAATCTCATTTATAGTGTCCAAACTTATGACAGTAGTTGCACTGGATATTTGACACATTGGTGGATGCATTCCCTCGTCCTTAGAATCTTCCTTGATTGGAATGATTTCCTCTTTGCTGATGCTGATGTTGATGCTGACTTTGCTAATATGACTTTGTTGCTGATGATGACCACTTCTTTGGAATGATCTACCTCTTCCTCTGCCTCTGCCTCTACTTTTGTCTGAAGATGTGAATGCATGATCATTAGAATGACCTTTGCATGGATGAATGGCTTGCGTCCTAAGTTCTTCACCAAGTAAGACTGACTGAAGTTCTTCCAGTGTCAAAATTTGCCATTGGATGGCAATACTTTTAACTAGATTCTCGTATCCCTCTCTTAGTCCATTTAAGATGACTTGAACCATTTCTACTGGATTCATAGTCTCTCCTACTGCTGTGCAAGTTGATTCTTGTAGTCTTTGATCCTGAGTACATAAGCATGATCGGTTTTGCTGCTCTTGCAGAAACTCTTGTTTATTTGGTTTCTCAGTGTGAGAATCTTAGAAGTGTTCTTGGACTCGTAGAGATCTGCGAACATATCCCATGCTTCTTTTGATGTCTTGACGGTGTTGAGCTATCCTAGCATGACATCTTGCACAGTTTGATTGATCAAATGATATGCGTACTTATCTTTCTTATCCCATTTTGCATGTACTCAAGCAATGGCAGGATCTGCTATAGGTGCAAAAAATATTTGTGTAGTTGGAGATCTCGTTGTAGATCCCGCTGCTGGTGCTCAGACTATAGGTGGAGTAGAGCTTCTACTTGCTAGATCGTCCAATGGTCTAGGTGTAGATCCATCTACATACTTCCATTTGTCCTGAAGTACAAGAATGGTCTCCATTCGGTATTTCCATGTGCCATAATTGGAGTTGTCTAGCTTAGCAGATGCCTCTAGATTGAGGTTGCTAGTCGTAGACATGGTAAAAGAAATGTCCTCAAAGTGTCATGAAAATCACTGTTTGAATCAACTACAAAACACTTACTATGGCAAGTGAAATCCGAATTGTCAGTGAAGGTAGAACTGCAATATATAATCCAATCTGAATTACAAGGCTTGTGGCAAATGATGTCAAGAATAGCCAAGAGGCTTTACAAGGCTGAAATGATGTGTACAATGCCATGAAATAGCCAAATAGGCTTTACAATGATGGCGTGTGTGTGTGAAATCAAATCATGTGCTATCTGCCCACTGAAGAATCAGTAATGCCTCTGAGCACTCTGAAGTCTACTCATCACTGAACTGATGAATGTCAAGTTTCAGGTAATGTGATGCTGTGAAACCATATGTGAGCGTAGGGACTGACTTCGAGTTGGAACTAGTCGAGAATTTTGGGCATGGCTTAGATTGGCAACTTGGGGAAATTCAAAGCATCCCCTCTATGGCGATCTAGTCTACTCTAATCTATATCTATACCAACCGTTGATCGATGAAAGAATAGCAAATAATTTCTTTTCTTTGGTTCTTTTTGTATTCTGGGTCAGATGCATCGATGTAGAGGCTGATGTGCGTGTAGGAAGTGGATTTGTCGACGAGGCTCAAAAGTGAGTGATACTTGCACCGAAATGTGCGCATGATGTGACGAGCATGTAGAGCACAAAAAAATTGATTGTTTCACTTTTTTGTAGCACCCTCAAATTCCTCCTAGATCAGGAGATATGGCTTGATCTAGATGGAGGGGCAAAAAAGAGTGAAAATGCACAATGATGATGTGGCACTGTGAGTCACATGCAATGATGATGTGGCATTGTGCTTAGCAAGAGGTGTGCCAGTGGAGAACTATGGTGATGTGGTGGCAGATGTGTGTCACATGAAGTGCCTGTGGAGCACTGTGTGTGCCTCCAAGGGGGCAATACCACATGGCAATGATGATGCGGCAATGCTGACTGTGCTGCAGTTAGGTAACTAGGCCCAGACCTAACCAAAGTTACATTAACCAAGATGATGTGGTAGTCTTTTGGCCAATGATGATGTGTCAAAGTGCCACACGTCTTGTTGATGTGGCAGATGACATGGATGCTTGCATGGTAGAGATGATGTGGCATGCATTGACTTGGTCAATCTACTAATGTGGCAGCTAATTAGACAGGGGCATGCATTGACTTGGTCAATCTACTAATGTGGCAGCTAATTAGAAGGTAAAGTGGATGCCATGTGTCAGGGTGACATGGTTGATAGCTTGCTGACATGGTAGGATAAGTGATGACCTGGCATGTGGGGTGCTAGATGCTGATGTGGCACGATAAGGTGCCACATGGCACTATGGTGACCAAGCTCTCCTTGAGTGGGTAAGAGGTTAGGTGGCTTTTGTGCCACGTGTGATCAACGGAATCTTCGCTGCCCTGAAGAATCTTCACTGCTGAAGGTTCTTGTTCCGTTATGTGTTGATGGAGGTGTCATTGTTGATGAGCAGACTAGAGGCTCCAGAATGGCGGGATGCACAGCCTATGTGGACACCGGAGGGCAACCCGTTGCATGAGCGTTGGACATGCTTGGAGTTCTTGCAAGGCTCGATGGAGATCATAGCTGGTGGAGCGACTGTGTGTCATCGCTAGACAGCTTCATTTGTTGTGTTGGAGTATGTTGTGAGGCTGGAGCTGCTAATAGGAGCTTCAGTGTTGGAGCTGGCCGTCGTTGGAGGCAGCTAAGAGCTCACGAGAGCTTGCATGGAGACCTTGGAGTAGAGGCCTTCGTTGCAGGATGGAGCTACAAGTTTGCTTGGTGTTGTGGGACGAATGGCTCAGGCCCATGGAGGTCACTGCTCATTGGCGGTTGCTCGTTAACGGCTGAAGTGTTGGCGCTTAGGCATGCTACATGGTCACATGCGGGCTTTGGAGAGTTGTATGGTTGTGATTGTGCTACAATTGCAAAAGTTCCTAAGGGTAAATGTGTAGGATCCGTTGAAGAGCGCTAAGAGCATAGAGGAACTCTATTTCTGGAGACTACAGATTTGGCCATCACGCTTGTTTAAATATTTGTATGGAGCCTGCTATCGGCTGTGGACTCTTCTCTTCCAAATCTACTTGCCAATAGAGGAGCAAGCCTTTCTCGCCAGCTGAGGTTTCTTTCTTAGAGAGGATGCGCTGCTACGATCATGTGCAAAAGAAAAAAGAGTGGGATCTCGTAGCCCGAGCTGGCCCTACAAGGTTGGAGGTTGCCTTGTGGCTTACTACCTTGTGTTGACGACCGGGCCTACTTGTAGTTGGAGAGGTCGCTTGCTCTCTCTCTTAGGAATCTCTTAAGAAAATATTTCCTCTCAGAAATGTCACTGAAGCTCTCACAAATCTCTCGCAGAGATCACTCACAATCTCTCTCGCTTTCAATCAAGGAACTCTCTCTCACATAGAGATGAATGGAATAGAGAGAAATTCTTCCAAGTGGACGAAAATATCTCAAATGACAAAAATTCTATCAAAGTAGATGGGTCTCTCACCGGAAGTGAACTCTCATGGAGAACACTCAAGAGAACTCACAATCACTCACTCTCTCATGCTCTCGAATCGCAATGCCTCAGTGGAAGGCAAGGGAGCTCTGATACCATGACAAAATATGAAGAGGGGAGAGGAGAAGAGTGGAGATGAGGAGAGAGGGCACAGCTAGAGAGCACACCACACATGACTAACTGTACACCAGATTTAGTTGAAAATGTGGAATAAATAAAAACCCATTTAGGGTTAGGGTTAGGGCATCTAACCCTTTCCTTTATAGCACTCTATTGGGTTAGTGCTATGCACATATGATCACATGATGTTGAGTGTGATCTCTCAACACCCTGCTTTTTCCTGATTTTTTTGTTCCTAGAGCCATCCCTCCGAACAGGGGGATAGAGTGAAGGCACCGACCGGTGAGATAAAGCAAAAGCAACGACCGACGGGATACAGAGCTAAGGCAATGATCCTTCGCCATAGAGCTAAGGCAATGATCAGTGGGATAGAGATAAGGCAACGATCAGCGAGATAGAGTCAAGGCACCAACCAGCAGGGTAGAGCTAAGGCACCGATCGATGGGATAGAGCTAAGGCAACAATCAGAGGGATAGAGCTAAGGCAACAACCGACAAGATAGAGCTAAGGCACCGATCGGCAGGATAGTTGATTGATACTAATTAATTAAGACAGCGAGTGAGGTACTGACATGTGCTAAATCAACGGGATAGTGTTATGGCACTAGGTCAACGCCTATTTGATCAGTGGGATAGAGGCCTAGGGCAACGGGCTGGCAGGATATCAAGCTATGGCGACGGGTCAATAGGATAGGAACTTGCAATTTCGTCGACTGGTTCTTGATGATTTTGAAGTTTCTATTCAGTTTTTTTGTGATAGCGGATGCTAAACTACCTAGTCTACCTAATCAATGCAAAAAACAAGAAAGAAAAACAACATTTGAATGCAAAATGAGAGATTTCTTGAAGAGCTGACTATCAACACTCAAAACCACTTTGATTTTCAGCAAGATTTCTCATTCTTGGTTGTTTTTTGTGAGTTTTGACACCATACACTCCTTAGCAATCTTCCAAACTATCTTCCTACCAAATCAAAACACTAAAAATCATAAAAAGCAAGCGTCAAATGATCCAAAATGCTTTCCAAAAAGAATACGACAGATTCTTCTTTTCTCTTCCTTAACTCACACTTCTTCACTCATTCCTCTCCTACAACTCTACTAAAAAATCTCCAAGTTAAGCTTGAAACAATGAGCAATGGGTAGATGATGAGAGAAAGCAAGTGCGATGCAAAAACATACTTGGGACTCCCCGTTCCTCAGGTTCATCAACCCGTCCCTTGAGGTTGTCCCACATTATGGTACCTTTGTATAAAGTTTTGCTGCCCCTACCTTGGGTTTCAAATAAGGCAAATCAACTGTAGCATATGAATCGCCCGGCAAAGTGGTGGCGAAAGAGATTGCGGAATTTTGGAGTTCCAAAGTTCCTCTTCAACAACAAGTTTCTTTGTGGGCGGGTGATGCTAGGGGTTCTTCCATCTGGGCAGCTCTTGGCACAAAGACATATTGCTCTGGCTATTTGTCATTGCTCTGGCTATTTGTCATAGATGTTTTGCTCGAAGGGAATATGTGCCTCGCTTCCACTCCAAGCTACTCCTTGTGAGAGCAATGAAAGCACAAGCCGTCCACAAGTGTCACTCAAGTGGCTTCTAGATTGTTGCAATGTGTTTCCACGAGAGAGAGGAAAGGGGGAGATGGGAGAAGAGAGGGAGGAGGGGAGGAGAATGAATGGGGATGAAGTGGCAAACACAAAGGAACTACAAAGGAAACAAGAGAACACCCAAAAACACTCTTGGAAGAGAAGAGGGAGCTTGTATTATAAACTTGTGCATCCAATAAAGAAGACCAAAGTCAACCACTTGGCCTTTTATACATGTCACCTTTGAAGGGAGGGCCAACCTTATTCCCTTTATACCACTCTCTTTCCTCATTCTTTTACAACCATCTTGTCCCTATTTGGATCTAAGGCACAATCCTAGCTCTATGGACTTGCCACTATCCATCAAATGGCATCACTAACCAGTGGTGGCATATCGTTAACGAATCGGTTAATACTACTACCTGTCTGAAAATGAATTCCCAGGTCTTTGGCTGAAAAACTAAATTCCCTGGTTGTGGTCCTTGACTATAAAATGAAATTACGTGTGAAGTCCCTTATTGAAAAATGATTTCTTTTCGAGGCTCATGGTGGTGAGAGTTGAAGGCAAACCTTCTGCTCTCAATTGAGCTTTGTGATGCATTCACAAAGGAATTTTGGCAAGAACCTAATGAGTATAATACTTTTCAAAAGCTTTAAAGTCTGTCAAAAGATAACAAGTCCTTGGAGTCATATTTCCAAGACTTCATAGATATCATTGCAAAGTTGCCCAACTTCAATCAACAAACATTGCGCTTGTTCTTTGTAAATCATCTACATAAGGATTATCAACATGAATCCAAAGTAACAAGCTACAAACACTTGAGGAGGCTATCCATTTTGCAAAGATCTACAAACATAAGAAAGTTGGAACTTCATCGGCCTTGCAAAATGGCAAGTCTGAGAGAGAAAACAACCGAAAGAACTGTTGAGCACTGGTAACTCCAACAACTCCAAGCCTGAAAAGGATAACTACAACAAGCGCATGTTAGGGACTCTTGTGAAGAAGCCTCACATTTATGCTCCAGCACAAGAGGAAGCCTAAGCTGCTTCAAGTTAGGCCATAGATCACCCACTTGTCCTTTGAATTGAGTGGAAGGTAAAGGAAAAGTGGATGTCCATTTCATAGAATCATGTATACTAGGTAATACTTGTCACATTACTCGTCTTAAAATCTTTGTTTTGGATTCAAATTGTGAGAAATGCCATTTTAATGTTGATGTGTTTGGACCCCATGCTTTAATTCACATGGTTGGATATGTCAAGGGGCATCCAGTTCACATCTTATATGACAATGGTAATACTTACAATTTTATTGATGCTTCTCTTGTACATAAGCCAAACATCCCCACAGTTCCCATTAGCCATCACTACGTTGTAAATCTCATGCACAGAGCCATCGAATCTTGGGAAGATTTAGTTCTAGAATTTTTAGGTGGAGATTCAGGACTTAGAAGATTTATTATTCCATGTTATGAGATTAGCTCGTGTAGACCTTTTGATGGGCATAGAGTGGTTCTTTGTGAAGAACCCTTTTGTAAATATTGACTACATAACTCATAAAATAAAATTTAAAGTTAATGGAAAGTGGTTTAATCTTCAAGGGGATCGTCGTGGACCTATAGTCAAGATTGCATATCAACTTGATTTATATTTACATGAGTCTAATTATCAATTTTCTGCCTTGGAAACATTTCAGTTTACTGTATTCTAGAGACCTGATGCTTTCTAGTGTGTAGAGAAACCTGTGTTTTGATAATAATTTAAGTTCATTTTCTACTAAGCACACCTATGAAGCATGTCTCAATCGTGATAATGTTAATAATAAGCTTAGTATATTTATGACATAAATCAGCCCACTGAATCTTATGCCTCGGCTATTGAGGTACTAGATGTAATTAGTTGGAGCTCTTGGAGTGAAAAAACACACAAGGATCAACTAATACATGAGATTCTGTCTGATCATTTAGAGGTGTTTTCAAAGGAACTGCCAATGGGTCTATCTCCTATAAGGGTTGTTGACCATCGAATCGATCTTGTGACTGGAATCGAGGAGGATGAAATTGCTTGACAACTTCAAGAATACCTTCGACTGGGTCAAGTGAGACCTAGCAAGTTGCCATGGGGTGCACCAGTGCCACTATTGAAGAAGATTCAGGTATGTGTCTTTGCATAGACTACAAGGGTCTTAATTGATTAACGATTAAGAAAAACATCTCTTACCTCGAATGGACTCATTGATCGGCTCTGTGGAGCTAAGTATTCGACTAAGATTGATTTGGGAACAGGCCATTAGACCGCATTTCATACGAGATTTGGACATTACAAGTTCTTGATAATGCCATTTGGACTCACTCATGCTCTAGCAACCTTTCAGCCAACTGATGAATGATTTATTTTGTCCATATATGGGAAAGTTTATTGTGTTCTTTCTCGATGACATCTTGATTTATAGCAAGACTCTCTTAGATCATGGATGCCATGTGCTTAAAGTGCTGTCCATACTCAAAAAATAGAAACTCTATGCTAAAGAGAGAAAATGTGAGTTCTTGAAACATGGACACACATACCTTGGACATGCCATTTCAATAAATGATGTCCGTATTGACTATGAGAAAGTCAAGAAGGTATGTGAGTGACCCATTTTGAGAACGAATACATAAGTCAAATCCTTCTTGGATTTGTGAGCTTCCTCTAGACTCACATCTAGAATTATGCTAAGGTAGCATTACCCCTGCCAAATTTATCTAAAGAGGTGGAGAAGGATAAACACAATAAGTATCGACCCATTGTGTGGATATCAAAGCTTGACGCAGCTCCTATCTTTAAGATAGTTGATCCTAGTAAACCATTTGTGGTTGAAACAGATGGTGGTGACTATGTTGTTGGAGCAGCTTTGTTCAAGGGTGGTACACTCGTAGATTTTGAGAGTAAAAATTTAATCAAACCACACTACAAGGGGCCAATGCTTGAAAAAGAGTTGTATGCTTCTTCATCGACACAAACCTGGCAAGTGGACTTAGTAGATTTCTTTTTATCTTTGAATCCTACAGATTCCCATCCCTTTGCAAGGAGTCCTAAAATGGTCTTCGAATAGTTCTATTTCGCATCATTGTGGATCTGACCATCTTGTCAAACTTTCCACCATCCCCAACCACAGTTAGGTGTTGGGGCCCAGAGGTGGTGTGGAGTTAGGCACATAGAGTGCTATCTTGCATTTATGGAGGGGCGGATGAATGTTGAGATAGATGTGGGAGGACCCCTATTGTATGCCCATATTCATTTCGATGATGATCAACACATAGATTTGGGAGCTTTTGTGCGATTCATCTCGTCTATCTTTTCTCAAAAGTATGCTTTTGAGTTGTTATGTGCGTCGCATGTCGATCCTCCTTGTTTAAGGGTGGTTCCTCCTAACAATGACCACTCGTGCAAGAACCTTATAACAATTGAACAAGCAACCTTATCACCATCCAAATACCTCTACATGGTGGTGTACATGGATATTAATAGCCAATATCCAATGAAGCGCAGCTCAACTCGGACTACTGTAGCGCCACTTTCCTTCTTTCAAAACTACTCTTTGGCCTTAATTGCAAAATCCATGGTATCTAAAAACTGTGGAGACTTTGGATTTACGGAGGGGTCCCAATGAAGTATTTGCAATGGAATCCTGGAGAATGGGAATGGATTGATGGAGGACATTGAGAGAAGAGCCTCCTCTTCTTTCGATACACTATAAGCAAGCTAGGAAATATCAGTTCAGCTTGAGAGGCTAGAGGCACACTAGAGTATTTCATTGGAACACTTTTCAAATTTTTGTAGATTTGTAGAAATATTTTTGGAAGCAACTTTGGAAATCCCTCAGGAGCAAAAAGATCACTCTTTTCTTTTGGCCCTCTATACATAGAGGGATTGCAGTGAACTAGTGGAGGTTGAGATTTAGTGCAAATTCCACTTGTACTTGTTACCTCCAACATTGTCCTTGGGATTGCAAGCAAGCATAGATTATTGGAAAGGGATTGCTAGGCTACTGAGTACCTTCACATAATCAACTCTCTATATGACTTAGGGATTAGTAGCTTCACTATTCCTATTTGGGCCTCACGTTCTCTATGAGAGACATGACCTCTCTTGGGCTTTCTGGTTCAACGACATGTAGTTGAGGCAGGTTCCTTGGATGATGCTCCAATACTTCCTTACAGACCTGCACATGGATCAGTTTATACATCTTGGGAGATTCTGGCGAGCATATTAGCATGGCATATATGGAGGTCAAGATGCACAGAGTGGATGGCTTCCAGGTTCATTCCGCTCACACATTGGTCACTTTCTATATAGACACAGTACATACCTTGGTGGCCATAGGGTGAGGATGCAGGGGTCTTCGTGTGCAGCCTCCTCTAGGAGGGCAGTGTTTCTTAGGAAATGGAGGGGCTCTACTTTTTTCTCTGAATCACCTACTAGGTTGAGATGGCAGTTCCAGCCTCAACCGTGGTTGCTTGATTGCTATGATTTTGAGTTTACTTTGACCCATCTAGGGTGAAATTATTATATTGCATGCTTTTTCTCCCTCTAGGTACCATAGGGAGGGTCTTTCATACTTAATAGAAGTCTTTCATTTGGGGAAAAAAAGCATGGAGCAGCAGCGGCGTGTAAGAAACTTTCAAGGCGTCCCATAAATCAACAAGTACAACCTCCGTATTTTATATAATGGATTCCACTAGCAAGTCTACAAAGAGGAAGGCGCTAAGGGTTAAACACACTGGCCCTGCACCGCCCAAGCTTGGGTGGGGAATGGGTGGCCAAGATTGGCTGCCCATCAAGTTTGGGCGGTGGACATGTTTGCCACATCAGCTCAAGTTGGTGGGCATCCTAAGTGTGTAACCACCCTAAGAGGATCATTGATACATTGACACAGAATTCAATACTTTGAACATACATGGAAAGTTGGTATCTATGTATGTGGAGCTTGTGAAGATGAAGGTCCTTCGCCTCCCTTGACTACCTTCTATAGATTGTTCCAACTTGACAATACGACCTCTTAAGGGTATCAATCATAAAGCTGTCTAAGAAGAATGTAAAACCATATTTCCGATTCCTGTCCAAGTAGATTGACTTGAGGAAGAGTGGAAGTAATGTTCCGTGCACTTTTGTAATAAGAACATTGCATAGCAAGACTGGAAAACCAGTAAATTGGGTATGAAGCCTTACTAGGCTCTCCAAGCATAGCTCAAGGGTGGAAGCACTAAATTAGAACCGCATCTGTAGAACAAGTTGATCAGTGGTGCAGTACCATGGCCAACAGAGCAGCTGAGAGTACTACTGATACTATATGGGAAATTGGAGGAGCAATTATAGCAGCAGTAACAGTTGTTTCCGAGGGTGGACCAAGCTGTGCATTTGCCAAGAAGCCATCTCCACTAGTTAATCCCATCTTCCACAATTGCTCTACAAGGAATGGCAGTTGACACGGATACAACACAACACCCCGTAAAGGTGCTGGTAATCTCTTGGGTGGCTGACACTTGTGATAGTAAAGGAAGCGCACCAAGGCTACGATTAGCAACTAGGAGTCAAAATCCATGCAACCCACTCAAGTCCCTACTGAGGCAGGAACAAGCCAACAGGGATCCCCCCTCCAAGAGAGTGCCTCAGTGTTTTTCAGTTTGCTGTTTGATACTGCTCAAACCTCAAATGTTGCAGCCCCCATTGAAGTCGACATTAAGATGCCTCATAAGAAAATTTTAGCAGAATTGATTACTCTCGATGCTGATGATGTTAAGGACACAACCAAGCATGTGGCAGTGAATGAAGAGCTTCACCAGCCACAAACTGATGGTGAGCCATAGGGTGAGGAAAACGTGACTTAGCCCCTGCCAATGCCTGAGATTCTCTTCTATTTTCTAGAACGAGATATAACAAGAGGCAAATGAAAGAAATCTGGATTGAGGCAGAAGCAAATTGTGCATTACACCCCCATTACACCAAGGAAATTTTGTGTCAACCAGGTAGTGAAATGTAATGATGACAGCTGATTTTGTGAGGGAAGAAGTTTCGAGATGAAATCGATCATTAGTTAAATTCAATAGTACCTTGCCTTAGATTTTGGACTTGTGTAAGGAGAGAGTCCCATTATTAAGCTGGGAGCATGGGTAGTCTTGGCCCAAAGAGCCAAGAAAGAATTGGAAGCCCTATACTCTGAGCATGAAGGGTCTGCATAGCATTTCCTTGACAGCAGCAGGAGAAGGCTTAGGTAGATGACTCTGTGGGCCGTTTTTTCTATAGTTGTGGGATTGCATTGAATGCACCATTTTTTGCAGCCATGGTAAGAAGGTTGCCAATGTTGGCCCTCCTTACAATACCTCATCTGAGGCCTTGAACACCAAGATTTTAGATAGTGAGAAAGAGTGTTGAAAAGGCTTGTAAATATTCAAGAATGAGTGTTCTCAACTACCCTGTCTACTTGGCTGGAGATGCTGAAAACCTTGATCGATTTCAGTCTGCTATGCAATGCTTTTGTGTGGCGGCTGGTGCTCAGATCAATTGGAATAAGTCTTGTGGGTTTTTAGGCAATCAAGAAGTATAATGTATGAGGAAAAGGGAGAAGCATTGAAAAGCCAAATTAAGGGCTTTCCTGGAGAACCTGCACTGGGCAGAGGTTCTGAGGCCTTGACTACCGCGCAGTTGAAAGTGGGGAACAACAACAAGAAGACAAGAACAAGGCTAAGTGGAAGTCTTGCTAGTCAAAGTCTTCCAAGAATAAGTACAACTTGGATCGTGATGCCTTGAAGGCCGATCGGGACCTGTAACCATGGTGGCTGGAAGGTTCATTACTAGAGGACATGTACTCAACGGAACCACAAGAAGGGTACAAATTCCTCGGCTGTTGCAGCCGCAAAGACTCGAGCTTTTGTGCACTTGGAGATCATGGACACCGGAGCTTCATCTTCGTCGTGCAGGGCAGCAGTTGGTCTCACCATTGGGGATTTTCACGAGTGGATTTTTGATAGTGATGCTTCTTGGCACATGACTTCTTTCCAAGAGTTGATCTAAAACTTTCGAATGCACACAAGAAATATCGTTATTGGTGATAAGTCCATAACGGATTCATATAGAGGATACGCTTTAGATGGGTGTGATGGAATGTAATGCTTTGTCCTTCTTCGATTTTCCAGAATCATCATCTTGAGAAAAGGCCTATTTCATGATGTTGATCTTGAGGGAAGGTGTTGAGAGACCACTCTCAACATCATGTGATTACATGTGCATAGAACTAACACATTTAGAGTGCTATAAAGGAAAGGGTTAGATACCCTACCCCTAACCCTAAATGGGTTTATATATATTCTACATTTTCAACCAAATCTAGTGTACAACTAGTCATTTGTGGTGTGCTCTCTAGCTGTGTCCTCTCTGTGCCCTCTCTCCTCATCTCCACTTTTCTCCTCTCTCCTTCATATTTTTTCAACCCCCCCTCAATGCAATGTGATCTCAATGTTATCTACCTTCTTATATAATGTGATTGCGTTGCACTGACTTGGAGTGAAAATGCTAGCACTAGTGGACACCCTTGGTTCCCATGGTCAATTCTCCCCATATCTGCATGTCACCATCTTATATGACATTCTTACCTCTGGCCTCTTTATGGTTGTGCTGTATGGGTTCCCCATTTATGTCAATGAAGGCCTCATGATTTTCACAGCAGAGTACTCTCAACTTGTTAGAGGGGGCCATAATCTTATTCCTCCCAGGTCCTTTATGTCCCATCCCTTGGTTTTCATCTTTTGTCAGTGCACGAGCTTTGCAAGACTGACATGCGTGTGGAGTTTGATGAGTACTCTGTTACTACCCGGGACAAAGTAACATACCAGGTTGTTTGGGAAGAGTAGTCTACAATGGAATTTACAAACTCTCAACACTCTCATCTCTTCTAGGTTCTTAGCTCGGTGATTTGTGGCATTTCCATTATTTCTTAGCAGTGGTATGGTCATGAGTTGTTGAAGGCCTTTGGGATTAAGGCTTGCAAGCCTATTTCATCTCCAATGCACCCGAACAATAAGCTTACTAAAAATGATCCTTGTGAGTATGATGTTGCCTCTTTGTCTCGAAAGCTTATCGGTTCATTGATCTAGTTGCTAAACATGAGGTTTTTCGATTGGGGCTGCTGAGCTCATTCATGCGGAAACCTTTGAAGACTCATTGGGATGCAAGATTGTGAATCTTGTCTCTATAGGGTATGCAAGATTTTGGACTCTATTATGACACTGGAGGGGGATTGAAGAACTGAGTCACGCTCCAACGTTGGAGTGACTTTGATTGGGGGAGATCCTGACACAAGGAGATCTATTTCATGATATAGTTTTACCCTAACTAGAGCTGTATAGCTATTGCTCGAAATCTTGTATTCCATGCCTAGACCAAGCATATAGAGATACAATATCACTTTGTTTAAGAGAAGATCTTGGATGATGATATCCTGTTAGCTTTCTATCCGAAGGAGGATAATGTAGCAGCAAAGCCTCTTCCATAGCAGATGCTCCGTCAACACTCTAGCTCATTATAATTGGTTCCACATACAAGAGTTGAGAGGGGGTGTTAGAATTATGTTCATCTCATGTGTGTACCATAGGGAGTGAGGTGGGTGTGCACTCCCGAGAATGGGTGGCAAGAACGGCCGTTCCATTCAGGGGTTGCAGTTCATCCACCATTGGCAAGAGCTCACCCTGGCCACCGATGGCTAGCCTCAGCCCCCTACCCATGAAAATGGAAATGAAGGGCAGGAGCTGGCACCAGAGTCAACATCTGGCAAAAGTAGGAGCTTGGCAGTGTGTAAGAGAGCATTCCCACGTACTAGAAGGCTGGTAGGGGCTTGCATATTGCAGCATTCATCCCCACGTAATATGCAGGCTTGGAGTTGCCCTCCTGTCAGCGATTTTAGAGACTTAACAGCCAGAGATTTATTTCCAAGGTTGCATTTTTAGTAGGAAAAGGGGTTTAGCCCTGTAATGCCCGGGTGGAGAGGAAGAATTTTCGTCTCCACCACAGTACCTGCAATGCCCAAAGCTATCAACGAAAACACTGGAGATGAGGCAAATCTCACCAAATCCTAACATATTTTCCATCACAGGAAAACCCTCTAAAGATGCTTCGCCCTTTGATGATGGGTAGGCAAGAGCTAGTGTGTAATGAGCCTAAGAGCTAGTTCCCACTTATGGCAAATGAGGCTCTATTTGCCAATGCAAAACATGTTCCCCTATGTGCTAGCGAGAGATTTGGTGCCACCATGGCATATGGCCGCGCTGCAGTGGAGACGGAATTTTGGGCTCTCCACTCGGGCTATTCGAGGCTCTAAGCTAAAAATGGAGTAAAGGTTGTGAACGCAAGTCCAAAACGCTGCTGGCTGCTCGTGGGAGAATTCGTTGGTGGTAGACAAGGTTCTGCACTACATTTGGTTGCAGACAGGAGGGACCCAGTTGCAAGCGAATGAAGATATCTGGCGAAGCATATGAGCGTGGGAACGTCTGCAACCCCGGCAATGATTTGCCAGGCCTTTGGCCAATTTGCCAAAGGCAACAATCGTGGGACCAGCTCTAAGTGTGTTCCAAAAGGCATGGAATGCTTCAAACAGGGCTTATGATCAGGTGCGAGCTTTGAATCAACCATGTCTAGAGTGTAAACGCACAATGCATTGATGCATGATGCCTTTCTCAGCATTAATTTTGCAAATTCATTTGATAAATATTCCCTCTATTAAAATGTAGGGGTTGCACTTTATTGCCACTTTGCATTCTTGCCAAAACATGGCAAAGTGATTTTGAAGTGGATCTTAGTATTCTGATTGATGGCAATGAAGAGGACGATGAGGACATTGTATTGTAGAGTTTCAACATGAAGTGCTTTGAATGAGATGCAACATGATATTGAGAGAATGTCCACTACTACAAGTTTGGAAGTTCATGGAAAAAACATTGTTCAAACCAACAATAGTAATCTTATTGAAGGAAACCCAATGTTATCACAAGGGGTACATGGGTCTAATTGACTAAAGATGCTAAGTGGGCATTGTGAAAAATGGAGATGTATTTGGCATTGGTGCAAACTCTACACATCACTTTATTGAGAATACATATATTGACAATTCTAATAAAACATTGAATTCCTTTTTTATCACTACCAAAACAAAGAAAGGCGCTATGGGCATTGGGGGCCATGCATGCTGCCACATGTCCCGAAATCACGTCAAGTGCAGGTGTCCTGAAGCCCTTCCCCATAGCCACGGTGCTCCATCGTCTCCCAAAAAGTCCCAGGAGGAGATGACTATGGAAGGCTAAAGAGGCTAATATATCTAAGATTCTCTTGAGGTAGGAGATTTATGGGATGCCACCCCCCTTGTACACATGTCAATAGTGCGGCCCTTCCCCATTTTCCACGAGCCACTCTACATGCACGAGGGGGAAGGCCACTTCATCCACACCCCTTGTGGGTGAACCACGAAGCACCAATCAATATGCTTGACCAAATCAAAGGCAAACACAACAACTAAGGCAATGTGGACAAATCGTACGGTGTCAGCAAATCAAAGCTGCCCAAAGTACCTAGAAAGGCCATGTTACCAAACCAGTAGATAGCTGCGTTGCTGCCAACATGTACTACTAAATACTGCTATCTACAAATCATGACCCTCCATGATAGGTCACACTTAATACCGTTGCAAATCATGACACCTCTGCATTATATAGGTCCTTTACAATGGTCACCATTGCCATGTGTCACGCATGGACAGACAGCATCAAAAATGCCTGCTTTGATACCACTATTGGGCCACACAACTACTACCATGTGTCCCAAAAATCACGCCGAGTGCAAGGGTCCCCAAGCCATGCCCCATAACCGCGTGGATGCTCCATAGTCCCCCAAAAATCCCTAGGAGGGGATGATTATGGAGGGCTGAGAAGGCTGATATTTCCAAGGTCCTCTTGAGGTAGGAATGATTTATGGGATGCCACCCCCCTTGTACACGTGTCAATAGCACGGCCCTTCACCATTCTCCCACAAGCCACTCCACATGCACAAGGGTGAAGGCCACCACATCCAACGCAAAGTTGAGACAAAACGTCGGACATAGAATTTTTGGAGTACAAGAGAGAGAGAGGTTAATAGAAGACCAAAGCTCTTGAAAATTCAACTCATTTGAAGGAAACATGATTGTTTTTTAAAGATTTGACATCTTTTCATATGGTAGACATTACATCTATTCTTGGCTTAGAAAACATCTATATCAACATAAATATGCCTTGAGAAATGATGCAAGGTTTTGAATAAAACTTTCATTCACATACTTTGTTTTCACCTTTTGTTGTTTTGTGTCAGTAATGCAAGTTTGTAATTCTAGCAGTAAATCCAAACAAGCTTGATCATTTTTGTCATGTCTTTACAGTAGTCGAATATTCAAAGTTGGTGGATTCAAACCTTGGTCTTAACCCACCTATTGAAGGTGAGATAATATTTGTCGTATAGTAGGAATCTAATTTACGAATTTGATGAATTGCTTATGTTGTGATCTGCAATTGGTGAAGTTAGTGCTAACTTTTGACGCTTTGTCATCTGTGCCAAAGGCTTTTGATTGAGTACTTGCACAGTTTCTGTGCTTTATCCTAAACTTAAGATATTGGAGGACTTCATGGCTCACATAAGTTCCTCTTGGTAATACATTGTGCATGAATAGCTTTATGTGCTATATTGTTGCTTGGCTAGTATGGTTCAATCAATATGTGTAGGGCCACAACCTTTCAAAAGTCATATTATCTTCACTAAAAAGATACCTTATCTAGACAATTGTCTAAAGACTTTGGTTTCACGAGGCATAAGTTTGTTTGATCTCCTAAAGGGCCTTGGCATTGTTGGTACATTGACATCTTTTAATGAGGAATCGCATTTAAGCTTTGACTCACAATAAGTAAATAAATAATTATAGTGCTTAGGACAAATACATGTTGTTTGAGAATTATAATTTGCTAACTTCCCATGGAGCACAAACAAACTATATACAAAGTGGAGGCTTCAATCTATTAGGAAAATTCTATGCCTTAAGATTTTGGGTTGATAGTCATGCTTGAGCCGTTGTTTTGAATGGTTGAATCCATCTCATGTATGTATATATGTATGCATGTATCTGATGCCTAGTTTGCAATTTAAGTACCATATCAATGCATATTTCCCATTGTCTTAATTCTAGTAATTAAAAAAGCACTTATCTGTATATGTGTGTTTGTGTGGGGGCAGCATGTCCTTGTATATGTGTGTGAGTTTGTGCAGAGAGCTCTGTTGTACTATTGGAGAAGTCTACTAGGTTATTGAATATTTGGATTTTGTAATTATGATGGAGTGATCAAGTGTTGTAATAGCATACTAGAAAGACATGAAAGGATAGGTAGGATTTGTACTATAGTCAAAATTTATTGGATGTTATTACATAAGTCCTGCATTTATGCTGGCACTCCCTTACCATACCCAGCTGGTATGACAAACTAATGTCAAAAGTAGCAATACGAAATGATCGTACTCACAGTGTGTTCTATAAGGTTGACACAATATCCAATACTTTCATTTCCTCAGATAACTTTGATTTTAAGGTTGACTTAAATTTGAGTTAGTGGTCCTCCATTGTGTGTATAAAGTTGACATAGTATCCTTACTTTAATAACTTAATATCAGAATGACAACACTTCTTTTAGGACTTGTTTTCTGAAGTAATAACCACAAAATAAAAATCAGCTTCATGTTGGCCCCACCTCCACCCTGCGGCTCATGGGCAAGCTCCTTCACGGGCGACAACAACACAGCTCCAGGCACTAGAGCAAATGTGAGCCTCCATATGCCTCAATCTGGCTCCTACTTCCAACAAAGACCAAGTGCCTTCTACATGATGGAGTGACTCAACTCCATGCAACTAAGGCATGCAACAACAACCAGCAACGAATGAGCCACCTCCAAGCCTCCATTTGACTCTGCAAAGCCTTTAGGGCTCCAATAACGAAGGAAACACGAGCTTGAGGCCATCCTTTGCCATTCTGATAGCGATTCAAGATCTTTGAAGAGCCATATGAGGGAGACGACACCACGTGGTAGATAAGGCCACATGGCTTACATAGACTGTGGTTAGTAAAAGTCTGGTTAGCCACACCCAAGGGTCAACATTGGACACGTGGCAGATTAAGTCTAGCCATGGTTAGGTCAATAGACCCTGGATATAGTCAATGGTCGAACTAACTCAGGTTACGTAAACTTTGGGTCACAGAAGGTGGGTGAGTCCAACCATGGTTGAGCTAGGTTAGCCACATTTGGTCAATTTGGTGGCATGTGGCAACCTCATCCCTCACAGCCACATCATCCTGCCATGTAAGCTGCCCAATCAGCATGCCTAGTCATCATGTGACACGTGGCAATGCCATGTCAGCATAGTGCTAGCCAGGCACAATTGCCTCTTCACACGCACACGATGAATTTGGCATGTGACCTCCATTGCCACATCACCCTCCATCCACCTCATCCTTTTGATCACCCTCTTGGGATTAGAAATTGGCCATCCTTCTGGGAGCCATAACTTTTGATCCAGGTGGAATTTGGAGATGATCCAAAAAGCAAAATTGCTTGCCAACTTGCACTCTACGTACTTGTCACTTTAGATTTCACATCTGAGATTTTTGCAGGTCAAAATCATTAAAACTTCATCATTGGAACCACCTCCTAATCCTTTGTAGCATACCCATCACATAAAATGAATAAAATTCATTTGCCATATTTTGCGCATCGATGTGTAGTCTAGCTATAGACTAGCACCGCCATAGAGGACATCCAAATCCACCAAGCCAAGCAATCCATTGCCACATTACCCGATTAGTTCCCACCGATGTCAGTCCCATCGGTTCTATCATCGGTGTACACATTCACACATCTCTATACTCGGCAGTTCTTCACATAGTGTGACACTTGGTAGTGATCTCCTTTCTCGAATTTAGGATTGTTGCACATTTGCACACACATATGCCACCCATGTATAGTCACATTTGTTGGCTATTTTCTAGCAATGGTTCTTGCACGCATACACATCAGCCTTATACAGCCTTTTGGCTACGCCCGACATGCAGTTGTCATCATTCTACTACATGCTTGATCCTTGGTACACAGATGTTCTCATATGACTTGGTTTTGATAGTTTAGCGTAAGCCCCCCAGTGGTAGCTCATACACAGTGTTCTCATGGGTAGACACTCTTGTCAGTTACGGGTAAGTACACGAGTAAGCCTCTTGCACAAAGCACCAGACCGCCTCCATCATGGAGTTATCCACATCATGTAGTTGATGATACACCGATCATCACTCTGGATGAGATCCATGAGTGGAAAGAGAACCTACTTCGACCATTTATTGCCCCACAGGGTATCAATCTGCAACACACAAAGTGCGAGGCCACTTCATCAATCGGCAAAGATAAAAGCCACAACTGAATCTGAGGAAGCTCGATAGATAAGCAAATCAGTCTTCAAGACATTCTAGCATCATCTTAGTCATGTCGCATTGCATTACCCTTGGATCCAATTATCACCACCTTTGATCAGCAGATCATTCCTCTGCATGAGGATACCTATGCATCAGTGCGGTCTTGTCCCAATGCAGTGAACATCATCAAGTTCAGCCATAGCGCAACCTAGGGAGACTTAATGTTTCATCATGCACTTATGGATGTAGTATATAATCTATACTTGATGCAGATTAGTGGTTGGATCCACGACTTTAGATCAGTCCCTTCATCATCAGCATTTTTTGGCACCTCATATGCCTCAGGAACATCTTATGTTTTCTCAGTTCTATTTCAAGCTTCTAGGCCTTTACACTGTCAGCTCCTTCTCGATGGGCCTATGACAGATGCTACATCCCATGATGATGGATGTTTAGCTATGCACACACATCAGGGGAGAAATGGGGTCTCCAAAGGGCCTTGTAAGGAAATGATTAAGAGCGGGATTAAGCTAATTAAAAATGAACCCACTATGGTAACCCATGGGCTAAGGGTCCCTTAGCATTGATTAAATTTTGGCTTGGGATAGGCCTCATTAAGAGGGCTTATGTTACTACCAATGTGTGCCCTTGATCTAAAT
Source organism: Dipteris shenzhenensis (assembly GCF_047967505.1). NCBI lineage: Eukaryota > Viridiplantae > Streptophyta > Polypodiopsida > Gleicheniales > Dipteridaceae > Dipteris > Dipteris shenzhenensis. Next base: position 33,035,449 of record NC_141607.1, on the reverse strand, counting down.
TAAGATCAAAGGCTAAGATGTGTGGAGGAGGGTTTGAATTAGAGCCATTGATGAGCAAATCAAGATAGATGGCTAAGATCTAGGCGCATAATGGAGGGCTAGGATGGAGAGGCCTTTCAAGTTGGGCCCTTGATTAGGATCATGATGGAGGGCTCACAATGAGGCACCTAATAGAGGACCTAGATCAAGTCAAAGCTCATTAATGCCATCATTAATGCTCCTTTTGGCCGCCCACATTCATGGAGTACTACATCCCTAGATCTCCATCTTAGATCTAGGGCCCGGATTCAAGCAGCTCTTTGCCTTTTCTCCTCCCTAGATCTCCATCTTGAATGAAGGGCCCAGATTCAAGCGCCTCCTTGCCTTTTCTCCTCCCTAGATCTCCATCTTAGATGAAGGGGATGGATTCTAGCACCTCCTTGCCTTATCTCCTCCCTAGATCTCCCTCTTAGATCAAGGGGCCATATTCTAGTGCTTATCGCCATCATCTCCTCCCTTGGATGTAGATCTTTATCTATGGCCTTGATTGAAGCACGTTTCTCCTCTCATCTCCTCCATTAGATCTTTTTTTTAATCAAGGGTGGAAATTGTTCTCTATATCTTTTGATCATGTCCCTTAGATCTACCCCTTCATCTAATGGTTGGGAGTGCTCTGCCTCAAATTTGAATGTATCCCTTGGATAGAGATTTCATCAAGGGCTAGGATTGAAGACCATGGGTCCAAACTATGGGTTAAAGGTCTCCCATCCTTAAATGTTTTTGTCTGCCCACCCTCCACCTCAACATGGCATTGCCCCACAAAAAGGAGCACTCCCATTAGTACACCTCAAATACCTCACTAATCCCTTGAAATTAGGAAACACTAATTGGGGGCCCTTTGGAGACCCCAATTCTCCCCTAATGTCAGACAACCTTTAGCTCATGAGACAGTTGAGCATACAGGTTGGACAGGTTCCTATACCTTGTCAGTTTTATGGGCCTCTTCTTCAGCAGAGCAACGTATCATACCTACACCTTTGGCCCTAGATTTTCAGCCCTTGGATCACTCTGTCCACATCGACTATGCAGTTTTCTTCAACCCCGCATCATTTGACAGAGATTATAGTTCTACTGCAGCGCATACCTTCACTATTGTTGTCAGTTCTTTTGGGTTGGTGACAGTCTCATACCCATTAACTAGCTAGGTAATTATAGAGAGTTTTCTATCTCCTCCTGAATGTAACAATTTTGATAAATTGTCACAAATTTCAATTTTTTATTTGCATAAGGCTAGCGGTTTGGCATGTTTTGTGATCTTCACTAGTCTTATTTTCCACTTAAATCTTTAAAGTTCAAGAGTTTGTAGCCTATCAGTTTTTATACTCTATACAACATGATTGTCTTATAGGACTTTAGTTACTCAAAATATTGAGCTAGCGAGTGCATCAATCAACTAGCTAGTTAGCTAGTGGGCTCTGCACCAATTGATTCCATAAACTAGACAATTGATTGCTTCTAGAGTAACACAAACATGGCATAGAAAACTTTTTCTTACATCTCCTAATAGTATTTAAGAAAATAATGTATATTTATAGATTATACTGTCTACACAAAATCGCAGTAAACACTAGGCTATCCTCTTATAGAAAAGTTCTTACTAGAAGGCTAGCTAGTTAATCTTAGTGAGGGTTTAGATTTGGAGCGAGAGAAGAAGACTGTAAAGAAATTATATAATATTTACATAATGTTACCACAACAAAATCAAGGCTATGTTAAAATAGTCCACTTAGATAGTGTTGATTGAGGTTATGGCTTTTGGGAAACATGAGAAAAAGTTTTAAATCCTTTGGGCATTGAGGAGCCACATGTAGTCTTCTTAAGGAAGGAGGAGAATTTCCACAAGGTGGTCGATCCAATTGTAGGGTGTGAGTTGTATCAATTCTCTCCTCTCATATGGTTGTATTTGGTGGGCACAACATATTCATGTAGAAGATAGCAAGGACAACTTGCACATTGTTCATACCACTAATGGATCTACATGTGTTGCAAAGCAAAAAATTTCAACAGTATAGTCTACATTTTTTTGCTCCTGAAGGTCCCAAAGATTGACTTAAAAAATGGTCCCAAAAAAATGGGACCAAATGGAGTTATTGCTCGTGAAGGTCCCATTTTTTTGGTAAAGCCCTTCCACCTCAAATAAGTCTTAATAAGCTCCCAAGCTTTCCATAAGGCTCTCTATAGCTCAAACCCAATTTGACATAAGGCTTCTGTCCAAAAATCACTAATGATTTTGGGTACTTCCTCCAATGTTTGCATCTCATAGGTTTTTTCCTCTCCAAGTTCTTTCTAACAAGGCTACCCAAACTAAGTTCTTTTAATGCTTTAAGCATTGACCCATAAATCTAGCTAAGGATCTTTCCACGTGTACAACCCTCAATCCTTGCTCTTTCTTTGGAAGTGTGCAAAAATCCTATCTTGTCTCTGCAAGGATCCTTACCCCATCTCATCTCCCCATAAAAAGCTTTTGAAAATTGAATTAATATATCCCACTCCCCTTTTAGAGGGGTACCAATAGGAAATGAGATAAATGATGGATGGTAAATTTAGTGATTGAAGATAAATTCCTTCTTGCAACTGTGGGCTGAAGGCCTTGTCATTTTGAAAAATTTTCCTTAATTATTTGCAGTACCCACTCCAATGGTGCCTTCATGGTAGAATGAAAATTTTTCCTTAATCTTTTGCAATACCCACTCTGCCTTCATGGTACAATGAAAAAACATTTGACCCAAAAAATCCCCACTTTATTGTAGTTAACTCTAGAGCCTAAGGTTGGTCTGAATACTTCCAAGCATTGCCTTGTGTTTTCCATAGATATTAGGTCATTTTCAAGTATACGGTTTGTGTCATCTGCAAATTGCCAATTCAATCTCTTTCCCATCCTCTAGATGAATGCCTTTTTCCATATTGGCTTCTACTTTTCTTGAATGAGCCATCCCAAACTGTTTGTAGCTATAGCAAAGAAAAAAGGGTGGAACTCCCACAATTTTTTTGAACCTAGAACCAATACCCATGTCTTGTAGCGATCCACAAAGCCTCCTCTCCATCCTATCCTATGCCTTATCAAAATCAACCTTAATGAAGCATGTATCCTATCCTATGCCTTGTCAAAATCAATCTTAATGAAGCATATATCTTGTCCCTACTCATCAGCCAACTCCAACCCTTCCCATAGCATAAGTAAGGCGTCTAGAATATGTTAACCTTTTATGAACCCCCTTTTCTCTTCTCTTATACAAGCCTATATCTTGTCCTTCAGCTAAAGTGCTAGTGCTTTGGCAAAAATCTTATAGCAAGTGTTGAGCACTGTGAGTGGTCTCCAATTCCTAAATTCTTCATTGCCCCCCCCCCCTTTAGAATCAGTTTTATCATTCTTATGTTGATACTACTATCTATGAACCCTGTCTACATCAATGCATTCAACAAGTTGAGTAGAAGAGGTCCAATTACATCACATAGAACTCCACTAGGAATCCATCCTCCCCTAGGGTCTTCCCTTTAGCCATGCATTCAATTGTTCCTTTAACACTTTTAAAGATAAATCTCTGTCTAGGAACCTTGATTCAAAGATTGAGACAACTCTTGGTTTGAACTGAATACAATTAGCTCTTGCCACTAGCTTCTCTATGAAGGTCATTTATGGCTCACCAAATAAGCATTCATAATGGTATGTATCCACATGTAGAATTTCGAGATTGTGTCTCACTACTGTTATGGATAAATTTGACCAAGGTAAAAGGCATAAATATGTGTGTGTGCTTGTATGTGTGGCAATAGTATAATAAAATATGGTGTGCATATAGCGCCCAGGATTGAGGTGGCAGGGCATGACCATGTGCCACCCTTCCACATAAGAGGACCCATAAGGTGTGTTGTACATAATCCATGGTAGTAATATTATAAAATGTTAAGATGGCATGGTTCCTCCATGTGCCACCCCTCCACCTAGGCAGTCCCATGCCTACATTTAGTGAGACATGGCCCAAGGACCATGGGAGAAGTAATATAAAATAGGTGGAGATGGATATTATATTGGATTATTCCCTCCATGTAGGATAGGCCCGTGTCGGGGGGTGTAGATAGTCCAAGAATGCAAGTTAAATAATGGGGAAAGTAGGATGAGGTGGCAAGATTCCTTGTGCCAACCCTCCACTTGTCCTCCTAGATGTTTGAACGTATTATAAAATTGGGAAGAGACCAAGGGAGTATCTTAGACTTGGGATATGGGGTTTGATTTATGTGGAAAAATGAGGCAAAGGGTTGTTGCACACAATTGAGAGTGCGTACCCACCTAGCCCACATGGGAGATTCCTCCACACACACCATGCATGTGGGAGGATACATTTATTGGGAGAGACCCCCTCTCTTGGCTATAAAAGGAGGGGGTTATTCCTTGATGTGACATGCTCATTCTTGTAAAGCCACCATGCTAGTACCTTGATTTCCCCCATCCTTCCTTTCAAATAAAGCATGACTCTCTTCTCTTCCCTTGATGTCTCCATCTCTACATTCCACCTCACATCATGTGCATGCTCCTCTTCCCCCTCTCCCTTCCTCTTTGTGCCATGGTCTCCTCTTCATTCCCACCCCTATTAATCCCTTTTCCCCACCCATGTTAACGCTTCTCCCGTCACGTTCCCTCTCCCCCATGGCCCTTGAGTGTCACCATGCTTAGCATCTAGCCTCATGCCTTGATTTCTTTTCTAGTTAATACCACCCATTAATCTTCTCTAATCTATGTGATCATTTCCTGAGCATGTTTCTTGTGGATGCTTCTAGACACATCATCATTTCTATCAGCCTTGCCTACCCACCATTCCCTAGTATAAATCTTTTGTTATCGAGCTAATCAGTTCTTATGCTTTCAATTGCTCTATGACCCCTTTATTCGCATCTCATCCTATTCTTAAAAAATCCAATGAGAGCATGAGTAGTTTGTCTTTTAATAGGCGTCTCCTCTCTATTCTTACTACAACTCTTCTTTTTTATTTCTTTCAAAAATTCCTTGGTCTTGTTTATGGCATTGATCCACTTATAAGTAACTAGGGCCGCACCTCCAAAAGCATTACTCGATATCTTCTTGATCTTATTTTGTACATACACAATCTAGAAGAAGAAAGGGTTATCATTTTGACTAGATTGTGATATTAAAAAGGGAGAGACATTAGTGAGAAGTACACCTACAAATGAGGGACTCGTCACTTTACACCTTAAATGTCTAAGCCTTGTAAATCCTAGTGCTTTTGTGATTCTCCCCTATCTAATGATTACTCCATATAAAGGAAGTGTCCTCTAGAACATCAATGAGCCCCGTAACATCTTTCAAATTCTGCCATGCACAAAGCTCATTACTTGTGATCATACTCCTCATTTGTCTATCATGTTCTCCATCATACTAAAATCTCCCATTATAACTTGCCAAATCCTAAAAGGAATAACAATCTCACACTAGGTTTTTGTCTCCAATAGAATTTGGAGCATAGGTGAGAAGATTTCATAGCCTAGATCCACATGCTTGAACTCTATTCCCATCCCACTTACCCCAAAAATTGGGATACTACAATTTATACACATTTCAAGTTTTGAGGTCATACCAATCACCGCTCCCCCGGTACCATCCTTATGGGAGGTGCAGGCCCACTTCTTGTTTTTGTCTATATGCTAAAGATGCACCTCATCTTTTCTCCTCTTACTTTCAATTCCTTTAGAACCAAAAGGTTGGGCCCAACATCCATTCTCTTTAGCCATCTAGTAGAAATGGATTCAAATCATTTGTGAATCCCTTCATCTTCAAGCTTGAAAATGTAAAGGTAACTTGATTACTATCTGTCATGGATTCTATACCTCTTCTTCTTGAACTATACTAGACTCTATGTGGGTGACATCACAAAACTCTAGAAGGTTGTCTTTTCTCCCTGCTTCTATATTCATTACCTCTTTCAAGCCCACCCTATCCGCCGACTGAGATCTTGTTCTACCTTTTACCGTTGTAAAAGGTTGTTTTTTCATTTTCTAGATTAGCCTTATTTGCTATCAGTAGTAGTTGTACTTCATTGAGCTTTGCATGTTGGGGACAATCTCTTCCTCCTCCTCTTCATCTGTGTCCATGTACCCATTCTTTGAAGTTGTGAACCCATTTGTACTCCCAATCGCTTTACCCTTGGCATCATGTTTGGTCTGCACCCTTTTTACTTAACTTTTCTCTCTTATCTCTGATATCCCTTTTTTTTTTTGAAGCATTTGCCTCTTGTCCTTGTTCTTTACTTCCTCCCTCGATTGGTTTTCTTCCTCTTCTTTCCAAAGTTTCTATGGCTAGCCCATAGTAGGTAGACTTAATAAAGTGACCTCCCATGCTGCATAGAGAACATGAGTTTGGGATATTCCTAACTAAAACTTCCTTGATGGGATCCTCCCAAAAGGCAGTCATAAATAAAACATTATGGAGATGAATATATGGGACCGAACATATGATCACACTTGGCTCAACACATCCCTGCAAGTGGGATGCTGATGATGGTGATTGAATGCCAATTTGAAGTATTACAAGGCACAAAGGAAACTATTTATCGCTCCATATATTGTAATGAGAAAGGCAAAACTTGGGCTTTAACCTCACTCAAAGTACTTGAGGTGGAAAGAGATCCACATCAAATAATAACATATGATCAAATCAAGGTACTCCAGGTAGAAAGAGCCACATATCAACTTAACTATGTATGACCAATCAAGGTTTTCTAATGTAATGTAACATGAGAATCACATGTACTTATAAGGAGTGGGAGCATGCACTTAATACTCTTGGTATGTTGGTTAGAGTTAACACTCTTGTGAAGGCTTTCTTGAGAATGTGTCATGAAAATCGGAATCGACATGATCACAAGTTTATGATTTACCAAATCTATAGAAACCAAGGACAAGGAAACAAGTGGGGGAAAGAAGAGAAAGAGAAAGAGACACTCCATGGGGACAAATCTGCCCCCCTAGATGGTGACTCTTGCTTCCCATTATAATTGTAATTCCAAAAAGCAAAGAGCCAATAATAGTACATCCAAAAGCATCCCTTGTTCACAATTTCAGGGATTGCTCAACATAGCTCCATGAGCTTAAAATATCACAAGGCTTGATACGCCCCCATCCATAATTAATAAAATAAATTAGCCCAGGGCTTGATATTCATTACTTTACACTATGGCCCATGGCCTTTGGCAACATTCTATACTTCGATCAATCCAAATCACCTTTACCATCTCCATTCCTCGTTATCCAACTCATTATTTGTACTTAAGTTGCTAGTTGTGTTAGTTATTACAATTAATTGATGAATCATCACACCAACTAATCCCAACGCAATTGTACGCTTGATATATAGACATCAAAATACACACCTCGTGACCAATCGCAATAACACTGGTAACACTAGTAACATTAGTATTAACATGCAATCACCCACAATAATAACCATCTAGCCTGGCAAAACACAAGTAGCTAGGCATCCCCAACTAAACCCCACAAAGCATCCACTAGGACCCCGCCGCGTCCGGTGCACTCCAATGGAATACTTCGCCATAGTCACAGTTGACTAAAATAAAATAATTTCCATAGCAAGAAATATCAAAAGTACAATTCTGTAACATGCCTCTTGCTTGGATTGCAACTGACCTCAATTGTGTATTTGACTTTATGAGTCAACGAGAGTAGAGATGTGAAGAGTACTCTCTTGGATATTCATCAAGTATATCATGGTAAAAAATATTCTTTAAGAGATTTTAAGCTCTCATTAACCAAGAGATAATGAATTTAGCCATTTCAAAACTTATGAAAGATTATTTTTATTCTTATCCTATACCAAGAGAAAGTATTATACAACATCCATTCATTGCTTATGTTATTTTGGTATAGGTCTAAGCATTATATTTGTCATATTCCTCAATATCTATACTATCCCATACCAATATGATATTGAGAAATAATAACAAATACAAAGCATAATTCTTTTTCCTTTTGATGTGAGTAGCAATTACTAATCTGTGATCAGCAAAAGGGTATATGTACACGTCATTGTCTAATCATACGTCAAAGTTTCTGATTTAACTTGGTAGCTACTAGTAATGATCCAATATGTATTTTCTTCAGTTGCAAGAAAATACATAGAAGATGTTATCTGACATACCAACTATTTTTCATTATCTATGAAAGCAATTTCGTAACGAGATTACCAAAGCAAAAGACTTGCCAGCAAACAATCATGCCTTCCCTCTTGCTTATCAAAAATACCATATGCTTTTTCATCTCTTTAATTTTCTCCAATTAATTTTCTCCAATTTAGTTCACTTTAATAGACCAATTTATCGAAGCATACCAAATGTATCACACATTAATAATTTTGTTATCTATAATTAAGCTAGGATTGGCATCTACTCAAGTGGGCTATGAGGATACACGCCCTCTAAGTAATTTTTTTCTTATTTCATACATACCACATGATATACATCTTCTCATCCTTATCAATGCACATAATCATGCTTATTTAATCATAAAAAAACTCTTAGCTCACATAGATTATCCTAGATCCTATATAGGGTCTCATATTTTATTCTCCTTTTCATTATATTTTAATATGATCTATCGCTCTTCTTCAAATTCAATTATTCCCTTCTGTCGCCATACCATTATTTCTTGAATAGTTCTATGAGATCAAGAAAAGTAAAAATATGGGAATAGGTATGTATCTCCTTTGTCCTTCCATATCTTTGCTTGCTTGGTTGAGCCCCAATCAACTTTATTTTGCTTCCTGTTAAATCGTTAATCTGATAACTTTGTGGTTCAAAAGAGATTCCTCATAGAGCCTCTCTTTCATAGTGACCTCATCATATGCAACTTTAAAAAAGCAATTAAGTAAAAAGAAAGAAGAAGGATAAAAGATATATCTAAAGATGCCTTAGTCGTCTCGTCACAACACTTGTATGCTTGATTGTGTCTACTAAGCTTTTAAGAGAAATTGCCGATTGTTGTCGACGTAATAACATGCATATACTGTATCTACTTGTCCTTGTTTCATCTGCAGCTCTCGATTCACGATTTAGTCCTATTGCTTTCTTTCAAATTAAATAGCCGTCTCTTTTCACTTAGGAGAGCATACGACTTCCATTCTTGAAATTATATGATGCTACGATTACTTCAAATATCATTCATTCTATAAGAATATAAATCTTTTCTATCCTCATGCCTTAATATTAAGCATCTCTGGTCGTGGTTGTTCATCTTCCTATCCAAAGACTGCTTCTACCAATTTGTTGACAGGGGGAAGTGAAAAGAGACAACCATAAATGTTTAACCTCAAATCAGAATATAGTGATCTAGCCACTTAAAAGAACCGGCGCATACCCTTTGAACATGCTTGCATGAACTGTTTTTGTTAATCTCAATTGTAGCATCTATTTTCGAAGCATCTTTGATAACTTTTGCATACAAACTCAAAACCTAGCAATCAAGTAGTCGAAACAATAAGAAAGAACATTCTGAGAATGCCTATGTCATCAGATTGGATAAATTCATGTTGCTTGTCTCTCACAGTCAGGGCTAGAGCGTAGCCAGGCTCAAATACCATTGTTACAAAAATTGGAATTGACATGATCACAAATTCATGATTTACCAAAACTATAGAAACCAAGAACTGTTGGAACACTGAAAGGAAAGAGTAGAGTGGACACAAACTCAGAATACTTGCTTATGGAATGAAGAAAAGTGAGGTCCTTAAGTAGGCACCTCATACAAGCTCACTGACATCACTGATGACCTCAGAGCTCCACAATCATCTCCTCAATCTGCTCCTAGATTCTCTCAATCATCCTATGTGGCTCTCCACCACCTAACTGTGCTTGTGGGCACCTAACTATGCCTCTAGCACTCACACATAGAAACATAAGGTGTGCCTGAGGCATACACCTTGAGATATCCCAACAAACCCCCCCTCAAGGAAATGCCTCAGGCTATGTCAAGGATACATCTAGTCTCATAGTTTCTCATGCCATCTCATGGTGGTCAAGGATAAATCTATGGCTAGGTTCTCATGCTAGCAAGGGTTCCCTTGGGTGTAAGGTAAATAGAAAGGGATACAAAAAGACCTTCCAATGGTTATCTCCCCTACATGTACATGCACACAATGTCTGCAGGAGGTACCATGGAACAAAACATACACATGGCCTACATCATAAGGTGACCAGAGGTGTTTACAAAACACACAAAACACAATAGTTTATTTTCATTCATTTTGGAGGACTATCCAGGCTGAGTACCTTGACATAAAAAGAGAGATCTGGAGCATACATAGAGATGAGTTTAAAATGCATAATCTTCAAAGGATGCCTCATCTTGTGGAGGCTCATGAAGTGTAAGTGCATTTTCTGTCTTTGCTTTGTTTCTGCAAAACTTCTCATTATGGTTGTTCTTGCCACAGTGCTTGCATGGATTAATTTTGAAGCAGTCCTTTGAAAGGTGATTTGTCTTTCCACAGTGATTGCAAGGGGTATACTTGCCCTTCTGGAATTTTACAGCATACCCAGTGTCATTGCCTGTCCTAGTGTCATTGCCTTTCCTGAGCTCCATATGCCTTTCTTCTTCTTGGAGAGCAGAGATAATACCTTCAAGATTAGGATTAGGAAGATTTTTCAAAGTGGTAACTATGTGATCATAGTCTTCAGGCATGCTCTTAAGTAACACTGCCATAGCATCATCTGGAGAAATAGGAGAGTTGATAGAAGCTAATTGAGTCATAAGACTCTGCATATAGTTGACATGAGCTACTAAAGTAGTACCACTAGTCATTTTCAATTCAAAGAAAGAGATTTTAAGTGATAGTTTAGAGATGTGAGAGCTAGCACCAAAAATCATGTCAAGCTTCTGCCAAGCTTCTGAAGGAGACTCCAAGTCAGAGATATGGTGAACATAATCATCTCCTAAAGCAAGAGCAATGATACCGTATGCTTTTTCTTCTCTAGCTGGATCCCTTGCCGGTCGTGTCGGAGTTGAGGATTCTCTAGCATTGGAGGCCGTAGAAGTAGTGGTAGGAGTAGGTTTGACAAGTCCCCATAAGTTCTCCCTCATCAATGCAAATTTCACCTTCATCTGCCATGTGTGGAAGCCCTTTCCATTGAACTTCTCTAGATTCAATAGGGTAGCCATGAGAGGGTCTAACCCAGATATTGGGCAGTGTCTTTCTCTCTTACAAGGCAAAAACAATAACTAAAAGACTTCCAAAATATAAGCACTTGATGTAGCAAATACTAGTGACCAAATTTCAAACAGTGATGCTTCTTCTTACAGGCTTCATAGAAGTGGGTGAAATGAATACTTTCCAATCAAAATCAGGTCTAGCAATTCAAAAAAAAACTGAAGCCACACTTGTATTGATGCTATTGAAAACTTCAAAAACTCAGAAATGCTAGAGTAGCATTTTATGTAGCATCATCTTCAAAAGCTTGTCAAAACTGTCAAAAATGAAAAGCTGAACTTGGAGGGCTTGTAGCTCACTCTTCAAAGCAAGGAAAAGAGGGCTTTCTGAAGCAAAATAAAGCTCATATACCAGAGAAGGTCCAGCACAGAGGTTGGACGAAATGGTGCACACTTTTGCCCGGGAGAGTTGCTACAGTCTGAAACTGAGTTTTGATGATTTCTCCCTCGTTACTAAACCAAATGACCTAAAAAATGGCTCAAAATCTTCATCTTGAGGTCGCACATCTACTCCTAAGAGGGCTCAGGCAATGGCAGAGCAGGCAAGGAGTATTGAGCAATAGAAGAAATTCGCTTTTTGGAGAATGGCAGCCACCACAGACGTTTTTTCTTCAATTGCTTGTAGGTGGAAGTTTGCCCATACTAGAGGAGTTTCCAGCTCAGAGGGTTTGGGCAATGGTCATTTGTAGGTGGAGAACCAAGCTCTCAAAGATTTTGGGAAGAAAGAGGAAAATGGAGAAGAAGAAGATGAAGAAGAAGATGATGATGTGGCAGAAATGGGCTCAAGGGGGATCAAATGGCTCTGATACCATGTTGGAACACTGAAAGGAAAGAGTAGAGTGGACACAAACTCAGAATACTTGCTTATGGAATGAAGAAAAGTGAGGTCCTTAAGTAGGCACCTCATACAAGCTCACTGACATCACTGATGACCTCAGAGCTCCACAATCATCTCCTCAATCTGCTCCTAGATTCTCTCAATCATCCTATGTGGCTCTCCACCACCTAACTGTGCTTGTGGGCACCTAACTGTGCCTCTAGCACTCACACATAGAAACATAAGGTGTGCCTGAGGCATACACCTTGAGATATCCCAACAAGAACAAGGAAACAAGTGGGGGAGAGAAGAGAAACAGAGAATGACACTGCATGGGGTCCAATCTATCCCCCTAAGATGGTGGCTTTTGCTTTCCATCTAGAGTATTTATAATTGTAATTCCAAAAAGCAAAGAGCCAATAATAGTACATCCAAAAGCATCCCTTGTCCACAATTTGAGGGATTGCTCAACATAGCTCCACGAGCTTAAGATATCATAAGGTTTACTATGCCCCCATCGATAATTAATAAAATAAATTAGCCCACGGCTTGATATTCATTACTTTGCAATATGGCCCATGGCCTTTAGCAATCATTCAATAGTTTGATCAATCCAAATCACCTTCACCATCTCCATTCCTCGTTATCCAACTCATCATCTGTACTCAAGCCACCAGTTGTGTTAGTTGTTACAATCAATTGATGAATCATCACACCAACTAATCCCAACACGATTGTACACTTGATATACAAACATCAAAATACACACCTTGCGACCAATTGCAATAACACTAGTAACACTAGCGACATTAGTATTAACATGGAATCACCCACAATACTAGCCATCTAGCCTGGCAAAACACAGGTAGCTAGGTGTCCCCAACTAAACCCCACAAAGCATCCACTAGGCCCCCGCTACATCCGGTGCACTCCTATGGAATACTTTGCCATAGTCACACTTGACTAAAATAAAATAATTTCCATAGCAAGAAATATCGAAAATACAATTCTGTAATAGAATGCTTGTAGCCCAAAGGGCTATACTTGGCCACATTGGACCATCATTCTCATTATTCCCCCCAAAATGAGATCCTTCAAGTGTTACCACCATTGACCCACCTCGGAGAGATTCATTGATTCCCATTTGTTGCAAATGTACTAGGCTACAAAATTTATAGGCTGCTTGGTAATGAGTATACATGCAACAACAAAAAAATCAACACATGGCCATCCACAACCAAGATAGAACAAAATATTTGGCATGGTATTAGGTGCACTAGTAAAATTGTCACGCAAACCAATCTATCTATGCCAATTCATGCTAGTTTGTTGTCCTTTTCTTCAATGGCATGCAATAGCATCTTCTCTTACCCATGGATTGTATATTGATATCTCGTAAATGGTATAAAAAATTCCTCACACAATGACATGAAATGACAACCTCAAAAATTTAAGATCAAAATAGTTTAAGCATTAGAACTCACAATTGCAAGGGCCTCCTCTCAACACTTTTAGTCTATTGCCTAGGCTAGTTAATTATACAAAAAATAGTCACATTCTCCATTTTGGGATCCTTTGTTTGGGAATAGTATTTGTGCTTGCTCTTTGATTATCAAAGGACATTAAATGCGCCCTAAATAAAGATATTCAAAGTGTAGCTAGGTTCTTGCCATAGCTCACATAAAGGGATAGGATGAATGACGAGTCTAAACGAGGTTGAAACTTAAACTAACCACTAGCTCCTTCAGCATTGCCATAGATTCCCTATTAAGGGTAGATGAGCATTGAGCCTTGATTGGTGTGTGTGGAAGCCCTTCGGATGACAAACTTGATATCTTAGTAAAGCACAATTCTTGTCTAGATGCATGGAGAACAACTAGAAGGAGAAGAAATGTTGGGCAAGGCTAGTTAGACAAAATTTGATATGCTTTAGGGTCTAGAAGATACTTTGTGTGGTTTGAGGACTTTTTGGCTTAGATTCGTTGAATATTATGAAATATATTGTATTTAACATTCATACAAGTGTGTAATTGCATGAGGTTCATGAAGTGGTGACGTAGTCCCATGAATGGGCCAAAGTTTCCCTACAAATCCACACATTTACAATTTACAAGATCATCCTTTAACAAGATTGATTGTGAAATACTTATCTTACAATGTTGCCTTAATCCCACCTCACCATGAGAGAGAGATTGTGAGCTTGCAAGCAAGCTATGGTGTGGGCTAAGAGAAGGCTCCCTGAGCCATGAGATCTTGGTGTTCTTTGACACATTCATGAGGTCATCCCCTTAGTAATCATCATTAGCACCTGCTCCATCCAGCACATATCTATTTTTGTCTAGAATGTATGGAGTGTCACACACTTTGAGACTTGTTGATCATTAATGTCACCCTCTCAATGTTTCCAACACACGGGGAAGACTCTAAGCAAGTTTTTGATGGGTGGTGAGGGGCTCTAGTTCCACATTAGTGAGCTCAGACCTTGATCCATGCCATTGTACCTAGATCCCAATTTCCATTCTTGGTCTCGGGTTATATCTCAGATTCAACATCATCAAGTCGACTTCAAGTACCATGTGAGCACATTCAGCAACAATAGTGTTATTTGGTATAGCTTTTTTTTGGGGGGTTATTTGGTATAGTTTCATGCTATTATTTTACTCATGCCCTTGCTACTTGACCGTGGTCATGGAGATAAATATACTAACAGACCAAGTCCTATCGAGTCCAGTGAAGATAATTTGCCTTGAGTATAGTCACAAGGAATAGAAAGTGAACCTTGCACCAATCATGGTGCTTTTGATAATAAAAAATCAGAGCCAAAAAGGTCCTCAGTCTCTCATGATTGGTAGGTCTTGAGAATGGAACTATTGTAAGTAAAATATATCACTAAGTGTAGAAACCCAAAAGGCTCATTCCCAACAACTCCACTAGATGTTGAGGAAAGATCCAATCCCTCCTTCAAATTTTACTCACAGTAAAGAGCCAAAGTTTACACGTGGGACCTCAAATGACCAAAGCTAGGCTCTAAAGCTCAAACCTCAAGCTTCATATGGTTTGTTTTGGGACTTGAGTGAAGAATTCTAGCCAGATCATTGGCTTGCAAGAATTTGTTAGGATTGATATACGAGTATAATTAGGGTTACATAGAAATATATAAAGCACCATGTACTTTGAATAGCATGTACATATAGATACGTTTCAATTAAACACATCTATGGATCATTGAATCGCTATGTCAAAAGACAGAAGTTCCCTTTCCATTTGGTGTTATTGTGCAGCAAACACAATCAGAGGCAACATGTCATTAGACTAAAGGTATGATATCATATAATTAGAGCTCTACTACTCCCTCACTGTGTGTGTGTGTGTCTCTCTCTCTCTCTCTCTCTCTCTCTCTCTCTCTAGATTTGAACTCTCCTTTTGCCTCTCCTGTAGCAACTATAGACCTTGCATTACATAGAGAATGAGGACTAGGGTGTTGATATGTGGTCCCTCAAAAGATTCAGGAATAGGTTGAGTAGCCCCTTTGTTCATAGATGCTCTACCTATCAATACACCAATGCCTTTGTAGCTTTTCAAATCGAACATTCATGATTGCCTATCTAAAATGGAGCCTTTATTGCTCCTGTCTTTTCTCTTTCATTTGAACCAGTTTGAGGTTGATTAACTCACAGGATATGCACACAATGCACAACTCATGGTAGAAGTGTTTTACAAGTGGTAAGGGTAAAATCTTCTTAAAGGGATTAAAATAGAAGCTAAAGCACTATAACTCCTGTGCACAAAGATATATTTTTACCTCCCTCTTTTGGTTTTCCTCATTCTTCTTTCCAAAGTTACTATGACTAGCCAATTGTGGGCTGCCTTTAACAAAGTGACCTCCCATGCCACCTAGAAAACACGAGTTTGGGATATCTTGAAGAAAAAATTATAGATGAGCTCCTTTTGAAAGGTTGTTTATAAATAAAAACATCATAGAGTTGGATATATGGGATGGAATATATGATCACACTTGGCTCAACACATGCTTGCAAATGGGATGCAGATGATGGGTGATCTAATGCCAATTTGAAGTATTGCAAGGCATAAGAGGGAAAATTTTATAGCTCCTCCTCAAATAGCTTTGGCATATAGCTACTTGTGTCTTATTTAAAATATAATTGAGACCAATATTTTGCATAAGGAAGTGGATGGGCTTACTCCAAATATAGAGTAGATAACGCTTGCAATATAGATGTTGATATTAACGGGTAGTAGATCCCTTAGACAAAGCTTGTGTACATGGCAAAAAGTTTAACAAATGTTTGTGATTGGAAGTGATTTATAATTTGGAAATTTTAATAGGTGAGAAGCTATTTTGGAGTAAAAGCCTATATCTAACATTTTAATAGGTGAGAGTTATGTTGGAGTAACAACCTACATCTACCATTTTTCAATTGAAAGCATGATAAATGGATTGTTGCAAAATGGTAAGAGGGACACAAATTTGCTTGAATTTCTAATATTTTAATTGGTTAATCTAATAACACCAAATTCCTTTGGAATATTTATGAGGTACTTTTCAAAATGTTCCAATCAAAATTTATCATCATGATATTCATTATATAATTATTTTTGGAAATCCATTTCGATGTATGATCTAGTCATGAATTGCTACCAAATGATCATTCTAGTAGTCATCCTTGTTAGTAGTGCAAGTGTTTCATAACAATTTAGACAAAATTCTTGAGCATATCTAATTGTAACTCGTGTGCCTTTTTACATCCAAGCTAGATAATTGGATTCATTTGACTCTAAATGGGTGCCCTCAAGATCCAAAGAAAGATGAAGGACTGGACACTTTTTGAACAGAAGGGTTTCGTAAAGGGTTGTGACCTTCTTGAGGCCATTATAAATATTTGGGAAGAATGTGAATATGCCAATGAGACCAAGCAAAATATATGCTTCCTAAGAAGATAGACTTTGACAAAGCCTATGATAGGTTGGAATGGGATTTCCTACTACAATCTTTGCAGGACATGGGCCTTGGCCTTTCTTTTGTTCATATGTTAAACTCCTACTCATCATTACTAATGCTTCAGCCAAGGTAAGTGTCAATGGAGACATGAGTGCCCCTTTTCTCTCAAAAAGGTCAATCAGACAAGGCTGCCCCTTAGCTCCTCTTCTCTTTGCTATTGCAGCTGATGCTCTTGGGTGGCTAAGTCAAATCCAGGAAGGTAATCTTAAAGGGATTGAACTCATGTCTGGCAAGCAATTAGTGTGCCTGTAATTTGCTGATGACACCACCCTTACCCCCGTGAATAATGATCTAGAAGTTAGATGTATTATGGACTATCTTGACATATTCTGTAAAGCATCAGGCTCTAGAATTAATCACTTAAAAACAGGGTATGACACTCTAAGTGGGGCTATGACACTCTAAGTGGCAAGGAACAACTGGTTATGCAAAATTTGGGATGTCACATAATTAAAAAGGGCACAGTTTTCAGACTCTTGGGGATTCCAATGGGTTTTGAAATAACCACCATGAAGCAAAGGTGGGAGTGGTTTATGGGTAGATTTCAGAAAAGGATTGACAAGTGGAGGGGATATCAGGCCAATTTGGCAAGGAGGAGATTAGTTCTTAACCATTGCATGTATTGCATGTCTATTTTCTACCTCTCTTGTTGGGCCCCTTCAAAAGCTAGGCTAGACAGGTTTATAAGAATTTGCAAATCTTTTTTGTGGGGAGGTTGATATAAGATATCTAAGGTAAGATGGTCATACTGTACTCAGCCTATAAAAGAAAGAGGACTTGGGGTCACATATATTTCTATTGCAGCTAGAAAGCTATCTGCTACTTGGGTAGGCTAGACAGGTTTATAAGAATTTGCAAATCTTTTTTGTGGGGAGGTTGATATAAGATATCTAAGGTAAGATGGTCATACTGTACTCAGCCTATAAAAGAAAGAGGACTTGGGGTCACATATATTTCTATTGCAGCTAGAAAGCTATCTGCTACTTGGGTCATTAAAGCTATTTTGAATCCAGAGTAGTGTGACTTCGCTCAACTTTTGTTGAGGAATATGAAACACAATAGGTTAGGGCTCCCAAATGGAAGAAATATCCCCTAGTATCTGCTGTTTGTAATCCTAAACCTTGCAAGGCTAAAGGTAGCTCATTGTGGCAATCTATTTGGAGAGATTTTGAGGAGGTAAAATTGTTTTTACATTTTTCTCGCAAAGGAGCTTTTATGGCTAATGACTCCATTTGGGTTTCAACAATCTTCAGGAACCCTCAACTAACTGATGAACAATTTGTTATGGCAAATACCATGTTTAAGAAAGGTTTGCAAACCTGGGGCCAAGTGTGGAATAGAGATCAGTTCAGATGGAAGACATGGCATGAGATTAGGAAATAATTTGCTTAATCTAACCAAAGCCAGAGTCTTATTTTAAGCAGATTGGAACTATGGTAGGGAGATGTCAGATGGAAAGGGGGTTTTGTATTATTTTTTCACAAAGAGTTTAGTTGGTTAGGAAGCTCTTCAATCCTTCCTATTCCCACTTCAACTGCTGATATGGATGATCTTTTCAGAACTCTTAATACTAGATGGAATTTACAAGACACTAGGGATAAATGGTATGAAAGGTTTGGCAAACTATGGGTTAAACGAGTCCTTGAGAAGATGTCCTGCCTTTCCTGGCTCATTCTTCACAAAGCAGTGTGGATTAATGTTAGAGGGCTTAGAATAAGAAAAAGATGGGAAATGTAAAAGAATGCCTTGGCGGGAGCAAAAGATTTTTTGGAATATCTACGCAACCCCTCTACTCTTCTTCTAGTGCCTGTTGTTCTTGCTGCTATTGTGGCCATTTTGGATCCATTGTTGATGACCTCAAAAGATGTTGTGTAGTTTTGCAGGACTGTAGTGAAGATCTCACTCTGATCTGTCTTTTTTGTTAAATGTTCTCCAAGAGAGTTGTATATAATTGACTTTTTAATATAAACCCTCATTTTTTGGGGAGGCAAAATAAGATGCCTTGGTACTTTTGAGGATATTTTCCATTTGTTTGTTGCTTGTCCTCATGCTAGAAGAGTATGGAAGTCCATCCAGATTGAGTGTGGTGAGCCAGTTAACTAGAAAGCTATATTGCTAGGGGATGCATGCAAAACTAGGCATGAGCTTCGGTTCCAAATAAGGGCACATGCTTTATGGTTTATATGGAGCTGTAGACATAATTTTCAGTTTAAATGTGTATTGATGCCTTGTTTGCTGCATGGTAGGATAGGAAAAAAAAAGACTTGAATTTCAGATAAAGGCTTACAGTCTTGAACACACAAGGTTGAATCTAGATCTAGCAGAGCACAAAAGAAGGTGTTTTATCTCCGAAGAACATGACAAGCCGCCCCATTATCTTCACAGGAGGTCTCCTTTAGTTGAGCCTAGCAAAATGGCTGTCGGCCCTTCCACTCAGCACCCATCTGCCCAAAGCAAAGGAGTTGCTAGCCCTTCAACTCAGCCCTTTTCTCACACTTCTGAGAGGAGATGTTTTTGGATCCTTTATAGGGTGTCCCTACTGCTGCTACTCCTTCTCAGAATGTAGGATTCAATGAAGAGGCTACCGGTTTTTTCCTCTCTTTTCCCTTCATGTCCCCTCTTGTGTATATAGGAGGAGCTGAAGCTAATATATATCTTGATTGTCTGATGCTATTAGTTTTTTGTAAGGTTTTGGCACTATTAGTCCTTACTTGGAGTAGTTGATCTTTGATGGGTAAACTCTGATGATGTACAAAGTTTCCTCAAACACTTTTTTTGCCTAAAAAAAAAAGAAGGTAAAATTTGGGTCCTAACCTCACTCAAAGTACTTGAGGTGAAAAGAGCCTCACATCAAATAAGAACATATGATCAAATCAAGGTACTTCAGCTGGAAAGAGCCTCACATCAAAATAACAAGGTATGCCCAAATCAAGGTTGCTTCATGTAAAGTAACATGAGAATATGTACTTATAAGTAGTGGGAACATAACACGGTTGGCATGTTGGTTAGAGCTAACACTCTTAATAAGGCTCTCTTGGGAACGTAGGCAATTAACATGGTTGGCATGTTGGTCAAAGCTAACACTCTTATTAAGGCTCTCTTGAGAATGCTTGTAGTCCAAAGGGCTATAATTGGCCACACTAGACTATCATCCTCATTATTCCCCCAAAATGTGATCCTTCAAGCAATTCCCATTTTTTTGCAAATCTAAGAGGCTACCAAACTTTATGGATTGATTGGTAATGACTAAAGATGCAACATATCAAAATACAATGGGTCGCCATCTATAACCAAGATACAACATAGTATACGGCATGGTATTATGGTGCACAATGAAGAGAGAGAGAAGGAAAAAAAGATACAGCATAATCTACGGCATGGTATTCTGGTGCACAATGAAATTGTGATGTTAACCAATATATGTACACCAATTCATGCTAGTTTGTGTTCCTTGTCTTCAATGGCATGCAATAGCATCTTTTATTAGCCATGTATTTTATACAAAGATATTTCATAAAACACAATAAAGCATTCCTCGCACAATGACATGAAACGATAGCCTACAAAATATAAGATCAAAATAGTTTAAGTATTAGAGCTCACAATTGCAAGGACCTCCTCTTAACAATCATGAGTCTATTGCCTTGACTCTTTAATTTATACAAATAACAAGCACATTCTCGATTTTGGGATCCTTGGTTTGGGAATACTCGTTATGCTTGCTCTTTGATATCTGAAAGACATTAAATGCACCCTTGTATAAAGATATTCAGAGTGTAGCTAAATTCTTGCCCATGAAAGCACTTGAACATTTGTGTTACCATAGCTCACATGAAGGGATAGAATGAGTGAAGATATTAAAAGGGTTTGAAACTTAAACTAAGCACTAGCTCCCAAGCACTGCCATAGGTTTCCTGTTAAGGGCATATGAGCATCGAACCTTGATTGGTGTGTGAAGAAGCCCTTTGGATGAGATTGCTGCAGTAACTTGGTATTTTAGTAGAGCAAAATCTTGCTTGCCTGCATGGAGAAGGAGCATAAGGAGAAGAAGTGTTGGGCAGGGTTATTTAGACAAAATTTGATATGTTTTAGGGTTTAGAAGATATTTTGTGTGGTTTGAGGGCTTTTGGGCTTGGATTCTTAGATTCTACCAAGATTATAAAAGGTATTGTATTAAACATTTTATACAAGTGTCTAATTGTGTGAGGTCCATGATATCATAGTGTGGCGTAGTCCCATGAATGGGCCCAAGTTTCACTACAAATCCACACATTTACGATTTACAAGATCATCCTTTAACAAGATTGATAGCGAAAGACTTGCCCTAGAGTGTTGAGGGGATACAATTGTGAGGTCTCAAGCTTCCAAGCAAGGTACATTATGGTGTGGGCTAAGACAAGGCTCCTTGAGTCATGAGATTTTGGTGCTCTTTGACACGATCATGAGGTCCACCTGCTCAATTAAGCATGTGTCTAGGTCTGTACAAAATGCATGGAGTGTAGACCTACCGACCATCAGTGTCACTCTTTTTGAGCTGTTATTCACATACAGGGAAGACCTTGAGCGTGTTTCCAACAGGTGGTTCAGGGTGGTGTCGGTCGGGAAGTGCATTGTGATTATACGTGTTGAAGAATCGATGACTAGTTTTTTTTTTCTCATCCGCCCCCTCACGCATGAATTGAGTACCCCCCAGCCCTAGAGCTACGTTGCATGCAACAAGGTTTGAACGCGGGCTACGAGCACTAGTAGGTTAGACGCCCAACCACTACATTGGCGTAGCATCGGCAAGTGATGATTAGTTTAAGGTTGGGTTCACACCAAGCCCCCCGCCCGCCATGGGGATTAAGATGGGCGTCGGGTCCGGCTGTTCACACCATGGGTGGACACGATTTAAATGAGTGCTGCCATTTAATGTTAGCAAAGGTTGGTGGTGAAGGGAATCACCTCTGAATCTGTCGATAGGGGTTCGACCCCCAATCACGCCAATTTGCGCCATTTTTTCAGGGCCACTCAATCGCCTACACGAGCCAGGCAATTTTTTGCGCTCGGGCCCTCATCGTCTATTGGGCCGTCGACGAATCTGCAAATTTTTTTTGCAATGAGTCCGGGCGGGCGGTGTGAACCCGCAGCAAGTATGATGAGATCATGGAAGGATTCTCTCGAGGGTGGTGGGAGGCACATTGTGGCCACATCGGAGGTGACAGCAAAGTCGGTGTATAAATGCGAGGGGGAGGGTGTCGACGTGTACATGTCTTAATCTGTGATTAGGGGAAAGATTAAATAAAGAAGCTTATCGAAGAGCAGCAGTAGCCGAAAGAAAAACGAAGAAGAGGATTCCTCAGCAGAATTTTTTCCCGTCGATTCGATTCGTTCACGGCGATCGATTTGCTCGGTACTCCTTCGCATCCTCTTTCGTTGCAATCCGCGCTTTTTTACCGGTCTTTTACTCGATCGATCTCTCCACCTTCTGTTTGCTAGCTTTCTTGGCAGCTTTTTCTTCGAGATAGCATCCCTCCAGATTGCGCGAACTCGTTGAGAATGAAATTTCCTCGTCGTAATCGTTGCGTTGATGCTTTCCTTTTTCTGTGTTCGTCTACCAGGTCGCATTTTGTGCAGGAAGGGTACTCGACTGCGGAGCTAACAAAACTGGGGCCTTTTTGGAAGTAGCGGAGCAATGAATGACTTCGCTCGGATAGAAGCACGAAGAAAAAAGACTGAACACGTTTTTGTCTTTGTCACTCTCTAACAAGGATTGCTAGCCGGAAAACAATAAGCCCAAATGACCAGATTGTTCTTGAACGATGCTGGGACTAGCATAAGCATCGATTCAGTAACTATAATGCGAAACATTTCCCTCAATTATTTCCGTTAAAGTGGCGGCCGTAGTCGTAGCAATGGCTACAGATGACAGTCCTGCTCCATCTTCCTCGATTCCGTTGTCTGCAGAGGCTCCTGTTCAGGCCCTCCCCATTGACGGGGTCGAAGGTGACGATGAGTACGATGACGACGATGAGGATGCCGGCTCAGATCCAGAGGATGGAGAAGAGGAAGAGTCTTCCGACGAAGAAGAACCGCGCCTCAAATATCAGAGAATGGCAGGCAGTGTTCCTTCTTTACTTTCCAATGATGCGGCATCTTGCATTACTGTTGCTGAGCGGATGATCGCTTTAGGGACTCACGACGGCACAGTACATATTTTGGACTATCAGGGCAATCAGGTCTCTTAATCGCTTTTGCATTTTGTTCGTTCTGCAGCTCAACGGCATGATTATGAGGCCATAGAAGCTCGATCATACGTCTCATCATCGTGCTCTCTAATAAGATACTAGTCAGGACAATGGCTGATATGTGTGAATGGTCCTCCTTAAGAAAATTTGGGCTAGGCATATAGTTATGGATGTAAGAGTTGTGCCTTGGAGCCTAGGGCATCGTTTGTGGGTAGCTTGCGGTGGTATAGGACGGTAGAGGTAACAGATTCTTGATTATAATTCCTGAATACTATTTAAGTCAATGTGTGATCCAGAGGTGACTGACGTATCAGAATCTCTAATGTAGGATCATGTGTATATCGGAACTACCAGAGGTTTTTCTTTGAAGGTCAGCTTGATGTGAATAACTTATCAGAATCTGTAATGTATGATCATGTGTATTATTGGAACTACCACAGATTTTTATTAGAAGGTCAGCTTGATGGGGATTAAATGCCGATCTCTATGAGAAAGGACTACTTGTCAAGCCACGTGTTGACTTCGGGGGTGATTATCTGAAGGACTCAGCCCTCAAACCAACCCTAAATTCAGAAGCCCTATATCTGGTTTACTCCTTGGACTTTATCCTTGGGTGCTAAATTGGTTTATTCCGGAACCTACAAAAGCGACCTCCTCTCATAATCATAAAAAGGGCCCTACAAGCTCTGCTTTTAGGAAAAAGCCATTTAAGTCAGAGTTTTAGATCCTCTCTTTTTACAGGAGACACTATAACCATGCCAAAATCTTCATAACTTGATTGTCCATGCGCTCAGGTGTTTAGCATGTAGATAATTGGCACAAATTTTTGAAAGGACATTTATCAATACAAAACCATGTGCACTATTCCTAATTTCCCAATTCCAATATTGGAAACCTGAGCTTGGCTTTGATACATGTAAAACGTCACCATGTGGATTGGCATATTGTTAGTTTACAATACACAGAATGGATCATGGGTTGCTACTTTGTTCTCACGTGCTGCGCTGTGGAAGAGTAAAATTCTTGTCTTTGATGTTTTATTTTATGCAGGTCAAGGAGTTTGCTGCTCATGCAGCTACTGTGAATGAGCTTAGCTTTGATGCTGAGGGTGAGTACATCGGAAGCTGCTCAGATGATGGATCTGTTGTGGTGAATAGCCTCTACACTGATGAGAAGGAGAGATTTGATTATCATCGGCCCATGAAGGCCGTGGCACTCGATCCTCAGTATGCTCAGAAGTCATCAAGAAGATTTGTGGCCGGAGGCTTAGCTGGACAGCTTGTGCTAAATGCCAAGGGTTGGTTTGGTTATCGAGAGCAGGTTAATTGGATTCTTTGATGCATTGTTCTTCTTTAGTTGGAAGAATCAGTTGATGTTGTTTAATTATCTCAGTTTTAATAATTATTCTCATAGTTGATGTCTCGAACAGGTCTTACATTCACAGGAGGGTCCTATTCATGCTGCAAAATGGCGGACTAGTTTGATAGCATGGGCAAATGATGTTGGCGTGAAGATCTATGACACAGCTAGTAATCAACGATTGACATACATAGAGCGGCCACGAGGTAGTCCACGTGCTGAGCTCTTACGTCCCCATCTGGTGTGGCAGGTTAGTGTTAGCTCAACCCCTTTGACATTTATCCAGGCTCTTCTAGGCTATAGTTAGGTTTGGCTGTTTTTTCACATTGGTGTTTTGAATGGTCAGGATGATACATTTCTGGTCCTTGGGTGGGCTGACACTATAAAGGTTGCAGCTATTCGAACAAAGGATGCCAACCATGCTGACAGATCTGCACCTGGGACTTCTAGTGCAGGCAGTAAAAGCACATCTAGTGCTGGTGTAAAATATGTTGAAATTGTTGCTGCTTTCCAGACAGAGTATTATATATCAGGAATTGCTCCTTATGGCGATGCTTTGGTTGTCCTGGCTTACATACCTGAAAAAGAAGGAAACCCTGCTGATTCATCAGATTCGATTTCTTCTAGGCAGGTGATTTTAAACTTGCATTCACTCATTTACCTTATCTGCTTTGATTTTTCCTTCTTCTCATATAATAATAATGGCCTTTTCTTTCTGTTATCTTCCTATAAGTGCAGTATGAGAATGACCACCTTTAATTTATTTTGAAGCTGCATGGCTGCCACATGTCGATTGCATGCAAGCTCTTTCAATTAAACATGCTCCACTTAGCCCAAACGAGCGGTGAAGGCCACAACCTCCAACACCCTCTTGTGGACAAACCCTGTTGCAAACAAATGCGACCAATTGATCAAACTTGACCACGACCAAACCACAAGGCCGGGCCAATGAAATGCCAGCCGCCACCATATGCCACGTGGGTAGCATGTCTGCCAACGAGCACAAGAGGTCGCGTCAGGGAGTCATCAAGAGCCGCCGTCGCCGTCTCACGAACCATTACAAGTCACTCTTCAAAGTCACTTATATGGATCGCGATAATCCACCACCAAAGTTTGGGCCTGCCACGTGTGGCGCACGCAACAGCTGCATACACAATTCACAGTCTGCAACTGCTCTGATACCAACTGATTAAACCTGACCATGACCAAACCACAAGGCCGGGCCAATCAAATGCCAGCCGCCACCAAATACCACGCAGGGAGCACGTCTGTCAGAGACCACAAGAGGGCACGTCAGGGAGTCATCAAGAGATGCCATCGCCGTCTCACAAGCCATCACAAGTCGCTCTTCAAAGTCACTGACATGGATCGCGATAATCCGCCACCAAAGTCTGGAGCTGCCACGTGTGGCGCACGCGACAACTGCGTACACAGTCCGCAGTCTTCAATTGCTCTGATACCATGTTGGCAGCCAGTGCATGTCTGCCATGTGTCATCGAGTGCAGGGGGCCAAATTCCCTGCCTCCTAGCCACGCTAGCTCCCTCTCCTCCCAAAATATCCTGGTGAACATAAGAGAGGAGGGTCTCAACGAGGCATTATATTCAAGGCCACAATGGCCACATTTTTGCTATGGGACCAAAGTCCCCAAACACCACGTGTAAATTGCGTGCAAGCTCCCTCACTTAAACATGATCCACTCAGCCCAAACGAGGGGTGAAGGCCACCACCTCCAACAATAATGTCATTCCCTTTATCACTGAGGAAAGAATGAAAGTCAGTGTAATGTGTTCTTTTGAGTACAATTTGCGATTTCAGATTGAAATACAAATAAAGTGAGGTGGAAAGTTTATGCTGCTGGCATTCGTGATTTGAAGATTGATACATTGATTTTGATGAATAAAGATGCTTACTTTTCCTCCTTGTGGACAACTTGATCACTTGCACTAGCTAAAAGATTGTGACTTTATAATGCCCGTGGTGTGCAAAAACGGACTCCTCATCCTATCACCTTGTTGCACTGTGAAGAGTGGTACAAGTACTCTGCCACCTGGCGTGTAGCTCCAATTTGGCACACTTGTACTGGCTAGCTAACCACGTTGAATCTTGCCACAGCTCCCCAAAGTTCTCAATGGAGGCGAGCTGCTCTGTGTGTGTGTGTGCGTGTGGGTGTGTGTGTAACATGCAATGGTAATCTAATCGTGTAATCACAACAAGAGCTTTTTAAACCTTTAGTAAGGAATTAGCGTTATGCACCATAGAAAGAAAGAAAGAAAGTTTATTAAAGTCTTCGGAAGACCGATGGGTCTATGAGACTGTGAAAATCTTGATACAACGAGCTGTGGTAGTGGAGCTACTAAACGAGCGTCCATACCAATGCAAAATGCAAAAATTGCAAAAAATGCAGAATGGCAGCACTAAGTCCTAAGTACAACATAGTCATGTCGATGGTCGACTATATATCAATCTCAGCATCATCATCAATATCATCATCATCCCCAGCAACAGCAAGATATCAGGATGGATGAGGCAGTGGAGGCATGAAGTCGGCAATAGAGTGCTGTCGGCCACTCAGAGGTGCGGTCCTGGCACGTCTCGTGGTCGTAGCTCTGCGTCTAATCAGGGCTACTGTGACCCCCGTCGGTCGGGCTCCAACTCTAAACAAGGAGGGGATGTCTCCAAGTGTGATCTGTGTGTCGACCCTCTGTCTGAGCTGTCGGGTCACGGGCTCCGGGTCACGGGCATGTCGAGGCCTCGTCTCGTTGGGGTCCATGTGATCTACCTGAAAGAACTCCGTGATAGAGCTCTGAGAGGGATCAACCGAGGAAGAAGTCTGCTCCTGTCTCCGTGCTCGGAGTATCCTCTCGCGGTGTCTAAGTGCCTCATGAATGAAACCTGCCAAACATCGCTGGTCTGGGTAGGAGAGGAAATGGGCTAAAATCCCATAACTATCTCTGAAGAGGCAATGGAAACATCCTCGGATCTCATAGTACATAGGACACCTAAAGATGAAATGCTCCTCTGTGTGCATATGTGCCGCTCCCTGGGTAGTCGCTCTGCTCTGCCGCTCTCGATGCGAAGTCTGTGTGAAGAGACCCGGAACTGCCCAAGAGAGATCCTCATCGAGTGGGGTAGGTGAATCTGTGTGTATCCTGGTGGGTCAATGAAACCCTCCGCTATGATATGTAAGAAGTGATCTCTGTAGAAGCTAAGCTTCACTGGGAGTTCACTCGGTTCCAACCAGGTCCGAAAAGTGTGTAGCTATAGTAGATCCTCACGGATAACCTGGTTGACCTCATGTGATAAGAGGGGAGAGAACGGAGCATCCATGCTATACTGGAAGGGAGGTAGTCTATCCATGTGGAGCCCCAGTTGCTCAAACCATCTCTCTGTACGTGCATACCAGTACCTTTGATCTCCTCCTTTTGCAAGTGCCATAGAAGAGGATAGAGCTATCCATGGTAGCCTGCTACGCCCCGAGGTATAATCCCCATATTCCCTAACTCGGTACAGATATGTGATGACCTGAAATGCAGCATCTAGCTGTAAAGGGGGTGACCCAAACTCAGCCTGAATGATCTGGTGAGGAACGGATGACTTACCACGAATCATCCGTGATAGCATGAGAACGTGTAGCCGCTCCACACGGGCCCACTCTGTATCCGACAAGTCTGGTCCCCAACAAGGACTGTCGTACATCCCCGCTGGGCGAGCCAATGAGTCAAAAAGCAACCCTTTGGTGCGTGGATCCTGAAAGTGTGAGCGGAAGCACTGCCTCTCTAGCCTGGCCAATGAGGCATACCCTCTACTCAAGCGTGCCTGCATCGCGGGTCTCATAGTGAAGCTCGGTCCGGAGAAGATAACCCCAAGATAAGTGTATGATGAAACTATCTCAACAGATGACCCCGCAAATGTGAACTGCTCCTGACGCATGATGGCTCGAGATGTATTGAAGATCATGACCTTGGTTTTACCTAGGCTGACCTTCAAATCATGAGACTCACAAAATGACTGTAGTGCGTCTAGGTGTCTTTGAAGCCCCTCTGCTGAGGAAGACAAGAGAGCCACGTCATCTGCATAGAGCAAAATCTGGATCAGCGTGCGCGCAAGAGAGCAACCTACACCCCCCTGTGTCTGCATCACTGTCTCAAGCTCGTCAATGTAGAGGCCAAACAAGGTAGGCGACAAAGGACACCCTTGTTTGACCCCGATGGTACTCATGATCTCATCTGTCCACCCGGATCCTACTCGAACTCTGCCAGAAACTCTCTCGTAAAGTGCCATGACAGCCCAAATGATCTCCTGGACATAACCCAAGTCTTGTAGGCGTCGTCTGAGGCGGGCTCTCGGGACCGTGTCAAATGCCTTGCGAAAATCCACAAAGCAACAATAAACCCTCTGCTTCCGTGACCTCGTCTCCTCGATGATACATCTGAGCGTTAGAATGTGGTCCATGGTTCCATGATCACGCCGGAATCCGGCCTGTCCTGCTGCTTTGAGTCCTCGACACTCTGCAAGTCTGCTAACCTCGGAGTCAAGTACTGATGCATAAATCTTGGACATGACATGTCCAATCATAATGGTCCTGTAGTTCTCCGGGCTCATGTACCGATTGGGTAGAGAGAATGGAGTCGACAACCGATTGGGTCCCTGTACCCACTGAGGGCCCCCCCCCCCCAATCAGGGGAGAATTTGCTTTATACGTGGAGAACTGAGAGATACAAATAACACTCTTCGAGAGAGCACAGAAACACGCTTCTGAAGAGTACAGTGTGCACACGTCTTGCAGACCCAAAGATCTGAGCGGCAACACTGACAAATACCGAGACCTTGATGCTGTCCACACTGATAATGTAGGGCACTTTTGCAAGGCAAGGAAAAGGCTTGTGCTGTCCACCGGGATGCAAGGTTATTGTGTGAGTGAGAGAGTGAAAGCTAGGAGTAATAGATTCTAAAGAGAGCTGAGAGATGATTGAAATATAGAGCTGAGAAGATGACTGAAATATAGAGCTGAGAAGTGAACTGTGCA
Source organism: Dipteris shenzhenensis (assembly GCF_047967505.1). NCBI lineage: Eukaryota > Viridiplantae > Streptophyta > Polypodiopsida > Gleicheniales > Dipteridaceae > Dipteris > Dipteris shenzhenensis. The sequence goes on along the minus strand of NC_141607.1, from coordinate 33,005,734 downwards.
AAACGGTAAAGAGAGCTGAGAGATGACTGAAATATAGAGCTGAGAATTGAGCTGTGCACAATTGTAAAGAAAGCTGTACAGAGCTGCTGAAACAGAGCGCTTGTGAAGAGTACAGTGTGCACCCGTATTGCAGACCCAAAGATCCAAGAGGCAACGCCGACCAATACCGAGAGGTTGATGCTGTCCACACTGACAATTTAGGGCACTTCTGCAAGGCAAGGAAGAGGCTTGTGCTGTCCACCGGGATGCAGGGTTACTGTGTGAGTGAGAGAGTGAAAGCTAGGAGTAATAGATTCTAAAGAGAGCTGAGAGATGACTGAAATATAGAGCTGAGAAGATGACTGAAATATAGAGCTGAGAAGTGAGCTGTGCAAAACTGTAAAGAGAGCTGAGAGATGACTGAAATATAGAGCTGAGAAACGACTGAAATATAGAGCTGAGAATTGAGCTGTGCAGAACTGTAAAGAAAGCTGTAAAGAGCTGCTGAAACAGTACCCTAACCTTACTCCGTTTGCTGGTCCAAATCCTCAACTTTGGTGCTGCATATACACCTTCCAAACAGGCTGAACTGAAGGCCAAAAGCTGAGGCTGATCAGGGCCAACTCCGGAAGTGTTCAGGGCTGCACACAAGAGGGTGGAGGGGAGATATTGGAGTGCTGAAGGCTTGGGGAGTTGAGTGGGAAATGAGGGCATGGAGGCCTCCTTTATATAGGGTGGAAGGGCTGAGGCAACCAGCCCAAAATGGCCGACTTTTTAGTTGGTTATTTTGGAGCTGGTTGGCTGGTCCCTTGGCCCCATAAAAGGTGGCCTAGGGAGGGGTGTAGGGTAGCCTATAAAGGCAGTCCTTCCCCTGCCACTTCCCTTCAATTGTTCCAGCCTTGAGGGGGCCTAAAAGGGCTCCTATCCTAGGCTGGACCTAAACCTATCTTTAATTCTAAGACGGAAACACTACCCTAATGTTCTCCAGTGGGTATTAGTGAACAAGGACTGATCTATCTAACTTGACGTAAGGTTGAGAGACTGACTTACGTAGCTTGTGCCTGATTGTCCGTGGACAAGGGCTTACAAAGGGGTCACATCATATGACAAAATCTCCTATTAGGGAACTATTAGGCACTTGTCGATGTAGCCAGTGTGTCACATTGCATCCAAGTGCATAGGTGCATGTGACATTCCCTCCTTAACTTGGCGGTAGGTTGATTGCTTCCAAGTAGTCCGTGAAAATTTGTGGGAACTCCTGGAAAAAGTCTTCGTCCAACCACACTACTTCATGGATACCTCGATCACGGAACTTGCTGTAAAACTCCTGGATCCTGCGTCCTGACCCATGCTTGAATTTATGAAGAAGGATCTGCTCTGGTTGCAAAACTTCGGCTTCATCAAGAACTTGAGGTTGCTGCTCGTCAGAAATCTTGGTAAGAGGAGGTGCAAAATACGGCTTCAACCAAGCTATATGGAACACATTGTGCATAGTCCAACTATTCGGAAGACGTAACTTCATTGAGACATCATTGATCTTTTGAATAATAGGGAATGGTCCGAATCTCTCGAAAGACAGCTTAGGGCATCGCTTGCCCTCTTTGCTTGATAATTCATAAATACACCCATTGACCCATCCAAACGCCGCTTCATAAGGTGTGCGACGAATGCTTGAAGAATAGGTATTGTTCAAGATGGCCTGCACAAGCGGAAGAAACTGCTCCCACTTTCCCTAAGCATCATGACAATATGATTTTAAAATATATAACACCATACCATTATACTTTTCTGTCTCTCCATTCGATTGCAGATGGAAAGCATTGGACATTTGTAGCTTATACCAAAATTATCAAACAAGGCTCGCCGAAAATAGACGTGAATTTGGAGTCCCTGTCGGATGTGATGGTCCTTGTGGGATACCAATACTTTATGAACAAACGAGCTACGTCTTCAACGTTGGCCGTCTACTTGCAGGGAATAAGTACACAATATTTACTAAAGTGACAAACAATAGTAAGACATTGAGTGTCTCGCGTACCTACGGATGCTAGAAGTGGTTCCACGAAGTCTATACCTATGTCTTGGAAAGGACCATCGGGTATTGGCAATGGCATAAGTAAGCAAGCCCCCTTCTTGTGGGAAGCCTTGACCTTTTGGCATATCTGACAATTCTGAACATAGCCGTATACGTCCTTCCGCATCTTTGGCCAATAGAATAGCGCTCTAACTTCTATAAAGTACCATTGATAGCGCTATGACCATCGGTGAGGACGTCATGGGCATCATGGAGAAGCAACTGCCATTTGTCTTTGAGTACACGTAATATTTTCTTATAGAAAAGCCAACCTTCCTCTACTGAGTAATGGCCTGGAGCAAGCTTTGTGGCTAACTGGAACTGGGTGCCAAACTCTTCTGATTCCGCGTATTGTGCCTTCATACCATCAAGATCTTTTCCTTTGATTTCGAGTACAGTGGCCTTCTCAATGGTCTGGATTGAACCTTTCCGACTTTGATCGTCGGCAACGGGGTTGTTTTTGCCGAGGACATAATCATTCCTCCCAAATTGCTGGAATATTTGGCTCCGCCGTTGTTGCTGATCACTCCATTGTGAACTAGGCATTGTCTGAAGCCACTTAAGGGCTTGGTGATCTGTCTTGACTTTGAAAGTCTGTTCGTAGAGGCCTCCAATGGTTTAATGCTTGGATGACACCGAGCAGCTGTCTATCATAAACTGAATAGTTATTTTTGGCATCGTTGAGGTTTCTGTTGTAATATGCCACGGGTCTATCCTCTTGCTGTAAAACTGTCCTAATGGCGACATTGCTAGCGTCTGTGATTACCAAAAATGGATCATCCCAAGAGGCGATCTTCATAACTGGTACTGTTGTGGCCGACGGTTGCAAGTCATGGAGGCCTGCAAAGCTTTGCCTGTAACTTGAATCTTTTGTCTGCCTGTCTTTAGTCCCTTTAATAGGTCTGTAAGAGGGGTTGCATGTGTTGAGAATGTCACGATCTGTGACGTATTCCTTTCTCTATTTCTAGACTTATGGATGGTTTGATGAATGGACACTTGTGGAAGGGTATGCCCTTTCGACGGGACACTTGCCCTTTCGACGGGACACTCCCTAATGAGGCATAACCCTTCACAAGAGACATTCTAATGAAGAGACATTCCTATTGTAATGTACCCTCTCATCAAGGGTCACACCCTTCACAAGGGGTACACACCTCTTCATGCACATACCCTTTGGAGTACACACCTTTTCATGTGTGACTCTTCACTCTCTATATAAGAGAGGCCCAATTGTATGGATGACAATCACATCCACCCTACAGACATTCAAGCAATACAATTATTCCTTGTTCTCTGCTATCTCAGTCTCTTTTCTGTTCCTTAGCACAGTTCTAAATATAGTAAATCTAGGATTTCTTACAGTGGTATCAGAGCAAAATTCGCTCCTGCCTGTAGGAAATGCCCCCCACCTTCTAGCGCTGATCTGATACATTTTTGCCGCTAGAAGGACATCCGTGCACATTGTGCATGGAAGAGATGGAGAGGATGAGCATAAAATTTTTAAACGCCTACCCGGCCTAAAGTCATCCTGACCTCTCCATCTCCCTCACATCACAAGTTGATGTGAATGGACACGACCAAAATCGTGTCCTTTCAGGTGCTTGGGCTGTCCCAAAACCAAGGGACGCACCTTTTCCACCATGGGACACACCTTTTGGTGACGAGTCTCGACTCCTCACTCATGGGACATACCCCATCGTGGGCAAATGGACTACCTATTCATGCAGGGTCGCACCCCTTTTAACAATAGGGACATATCCCCTCATGAACAGGTGCACCTATTCCAAGGGTCACACCCCTTCGAATAGGCACACCTCCTAGGCCCCAAGTACCTACAAAAGGGTACCTAGAGGGGTAAAAAAGGGAAAAAAAATTAAACCCATCCCCTACCCCTAGGTTCACCCTAGCTACCCTAGGGTTAACTAAACCCCCAAATTAATTTTTGGGCAACTAACCCATTGGGCAGCCCCCAACGAAAAGAGGCGAACCTCTTTATTGCACCGTACGGATCTCGAGACACCCTGCGCAGCCAGCCGTACAGCCCTGCGCAACCATTTCCGTACATCCCTGCGCAGCCAGCCGTCCAGCCAACCGTACAGCCAGCCGTACAGCCATTCACGCTGCCAGCTGTACAGCCGTACAGCCTGCGCTGCCAGCCCCTGCTTCGCCATTCACGCTGCCAGCCCTCTTTGCTGCCAGCCCTTGCCTCGCCATTTTCGCTGCCAGCCCTGCATCGCTATTTCGCTGACAGCCCCCTCGCTATTTGCAGCCCTAGCCTTGCCCATTGCGGCCCTGGATACCTGCCATTTCCTGACAGCCTGCAGCCCTTCCCTTGTTTCGCCATCTTTGCCCTGCCAAATCAGCACCAGTTGCAACTATTCTCGCGATGAAGACAGCCCGTTGACAGCCCGGACTAGACAAGCCTCGAGCACTCCTCGCAAAACACTGCAACATGGACCTCCGGACAACGATTTGCAGCCTTCTTCTACGCAATAACTTGGCAGATTAAAGTATTGCCAGGTGGAGTCTTTCCAATCTGCTTTTTAAGGATTCTCTTTAACAAATTACAGCAAATGAAAGAATCCACATTAAAGCATGGAAACCCCTGGTAATTCACCCGGCCTTTCAAGGACACCTCAGGCATCTGCTACTACACAATATCGTGTTCAAATTGCACAGCCAGCCCATTTTGGAGCCTTTGCATCTTGGGTCTTCTGTGTCACGTGCCCTCCGAGTGACTTGGATCACATCCTCTACCTTCTGCGTGAGGCACCTCAGTTACATTATTTCCTCAGCACAGTACAGGTTGTGTTCCACGAGACACGAAGATATCCGGAACACGATATTCCTCAGGAGTTTGCTGTTCATTTTTGGAGAGAATTTTACCCTCCACCTTCGGCATCTCCAGGGTACTCTCCATCTCCTTCAGCTCCCAGATATCCTCCTCTACAGGTTGTACCTTCTCCAAGTCAGTATTTACATTCTGAAGGCACTCCCTCTCCTGGATATCCTCCACTTTCGACAGCAGCTCCTTATCCCTTCAGATCCGTGGACTCTGCTACCTACCCCTGTCCTATCACGAGCAGTAACACCATTTTCAGAATCTCCAGTGTTACCTCCGACAGGATCTCCCTTACCAGATTTCCACGGGTGGTTCCATCCTGCTTCGCCTGCCCCCTCCAACATGAGCAACCTCAGGGAGCAGCCCGAATCCTCTTCCAGGAATGGTACAAACTAGAGCGCAAGTTCGCGCTTTTCTCACAGGGATCTCCGACATGTCGCACCGCTCGCGTGAAGCCTCTCCAGAGATTAAAGAATCAAGTCCCAAAAAGACCCCTGAAGGCAACGTCCAAAGTGAATCACTATTGCAACTTCAAATATCTCAGCTTCAGGACAGCATCTCCGACTTGGTTCAAAAAGTTCAACACATACAGAGGATGACGTGACGCAACCAGACGACGATGCGGACTCTTTCCCACCAGAGGTAGAAAACACTGAACTACGTGCTCTCTACCGATTACTTCAAGCTTCCAAAACTAAACGACTTGACGTCAAACTTCCGGAAGCCTACACTGGTCAACGCAATCGCCGAACAGTTGACCAATGGCTCGCTAAAATGCGCATGTATTTTGACAGTGTTGACCTCACAGAAGGCAAAAAGATCGCCTTGGTAGTCTCCCTCCTGAAGGATACAGCATTTCTATGGTGGCAAAGACGCTTAAAGGACGGAAAAAGTGTGTTAACATGGGAACGTTTTGAACACGTGCTCCGTAAGCAGTTTGTACCTGCCAATGCGGACTTCCAAGCACGTTCAAAACTCCGACAGTTGGAGCAAACGGGTTCCCTGTCTTCCTACATCTCTCAGTTCACCACATTGGTGCTAGAGATTGATGGTTAACTGAGGATGGTCGCCTTCATGCTTTCATCTCAGGCCTAAATCCCTCGTTACGCATTGATGTTCTTAAAGCAAACATCACCACCACAGATGGCGCTATTGCTTACGCAGAGCACATTACAGATTTCCTAAACACAGGGAAGCAGAGTGCTAATCGCACACAGAACTCTCCTATGGCCAAAGGTGCTCGCCCTCAAGATAACACCAGATTTCGAAAAAACTTCGGTAATCAAGGTCAGCGACAGTCTCAAGATCCCCAGAAGCCTCAGAAATCATTTGCTGGATTCCAACAGAAGCACTCCCCCAAGGATCGTGTTTCTTCTTCTTCACAAAGTCATTACCAACATCCCCAACATAAAGGTGCGGCCACTGACAAGAAGAACAACTCCAGCTCAAAAGGACTTTGTACCATCTGTACCGGCGACCATAGATGGTTCGATTGTCCCAAGCGACCAAAGCAAAATTCCAATATGGAACCTAGCACTTCCCAGAAAGAAGATGCTACCTCAGCACAAGACAAGAAAGGCAAAGCTGTTCGAATGGCGAATACCATCCACCTGAGCCTTGCCAGCAACCCCGAACCTTCCCTGGCTACTCAAGTACTTTGTGTTCAAGGATCGATTCGTGAAACAAGGGTCACTATCCTCATCGACAGTGGCTGTTCTCATAATTTCCTAGCCAGTTCTGTGGTCGATAAACTTCGGTTGACCACCAGTCCTAGTCTCATGGACTATCAGATTGAACTCGCAAATGGAACAACTTTCTTGTGCAACACCAGGATCAAAAACTTGTCTTTTCGCATCCAACATTATACGGATAAGTTGAACTTCGACATTATGCCTCTTTCTCGGTACGATGTCATACTCGGACAACAGTGGCTATACGATTATGATCCATCAATCAGCTTTCGCAGCCATACTATCCACTTTGTCCACCAGGGAAAACTTATTGAGCTAACTGGTTCTAGGGATTCTCCTTCAACCCCAGTTGCCTCTTCCCTACAAGTAAAGAAGTGGGTTCGTAAACGCCAAGCAACGACTTCACTTGTGTTGGTTACGGCAGTAGAGGAGACACCAACAAAGGATCCTCCTGAATACCTCAACCAACCTTTTTTCCAGCCTTACCTGGATCTTTTTCCACAAGAATTGCCAAAAAAGTTACCACCTCGACGACCAGTGGATCATCCAATCGAACTTATTCCCGGCAGTAATCCACCGTCGAAACCTCCTTATCGGGTTTCTTACACTCAAAATGAAGAAATCCAAAGACAGGTCACCGAACTACTCGACAAAGGTCACATTCGGCCTAGTCGCAGCCCTTTCGGATCTCCTGTACTACTTGTGGAAAAAAAGAATAAGTCAATGCGCCTCTGCATCGACTACCGAGCCCTCAACAAGCTCACTATCAAAAACAAGTATCCATTGCCTCGCATCGATGACCTCTTCGATCAACTTCTACATGCAACACAATTCTCCAAGATTGATCTTCGTTCAGGTTATCATCAAATTCGTATATGAGAAGGCGATGAGTACAAGATAGCTTTTCGAACAAAGTATGGCCACTATGAATGTTTGGTCATGCCTTTTGGGTTAAACAATGCCCCGGCCACATTCATGACATTAATGAACGACATCTTCAGGCCTTTCCTCGATAAGTTCGTCATCGTTTACCTCGATGACATCCTCGTTTTCAGCAGATCCCTACATGAGCACAAACAACATCTACACCAAGTTTTTGAAGTTCTTCGCGCAAATTCTCTCTACATCAACATTGAGAAGAGTGAGTTCTTCAAGACCCAACTTGAATATTTGGGACATGTTATTTCCGCTCAAGGCATCTCTGGGGATCCCAAGAAGGTCGAGGCAATCCGAAACTGGCCTACTCCAAAGAATGTTCATGATGTCCGCTCTTTTCTCGGATTGGCAAACTTTTACCATACAAAGGTCTATCAGTTTTCCGAAATCGCAGCTCCTATGTCCGAATTATTGAAAAGCACAGCAATTTTTCAGTGGCTTCCCGAAATAGAGTATAGTTTCCAACAACTCAAGCAAGCACTCACTACCACACCAGTTATGGCTATTGCTGACCCCAACCTTCCATTTGAGGTCATGACCGACGCTTCCGACATCGCTACAGGAGCAGTCTTGATGCAAGAAGGCAGAGTTATTGCTTTTGACAGCCATAAACATTCTGATATCCAAACCCGATATCCGGTCTATGATAAGGAGTTTCTTGCTATTGTACATGCTTATCGCTCTTGGAAACATTATCTCATGGGAGCCGACTCTGTGGTCAAAACGGACCATCACTCTTTAAAGTACATCTTTACTCAGCCAGTCATGAACGCTCGACAAGCACGCTGGGTTGAGTTTTTGGCCAACTTTCACATGACCATTGAGTATATACCAGGACTACGCAATGTAGTTGCAGATGCTCTCAGCAGGTTACCTCTAGCATCAGCCATGGTAATCTCTACATTATCTGTGGATGTTCCGAATTCATTCAAAGGAAAGTATTTCAATGATAAAGACTTCGGCACCGCAGTACAGGTTCTTTCCAAATATCAACCTTCGACTTCCGAACAAAAGATTCTCATCCTATTCTTATACGGACGACCTTCTGTATTATCAAGATCGCGTCTGTGTACCACATGACAAGGATGTTCGACGTCTTTTGTTAAAAGAGCATCATGTAGTTCCTTATGCTGCCCATCCAGGCATCAATAAGACTTATCGGTTACTCAGTGCAACATACTACTGGCCTCAGATGAAAAGAGATGTCATCAAAATGGTTACATCTTGCTTATCATGTCAACAAATGAAAGCAAGTCGACGACTTCCAACATGACTTCTTCAGCCTCTTCCAGTTCCAACTGAAAGGTGGGAAAGTATTTCCATGGATTTCATTACAACACTACCACGATCTTCCCGAGGTAACACTCAGATTATGGTAATTGTTGATCGCTTGTCCAAAATGGCACACTTTGTTGCTTGCAAAAGCAGTGCACAGGCCCCGGACATAGCCAAACTCTTTATACAACACATCTTCCGACACCATGGATTGCCCAAGAATATCATATCCGACAGAGATCCTAAGTTTACCAGTCACTTTTGGATTTCCCTGTTCGAATCTTTGTGTACTACTCTACTGTTCAGTTCAGCTTACCACCCAGAATCAGATGGCCAGACTGAAAGAGTCAACCAAGTTCTGGAAGAAATGCTTCGACATTATGTTCAGTCACGCCTCGCAGCCTGGGAAGAGTATCTACCACTCCTTGAGTTTGCTTATAATAACTCTTTTCATAGTGCCATCAGCATGACTCCATTCCAAGCAGCTTATGGACACACTCCGATTGTACCAACAAATTTTGTACTTCAACATCGAGTGGCCCTAGCTGATTAATTGGTTCAAGAAATGCAAGACATTCTACTACAAGTCAGGGATCATATGCGAAAAGCGCAAGAGCGGTATCAACGGTCTGCCAACAAACATAGACGTCACCTGGAATTTAACACTGGTGACATGGTGCTATTATTTGTAGCCCCACATCGCTATAAGACGGTTAAGTCTGTGTTTCCTAAGTTGCGACCAAGATACTATGGACCTTTCCGGATCGTCAAGAAAAATTCACCTTTAAGTTACAAATTGGACTTACCACCATCATGGGGTAAAATCCATCCAACATTTCATATTTCTTGGCTAAAGACGTACATTCCAGGCGATGAAGCAGTTCCTCCTGCAGGTGATTATGTCCCAGAAATCAAAGACGATTATGTTCTCCTTATTCCTGAGCGTATTCTGGACCATCGACAGCGAGAGACTCGACATCGACTTATCACGGAATTCCTTGTTCTTTGGCGAGATCTGGACGACTCCGATGCTACTTGGCAGTCTGATGAAGACTTACAGCAGTACCCTAATCTTTTACAGCAGTATTTTCAGAATCTACCATGATATTTTCTACATCAGTTCATTATCTCCACCAGGGTCTTCTTTTGAGTGGGAGGGGATGTCACGATCTGTGACGTATTCCTTTCTCTATTTCTAGACTTATGGATGGTTTGATGAATGGACACTTGTGGAAGGGTATGCCCTTTCGACGGGACACTTGCCCTTTCGACGGGACACTCCCTAATGAGGCATAACCCTTCACAAGAGACATTCTAATGAAGAGACATTCCTATTGTAATGTACCCTCTCATCAAGGGTCACACCCTTCACAAGGGGTACACACCTCTTCATGCACATACCCTTTGGAGTACACACCTTTTCATGTGTGACTCTTCACTCTCTATATAAGAGAGGCCCAATTGTATGGATGACAATCACATCCACCCTACAGACATTCAAGCAATACAATTATTCCTTGTTCTCTGCTATCTCAGTCTCTTTTCTGTTCCTTAGCACAGTTCTAAATATAGTAAATCTAGGATTTCTTACAGAGAATCCATCCATATGCGAGTTGTAGGCTTGACACAAACCCACAAAGGACCGGATCTTGTGAGCCGTTGTGGGGACAGCCCAACTGGTGATAGCTCGAGTCTTTTCTAGATCTAATCGAATCCCTTGAGCACTAATGATGTATCCCAGATATTGAATTTCCAACAACCCAAACTCACTTTTCTTTGCGTTGAGGTATAGTGGGTTATTGCGCAATAACTGTAGGGCACATCGCACATCCTTAATATGCTACTCTGCTATAGCGGAAAAGATAAGGATCTCATCTAGAAAGATGAACATGTACTTCTCGATATAATCTGCAAATACCCGAGACATCATCTTGTTGAACGTTAGCAGTGCATTCTTCAGACCAAATGGCATGACAACGAACTTGTAATGAGCTCGCTCTGTCCGGAAAGCCGCCTTTGGGATGTCAGCTTCAAAAATCCGGACTTGGTGGTAGCCACTCTTGAGATCGATTTTTAAGAAAAATTTTGCACCATTGAGTCTTTCCAAGATATACTCAATGTGGGACATAGGGAACTTGTTACTTATTGTAAGCTTGTTGAGTGCTCTATAGTCTACACATAATCGTGTAGACTTATTCTTCTTTGCCACAAATAGAATTGGTGCAGCGAATAGCAAAGATGACGGTCTAATAAACCCTGCGCGCAGTAATTCAGACAACTATTGTTCTAACTCTACCTCCATAGACTTGGGAGTCGGCTTACTTGGAGATGTGGAGTCTGGAATCAAATTGATGAGAGGGTCTTCTGGTCTGCTTAGAGGTAGCTGGGATGGCAGATCATCCCGGCGGATGATGTCTTGGAACTCTTGGAGTAGATCCACCATGGCTTGCCCCATCGAAGGAGCAGCTTGAACCGTAGTGATCTGGCACTGGACATAAACAAGTGCACACATGGCACCCTTGTGGGCGGCACAACCTGCTTGGATATGAGATATTAACGGAATCCTTGGTATGCTCTGATCCCCGCTTATCACGGCAGGCTCAGGTAAACCTTCCACAATAGTGAAGGTGTCCTGCCGTCAATCAGGTGTCGGTACATGCTCATGGAACCACTGAATCCCAAGGATCAATGTCGCATCCCATCAAAGTTGTCAGTATAAAATACCGCGTAAAAATGGCCTTCTGAACTGAAAAAGTAAGACGGATGGCCTTATGCGTGATGTGTGTGCGTAAGCCAAGTGTGAACCCGTCCACTGCAAGCTCGTGAGGCACCAGAGTGCACCCCACTGTCTTGGCAAGCCGAGGGGCGATGGCATCTTCTGAACTCCCCATATCGAATAGGACAATGAACTGATGCCCATTAATTGTGCCATGCGCTCGAATGAGTGCCTTCTTTTGGTTTGAGAGGTCGCTCTCCTTATTACCTTGAAAGACCATCGTGGGAACGACGTTCAAAGCAAGGAAGGCCTATGTGTCCAGAGCAAATGCTCCCCGTGTCGAGCGGTCTCATGGATGAAAGTCGCTATACATCTTTGATTTGGGTAGGACAAGAAACTAGATAGGGGTCCAAAACCGTCCATGAAGAGACAATGATAGCGATCTCTTATCTCATAGTATATAGGGCATTTGAAGAGGAATGCTCCTCCGAATTGATCTCCTGATGATCACATAAAATGCAGATGCGACCCTCTTTGGATGCCCTCTGCTTGTCCACTCTCAATGCAAAGTCGTCGTGATGCAACATGGAGCTGCCCGATTGATATTCTCAAGGAGTGGGGGAGATGGATCTGTGTGTGTCCTGGTGGATCAATGAAGCAGTTTGCTTAAATCTGCAAGCAATAGTCTCAAAGATGGGTCTGTGTGTATTCTTGTGGATCAATGGAGCCCTTTGTTTAAATCTGCAAGTAATTGTCTCTGTAAAAGCTGAGCTTTACAAGAAGCTTGCATAAGAGATCCTCTTAATCTGGTTCACTTCGTGATATGTGAGCGGGACAGAGAGAGCAGAACTGAGTACAGATTAGGAAGCAATCACATCAAATGATGCATTGTACTTATATAGTTGCTCCTTGGTAAAACCAAGGTCATGATCTTCAACGCATCTTGGGCAGCGATGCACAAAGGGCATTTTACCTTGGATGGGTTACCAATGGAGTTAGTTTCATCCTATACCTACCTTGGGGTCTTGTTCTCCCGGCCCGATCTTTACAATGTGACCAGCACTACAGGCTTGACTAAGCAAGGGGTACGCTGCGCTGGCCAGACTCGAGCGACAGTGTTTCACTCTCACTTTGAGTACCCTCAGACCAAGTCTCTCCTCTTTGACTCTCTGGCTCGACCCGCAGGTATGTATGGCAGCCGTGTTGGGGTCCTGGTCTATCAGATGGAGTGGGATTGAGTTGAGAGGCTTCCATTCACATCAGATAGTTCTGGCTGAGCTTGGGGTATCCCCACTACAGCTCGATGCAGCATTCTAGGCCATCACATTTCTCTTCCGCATTCGGCAATATGGATCTTGCACCACAGGGCAAGGTAGGCTTCCTTGGTTGGCTTTATACTCCTCCATGACGCTCACAACAGAGGGGGACTAGAGGTATTGGTATGCCCATACTTGCAGATGGCTTGAGAGCCTTGGGCTCAACATAGACATGCTACTCCCATTCCAGTATGGTGTTGAGGCCCCCTCTATCCGCTCACGTGAGCTTCCTGTGAAGCTCAGCTTCTACAAAGACCACTGTCTATGAATCTCAGAGGAGGGCTTCATCGACCCATCGGGGTACACACGGACCACCTCCCCCATTCCATGAGGATTTCGATTGGGTAGTTTCGGGTCTCATCACACCGCCTCCATATAGAGAGTAATCGAGCAGAGGGCATACCTAGAGAGAGCCACATTTGCACCTTGTGCGACTCCTGGGAGATTGAGTTAGAGGAGCATTTCGCCTTCAGGTGTGCATTAAACTACGAGATCAGAGGTTGATACCACTGCCTTTTTAGAGATGGCTTTGGCTCCCTACCCAATTTTCTATCTTACCTAGACCAGAGATGCTTGGCAGCCTTCATTCATGAGGCCGTACGACACAGGGAGCGGTTGCTCAGAGCATGTAGGGGGGTTCATGACACACATCCAAACTCCACCCAGAGCATGATCACTGAGTTTTTCCAGCCAGACAGGATTGAGTAGCAGGATTCACAGAGACGGCGGTCTCGGGGACCCGAGCATGAGTCAGAGGCACATCAGACTCACCAGCGCACTAAGACATGGATCACGCTAGGGGACCTTGCGTCCATGCTTACTAGACCCGATGCCCGACTCACAGGAGTGACTATGGCAATCGTTTGTCGCAGGGCTACAGCCAAGAGACTTCAGTGAGCTGCCCACGCCGACAGCTACCAGCGCCCTATCACAGGGTTTTTGCAGCCTCACACATCGACGCCCCCAGTCTAGGGCTGGCACTCTTGTTGGCTTCCACTCAGAGAGCTTGTCCCTTCTATGTACCGATGCCGTTATGGGCAGGGTTATGGATATTGGATTTTGGTTATGGATGCCCCTTTAGTGCAGCACTCATCAGTTCATTGTATCAGCTTCTTTTAGTCTCATAGACCCTTTTTGGTCTTCCAAAGACTTTTAATAGACTTTCTTTCTTTCTCTTATCCGTTTGGACTCCTCTATATTGCAAACACCCCCAAGTACTAATTATTCTATACCCCACTAACTTGACCAACTTTTGGTTGGAATGATTATCTAACTGATCTCTTTGATAATATGATTATCTAACTGATCTCTTGGATAATGCAGATAAGAATTCAGGTTTTGAAGGGCCAGTTGAAACTCCTAAACCCAAGAATGGTGATTTCAATAATGGAGTCTTTCTTGAGGTCACCACCATTTTGTGTCAAGTGGTTTATCACTTGAAAATAGTTTTTGTAACACTGATCTTTTAGGAGCGATTTTCCTGGAAAATATTTATTCTTTTTTGAAATCCATTTGACCTTTCAAAGTGCATGTGTACTGTTTGTATGTTGTATTATAGTAACCAAGTTTTATTATCTCATGTCTATGGTTTAATGTTGTGAGAATAATTATTTTAATAAAATTGCTTGTTCTTATGGCTAGAATGTCTCGTGGGACTGCTTTTAAGATGCTGGAAATCATCCTGGCGCACAGCTTTGGAATTTAAGGACAGGCTATCCTTAAGTCCCTTCTCAGAGGGTTTTTGTTAGCTCTCCCCTATGCAATTGACCCGCCACACACCCGGGGGGGGGATGATGTGGGGATATTAGTGCGAAACACCTTCCTTGGTATTGTTCATTAGTAGGTGTTTGTCTTTGCGCACACAGGTCCGTTTCCATAGGCAGGCATATTGAATCATCAAGCCCAGAAGCAGCTTGTCCTCTAGTTGGCATTTGAGTTTTATCTTTGCTCGATTATTTTCTTGTGGCTGGTCTTTCTTGAAGTCTTGAATCTCTTGTGGATGGTTGCATGTTCTGCTTTACGCTTTCCAGGTCAGTTTGCCAATGTGCACTCATTGCTGTCCACTTACACCCTCTCAAGATACTTTTCCTCCAATGCAACCTGCCACGCCTTTGTGCATCCATGTTCCTTTGTATTCTTTGCAAGAGTGCATTCTTTCTGTTTGCATTCCATCAATGCAACCTGGCACACCTTTAGTGCATTCAATTCTTGTTGTTTTTCCTGTAAGAATGCACTTTCGACTACCTGTATGGCACGCCACACACTCATTTTCCATACATTCCAATTTGTCCATGCATCGAAGCATCTTTCAAAAGCAAGATCCCCATTTTTGTTGCTCTTCCCACAGGTGTCTCATCTAGATTGGCTAGAGAGTTTGTTGCTTCTAGTCTCATGCTAGAGTGGCTAGCTTTTTGCAACTACATGTAGCATCACTTGCAGGGATGGTCAGGCAAAATTTACTTATTTTGTGGGTCTCGCAGCTCATAAGTTAAATTAAGACGGAACAAGGTCCTAGCTAATTGCATTGATTCTCTTCAAATTTTCTCTTGCATATTTGATATGGAATGTTGCTCGTCTATAATGCAGGAATATGCATTTTCATTGTACAACAAGAGATAGAGCCTGTCACCTGAGTTGTGCCCAGCTTTATATCCAGTCTACTAATGCTAATTTGCAGTTTCTCTTATTCCTTGACACTTGACACATGTTTGGTTGCGTCACGTTCTTGTCACCTTCAATTACGTCATTTTGTGTGTTTGCTTGTATGTTTTTGTCTTCATTTTTCATGTTCGCCTTTCGCTCCCAGGATTTTTGAGGGATCCCATCACAGTGCATCTTAATGTTGCACATTTCCTCCTATAAATTTTGAGGATTCCCTAAAGACTTGAATAAAAGTGCATATTAATGCGGCACAATGCTAAAATTTGGACCTCAAATTTTTCTGCAGGGGCATGCCCAGCGGCCAGAGGTCCGCATTGTGACGTGGCAGAATGAGGAACTTACTACAGATGCCTTGTCTATTTATGGATATGAACATTACAAAGCAAAAGATTATGTGCTTGCACATGCTCCATTTTCAGGCGAGATTTGTCTCCATTCCAGCCAAATCTTTTTTTTTCTTTGTATTGAAGATCTCCTAAGTCTTTTGGCCTTTGGTGCTCTTTTGCTTTCAGGAAGCAGCTCTGCAGGAGGCCAGTGGACAGCTGGAGATGAGCCCCTGTACTACATTGTCTCTCCAAAAGATGTAGTTATCGCTCGACCAAGGTAGCCTCCTGTGACTGCTTTTATTCAATGAACAATACTAAAATCCAATATAATGCATGAAGGAAACCAGGTGGAGTCTATGTTTTTTTCACCTTGGCATTTAATTTTAACAGGCTGTGTTGTGCATTAGTAATAGGTGCAACCGTAGTTGACATAGAAGCGACAGGGCAATTATTTCAGTCTACTCGTTGCAGTGAAAATCAATGCGTCTGCAATCAATTGGATGTAATGATGAATATCTGTATCTGACCTGTAGAGGTTTGAGATTCTGTAGTTGTCATTGACAAGTATAGGCATTTTATTGATGGCTTTTTCCTTTCTATGACAGGAGAGGACTTGTGTGGAATGCCTGTCTTTTGTGGCAGATTACTTCTACTCTAATGAGTGCTCATCCAACAAGCTTTGCTTGTTGAATAATGGCATATTCAGTATAGCGTAAGCTTCTGCTGTTGCTGATGTGAGAATTTCACCATGCATGTAATGCATATCAGTGAAATAGATATTTAACCAATAGTACACATAAGAGAGAGAAAGAAGAAAGAAAGAAATATTAATGTCTTTGGGAGGTCTCACAGGCCTATGAGTCAAACTACGACCAAAAGGAGTAACATTATATCTGAGTTCCAGAGTCGAGGGAGTGCACAAAGATCTCCTAGGAGTGCATAGAGCATCTCTGGATTTATTATAGGCTAACTATAATGTAGTATAGAGATAGATGGCCTTCATTTGAGAGTCTTTGGGTCTAGACTTGAATTCTCTGATTAACACCTGCCTGTGTCTATAGACAGCCCATTTTCCTTTCCTTCGAGCATTCTTCACTTTAGCCAATTTTGTAGCTTTTGTGTTGAGCTGAATCAAGGTAAGCTCCTCCGACATCCAGGTCTTGGCATCTTTAGCTTGTAAGTTTGCTTGAGAACTTTGCCCCTTGCCACCTTGTCCTTGAATATTACTCGTGCTTGTGCCCACACCAAGTATATCATCTGAATCCCACTGAATATGGGGGCTTTTTTCCTTGATGAGATTAATCTTTCTTTCTGAGCACCCATCTTTGTCATACCAGCCCTCAAGCAGCCCCCTATGGGTCGAATCTGGGCATCGGCAGCCCTGGTTTCCTATTCGTTTACCTCCCCATACATGTCCCATGTATTGATTTTACTGTCTACTGCTGCTGTGTTTTCATGTTTCATGAACTTGAACTGTGTGGTAACCATGTCTTGGACCGTGGATACAAGCTGCGGTGTGGGTGGTGCTGCATTACCTTATGCATTACGTCCTGGATTACTTCCTGTTTTCCATTATTTTCCATTCCTCTCCAAGGTTGCAAGTTGTAGCTTGACCTCTCTAAGCTTCTGCTGTAAGAAGTAGATCTGTTTCTTGTGGGTCTACGGCAAGTGTGAGCTTGCTGCGCTGTCTCTGGTAAGTCATTGCATAGGCGGTGGGTGTTGGGGCAGAGATGACGGTAGGATAGGAGGATCTGCTTGTTGGAGTTGAGGTGGGGGAGCATTGGCATCTTCTTTGGCTTAACCTGCAATACGCCCTAGCTGTAGGTTAACCCCTGAGTTGGATTTCTCTGTAATTGTATCTTCCTCTGATTAAAGTTAACAGTCCGTGAACCTCTGGAACAGTAAAAATCAGAACTGTTCTTTGTGTCAGACATTCACCCATCTTCTGTTAGGCTGAACTAGACCAGCTTCAGATAGCGGAGTGTTGGGTGTAAGAAGCAATGGAAGCTCAAAAATGGAAGCAAGAAGAAGAAAAACGAGATGCTGTAATAGATTGCTGCAAAACTGAAGTGTGTAGGCTCAAGGGAGAGCCAACATAACAAAACCCTAGGGCTAACTGCCCTAATTGGACTAAGTGTCCTAACTGACCTAGATGGTACATAAACTAACTGTACCAATAGTCCTAACTGACTATAACTAGGCCTACAAGGCACATACCAAGGTATAAGTGGCATCTATGGATAGCCCATGAGATGGCCTACAAACCCCCCTCCATGGTATGGGCTGAAGTATCCTGGACATGGCTTAGGATACCTAAATATCTAGTGTCATGGTTGCACATGCTCGTCCCGTAGGGATATAGCAACCTATGACTGTACAGAGTACAATAGATCAAGTTACAAAAGGTATTAAGTTTAAAGCTTGCCGAAAAGCCTCAAACTTAGGTCGAGGTAGAGCCTTCGTAAAAAGATCTGCCAAGTTGTCTTCAGTGGGAACATAAGACAACTCAATATCACCTGCTGATAATCGCTCTCTGACATAGTGATGGTGAATCTCACTTTGCTTTGTGCGAACATGGAAAACTGGATTCCGTGCAACAGCCAAAGCACTTTGACTATGAGTGAAGATGACGGTAGGAGCAGTCTGACATGCACAAAGATTTGCAAGTAGCTTCCGAAGCCAAACACACTCCACTGTAGCTGTAAAAGCTGCTCTTTACTCAGCTTCACAGCTAGAAGTAGCAACAGTACTCTGCTTCTTGCTGAACCAAGAAACACATGAAGTACCGAGCATAAAACAGTTGCCACTATGTGACACGAGTGTCAGAAGAACCAGCCCAATCACTATTAGTGAATCCATGCATGACAAGTGAAGTACCAGCCCCATAAAGAAGGCCTAAATGCTGAGTGCCTTGAAGATATCTGAAAACACGCTTCATGGCATGCCAATGGTGCATAGATGGGCTGTACATATATCTGCTCAACTCTGAGACATCATACTGTAGATTAGGTCTCATATGGCATAGGTAAATCAAACAACCAACTGCATGCTGATAGAGAGTGACATCACATGTACCACTGCCATCCTCAAAAGAGAAGTGAAAACCAGTCTCTAATGGTGTGGATACTGGCTTGCAATTCTCAAACTGAAAACGCTGCAAAAGCTGTCCAAGATCAGACATAGCAAATGTTTGTTGCAAATCAAGTTTAAAATCTGCAATTTGCTGAGCATCTGTCCCAGTCACAAGCATGTCATCCACATAAAGGACTAAAATCAGCAAATACGCTTCCGGATGTAAAGGGTAGCCTCTGTAGGGCTGTTCTGAAAGCCAAGTGTGAGTAGATGAGTATGAATTCTCGAATACCAAGCCCGAGGTGCTTGCTTCAATCCATAGAGGGCCTTTTTCAAGCGGCATACCTTGCTTTCAGAACCTTCAACCTCAAAGCAAGGAGGTTGGAAAACATAGACCTCTTCCTGCAAATGTCCATGAAGGAAAGCTGTCTTAATATCAAGCTGATGTATCTGCCAATGAAAGTGGGCAGCAAAGGCAATAACAATGCGAATAGTAGTGATCCTGGAAGTGGGAGCAAAAGTCTTCTCAAAGTCAATGCCATGTTGCTGAGCATAGCCCTTAGCAACAAGACAGGCTTTGTAACTGTCCAGTGAACCATCAGCTTTCCGTTTGATTTTGTAAACCCTCTTAGTTCCAAATGGCATTCTTGCCACGAGGCAAATCACACAACTCCCAAGTGTTATTCTGATGGATAGAATCCAATTCAGCTTGCATGGCCTTCATCCAACAATCATTCTGAAAGGCATCTTGATGACATAAGGGCTCTTCATTGCATGCAGTAGCAACCAAAGCATAAGCAACAAAACTAGCATGCTCTTTCCGGACAGCTGCTTGCATACGGGCTGGCAGAGGAGTATCTTGTTTGCTGTCTTTTAATGTGTCAAGGAGCCAACGGGGTACCTTTTTGGGCTCTTGAATTTCCCCTCTTTCTTGGTCAAGAGCCTCGTGCAAATGATCCTGATCAATGATAGGCATATCAGGCTGAATTTCTGGCTGGTCATGTGGCTGCAAATGACCAACAGAGGGAGGAGGTACAACCTCAGATGGAACATCATCCCGAGCATCGAATGGAAACAAAGGCATCAAGCTGTCAAATATGTAAGGGGCATCAACAACGGGCTGTTTTGACAGTCCAGCAAAGGCATAGTTGAAGATTCATCAAACACAACATCCCGACTGACAAAACACGCTGATATAGCTTATAGCCCTTGCTCTCTGAACTATACCCAAGAAAAATGGACTTAACGGCTTTATCATCCAACTTAGTGCATTTCTTTGAAGGCACATGAGCATAAGCTAGGCATCCAAAAGTCCTCATGTGGGAAATGCGAGGCTTACGACCCGTCCAAGTCTCATAAGGTGTGATAGTTTGCAATGCCTTTGTAGGACATCGATTCAAGATGTAATTTGCACACATGACCGCATCCAACCACAACTTATTAGGCAAATGTTTGCCTTTCAACATGCATCTGGCCATTTCCATCACTGATCTATTCTTCCGCTCAGGCACGGGATTTCGTTGAGGAGTATAAGGCACCGTGCATCGATGATTGATGCCACGGGAAGCCAAAAGAACACCTAACTCCTTCGACATGTATTCACCCCCCCTGTCTGAATTAAGGTGAGAAATGTGCAGCCCACTCTCATTCTTAGCCAAGGCAATAAAGTGCTTGAAGCACGAAGAAACTTCAGATTTAGATTTCAATGCGAAAATCCAAGTGTATTTGGCGAAATCATCAATAAAAGTGACGAAATAGTAGAACCCCCCAAGAGCTGCAACCCTTATGGGTCCACAAACATCACTATGAACCAGATAAAGCTTGCGTGAAGCACCAACTCTCCCATCCTTGGGAAATGCTGCACGGTGCATCTTACCAAGCAAGCATGGTTCACAAACATGTTTGGCATGTTTGGTAGGCATATGCATTTTGGGAAGATCCACAACCATATCTTACTTATATAACTTCACCGGGGCTCCAAAATTGATGTGTCCAAACCTCTCATGCCACAAATGAGTATCTGCCATGGTAGAATCAAGAGCAGAGGCATGTGCATCGGCAAGTGCAGCATCATCATCCAAACATCTGTGATAAGCATCAAGTCTATAAAGACCTCTAGACAATGTGCTAGTCAAAACCATGTTAAAGGCACACCTCACAATATCAAAAAGAACCTGAAAGGCACATGTAGCAATGGCTGAAATAGAAATGAGGTTCTTACGAATGCCTGGAACAAAAAGCACATGCTCTAGAGGAACAATAACACTAGGGACAGAAGTAGGAAGTGATATGCTTGCTAGCACCACTATCAAAGAACCAAGCATCACGAACATTTAAAACTGCCATACAAGCATCATGAACATCATGATTATATTGACATCAGGATTTCTTTTAGTTTCAAAAGAGAGTTTGATTGAGTATGCTTGTGCTTTCGAAGTTAGGGTTGTAATTTTGCCTCTTTGTAGGAAGCGATACATAAGTGTAAAGGGTCCTTTTAGCTTTTTATGTTTTAAATGAGAGAGAGAGAGAGAGAGAGAGAGAGAGAGAGAGAGAGAGAAATTTTATTAGTGTCTTCGGAAGACCGGTGGGTCTATGAGACTGAAAGAAAACCTGATACAAATCACAGTAAGGGTGGAGCTACTAAACGAGCATCATCACCCATGCTGAATCCTAAGTCTGATCATACATAATCGAATACATCTGGGTGTGACAATGAAAAGAAAAAAGACTGGAGCGGAGCGGAATCCTCCGTATGTCATGTCGCCTTGGCAGGTGCATAGCCGGTGATGGGATACTAGCGTCCGTCAAGGGGTGTCGTGCGTCTCGATCTCCTGGAGGAGGCCTTGAAGCAAGATCAGAGCCATCGTGACTCCCGTGGGACGTATCCTAGGTCTAAACAATGACAGGAGGTCCCCTAGAGTGATCTGTGTTCCCTCGATGTCTCGTGTGTCGTGCTGGGGGTCTCTGTCATGTCTGCGGCTAGAGACTGGGTGATCAATGTCACTTGATGGGAAGAACGCTGTGATCCTGCTCTGAGAGGTGTCTGATGGTGTGGCCAAGTCCCGTTGCTTGAGTAAGTTCTCTTTGTGTCGGACCACCTCGTGAATGAAGGCCGCGAGGCATCTCTAATCTGGGTAGGTGAGGAATTTGGAAAGGAGCCAAGAGCCGTCTTTGAAGAGACAGTGGTAGCGACCTCGGATCTCGTAGTACACTGGGCACCTGAAAATAAAATGCTCCTCCGACTCAACCTCCCGACAGTCGCACAATGTGCATATGCGATGCTCCCTAGGGATCCCCTCTGCTTTGCCGCTCTCTATGCGGAGGCGGAGTGATGATACCTGAGGGATCCGTAGTGATTGAGGCATATGAAGCTCAGTGTACCCCGGTGGTGTGATTAATCCCTCCTCTGAAACACGAAGATAGTAATCTCTGTAGAAACTCAGCTTCATTGGAAGCTCCCTCGGCTTCAACCAGGTCCTAAAGGTGTGTAGCTGTAGGAGATCCTCTCGAATGACCTAGTTGGTGTGTGGCCCGATCGGGATGGTGGGTGGGAGTACCGGAGGGGCATCTAAACTATACTGAAAAGGAGGTATCCTATCGATGTGAAACCCTAGTCTCACAAACCATGTGTGAGTCCGTGCATACGAGCATCGCTCGTCTCCCTCTGCTGCCAACCTCATGGAGGAATCGAGAGCCAACCATGGCAACCTCTGTCTCCCTGATGTGCAGTCCCCATATGATCTAACCCGGTGTAGATATGTGATGGTTTGAAAGGCTGCATCTAGTTGGAGTGGAGAAGCACCAAACTCGGCCTGAATGATGTGATGTGGTACAGATGGTTTCCCTCAGATCATCCGTGAGAGCATTAGGATCTGTAGGCGCTCTACCCGTGTCCACTCTATCTTTGCCATGTCAGGTCTCCAACAAGGGCTGCCATACATACCGGTTGGTCGGACCAAGGAGTCGAAGAGAAGAGCCTTGGTTCGAGGGTCCTGGAAGTGGAAGTGGAAGCACTGTCTCTCTAGCCGAGCCAGTGAGGCGTATCACCTACTCAGTCTGGCCTACATCGTTGGTCTCATCGTGAAGATCGGGCCGGAGAAGATGACTCCCAAGTAAGTGTATGAGGATATGATCTCAACTGGTGACCCACCGAAAGTGAACTCCTTCCGGTGCATGTTTTCTTGAGAGGTGTTAAAGATCATGACCTTGGTCTTGCCAAGGTTGACCTGTAAATCATGGGATAAATAGAAAGCCTGCAGTGCATCCAGGTGTCGCTGGAGCCCCTCGGGTGTGGATGACAAGAGTGCCACGTCATTTGCATAAAGAAGAATCCTGATGATGATCCCGACAAGTGAGCAACCAGTCCCTTTGGAAGCCCCCATGAAAGTCTCAAGCTCATCGATGTAGAGGCCAAATAGGGTGGGTGATAAGGGACAACCCTGTTTGACCCCATGGTACTCAAGATTTCATCTGTCCAACCTGCGCCTGTCCGAACTCAGCCTGAGACTCTGTCATAAAGTGCCTTGACTCCCCAGATGATCTCTCCCAGTGCCTGTAGTCGTGTGATGAGTCGAGCTCGAGGTACTGTGTCAAAGGCTTTGCGGGGAGAGAGAGAGAGAGAGAGAGAGAGAGAGAGAGAGTTAATTCCTGTTTTTTGGAAGATTTTGTTTTTTGTTTCTTGACTTGCTTGTTTATTTTTGCTTAGTCACCTTCTTCCTTTCTTGTTTTCTTTCTCTTTTGTTTTTTTGACGTACTTTAGTAAGCACTGGGTTTGCCCAAGAGACTCCGCGGGTCTTTAGAAACCTAGTATAGCTGCTTATGCTTGGGCACTGATGTCGACATAAGTGTTGCTTTGCTTCCTAAGTATGTCTTCCTTTTGTTTTTCATAAAAGTTTTTGTTTACCTCTTTTTTCTTCTCTTTCATTTTCCCTTTTTATTTTTGTGTAGATTTTTGGTCTTTAGAACAACAAAAAATCTAAATTTGTATGATTGGACTTATTCTAGTCTTACAAAGGTATATATAAGAAAGCCCAATGCTGGTCTTGTGCGAAATTAGCGGACTCATGGTAATCTTCTGCTCTAGAAGAACCAGATACTGCAAGACCAGACTCCTTTTTCTTTTCAGATGCTATGCGCTTCCTACATTCAGAAATATCATGCCCAGGTTTCCTGCAATAATTACATCTCTTCTTCTTTTTGTTATCCCTTGAAGAAGAGGCACCATGTGAATGATCAGCATGGGAATGAGAGGGTTTTTCAGCTGAAACCTTGCCTTTACCTTTGTGTTTGTGATGGGCAGCAAATGCTTGATCACTAGCCATAGAAGCATTGCGATTCACACGACTTTGCTCCTCCTGAAGAAGAAGAGCAACCAGCTGGTCAAATGAGAAATGATTGGCATCACCCCTTGCAACAAACCTCAATGTAGTAGCAAAGCCTTGATATGAATCATGCAACCCATCAAGGGTATTAGAAACAAGCTCAGAACTAGGCATAATCTCATCAATGTTGGCCATCTGCTCTTTCAAATCCTTCACATTAGTGAGATAGGCATCCATGTTACCACCCTCATCAAGCTTCAAATCTTTCAACTGCTTGCGGAGATAGGCACAACCCTCGCCTCATTCCGCTCCTGATACAAAGATGCAAGCTGATCCCATGCTTGCTTAGTTGTCTTGCAAGACGGAATATGAGGGATAATAACCCGTTTCACTGAAAGAGCAATCAAGGCACGTGCTTTGGCATCACGACCATCCCACTGAATTTGCTCCTGTGAAGGAGGCAAAGCACCTAGAGCAAGAGGTGCAGGTGTCCTAGCAGTAGCATTAGAACCCTTACCTGAAGACCCATCACCTGAAGAAGAAGAGGCTGTAGGTGTAGCACTAGTAACAATGCGTGTAGGCTTGGCCTCAGAAATTGAAACAATATGCCATAGATTCTTCGCAACCAAAACATGTCCCATCATGTATGACCACATGGGATAATTGGTGCCATCAAGCTTGTAATCAGCCCCAAGCATCCCAAACAAATCATCTTTGCCATCAGACATGGTGCTGAAATATAAGACAAATGCACCAATTGGCAAAGCAAATGAGAGAAAGGCAACCTTTCAGAATCAAGTAACAAAAATCTGCCCAAGCTTCAAAGCTTATGCTTGCAAGAGACTCTATTGTCCCAAGGTGTACCTGTTTCAAGAAAAATCCCCAAAGGCAACACGAGGCCATTCCAAAATGCAAATGAAGCAGAAATTGGAAAGAGCCAATGCAACAACGGCTTACTCAACGATGTAGCCTGAAAGGACAGCAATGTAATGGTCTGAATGTGAGCAAAAGAGGGCGGGAAATTAGAATTACAGAAAAAGAAAGTGCTCCCACGAGGAGGAGAGCACTTAGAAATGGAGAGAGAGATGCAATGGAGGAGAACTTGCAGCCCGAGGCAAAGGGATGCCAAATGAGGAAGTATGGGCTCAAGGAGTGAACTCCAGATTGCTTCAACACGCTCCAAAAAGCTCGAGTAGCCAGCACGCAGCTCGAGGCAGCAAGAAAATTGCTTCAAAGGGCTCCAACAGCCGGCACACAACTCGAGATATAGCTCCAAAATGTTGAGAAATCTTCACAAAACACGTCTGAAGCATGATGATCGGTCAAAAAGGATCGTGCTCTCTAGTAACACTTTTAAGCTTATCTGCCGATAGCTTGCACTCATCCACATTTACCTGAAAATTTGACGTGTGGACTATAGTTAGAACTTCCAAGTATGGAGAGCAAATATGAGTTTATAATATAGGAAGTTGAAAGCCTACTTGTCTAGCCATAGGCATCTCATTCATATTGCGCAACTGGTCGTGTTGTGTGCGAGAGGTCAGGTGTGGGCTAGTCGGGGATGTCATAAAGTGTGTGGGCATAGTTGTGCCAAACTTCAGTGTTTGTGAGTGGTGAGGGGGACCGCCATTCAAGAAACCATCGATTGGAATTATTACTGAAAAGAATGTTGAGTAATTCATCCTCGTTTTTGCGGACAAAGTTTCGTTTTTTTTTGGCGAACTAGATGACGTTACTCGTGTTACGTATCCGTGGTTCACTTGCTAGGCCATGTTGGGATTTGAATCGGTTGGCGAAGAGCCTTACACTCACCATCGTACCTCCTATTACATGGCACGGACCCTAAAGGCGGTGGACAGTTAGAATGTGTGGTGTACGAGAAGGCATGTAGGGCAGCTTCGTGTAGTGATCAGCTAATCAACGTTGCCATACGTTAAGTTAGAGCGACAATAAATAAGCCGCTCCAATTGTTTTGTGCTAAGCTTGTTGTGTATCTTTGTGTGAATGAGAGAGTAGGCAGACCAATTCCTCTCACACGCACCAAATGAGCAATCCTAATGTACATCAAACATTAGTGTTAAGTAAACGATTTTAAGATTGAAGAGCCTAGAGGTACGAATTTAAATGTTAGATTTAAATATTAGATTGTAGTGTAACGTGTTCTAGCTTTAGATTTCTAATTACCTGTGCAAGAACCCTCATAGCTACTTTTTGTAGATGGGGCAATTGGTACCTAAAAGACTCCCACCAAAAAAGAGGTTTGACCAAGGAGTTCCTCTTCCAACACACAGTGGAAGCAAATGCGGTCCCCCTTTGGTCATTGTAGTTAATAAGTTCTTGAAGAAATGTGCCATGCTTGTTCTCATGCAATGCTTTAGGAAGATATGCATCTCTATCAGAGGCCAACACCGAGTCCGTAAAGAGAGAGGGGGCCTTGAAAGCAGGATGCATGAGGGCAGCAAAACCATGGATGGGTCGTTTCATCCACTTCCACCTCTTGTTGACATGAAAGAGGATATCATCCGGCTTTGGAGTGGTATCCAAGATATCACTAATGTCCAAAGAATAAGGATAAGTTAGTCTAGACTCAAGAGATTATTAATTAACATTCAAAATCAAAGAAACAAGATTCGATATTAGGATTGTAGGTTTATAAGTTACCATGACGGACTAATATCCGCATCTAGAAGAGTGGAGGCGCTAATCTTTGCAATGGCTTCTTTCATGAATTGATGGAGAAGCCCCAAAGTAGCCCCCTCCATGTCCGACATGCGTAATACCTTGTACAAGGGTGTAATGGCAATGACAATGACCTTCACCCCTTGCCAAAAAGACTCTCTCAAGCAAAGCCGTTGAATGTCTTTAGCATCTTGTTGAGTTGCATTCGACTCTTCTTCAAGCCATTCTTTATATTCATCGGACACGACCGTCTTTTGGAGCTTTTTTTGAACAGCATAGAGCCGCTCAAGAAGTTAGCAGCAAATCGTGTCTTTGATGGCTTCTTGAGCTCCAAGTCAGAGTAGATACGAAAGATGGCAAGAAGCTTGTTTTTGGAGTTGATGAATCTCACAATGGAGCAAGTGTCCTCCATGAGAAGGTCAAGGCAATGACTAGCACATGGAGTCCACACTATCGAGGGAAACTCCCCTTCAAGCATGCGACCCATGGACCTACAATTACATTTGGGGGACTGACGTACATGACAAGATTCAGCTTGTAAGATTCAAGAAGAAGAAGTAGATTTGCTTATGGAGATAAAAAAATATAAAGAATCTAGCTGCTGACTCTCGAGTCTCAACTTACCTCAAGTATAGCATCCCGAATGTGACGATAGCGGTGGTTTTTCTTCCCTTCTCTCTTGCATCCACAGCCCGCAAGAAGTATGTGCCAAGAGGACAAGAGACAAGAATGTTGCTGATGCTTCTCTTCTTTTTATCACACCATCCGTCGGAGAGAATGGAGCATCCATACTTGGCCCACCCGGCACGCATGGGCTCGAGAGACTTGTTGATTCTCTCCCTCTCTTCATCTAGCTTCTTGGTACGCATGTCGTTGTAGCTAACTCCATCCCACCCTTCACATGGACCAACTGAGGCTATGGCTTTCACCATTCTTTGCCACCGTTCACATCGAAGCACATGGAAAGAGAGATTGCACTCAATGACGGTGTAGGCAATCTCTATTTCAGCTTGTCTTTGCCGCTCCTTCAAGAATGACAATGGACCGGAGAGGCCACCCGTGGCTTGGGCAAGAGTGGCTTGCCTCCTCCTTGGTTCATCACTTGTCTTCGTTCTCTTTGATGCCGTAGCGGAGGACATAGCAGCCCCAACAGAGGCAACGGAGACGGATTGAGAGGCCTCATAATCCGCTTCGGATGAGGAATTGTCCGGGCACAACATCTCCTCTCGTGCCATAGAGGTCTTCTTCCTTGGCTTCAAGGGTAAGTACTTTTGACAACAATCTTGAAAAATGTCATTGGGAATCCCCGTGCATGGTCCGCATTGCCCACCCAACTTACACAAATGGATAAGAAGGCGGGTCACACTACTAGTTTGGGCCTTGGGGCAATACTTGCAACTTCACTTGCAAACATTGGACTTCTCTTTCACTCTCTCAAAGTAAGCACAATGCAAGGAAAAGGCTTCATGAATAGTTGGTGGCATTGCGAGCTGCGGGGGGGGGGGGGAAGAGAGAGAGAAAGAAAGAAAGAAAGAAAGTTTATTAAAGTCTTCGGGAGACCGTGAAGGTCTATGAGACTAAAGATAACTGATACAATGAGCATAACGGTGGCGGTCTCAAAACGGGCCAGCCAACCGTTTCTACAAAAAAGAGGTTATGAAGGACGGTGTGTCTAGTCCTGATACAAAAAATTTGTGTCTACCTCCAGATGATACAAAAAAGAAGGGGGGGGCACCAAAAATGGGGCAGAGGGGGGAGATACAATATATATGTGCAGGTGGTGATCGTTAGAGACCAATCATAGAGGGGCCGTCAAATGGGAGGCCGGAAAAAACCCTGCGATAGATGATTGGCCTCTGACGTCACGCGGCCTAGTCGAGCTCGGTCGTCGAGGGCGGCGGGTGGTCCTGTGGATGAGGGCAACGGTAAGCCCGGTGGGGCGGGCAGAGAGCAGAGACGAGATGTCATGGATCCGGATGTGTGAGTCTGTCCGCTGGCGCAGTTGTCATGGCTCTGGCTCTCGCTCACGTCCGCGTCGTCGGCTAGACTGAGGAGAGGTATCCTGTGACTGGAAGAAATCAGTGATGGGCCACTGGGTGTCCTCACACTGTGTGTGCTGCGCGTGTCGCCGTGCTCGGAGAGAGGTATCTCGGTGGCGAGTCATCTCATGTAAGAAAGTGGCTCGGTATCGCTGATCCGGGAACTGCAGCATGTGTGGGAGGGGGCCGAATCCGTCGCGGAAGAGGCAGTGGTACCGGCCTCGAATGGCATAATAGACAGGACATCTGAAAGCAAAGTGCTCCTCCGACTCGATCTCCTGCAAGTCGCAAAGTGGGCAAAGGTGGCCCTCTCGTGGGATACCCTCGTGAGAGAGAGAGAGAGAGAGAGAGAGAGAGAGAGAGAGAGAGAGAGAGAGAGAGAGAGAGAGAGAGAGAGAGAAGAAGAAGAAGAAGAAGAAGAAGAATATATTATCGTCCTCTGAAGACCAAAACCGGCCTATGGGACCTGAGCAATACAATATCACAAGTACATGAAAGCTCCTCCCGAAGATGGGAGGGTGGAAAGAGAAACCACCTTCTATGATTCAGGTGGATTCCTATGCTTGAAGAGCTTATACACAAATGTTCCTAAAGCTGAAGGTGACCCTTTATGCAGCAAATCAGCCAGTTTGTTATGTCCCTCAAGGAGGTGATTGAACTCTTCCCTAATGTGTGCATAGTGAGGGCATATCATTACCATGTGTTCTTCTGTTTCAACCATACCTTGATCACATAGTTGGCATATTCTACTCTCCCTTGGCATCTTTTTCCATCCCCCTGTTTCTATTTGCAGCTGGTGTGATCGGGTGCGAAGTGAGGCTAAAGCCCTCCGTTTATGCACTGCTATAGGTGTACATATGTACTTCTGCGTTGTTGTCTCCCTTCCTGTATAAATTGACCAATATTCGGGGTTGATATATGTGCGATAGTACTCAAATTTATCTTTGTTTTCTGCTGTTTGCCATTTCCTGTGTAGTGCATTCAGCAGGTCATAATGAAAAGCCTCTTCATCAATCTCCTCTGAAGAGTAGTTTAAATACTCTTCTACTTCCCACTTCTTGAACCATTTTTTTAGGTCCTGTGCCCATCCGGATGTCAAAATCTTGCCCTTGTTTGTCTTTTGAAGCTTCTGACTTTCTTTCCATGCTCTCTTTGGTAGCCTTTCATTATCCATGCACTTGACCTTTGTGATGTATCTGAGTACTCTCTTCAGAGCATGTAGCTCTATGGGTATACATCCTGTCTCTAGGAGTAACAAAGAGTATGGTGTAGTAGCCTTGATGCCCAGGTGCCTCCTAATGAAAGACTTTTGCATTTTCTCTATCTCATTCCACGTTGATGGAGATATACTCCCACCCCATACCTCTACTCCGTAGAGTACTGTCTGTATCACATATGCCCCAAAGATCATATTTCGTACTTGCCACCTTCTCGTATTGCTATTGTTGCACTCATTTTCAAATTGGAAGTATTTTGCCCATCCTGCATCAAGTCTCCGTTGCACACAGCTGTTCCATCTATTATTGGCGGGGATTTCAATACCCAAGTATTTGAATGAGTGCACTGTCTCAATGGGTTGTCCTTTATATAAGATTTGGAGGGGGCTGCTTGGCTGTATAGTCTTGACTATCATGAGTTTAGTTTTGTTGACATTAATAGCCATCCCACTCTCTGCACAAAATATGCTGAAGATATCCATCATTTTTTGCATCTTACTTTCACTATCAGTGAAAACAACCACATCATCTGCGTAAAGAAGCAACCAAATCACGAGACCTGCTAGATGAGGGCTGTATAACTCATCTTTACATGCTTCTTCATTCACCAACTCCTCAAGTCTATCAATGCATAGGCCGAACAAAGTGGGTGAGAGCGGACATCCTTGTTTTACCCCCATATTACTATAGAACTCTTGTGACATCCCATCCTTACATTTTAGTTGACATTTTACTTTCTCATAAAGTCTAAAGACAGCAAACCTTATTTCCTCGGGCACCCCTATGCATTCCATTCTCTCCCATAGCACATCCCTAGGCACTGTATCAAATGCCTTCTTAAAGTCAATGAAACAACAGAAGAGTGGCTTCCCCTTGAGGCGGCTTTCCTCCATCAAAACTCGAAGAGTGACTAGGTGATCCACTGTACAGTGTTTTGGTCTGAAACCAGCTTGTCCCATTGCTCTTTTATTTTCTTTCTCTGCCCAAGCACTCAATTTTGCCTCTACTATTGTGCTATATAGTTTGGCTAGAGTGGAACATACCATAATTGTTCTGTAATTTGTTAATTGATTGCGGTCACCCCCTTTGTAGATTGGTTTGATCCAATTCTCTTGCCATTCTGTTGGGAAACCATGCATCAAAGCCTGATTTAGTGCCATTGCTATGTGCCTTTGCGTGTGCTCATTGGTCCACTTAATGAGTTCAGCCACTAGGTGTAGAGTGTCTGCTGCCTTTCCATTTACCATTTTCTTGAGGCCATCTTGTACATCTTTCAATGAGAAAAGACCCTGAGTATTACTGCTGAGAGGTATGCTCACCATGGGCCGAGCCTTGGGATGTGTGTAGAGCTGTTGAGCATATTCCAGCATCTGTGTTTCTGTAAAATCTCCCATAATGTCATTTGACCTTTGTAGGATGCTTGATAAAATCAATTGCATCAGTCCATGCTCTTCTAGGATGCTTGATAAAATCAATTGCATCAGTCCATTCCTTGTTCACAATATGTGCACGTCTTTTTTTACGTGTAAGTGCATGGAGCTGTTTCTCAGCTGCTCTTTTCTCATCCCCCATTGGGATCCCCTTTAGTGCATTCCTAGCTGCCTTGCACTCAGCATCAAACCAAACATTGTATGGTAGCCCTTTCTTGCATTCTTTATTGCTCTTTTTGTACCCCAAAACTGACTTGGCTGTAGTGAGAATAGCATTTTTCAATTCTGTCCACCCAATTTTCTGTTTTCCCAGCAGACACGTCTCTAGAGTTTCAGCGTACTCCACCTTCTTTGCCTCATTTATATGATAGTTGCATTCAACTGTTTTGCGCTCTTCTAAAGTTGCCTTGGCAAGTAATATATTAAGCTCCACATATAGTGGTGTGTGATCTGAATCAGGGGACTTTGAGCCAAGTGAGAAATTGTGAATGAGATGGCAAGCTTCCAAACCAATCAATGCATAGTCGATCACACTAGCCCCTCCACTGGCAGGGAAACAAGTAGGGGTATTTGATTTTGGGAAAAGGGCTGTGCCATTCACCACCAACATGTGCATTCCATTCATCAATTGCTCCAATGCCCTACCATGTGCATTCACTTCCTTATCCTTCGAGCATCTACACCAAATGGGGTCAATGTCTATCTCATGTTCCTTGATGTATTCTTTTTGAGTGGGATAGTGAAACTGTAGATCTCCTATCCGTGCATTGAAATCACCAATGAGCAAAACATTTCCTTTTTTGTTGAACATAGCTATATCCAAGCACAGGTCTCCAAGTGGCTGGGTTGGGTCAACCTCATGTCTTTGGTAGAAGGGAGATTCTCTATGAGGAATGTAGCACCCTGCAATGTAAAGTGGTGAGTGCATTCCTTTTACCATGATCCATATGAAGCGTTTGTGGATGTCATCTTTGGCTATGGAAATCATGTCTTGTTGCATGCTACCCCTCCTTGCCCTCGTAGGCCAACTTGCTTTTGCCAGAGAGAGAGAGACGGACGAAGAGGCTTGCATCTTGATGCTTGGAGAAAGGGAGAGAGATGGAGATGGAGAAGGAGAAGGAGAGAGATGGAGATGGAGAGGAGCTTGATGGAGAGGGAGGAAGAGGGAGATGGAGAGGGAGCTTGATGGAGAGGCCCAAGAGAGATGAAGAGGCCCAAGGGAGATGAAGAAAGAAAGAAAAAAAGAAAATTTATTAGAGTCTTCGGAAGACCGATGGGTCTATGAGACTGAAAGAAAACCTGATACAAATCACAGTAAGGGTGGAGCTACTAAATGAGCATCATCAACTGTGCTGAGTCCTAAGTTTGATCATACATAATCAAATATATTTAGGTGTGACAATGCAGCGACTTTTATCACTCCATTGCTAGTGCTCGGTGAGGTGAGGTACTCAGGCGGGAGATTGGTATATGCCGGCAATTGGCAGCCTTATAGAGGGAGGAGCAGAGACGACCATCAGAGGCTTGGATACAGGAGCGCCTTGCTGCGGCAAGGGCTCACTTGCAGACTTTGCGGTAGTGAACCAGGTTCTCTTGGCCACCGCCTGGTTTGTGTGTTCTTGCTGGTGCCGGTCTAGGGATTGCATCACTCAGCTTATTAGACCAGCCAGGAATTTTTTATGGAGTGGACTTGATGGCATAGCAGATGTTGCAGCGAGGGTGGCCTGGGAGACCATTATTCTCCCTACATGTGAAGGGGGCCTTAATATCATTGACCCGGACTTGCAGTGCAGGGCATTGCTTTGTAAGGTGGTGGTGAGGGGACTCATGCTTGGGCAGGAACCTTGGAAGGATTTCTTTTTTGGACGCATGCAGGCTTGCACACCAACCTTGGGAGATGATTGGGTGGACAGCCCTCGCTGGATTTTTACTTCCGCCCCTCTCAGATCTCCTGCCTCTCCTCTCATGACTGCCATCCTGAAAGCTTGGGGGAGCTTCAGGAACACTCTTCGAAGGATTCCACCTTCTACCGTCGAAGAGATTGATAGGCAGCCGATCATTTGGAATGATAGTATACTTGACGAGCATGCCAGACCACTGGGCACTTCCCATTACATGCAGTGGTCTAAATGGGAGAGAGGTCCTGCCTACACAGTAGGCACTTGGAAGGCTTTTATCAGGCTACCTGAGGATCAGAGACTGCAGTCCGTGAGTCACCTAAGAGGGGTAGCACGCAGGATTCAGCAGATAGATGCAGCCATCCCGATGGAATGGACAGTTGAGTTGCCTATTACTTCCACCACTTGGATGGGAGCTTTTTCGAGGACAGCAGTTCCTTTACAGGTGATCGCTCTTCGAGGTCTCGGGGAAGATGCACTGGTCTTTGACGTTGGAGATGGAGGTATACTCTCTACATCCAAGGATGATATTCTTCTAGAGGTTGCCTTTCAGCCTGTCAGGATTGCTGGTTTTGTGGACCATGGAGCGGGCTTGCAGTGGTACTTAGACCCTGACCCTCTGCTCTTGGCCTTGGGATCCTGGAGGTTGTGGTTATATGGAGGTGCACCTATCAGGTGCTTGCAGTGGGACCCAGGAGAGTGGGAGTGGATAGATCATGGGCACCGAGAGAGGGGGATTCCCTTCTTTCGTTTCACGGTTGGTAATGTCAGGAGATTTCAGCTGAACAGTAGGGGTTGGATTCCCCAAGAGCCCCCCATTGGGAAAGCTTCTTCATCACCGCAGACTTGCGTAGAAATTTCTGGAGGAGGCTCTGGAAATCCCTAAGAAATAGAAAGATCACTCTTTTCTTTTGGCTTTCTATTCATGGAGGGATTGCAGTGAACCTGTGGAGATCACGATTTGGGGCTGATTCTACTTGTCCTCGCTGTCATTCTGTAGAGGAGTTAGTACGACATTGCCTTTGGGACTGTTGTCAGGCGAGGACTGTTTGGAAAGGGGTTGCTCGGATACTCAGCATCTTTCATACTTCCCCTTTCTTCATGACTTGGGGCTCTGGGTCGCGTGGTTATCCCTTACTGGGCCCCAGGTGTTTTATGAGGGTGAGCCTTCTTCTTGGGCACTCTCGGTCCGCCGGTAGGTGATAGAGCCCTGCTCTCTTCAGGATGTACCACTTACTCCCTTCAGAGCTTCTCATGCTTCAGTGGACACCTCTTGGGAGATTTTGGCTAGCATTTCCTCTTGGCACATTTGGAGAGCCAGATGTACAGAGGCCTTGGATGGCACCCAGATACACCCATCACAGGTGTTCATGGGTATTTGGACTGACACGGTTCACACTTTGATAGCCATATGGGCTAGCATGTAGGACCCTTCATGGGCAGCCTCTTCTAGAAGGACTATATTTCTTCGAGTTTGGAGGGGTTCTCCCTTTTTCTCGGAGGTTTCTACCGGATTGAGATGGCACTATCAGCCTCAATCCTTTCTTTTTGGCTCTTGAGCTTTTCATGCATTGCATGACGTATCCCGTATGGAGCTTGCTCTAACGGTTTTCTTTAATACTTAATAGAAGTCTCTTTTTGCAAAAAGAGAAAAAAGAAAAAAAGACTGGAGCGGAGCGGAATCCTTCGTATGTCATGTCGCCCTGGCTGGTGCATAGCCGGTGATGGGACGTTGGTGTTCGTCAAGGGGTGCCATGCGTCTCGGTCTGCTGGAGGAGGCTCGACGTAAGACCGGAGCCACCGTGACTCCCGTGGGACGTGTCCCGGGTCTAAACAATGACGAGAGGTCCCCCAGAGTGATCTGTGTGTCCCTCGATGCCTTGTGTGTCGTGCTGCGGTTGTCGGATCGGGGTCTCTGTCACGTCTGCGGCTAGAGACTGGACGATTAATATCACTCGATGGGAAGAACTCTGTGATCCTGCTCTGAGAGGTGTCTGATGGTGTGGCCAAGGCCCGTCACCTGAGTAAGTACTCTCTGTGTCGGACCCCCTCATGAATGAAGGCAGCGAGGCATCTCTAATTTGGGTAGGCGAGGAATCTGGAAAGGAGCCTGGAGTCGTCTCTGAAGAGATAGTGGTAGCAACCTCAGATCTCGTAGTACATTGGGCACCTGAAAATAAAATGCTCCTCTGACTCAACCTCCTGATAGTCGCACAATGTGCATATGCGATGCTCCCTAGGGATCCCCTCTGCTCTGCCGCTCTCTATGCGGAGGCGGTGTGATGATACTCGAAACTGTCCGATGGAGATCCGTAGTGAGGCATATGAAGCTCAGTGTACCCCGGTGGTGTGATGAATCCCTCCTCCGAAATACGAAGACAGTGATCTTTGTAGAAGCTCAGCTTCACCGGAAGCTCCCTCGGCTCCAACCAGGTCCTAAAGGTGTGTAGTTGCAGGAGATCCTCTCGTATGACATGGTTGGTGTGTGGCCCGATCGGGATGGTGGGTGGGAGTACCGGAGGGGCATCCAAACTGTACTGAAAAGGAGGTATCCTATCGATGTGAAACCCTAGTCTCACAAACCATCTGCGAGTCCGTGTATACCAGCATTGCTCGTCTCCCTCTGCTGCCAACCTCATGGAGGAATCGAGAGCCAACCATGGCAACCTCTGTCTCCCTGATGTGCAGTCCCCATATGATCTAACCCGGTGTAGATATGTGATGGTTTGAAAGGCTGCATCTAGTTGGAGTAGAGAAGCACCAAACTTGGCCTGAATGATATGATGTGGTATAGATGGTTTCCCCCGGATCATCCGTGAGAGCATAAGGATTTGCAGGCGCTCCACCCGTGTCCACTCTATCTCTGTCATGTCAGGTCCCCAACAAGGGCTGCCATACATGCCAGCTGGTCGGACCAAGGAGTTGAAGAGAAGAGCCTTGGTCCGAGGGCCCTGGAAGTGGGAGTGGAAGCACTGTCTCTCTAGCCGAGCCAGTTAGGTGTATCCCGTGCTCAGTCTGGCTTACATCGCCGGTCTGATCGTGAAGATCAGGCCGGAGAAGATGACTCCCAAGTAAGTGTATGAGGATACAATCTCAACTGGTGACCCACCGAAAGTGAACTACTTCCGGTGCATGTTTGCTCGAGAGGTGTTAAAGATCATGACCTTGGTCTTGCCAAGGTTGACCTCCAAATCATGGGATAAACAAAAAGCCTACAGTGCATCCAGGTGTCGCTAGAGTCCCTCGGGTGTGGACGACAAGAGTGCCACGTCATCTGCATAAAGAAGAATCTTGATGATGATCCCGACAAGTGAGCAACCGGTCCCTCCGGAAGCCCCCATGAAAGTCTCAAGCTCATCAATGTAGAGGCCAAACAGGGTTGGTGATAAGGGACAACTCTGTTTGACCCCTGTTTGACCCCTATGGTACTCAAGATCTCATCTGTCCAACGTGCGCCTGTCCGAACTCAGCTTGAGACTCTCTCATAAAGCGTCATGACTGCCTAGATGATCTCCTGGTCAGATCCCAGTGCCTGTAGGCGGAAGAAGCAGGCATTTCTTCGTCAAAATGAGGAGCTGCTGCTAAACATCTTGTACAGCAACAACTCTAAGGGATTTTGGCGGAGATTCCTTGAAGCGTAGGTCTCCATCACCCCTCACCGACACGAGAGTTTGGCACACATATGCACGCCATCTTTATGATGTCCCACACAAGCCTACTCCAGATCTCATACACACACCTCGCCCCACCACTTGCACGTTGTTCACCAGAGGGGGAGTCAAGGACGCGACATTGAAACTGCACAATGGCCGAGCTAAGGACCACGAGGGGCTATGCACTGAGTTTATCGCATATGGGATCGACACGTTAGCCCTGATCCTAGCAAAGCTATTCAATGACGATGTTTGCCTTGGCTTCCCCCGCACTTGAACACTCAACACCATCATCCCCATCCGCAAGGCAGGGGATCCCATGGACCCGAGTAACTACAGGACTATCATGATTGGACATGTGATGTCCAAGATCTATGCAGCAGTATTGGATGCGTCGGTCAGCCTGTCTGCAG
Source organism: Dipteris shenzhenensis (assembly GCF_047967505.1). Classification (NCBI taxonomy): domain Eukaryota; kingdom Viridiplantae; phylum Streptophyta; class Polypodiopsida; order Gleicheniales; family Dipteridaceae; genus Dipteris; species Dipteris shenzhenensis. The sequence continues at coordinate 32,968,196 of NC_141607.1, read as the reverse complement.
AGATGAGAGGGCTCAGAGCAAAGGATCAGGCCGGTTTCAGGCGAGACCATGGGACTATGGATCACATACTCACACTCAGGAGTGTCATAGAGGAGGCCAGATCACAGAAGGAGAGGGTATATTGCTGCTTTGTGAATTTCCACAAAGCTTTTGACACAGTACCTCGAGCTCGACTCATCACACGACGTACGAGACGTCGGTACTTGCGTATCGTGTTTGGTGTGCTCGAGAGGTGACACTTAGTTTCAAGTCGGAGTTGTCGGCGATAAGCCTTGCGCTCTGCATCGTACTTGTTGTTGCAAGGTACAGAACCAAGACGTGGTGGTCTAGTGGACCGTGTGGTGTGGGCAAGGACTTGGAGGGCAGCCTCATGGAGTGTGCGACTAATCAGGGTAGCACATTCCTCTATGAGTGGTATGTGATCGATGTAGGTTAGGAGTCTATTTAGGCATCCAGAGTAGGCAAGGGAGAGGCTGTGATCAAAGTGTATGTGGTGGTAGGTGTCGTGCTTCATATTTGGTGTGTGTGGTGTGGCTAAGCGTGAGGTGGCGATAGTGAAGAATAGGTATGTGTGATCAGCTCCTGGAGGGAGTGGTGCTACGGTGAAGTCGGTGATACGTGAGGTGAAGGTAGGGGATCCCATGATGTAATCGACTACACTAGTGCCCCCCCCCATGTGGGAAGCAAGTAAAACCACTTGAGGAGGGCCATAGGTCAAGCCCGTTGTAGATGATGAGATCATGCATCCTGCCCAGATCAAGGAGCGCGTGTCCATATGGTGTAACAGGCCCGTGTCGGTCCGATGAGATCCTGATCATACGTGCTAATTCCTCTCGGCACTGTTGCTAATTCCAAGAGAGAAATTTTAGGACCTAAAGATGTCACCACAATGTAAATATCCTAAGTCAAAGTACAGTTGACCATTTATTTGATCATAATTAAAGTGTTTTATATGTGTTAATTATGGTCAAAGAGTTCTTTTAATGGTCAAGGGATTGACTATGGTCAAAGATACTTGACTCTAGTCAAGTAAACCTGACTTCGGTCAAGGAGACTTGGTTTATTACCAAGAGGGCTAACTGCGGTTAACCAGAGAACCACAGAGCTGACTACGGTCAGAGAGTGTTGACTTCGGTCAACAAGACTTGGCATGCGCCAAGAGGGTTAACACCGATTAACCAAGATGTGCCAACTTCAGTGGGAGAGTTGTGCCAACTTCGGTTGGAGAGACTTGGCTATAATTAAGGTGCCTCGACCCTTGGTCAAAGCTCCTTAATTATAATCAAGAGTGTTGACTCCGGTCAACTAGAGAATAAATATATATTTTTATATTTGTTAGGTGTGCACATGTGTTCAGTGGGGACGCCCACCGTGACTAGAATTAGTCCACAGTGTGTTATTTGCATGCAAAGCGCTAACAATTAATGGGTGCCATGGTGGTGCGCTTTAATTAATTGTTGCAGGTACTAGGAAGAGTTATTTTTCCTAAGCGCTACGGGAGCCTGACAAGCATCTAGGAGGCGGTTCGTGTGACCAAGTGCTTTGAAGACTCTAGAGTGGCCCTTAGTGGCATGTAATAGGACTTAGTCTAGATTTTAGACAAGTGGCATGTTGCCAATTTGAAATGAGCTTGAAGCTCTTCTAAGGATTCACGTTTTAAGATTTATGTATGGGCAGCTCTACGCTGAACTGTGTACGAAAATTCTCTCTCATGAATAAAAACCTTGGGGGGGGTCCAGCCTGACGTTTTTGTCCTGGGCCCTAGTGCATCTACAGAGAGAGGGAGTGAGGGAGAGCTTATGAAAGTATAATTGCTGTCTTTTATGAGCTGTAATTGCTGTCTTTTATGAGCGAGTAGGTTATATTGGTATCAGAGCAGAGGCTCATGGCCTTCCTAGGTTGTGACGATCTAGTGAGGAGGCAATAGTGGCTAACGGGCAGAGATAGCGCAGATTGTTCAGTTTTGGATTGTATGCTGAAGCTAGACTATACGCAAGTGTGAAGGAAGGCAAAGCGTATGCTGACCCGAGGCAAGATACGCTGGTGATGGCGTGGGCACAAGGGGTGCTGGCTACTAGGCCTGGGGCCTCATGCCTATGACGGCGTAAGGACGCCTCTAACGGAGAGTCAAAGCGAACAGACGACGATGTGGCGTATTTGCAAATGAATAGCTCTGTGAGCACTATCGAGGGGAAAGACTCTATGATTCTGCATCTGGCACTTGCCGCTGAGAACGGAAGATCCTCGGTAATCTGCGTGGAAGAGACCAGCTTACGCCTTACGTGTGACGAATTTAATCGTTGATAAGGCGTCGTAGATCGCAGACGTTTTCTTTCGTCAACTTGTTCCGTCGTCGATCCCTTGCGCGGGCACTAGGTGCTGCAGAAATAATCACGACGCAGGCGCGGCGCGCGATGCCAGTCAGCCAGCCAAGGTCTGAACCTTAGGCTGACGTGGCCTCTTGGCACAAGAGGACACGTGGCAGAGGTCTTGGCAGTTCAGCAGACACTTGGCACACAGATGACGTGGCGACCACACTGCGAGCTGATGTGGCAGCCAGGTGGCATGCATGTGCAGGTGCTGACGTGGCAGTACATGTGGCAGCCAGCTCAGCAGATGACGTGGCAAGACACGTGGCAGGCTGATGTGGCTAACCAGTGGTTAAGTTTAACTCTGGTTAGTTAACCCTGGTCAGAAGACCTCTAGCTAACTTCACCCAACCAGACTAGTTTGGTCACTGTAACCAGACTGTGACTAGTCCAGTTAGTCTAGTTGCAGACTAACCAGACCAGAACCAGTCAGTCTGGTTAGAGTAACTAGCCAGTTACTCCATCTGGTTACCGTTCTTTCAAAAAAAAAAAAAAGGGACAGTTGCAGAGACTGTTTGTGCTAACAGATTTCACCTGCCTGTCAGACTTCTACTGTCAGAAAAGCAGCAGAAAAGCAGAGAAATCAGAGATTTGCAGAAAAAGAAAATGCATGCCGTTGTACACTGGGAAGATGAATCAGATGCTTCTGAGTGCTTTTTGCAGTAGCCAGAAAAAGGGGGGAATACAATTGTTGATGCTTTAGCAATTTTGTGGGTTCATGCTTTGAACTGATAGCCCAATTACTGGCACAAGTTGTGAATGCAAGACACCTCTTGTTGAGGTATTTTTCTGTTGGAAAAGCAAAGGTAGTTGTGCATCAGTTACCTACACGGTGTGTGTGTGAAATTTTGCAGATCTCAGAACATGGATCAATCACCTATCCAGTGGGATTCACAAGATAGGGATGTACATCCAAGACAGAGAAGTGTGCCGCAAACTCAACAAGAATTTGAACAGATGGTACGCACTCGTATACAAGAGATGGAAAATCTCAAAAAGGATCCAAGGGCTCAGTATTTGTTTCAAGCAGAAGTTATGCCTAATGCAGTATATGACGTGCCAATGCCAGAGGCACACTCCCGTGTACAGCGAGAGAAAGAGAGATCTCATAGGGGACGGTCTCATAGCAGGAAGAGATCTAGGCATCATCACCGATCTCCTAGTCCATCACCGTCTACCTCGAGTTCGACTTCTGTATCTTCTTCTTCCTTATCAGATAAACCATCCAGGAAAAGAAGGAAACACAAGAAGTCTAGGAAGAGAAAGTCTTCCAAAGAGACCAAGGAATTTAAAGAGGGAGGTAAATCTGTCAAGTTTATGACCCACAATGGACAATATGGTCATATAGACAAAGCATTGCAGTTCATCAGGCAGTTTGATGCTGCATTCGGCACAGAAAAGTTTTCAGAATCCTCCAAGTTAAAAATGGTCAGCTTGCACTTGACAGCAACAGCTAGTGCATGGTGGAGTGCACAGACCACAGATGGGTCAGCCCCAAGGAAGTGGAAGGACTTCAAGAAAGGCTTCTACCAGCAGTTTATGCCTAAACAGTTTAGAGACCATGTTCTTCAAGATTGGGACAGTTTGCATATGGATGCAGGAGATACAGTGGATGTGTACAACCAAAAGTTTTGGGATGCTTATTTGTAGGTTGCACCTTTCAACAAGATCTCCAAAGGGACCCAAATGAGAAAATACAGAGCAGGTCTCACTCCAAGAATTCAGGCAGTAGTGAATGCTTTGGGGGCAAAGAACATTCAAGACCTTATGCATTCAGCTTCAGTAGCTAGTCTTGTGCCGTTACAAGATCCATCTACAGTGCTGTCCTTGCATGCAGGACGTGCTGATAAAAAAGAAAACTGATTTTTCAAAATTAGAAAAGAAAGAGTATCCCAAGGCTGAAAAGAAAGGGTTTCAACCTCAGAAGCCGAGGGGTACTCAGTTTTCAAAGGCTTATAAAGGCAAATCTCTATTCACCCCCGAACAGATAGCTGAATTCCGTAGAGATGGGAAATGCTTCAGGTGCGGCAAAGAGGGGCATGTGGCTGCCGAGTGCCCAGAAAAGCCTTCAACTTCGAAGGGAAAAGAGGCAGAGAAGCCACGAGGACCGCAAAAGCCAATGGCGGGAGGGATTCCTGACATCCTGGGTCATGCTTCAAATCCAGAAGAACGAGAATTGCTGCTATCATGGGGCAAAGTCAGAGACCAGCAAGCGGTAATTTTATTTGATCCAGGGGGCTACTGATAATTTCATATCAGAGGATCTAGCCTTGAGGCTGGGAATAAAGACGGAGGAGTTGGGCAGGGCTTTGGATGCCGATCAGATGTTCTGTGGGAATCTTGTGCCAGTCACTCCCTTGATAGGGAAGCTCCGTCTTCATGTACAGAGTTATGTGGATCAGGAAGACTTCTTCATTTCTCCACTGAAACATCATGATGTAGTCTTGGGAATGCCTTGGTTTCATCGCAAGGCAGTGAAGTTGACTCTTCCTGAAAGAGTGCTGGAGTTTTTGCATAGGGGAAAAAATCAGCGTTTAGTTGCCAGGAATAAAGGGGACACTATCCCCATTGTATCTGATGTTACATGTGGTAAAGCAATAAAGTCTGCAATTTCTGCGTACATGGTTTTTGTAAAAGAAAAAGAGAATGATATGCATGCTGAAATGAATGATGCAGACAAAAATAAGTTTCAGTTTCTTGTAAACTTTAAAGATTTCTTTTCTGATACTTTACCAGGGGAGTTAACCCCAGAGAGACCAGAAGATCATCAGATAGAGTTAATGCCTGGTAGTGAGCCACCAAACAGACCACCTTATAGAGTCAGTGCGACTCAGAGAGAGGAGAGTATGGCTCAGGTACAGGACTTGCTGTCCAAAGGGTTGATTCAGCCCAGCTCGTCTCCTTTTTGTTCCCCTGTACTGCTAGTACAGAAGAAAGATGGTTCATTCCATATGTGCGTCGATTATCGCGCCTTGAACAAAATGACCATCAAGAATAGATTCCCTATTCTGCGCATTGATGATGTGCTGGATCAGTTAAATGGAGCTTCAGTTTTCAGCAGGATAGACTTAAAGAGTGGCTATCACCAAGTGAGGATACAGCCTCAGGATGTGCACAAGACAGCATTCCGCACTACATTCGGGTTGTATGAATACTTAGTGATGCCTTTTGGTTTGAAAAATGCTCCAGCCACATTCAATAGAATGATGGATCGCATCTTCCGAAAGTACAAGCATTTCACGGGTACTTTCTTTGATGATATCTTAGTCTTTTCTAAGACAGAAGAAGAGCACAGGAAACATCTTGCTATAGTGTTTCAAGAGTTGAGAAATCATCAACTCTATGCAAACAGCAAGAAAAGTGAATTCTTCTTGGAAGAAATCCACTATCTGGGGCATATAATATCCAAGAATGGGATACAAATGGATCCAGCGAAGATCCATGCCATTCAGGAATGGCCAGAGCTGAAAACTGTGCATGAAGTTTGAAGTCTCCTAGGCCTGTGTTCTTACTACAGAAGGTTTATCAGACATTTTGCTGATATCGCAGCTCCATTACATGACCTTACTAAGAAAAATGCTCAAGGAGAAGTTGACTACAGAGCCTATTCTTGTAGTCTCGGATCTTTATCAATCTTTTGATGTTGATTGCGATGCTTGTGGAGAATGTGTTGGGGCTGCATTGCATCAGAATGGTCATGTAGTAGCCTATGAAAGCAGGAGACTTCGGGATGCAGAAAGATATCTAGGAATCTATGAGAAAGAGTTATTGGCTGTAATTCATGCCATCCATACATGGAAGCACTATCTTTTGGGTGCAGATTTTACTGTCAAGACAGATCACCAAAGTCTGAGATACTTTTTGACTCAGACCAAGCTTTTCGAGAAGCATATGAAATGGGCAAACATGCTGTCAATGTATCATTTTCAGATTGTCCATACTCCAGGAATTCGGAACAGAATGGCAGATGCCTTGTTCCGAAGACCCCAGGTCAATAATGTGACTATTGCTTATCATCAGGACCTGGAAGGCATGAGGGAGCAATATGCTCGTGATTCAGACTTTGGTGAAATTTTACAGCAATGCAAGAGGGGCAATCCACCAGTCACTATTCCCTGAAAGATGGGTATTTAATGAAAGATGATTGCCTATGCATCACCCAGGAGATGAGGAAAAAGATTTTGGAGGAATGCCATGCACCTCCCTATGCTGGACACAGAGGAATTACAGCAACGACTCTAGCACTAGAGAGGTATTTCTTTTGGCCAGGGATGCGGAAAGATATACATCAGTTTGTTACTGAATGCCTTACGTGTCAGAAAGTGAAGTATGATAGACGAAAGGCACCTGGCCTACTTATGCCTCTTCCCGTGCCTCAGGCACCATGGGAAAATATTACAATGGACATTATTTTTGATTTGCCAAGATCAAAGTCATGGACTATCATTGATAGATTCAGCAAGCAAGCTCATTTCATTCCGGTTCGCAAAACTTTAAAGGCAGATCATATGGCTAAGCTTTTCATGGCACAGATCTTTAAGCATCATGGTATGCCTAAGTCCATTGTTAGTGATCGAGATCCCAGAATGACCAGTCTATTCTGGAGAGCTTTATTTGATAACATGGGGACGAATCTGAATTTTTCTTCTTCTTTCCATCCCCAGACAGATGGTCAAAGTGAAGTAGCAAATTCTACAGTTTTGGATATGCTGAAATGCTACGTGGGTGACCAAAGTTCAGACTGGGAAAAGTACCTACCGTTGGTAGAGTTTGCTTACAATAATACAATACATAGCTCTACAGGGAAAGCCCCTTTTGAGGTCATATATGGAAAGGTGATTTTGCCACCTATATTGAGGACCAAAGATGAAATATTTGCAGCTGATCAGTTTGTCAGAGACCTCCAGACAGCTTACAGCCAAGTCCGGACAGCAATCGAAAGGTCTCGAGAGAAACATAAAAGAGCTGCAGATAAGCATAGGAGACAATTAGATCTCAAGGAAGGGGATTGGGTACTTTTGAAGTTTGAAAAAGCTAGGCTCCGCAACTTTAAAGGCAAACAGAAAGTGTATGCAAAGTTATCTCCCAGATACTATGGCCCTTTTAGGGTTACGGAAAGAATAAATGAGGTTGCATACAGGTTGTCATTGCCAGAGCATTGGAGGATTCACAATGCATTCCATGTGAATCTTCTAAAGAAATTCCAGGGACCAGAGCCTACAGAACCAGTATCAGAGGATCCATCGAAAGTGGATGAGCTGGAGGAGGTCCTTCAACCAGAGCAGATTGTGTACCATACTGTGCGCAAAGGCCCTCAGGGTAAGGAGTTTTACAGGTATCTTGTAAAATTCAAGAACTATACACCATTAGATGCCAAGTGGATGGACGAAGACATGTTATCCGACCATCCACAGCTTTTGGATGTTTACAAGGAAGCTTTTCAGTTGAGGTCAACTGAATAGAAGCCAAGGGGATGTCACCACAATGTAAATATCCTAAGTCAAAGTACAGTTGACCATTTATTTGATCATAATTAAAGTGTTTTATATGTGTTAATTATGGTCAAAGAGTTCTTTTAATGGTCAAGGGATTGACTATGGTCAAAGATACTTGACTCTAGTCAAGTAAACCTGACTTCGGTCAAGGAGACTTGGTTTATTACCAAGAGGGTTAACTGCGGTTAACTAGAGAACCACAGAGCTGACTACGGTCAGAGAGTGTTGACTTCGGTCAACAAGACTTGGCATGCGCCAAGAGGGTTAACACCGATTAACCAAGATGTGCCAACTTCGGTCGGAGAGTTGTGCCAACTTCGGTTGGAGAGACTTGGCTATAATTAAGGCGCCTCGACCCTTGGTCAAAGCTCCTTAATTATAATCAAGAGTATTGACTCCGGTCAACGAAAGAATAAATATATATTTTTATATTTGTTAGGTGTGCACATGTGTTCAGTGGGGACGCCCACCGTGACTAGAATTAGTCCATAGTGTGTTATTTGCATGCAAAGCGCTAACAATTAAAGGGTGCCATGGTGGTGCGCTTTAATTAATTGTTGCAGGTACTAGGAAGAGTTATTTTTCCTAAGCGCTATGGGAGCCTGACAAGCATCTAGGAGGCGGTTCGTGTGACCAAGTGCTTTGAAGACTCTAGAGTGGCCCTTAGTGGCATGTAATAGGACTTAGTCTAGATTTTAGACAAGTGGCATGTTGCCAATTTGAAATGAGCTTGAAGCTCTTGTAAGGATTCACGTTTTAAGATTTATGTATGGGCAGCTCTACGCTGAACTGTGTACGAAAATTCTCTCTAATGAATAAAAACCTTGGGGGGGGTCCAGCCCGACGTTTTTGTCCTAGGCCCTAGTGCATCTACAGAGAGAGGGAGTGAGGGAGAGCTTATGAAAGTATAATTGCTGTCTTTTATGAGCTGTAATTGCTGTCTTTTATGAGCGAGTAGGTTATAAAAGAAGACGACGGTAGCTCTAGGAAAGACACTTGGTGATCAGGTCGTGGGCAAGCTGCCTTAGACCTGTGTTGAATAGGAGAACGATCCAATTGAAAGGCTCGAAACAAACACCATAAGAAGTGTTGAAACTTGAAAATTGCACATAGGGAGTGCATCCCAACGGAGGTCATTCAAAGACAACAAATTTCCGGCCACCAGCTCGATAGAGAGCCTGCAATTTCATAGAAATTTCGTTAATGGACAGAGGGATCGTGAAGGAATCTAACCACGATTCTTAGAAGCTGCTCTTAGAATTACCAGAAGACCGTTTGTGCTTTTTGTAGCAGGAGAGGGAGTAGTGCTTGGGTACTGGTGGTGCTGCTGAAGCTGAGCCCGATGTCGTTACTGTGTAGATTGCTCCAGAAATGTTATGCAGGTGGGCATGTCCTAATCTTTCCGGCAGGCTTGCAGCTAGCTCTTGGAAGAGTCAGCTTCAAATTAACAGGAGAAACGAAGCCTTCTACGTACACAACTAGAACACATTCCCTGATGTTTCTCCATAAAAAAGAGCAGTACTTACTGCCTCAAGGTGGGGTGAGCGGAGTAGAGTGGATGGGTCGGATCGAAGAAAGCTTTGTAGAAAAACTCAGCAGCTTAGCAGACGAAACCACAAGCATAGCCATTGCGGAAAGCAGTGGAAAGGAGAGAGAGGCAGGCTTGGTCGGAGGAGTATTTGAGGGGGGGACGATGGACAGGAGAAAAGGCAAGTGCATCATCAGATTGAGGTGGGGGGGCAGCGCAGAAGCGCAATCTGTAGGGGAGATGCGAGACCTGACCATCGTAACTTCTGTGACCACTTCCAGCTGCCATAGATACATACATACATCTTCTTGTTGCCTACCAGGGTTTAGGGCTACGAGAAAGTTTATTGATCAGAAAGATTGTGGAGAGGGAGAGGCTCTTGGCTCTGGGCAGCAGCATCAGACTGAGTATGTTTTTTGAACAAGGACCCCTTCCTGTGCTTCGTGTCGACGTCGAAGGCCCTCCACCCATCTATGGCAAAAACAAACGCGTCACTGCTTTCCACCCTTCAGCTGAGCGTTTGCCACCCAAAACTTTGATTATCGCCTCACCCTAGTTGGATGGGGTGTATCCCGTCATCCTTCTGTTTCATGGATTTCTTCTTGGCAATCTCAATTGCTGCACATGCAAGGGAAGCTTTCGATGCACGGACCCTCTCTCGACTTATTGCAGGCAACATGCAAGGTCAAACAGGAGCAGTCTCTTCCTATCGTGCTGCAACACAGCCAGGCTATCACATCGGCCTTACTCCCATCACACCTTACCCTTACATTATAGCAACCCTTAAATCCTTTCACTCTCATGTCCCTCTCCATATCATCATATCCCCACACTATCCCAATCACCCACTATTCCCACATGATCGCAACGTTTTAATATCATTAAACCACCCTTGCACATTTCCCATAGATAAAGAAAAGGCAAAACAATCGCTTAGGCTTTTGCCTTTGGCATGCCAAAAAACACAGCTTATTGATTGTCCTTGGTTGAACCCTTCAGCCTTGCTGATGGAAACAGCTTCTTCAAATGTGTGGAGAGGCATGAACTGTAGGCGGACTGATCTGTTGTCTTCTGAAAAAGACCCACCTGGCACTGATATCATTTGAGAGATGTCACCAAGCCTGTAATGCACATCAGTGGAAGCAATCTTTAACCAAGAGTAGTTCACATTATAGAAGAGATTATGTAGGTCAGAATATATATAGCCCAATCAGGCTGAAAACTGAAGCGTCACCAGAGGTACATTATCTAGAAAGCATGCTTTCGTTATTTTACCTCCTTGCACAACTCCTGAGACCGTAAGGTGAAGGACCATTTTGCTGTGAGTGTTGGGGAGAGAGAGAGAGAGCAAGAGAGAGTGAGCTGAGAGCTGAAAGCTTGATAGCTTAGTTGCAATAGAAGAGTGTAAGAGTACAACTGAAAGAGTGAGAGAGAAGGTTTTGTCCTAGTGACAAAACCTTAGTAGTCACTAACCATAGTTAGTGAACTAACTGCGGTTAGGGGAAAAAACCCCTTCAAAAGGGAAAAGTGCCCCTAACTAGCTTATTAAATTACATTGGTCAGTGCTGAATTATATCTATAATTCTAACACCCCCCTGCAGTGCCAATGTCATGTACAAGGCTGATCAATCACCAAACGGATATAAGTTCAGGGCACTGCGAAATGCCTCAAACTTTTCACGTGGTAGTGCTTTGGTGAAAATATCTGCAACGTTGTCATGTGTGGACACAAAGATCATACTGATTTCTCCTGCATGCAACTTCTCTCTGACGTAGTGATAGTGAACCTCAATGTGCTTCGTGCGAGCATGAAACACTGGATTCTTTGCCACTGCAATGGCACTTTGACTATCAGTGAGAATTGGAGAAGGACCCTCCAAAGACAGATGAAGATCAGCAAATAGACATCGCAGCCAGACACATTCAACTGTTGCTGTGAAAGCTGCCCTGTACTCAGCTTCACATGATGAGGTAGCCACTGTAGATTGCTTCTTGCTCAGCCAGGAAATGCAAGATTTACCCAAAAAGAAACAATTGCCACTAGTGGACTGCCTAGTGTCATAATTACCAGCCCAATCTGAATCATTGTAGGCATGCATCTGCAAGTCACCCCCCCTGGGAAATAACAAGCCAAAAGACTTCGTGCCCTGCAAATAATGGAAGATGCGCTTAACTGCCTGCCAATGCATAGTTTTTGGGTTGTGCATATACCTGCTCACTTGAGATACTGCAAATTGAGTATCAGGTCTAGTGTTGCAGAGATATATGAGGCATCCAACAGCCTGACTGTAAGATGTGGCATCAACTGATTCTCCTGCATCATGCATTGTGAGTTTCAGCCCCGGCTCCATGGGAGTGGCTATGGGCTTACAATCATGCATGTTAAATCTGTCCAAGAGTTTCTGCACATACTTGGATTGAGACATAACAGTGCCACGCCTTTCTTGAGAGAACTGGATCCCCAAATAGAAGTGAAGCAGCCCCAAATCTGACATGTCAAAGTTGGTCTGCAAATCAGCTTTGAAATCTGCAATTTTATCTTCATTGGACCCTGTGAGCAGTAAGTCATCGACATAAAGAAGGATGTAGAGGGTGCTCTCAGTAGGACTATTGTGCAGCCCCTTGCTGGTCAAAAAGGCATGAATCTTGGCATACCATGCACGAGGGGCCTGTTTCAGCCCATACAAAGCTTTGTTTAGCTTGCATACCTGAAGTGCATTTGCTGTAATTTCAAAGCCTGGAGGTTGTTTGACATAAACCTCTTCCAGCAAGTCTCCATTTAAGAAGGCTGTTTTTATGTCCAACTGATGAACATTCCACTCAAAATGTGCAGCCATTGCAATAACAGATCGGATGGTGGTCATCCGGGATGTAGGAGCAAATGTCTCCTCATAATCTATGCCCTTTTTCTGAGCATAGCCTTTAGCAACCAGCCTTGCCTTGTATCTGTCAATGGAGCCATCTGGCTTTCGTTTCACTTTGAAAACCCATCGTGTGCCAATGGCATGTTTACCTGGTGGCAAGTCTACAACATCCCAAGTCTGATTTTTCTTAATGGACTGCAACTCATCGTGCATGGCATTCATCCAATGCACATTGTCCTTTGCTTCTTCGAATGTTGCAGGCTCCTCCTCATCGAGAAGAGTACCTGCATATGCTGATTCCACTGAATTAGCACCTTCCATGTGCCTTGCTGCACTGCGAGTCGTGCCAGGTAATGGAGCATCAATCTTACTCTCTCTGAGAGTCTGTAACAGCCAGTTTGGGACTGTTTTTGCTGCATGTATGTCTGCAATTTCTTGCTGAACCACCTGTTCCACTGCCTGTGGAGGTGGCAAGACATCTTGTGGCTGAACTGGAGCATCGGGAGGTGGCTGTAAATTCTGATTTGCATCAGAAATATCAGCAGGGGAACCCAAAGCAATGGGTAGTAACCCCTCAAAAACATCCTCTGAAGAAGAAGGCATATGAAATTCAGCCTGAGTGTGAGCTGAATTTTCTGCAAATATCACATCTCTACTGACAATGATCTTGCGTGTAGCAGGATTATAGAGACGGTACCCCTTGCTTTCTGCACTGTACCCAACAAATATGCACTTAATTGCCTTATCTGACAACTTGTGCCTAAATTCAACTGGCACATGAGCATATGCAAGGCATCCAAAGACTCGGAAATGATCCACTGAAGGCTTTCTCCCATTCCAGACCTCATAGGGAGTTTTTGTTTTCAAAGCCTTAGTGGGAGCCCGAGTTAAAATGTAGTTGGCACACATCAGACCTTCAAGCCAGAATTTGTGAGGCATGTGTTTGCTTTTCAGCATACATCTGTCCATCTCCATAAGAGTTCTATTTTTCCTCTCAGCTTTGCCATTTTGCTGAGGGGTCAGCCTCACTGTGAGCTGATGCACAATACCCTTGCCTTTCAGAAAAGCATCAAAATCTGCAGACAAGTATTCCCCACCTCTATCTGTGCGCAATGTCTGTATCTTGAGTCCGGTTTCATTTTCAACCATGGCTGAAAAGTGTTTAAACACCATGAACACTTCTGATTTGCGCTTGACGCCAAAGACCCAAGTGAAATTGGAGTAATCATCAATAAAAGTAACAAAGTAGAGATGACCACCCAATGATGGAGTCCTCATGGGACTACAGACATCACTGTGTATAAGCTGTAATTTGCGTACAGCTTTAATGCATCTTGCCTAAAATGCACCCTTCACAGGCATGTGGAGGAGGTATCTCAAGAGGTGGCAATGCATCAACCATAGAGTGCTTCTGAAGTGTCATCAAGCTGTTGTAATGCATGTGGCCATATCGGGCATGCCATAATTCTGCATTCTGCATGGCAGTAGTAGGGGTAGAAACTGCAAGAGCATGGGCTGCTCTTTTCTCAAAAAAATCAAGCTGAAAAAGCCCACGTAGCAGAGTACTAGATAATCTCAAGGCATAATCATTTTCCCTGTCTCGGACAGCACATTTGTCATCCTCAAAGATGACCTGAAATCCAGCCCTGTTAAGAGTGGACACTGAAAGAAGATTCTTGGTGATGCCAGGCACATATAAGACATCTGAAAGTCTGAAAACTGAGCCATCAATGGCAGTAAGCTCAACTTCTCCTGTGCCACGTACTGAATATGACGAGTTATTGGCACAAGTGACTTTCTTACCAATGGGAGATGGATGCAAGGAGGTAAAGAGACACTTCCTAGAAGTGATATGCTTGGATGCACCGCTGTCAAAATACCAAGTATTCAGTGTTTCATTGACACTGAAAGCAGATGCATCCGTAGAAGAGTCATAACTGCAAGTCAAAAATGCATATGTATCATCATTACAAGTGGCTGTACTATCCCGAGCATTTGGAGCAGCCAGCCTAGAATCTGAAATGCAGGATAAAAAGGCATAATCCTGTCCAACAAAGTTGGCTGCAGCATCCCCACTGTCAGATGCATGAGGAGCTGAATCTGAAACAGCCATACCGGAGCTGTTTTTCTTCTCTTTTGCGAGCCTTTTCCTGCATTCTGCAATGTGATGACCTGGCTTTTTGCAGTAATGACAAAAACCCTTCTTCTTGGGCTTACTTGCATTATTTTTAGCCTTTTGTGAAGGCTGTCCTGACCCACTGGAAGGCTGATTTACTGATGTCTTTGCCTGTCCCTTTGTTTTTGACTTGAACTTTGAGAGCATAGCTTGTTCACCTGCACGTGAAGCCAAGTTTTTCCTGGTCTGCTCTTCCTGAAGCAGAAGTCCTATCAACTCATGAAAAGTGAGAGGATTTGCACCCCCCCTCAATGATAAGTTCAGCGAGGTATGAAAGCTGAGATAAGACTCAGGAAGAGAATTCAAAGTCGTAGTAATCATCTCTGAATCAGGAATAATCTCATCTATGCTCAATAATTGCTCTCTGAGATCCTGTAGCTTTGTGAGGTGGACTGACATGGAGTCACCCTCTTCCATATGTGTATTACTTAACTCTCTTTTCAAGAAAGATACCCTTGCATCATTCCGGGCTGCATACATGCTTTCTAAGATATCCCACGCTGCCTTCGAGGTCTTACACGACCGGATATGCGGAATGATAAATCTTTTCACTGAAAGAGAGATGCATGACAAAGCTAAGGCATCCCGTGAATCCCATCTCTTTTGCTCTGGAGTAGTGGCTATAGCTGCACCAACAACTTGTTCTGCAGCTGCACCCTGTGCACGACCTCTTCCACCTCCTTGCTGAGGAGGGGTATTAGGTGCCGTACCTGCTGGTCGGATCTCATTCCCATTCACATAATCCCATAAATTGCGAGAAATCAGAATATTGCGTACCATAAAATTCCAGAGGGAGTAGTTGGTACCATCCAACTTGTCTTCCTGTGAAAGACCACCGAACTGGAAATCATTCTGATTTTGCTAGGCCATATCTGAGAAAGAGATTTTAGCAGATAGAAAACTGAATTCCCTTACCGGGAATGAAATGCACAACTCCCAAAAAACACAGCCAAGCACTGGCTGTAAATGCAACTCAGATTTCTGCACTTGCAATGTCAGAAATCTGTCCAAGCATAAAAAAAAAAACTCTCCAGAATCTGCCAAAAGTGCTGCAAAACACTTCAAGAAAGGCAGTATGAACTGAAATCTCCAAAATTGCTCTCCCAACACAAAAGCCCCAAAATAGGCCCGAAATTGCAACCAGAAAGGGGCAAATTGATCAAAAGCCCCAAATGTTGCAAGAATTGCGCTCTGTCTGCAAAAGCCCCAAATTTCATTGCGAAATTGCAGTGTAATTACAAAATCCCCAAATTTCTTCAAGAAATTGTACTGCAGAATTGAAAGCCCCAAATTTCGAGCTTGAAATTGCAACCAGAAAGGGGCAAAAGCACAGAAAGCCCCAAATTTTGCAATTTCAGCAGAAAGCCTCAAATTTCAGACCAAATCTGCAGATCTGTCTGCAATGTTTGCTTCACAAGGAACTGTGAACCTGAAAATACCCAAATAACTGCAAAGGACTGCAAATGTCTGCTGGTACAATGAATAGCGACGACCAAGTACAGATTGTACGGATAAGCAGGTCGTACGGTTGCAGGTATGGACGGGATTGCAGGATGTACGGCGACGGCAGGCTGTACGGAATCAGGACCTGTACGGAAGCAGGTACGACGACCTGTACGGAAGTAGGTACGGACAATGTACGGAGCAGGTACGGTAGGTACGCGTATGTACGTACGGCGAACTTATGGCATGTACGATTGGTACGGCGTTGATGCAGGTAAGGCTGGTACGGTGCTGCAGTACGGAACGATTGTTGTACGGCGTGCAGTACAGAAACGGAAGCAGCAGGTACGGTACGTGCAGGTACGGCAGAGTTCGGTAGGTACGGACGAGTACGGTAGGTACGGATGGCGTGCTCCAACGGGAATGCAGTAGGAGGAGGAGCTTGGGCTAGGAGCAGGAGCTCAACGAGGCTCTGATACCAAATGTGAGTGTTGGGGAGAGAGAGAGAGAGCAAGAGAGAGTGAGCTGAGAGCTGAAAGCTTGATAGCTTAGTTGCAATAGAAGAGTGTAAGAGTACAACTGAAAGAGTGAGAGATAAGGTTTTGTCCTAGTGATAAAACCTTAGTAGTCACTAACCATAGTTAGTGAACTAACTACGGTTAGGGGGAAAAACCTCTTAAAAAGGGAAAAGTGCCCCTAACTAGCTTATTAAATTACATTGGTCACTGCTGAATTATATCTATAATTCTAACATTTGCTTGGATGCACTGTGCCTAATGCTTGTGCACTCTTCAAGGGAGCGACAAGTGAAGAAGGCACTTGTAACTTGTGGAGAGTGAGAGTGCAACCCTCACTTGTATAGCCCACGCATGGGCTATGCTTGGGCCGACCTAAGAACCGGCCCTAAAACAGGGCAACCAGGTGGTGAACCAGGACGATGCAATGTTGACCTGATGCCAACCTTGAGGCTGACCTGACAGCATTTGCCGACCATGTGATGTGGCTGTACCTTTACATGTGGCTCCTGCCACATCACCAGCTGACCGCACATGTGGCTGGTGTACCATGGCAGCACATCAGGTGAAATGCATGGGGCTGTGTGCCACATCATCTTTCCCATGGACAGCCAAGAGCTGTCCTCAGCATGCAGCCCCTCCCATCATGGTGATGGGTGACTTATTTTTGATGCTTTGATGCTTTTGCATCTCCTTTTCACCTATACTATCTTGCTCCGGTGAAGGATTACAAAGGGTGGAGTATTGACCTCCAATGGCTGATCATACCCTTTGAATCTTTGAAGTGAGAGAATTTCAGCATGTTGGCCTTTATAGATACATAAACACCAAAGTGGATATATTTGCTCATGTGATCTGCTGCTATTTTTGGTTGTAGATGATGTAATTAGGAATGTGACAGCATGTAGTTCACTTTTTGTATAGCTCAGGGTATGGTTGGAAGCTAAGTTAGACTGCATGCAAGTTGTTTGTGTTTATACCCGGCTTTTAATTATCCATGCTTACCTTTCTCGTGTTGGTTTCAAAATCTTCCAGAATCATGATGCTGTGGTGTATTGTAAGAGCTCTTTGAATTTTTATGTTAGTGGAGTTGTTGATTTGTTTCTTGTGGCTACCAGGGATGCTGATGATCATGTGAACTGGCTTCTTCAACATGGCTGGCATGAGAAAGCTTTGGCAGCTGTTCAAGCAGGAAAGGCCCGGAATGAACTACTAGAAGAGGTATGGCAACTGTCCTTGCAGGCTTCTTTGGCTGTGCCAAATGAATTTTTTTCCCGAAAGGTATGATTTCCACACAGGTCGAAGAAGAGAGCTTCATATAATTGAGTGATATTGGATGAATAACAAATCCCTGCTATGCGTGATAGACTTAATCATTTAACTTCTTGGGTAGTTATCTTGGGTAGTTATTCATTTTGCTTTTACAGGATGAGTTTGGGTATGTTCCTGGATGCATCTAGATGTACATTGGATAGATACATTAGGTGTGTGTGGGAGGGTTTAGAGACATTCAACCGATGTTTTTAATTGTGGAGCTTTGTTCAGGGACAAACTTTTAGCCATATATATAGAATAAAAAGGGTTCAAATGAGTACAACCTTGGTTCCTCTTTGTGGTGCTGTCCTTTTTGCTCAGTTTTATCCTGGGTCCCTACTGTTTTTTTTTCAATGATCACCCATCCACAGTGATGTTTTAGCTTATTGTCTGCTATTACTGTGATTTGCTGGCTAAAAACACCTTCTTGTAGTGTGCATCATGTGGTGGCAGTTTCAAAACATTTTTACGAGGGGATGTCAATGGGCCTTTAGTTACAATTCGCTATTTTTCAAAATTATACTTACATTACTCTATGAGTATATGACACTTTCATTGCAGGTAGGATCGAGGTATCTGGACCATTTGGTATTAGAGAGGCAATATGCACAAGCTGCTGCCCTATGCCCAAAATTGTTACGTGGCTCTGCAGCTGCATGGGAGAGGTTTATCTACATATACCCCCCTCCCCCCCACCACCTCCACCACTACCACCCCCTCTCCCTCCCCCTCGTTTCCCTCTCTCTTTTCACCTGCTAATACTGGGTCTTACTGGTCTATTGTTTGTGCGCTAATGTGAAAATGGTTGGCTGGATGATGAACAGATGGGTTTTCCATTTTGCACATTTGAGGCAACTCCCCATCTTGGCTCCGTACATCCCAACAAGTAACCCACAGTTGCGTGATACAGTCTATGAGGTGAGCGATGGTCTTCTTAGTCCCGGAGTGAATTTCTACCATATACCTCATTGTACATTGTTTGCTTAGTCTGCTTTGTTGATTTGTAATGGATCAACATTTCTCCATGGAACAAGGAGACATCAATGTAAAGTGCACTATTATATAGCAATATTAGTTTTGGTGGGCCATAGCTTTCCTGAAGCGTTTTATTCATCATTTCATTGATTTAGTTGGTGGGGTTATGGTGTTCTATTCATTTTTCAGTGATTTAGCCAGAGGAATTATGATGTCAGTTTTCGTAAAAGGAGCTGGTTTATTGAAATATGTATACAAAATCTGGACTTTGACCTCGGGTCCTCAACAAAAATGGGCTGTTAACTACTACTACATTTGATTAACCTCATGACAAAAACAAAGCTAGGGGTTAGGGTGGGCCCGCAAAGAGGTGGTCAAGAAGGTGTCTTCTCATTGGCTTTCACAAGCCTTGTTGGCTCTCTGCTCACTTTTTGGCATTCAGCATTGGGTCTATTGTTGGGTGTTGGAAGAAATGGAAGCTAAAAAATGGAAGCACAAAGGAGAAAAACGAGATGCTGTAATAGATTGCTGCAAAACTGAAGTGTGGAGGCTCAAGGGACAGCCAACATAACAAAACCCTAGGGCTAACTGCCCTAACTGGACTAAGTGTCCTAACTGACCTAGATGGTACATAAACTAACTGTACCAATAGTCCTAGCTGACTATAACTAGGCCTACAAGGCTCATACCAAGGTATAAGTGGCATCTATGGATAGCCCATGAGATGGCCTACAAACCTCCCTCCATGGTATGGGTTGAAGTATCCTGGACATGGCTCAGGATACCCAAATATCTAGTGTCATGGTTGCACATGTTTGTCCCGTAGGGATAATGCAATCGCTAGCTCTCTTGTGGAACCTCACGCTCATAATTTACTGCAGAAACACTCATAAGATCTCTCTCTCTCTCTCTCTCTCCACATAGCCTAGGGCCTAGGACAACATGTCAGGCTGGACCCTCCCCAAGGTATTTTATTTCTTGAAGAGAGAATCTGAGTACAAGAGTTCAGCATGAAGCTGCTCATACAAAATCCAAAACGTGAATGAAATTACATGAGCTCTTAGGCTCTCTTTCTTGGCAACAAGCCACTTGTCAAATTCTACATTACTTTCGTAATTACATGCCACCAAGGGCAACTCTGGAGTCTTCGAAGCACTTGGTCACGCGAACAGCCTCCTAGATGCTTGTTAGGCTCCGTAGCGCTTAG
This sequence comes from Dipteris shenzhenensis, assembly GCF_047967505.1. Taxonomy (NCBI): domain Eukaryota; kingdom Viridiplantae; phylum Streptophyta; class Polypodiopsida; order Gleicheniales; family Dipteridaceae; genus Dipteris; species Dipteris shenzhenensis. Next base: position 32,948,310 of record NC_141607.1, on the reverse strand, counting down.
GAAAATAACCCTTCCTAGTACCTACAATTAATTAAAGTGCACCACCATGGCACCCATTAATTGTTAGCGCTTTGCATGCAAATAATACACTGTGGGCTAATTCTAGTCACGGTAGGCGTCCCCACTGAACACATGTGCACACATAACAAATATAAAAATATATGTTTAGTCTTTGGTTGATTGATCATAATTAAGAGGCTTTGACCAAAGGTCGAGGCACCTTAATTATAGTCAAGTCTCTCCAGCCGAAGTTGGCACAACTCTCCAACCGAAGTTGGCACATCTTGGTTAACCGTAGTTAACCCTCTTGACGCATGCCAAGTCCCGTTGATCGAAGTCAACACTTTCTAACCGTAGTCAGCTATGTGGTTCTCTGGTTAACCGTAGTTAATCCTCTTGGTAATAAACCAAGTCTCCCTGATCGAAGTCAAGCTTACTTGACCAGAGTCAAGTATCTTTGACCGTAGTCAATTCTTCGACTATTAAAAGAACTCTTTGACCATAATTAACGCCTATGAAAACTCTTTAATTTATGATCAGATAAATGGTCAACTGTACTTTGACTTAGGATATTTACATTGTGGTGACATCCCCTCAGCTTCTATTCAGTTGACCTCAACTGAAAAGCTTCTTTGTAAACATCCAAAAGCTGTGGATGATCGGACAACATGTCTTCATTCATCCACTTGGCATCCAATGCCGTATAATTCTTGAATTTTACAAGATACATGTAAAACTCCTTGCCCTGAGGGCCTTTGCGTACAGTATGGTACACAATCTGCTCTGGTTGAAGGACCTCCTTCAGCTCATCCACTTCTGGTGGATCCTCTGATGCTGGCACTGTAGGCTCTGGCCCCTGGAATTTCTTTAGAAGACTCACATGGAATGCATTGTGAATCCTCCAATGCTTTGGCAACGCCAACCAGTATGCAACCTCATTTATTCTTTCTGTAACCCTGAAAGGGCCATAATATCTGGAAGATAACTTTGCATACACTTTCTGTTTGCCTTTAAACTTGCGGAGCCTAGTTTTCTCGAACTTTAAAAGTACCCAATCCTCTTCCTTGAGATTTAACTGTCTCCTATGCTTATCTGCAGCTCTTTTATGCTTCTCTTGAGACCTTTCAATTGCTGTCCGGTCTTGGCTATAAGCTGTCCGAAGGTCTTTCACAAACTGATCAGCTGCAAATATTTCATCCTTGGTCCTCATGATAGGTGGCAGAATCACCTTCCCATAAATGACCTCAAAGGGGGCTTTCCCTGTAGAGCTGTGTACTGTATTATTGTAAGCAAACTCTACCAATGGTAGGTACTTTTCCCAGTCTGAACCTTGGTCACCCACTTAGCATTTGAGCATATCCAATGCTGTAGAATTTGCTACTTCACTTTGACCATCTGTTTGGGGATGGAAAGAAGAATAAAAATTCAGATTCGTCCCCATATTATCAAATAAAGCTCTCTAGAATAGATTGGTCATTCTGGGATCTCGATCACTGACAATGGACTTAGGCATACCATGGTACTTAAAGATCTGCGCCATGAAAAGCTTGGCCATATGATCTGCCTTTATGGTTTTACGAATTGGAATGAAATGAGCTTGCTTGCTGAATCTATCAATGATAGTCCAAAACCCATCATTCCTTAACTTTGATCTTGGTAAATAAAAAATAAAGTCCATTGCAATACTTTCCCACGGTGCCTGAGGCACGGGAAGAGGCATAAGTAGGCCAGGTGCCTTTCGTCTATCATACTTAACTTTTTGACACGTAAGGCATTCAGTAACAAACTGATGTATATCTTTCCGCATCCCTGGCCAAAAGAAATACCTCTCTAGTGCTCGAGTTGTTGCTGTAATTCCTCTATGTCCAGCATAGGGAGGTGCGTGGCATTTCTCCAAAATCTTTTTCCTCATCTCTTGAGTGATGCATAGGCAGTCATCTTTCATAAGATACCCATCTTTCAGGGAATAGTGATTGGTGGACTGCCCCTCTTGCATTTGCTGTAAAATCTCACCAAAATCTACATCATTAGCATATTGCTCCCTCATATCTTCCAGGTCCTGATGATAAGCAATAGTTACATTGTTGACCTGGGGTCTTCGGGACAAGGCATTTGCCACTTTGTTCCGAACTCCTGGAGTATGGACAATCTGAAAATGGTACATTGACAACCTGTTTGCCCATTTCATATGCTTCTCGGAAAGCTTTGTCTGAGTCAAAAAGTATCTTAGACTTTGGTGATCTGTTTTAACTGTAAAATCTGCACCCAAAAGATAATGCTTCCATATATGGATGGCATGAATTACATCCAATAACTCTTTCTCATAGATTCCCAGATATCTCTCTGCATCCCGGAGTCTCCTGCTCTCATAGGCCACGGCCCACTACATGACCATTTTGATGCAATGCAGTCCTAACACATTCCCCACAAGCATCACAATCCACATCAAATGGCTGATGCAAATCTGGAACTATTAAGATTGGCTCTATGGTCAGCCTCTCTTTGAGTGTGATGAATGCTGTCTTTTGAGGAATTCCCCATCTGAAAGCTGCAGTTTTCTTAGTAAGATCGTGGAGTGGAGCAGCTATATCCGCAAAATGCCTGATAAATCTTCTGTAGTAAGAACACAGGCCTAGGAAACTTCGAACTTCATGGACAGTTTTCAGCTCTGGCCATTCGTGAATGGCACAGATCTTTGCTGGATCCATACGTATCCCATCTTTGGATATTATATGCCCCAAGTAATGGATTTCTTCCAGGAAGAATTCACTTTTCTTGTTGTTTGCATAGAGCTGATGATTTCTCAGCTCTTGAAACACTATAGTAAGATGTTCCTTGTGCTCTTCTTCAGACTTAGGAAAGACAATTATGTCATCGAAGAAGGTACCAGTGAACTGTCTGTAGGGTCGGAAAATACGATCCATCATCCTATTGAAAGTAGCTGGGGCATTTGTCAATCCAAAAGGCATCACCAGATATTCATACAACCCAAAAGTAGTGCGGAACGTTGTCTTGTGCACATCCTGAGGCTGTATCCTCACTTGGTGATAGCCACTCTTTAAGTCTATCCTGCTGAAAACTGAAGCTCCATTTAACTGATCCAGCACATCATCAATGCGCGAAATAGGGAATCTATTCTTGATGGTCATTTTGTTCATTGTGCGGTAATCGACGCACATACGGAATGAGCCATCTTTCTTTTGTACTAGTACTACAGGGGAACAAAAAGGAGAAGAACTGGGGCTGAATCAACCCCTTGGACAACAAACCGTGCACCTGAGTCATAGTCTCTTCTCGCTGAGTTGCACTAACTCTGTATGGGGGCCTATTGGGTGGCTCGCTGCCAGGAATGAGTTCTATGGCATGATCCTCAGGTCTCTCAGGGGGTAGCTCCCCTGGCAAAGCGTCAGAAAAGCAATCTTTAAAATTTTCAAGAAACTGAAATTTATTCTGATCTGCCTCACTTATTTCAGCATGCATTTCCACACCTCTCTCTCTTTTACAAAAATCATGTAAGCTGAAACTACAGACTTTATTTCTTTTCCAACATAACTATTTGATACAATGGGAATAGTTTCCCCTCTATTCCTAGCAACCACACGATGTACTTTGCCCCTATGTACAAACTCCAGCACTCTTTCAGGAAGAGTCAACTTCACTACCTTGCGATGAAACCAAGGCATACCCAAGACTACATCATGATGTTTTAGTGGAGAAATGAAGAAGTCTTCGTGATCCACATAACTCTGTACATGAAGATGGAGCTTCCCTATCAAGGGAGTGACTGGCACAGGGTTCCCATAGAACATTTGATCGGCATCCAAAGCCCTGCCCAACTCCTCCATCTTTATTCCTAGCCTCAGGGCTAGGTCCTCTGATATGAAATTATCAGTAGCCCTTGGATCAAATAAAATCCACGCTTGCTGGTCTCTGACTTTGCCCCATGATAGCAGCAATTCTCGTTCTTCTGGGTTTGAAACATGACCCAGTATGTCAGGACTTCCTCCTGCCATTGGCTTTTGCGGTCCGCGTGGCTTCTCTGCCTCTTTTCCCTTCGAAGTTGAAGGCTTTTCTGGGCACTGGGCAGCCACATGCCCCTCTTTGCCGCACGTGAAGCATTTATCCTCTTTCCTGAAAGTTTCAATCTGTTCAGGGGTAAACTGTGCTCTTCCCTTATAGGGCTTTTGCACCTGGTTTCCCCTCGACTTATGAGGCTGAAGTCCCCTCTTCTGAGCCTTGGGAAACTCTCTTGTTTCCAACTTGGGGGTCGCTGGCTTTTTTCCCTCGGCAACCTTGCTTGTAGTGAAGGCACACCAGTAGGATCCTGCATGTACATGAGACTAGCCACATTGGCTGAATGCATGAGATCATATATTTCTTTAATATCTTTGGTGTTCACTTGGGCCTGTATCTTTGGAGTGAGTCCTGCCTTGTACTTCTTGAGTTGAGTCTTGTCAGAAATATTCTTGAAAGACGAAACCTGCAAGTATGCGTCCCAAAATTTCTGGTTGTAAGACTCAACTGTATCTTGTGCTTCCATATGAATGCTCTCCCAACCCAAAAAAACATGATCCCGAAACTGTTTGGGAATAAACTGTTTATAGAAAGCTTTCTTGAAGTCCTTCCATTTCCTGGGGGCTACATAGTTGGTTGTTTTAGCTATCCACCATGCATTGGCTGTACCAGTCAAGTGTAAACCAACCATACGAAGCTTTGAGGGCTCACTGAACTTTTCTAGGCTAAAGGCAGCATCAAACTGCCTTAAGAATTGCATAGCCTTTTCAGCTTGGCCATACTGGCCATTATAAGTGGCAAATCTTACTGGCTTCCCACTGTCCTTGAATTCTTTAGTCTCTGCCTTCCTACTGGACTTCTTCTTCTTCTTCTTTTTCTTCTTTGACTCTGAAAATCCCGAAGAAGGAGGTGATGCCGAGGATGAAGAGGTAGAGCTAGAAGATGAAGACGAGCTAGATGAACTATGATGATGCTTCGCCTTCTTCTTCTTGGGAAGAGGACCTACACTTTTCCTCTTTTTACTCACCACCACTCTTTCCTGATCTGCTCCAGAGGGAGGCTTCTCTGGCTTTCCCTCAAAAAGAGGTTGTACCATCCTGCGAAACAAGGGATTTCTGCCATTCCCTCATGGGATGATTGGGCATGCTGTTGTGAAGCCATCTCTGCAACTTGTCTGAGATCTGCAACTCTCTCACACACACTGTGTAAGCAACTGATGCACTCAGCCTTTGCTTTTTCAGAGAGAAAGTACCTCAACAAGAGGTGTCTTGCATTCACAACTTGTGCCAGTAATGAGCTGTCAATTCAAAGCATATACCCGCAAAGTTGCCAAAGCATCAACAACTGTATTGCCCCTTTTCTGGCTGCTGCAAAAAGCACTCAGAATGCATCTGATTCATCTTTCTGGTGCACAAAGGCATACATTTTCTCTTTTCTGCAAATCTCTGATTTTACTGTGTTTCTGCTGGTTTTCTGACAGTAAAAGTCTGACAGGTTGGTGAAAACTGCTGGCAGAAACAGTCTCTGCAACTGTCTTTTTTTGTGTGTGGACAATAACTAGATGGGGAACCGGCTGGTTACACTGACCAAACTGACTGGTTCTGGTTTGGTTAGTCAGCAACTAGACTAACTGGACTGGTCACAGTCTGGTTACAGTGACCAGACTGGTCTGGTTGGGTCAACTAACTGGACCTCTAACCAGTCCACTAACCAAAGTTAGGTTAGCTTAACCTCAAGCCTGCCACCTCAGCTATCTAGCTGGCACTCCAGGTCAGCTGCCACATGTCCTGCCACATAATCCACTGAGCTGTCTGCCACGTGTCAGTGCCATATCAGCATATTCGCATGCATGCCATTTGGCTGCCATGTCAGCTTGCACATGTAGACGCCACGTCACCTGTGCCTTTGCCACGTCACCTTGGCTGCCATGCTGGCTGCCACATCAGCCTAAGGTTAAACCTTGGATGGAAATTTATGCGCAGGCGAATCTCTAGAGCATCGCGCCTCAGAGACCGTCGCGTGTCGCGGGCTTCTGCGTGCGCTTCACTATCCCGGCCATTCGTCAAGCAAAGAAACTTGACCCGCGTGAAGGCATCTTGCTATGGATAATCACCATCATCCTTCCGTCGACCGTGTGCCTGCGTGGAGACGTTACCTGTGCACCCCTATCTGGCCGGTTGCCTTCGCCATACATCGAGGCGCCTTAATTATAGTCAAGTCTCTCCAATCGAAGTTGGCACAACTCTCCAATCGAAGTTGGCACATCTTGGTTAACCGTAGTTAACCCTCTTGGCGCATGCCAAGTCCCGTTGATCAAAGTCAACACTTTCTGACCGTAGTCAGCCATGTGGTTCTCTGGTTAACCGTAGTTAACCCTCTTGGTAATAAACCAAGTCTCCCCGACCGAAGTCAGGCTTACTTGACCAGAGTCAAGTATCTTTGACCGTAGTCAATTCTTTGACTATTAAAAGAACTCTTTGACCATAATTAACACCTATGAAAAACTCTTTAATTATGATCAGATAAATGGTCAACTATACTTTGACTTAGGATATTTACATTGTGGTGACAAGATATAGCAACCTATGATTGTACAGAGTACAACAGATCAAGTTACAGAGTACAACTTAGGTCGAGGTAGAGTCTTCGTAAAAAGATCTGCCAAGTTGTCTTCAGTGGGAACATAAGACAACTCAATATCGCCTGCTGATAATCACTCTCTGACATAGTGATTGTGAATCTCAATGTGCTTTGTGCGAGCATGGAAAAGTGGATTCCGTGCACCAGCCAAAGCACTCTGACTATCAGTGAAGATGACGGTAGGAGCAGTTTGACATGCACAAAGATCTGCAAGTAGCTTCCGAAGCCAAACACACTCCATTGTAGCTCTAAAAGCTACTCTGTACTCAGCTTCACAGCTAGAAGTAACAATTGTACTCTGCTTCTTGCTGAACCAAGAAACACATGAAGTACCGATCATAAAATAGTTGCCACTATGTGACACATGAGTGTTAGAACAACCAACCCAATCACTATCAGTGAATCCATGCATGACAAGTGAAGTATCACTGTCATGTGCACGGATTGGTATCTGGCGTGTACTGGGTACACAAGACTAGCTCAGGTAGCTTGGGGAGGCTTAGAGCTAGGTAGGCTTGATTCTCAGGTTGAGTGGCAAGGGTACGAACCCGAGTCTATATAAGGGGCCCAGCGGTTCAGTTCTCAGAGAGCCGATGGGAGCAAGTCTCGTTCCCAGGTGCTAGTTTAATATTGGATTGAGTCGCGGACGCGCGCCTGCATCATAGTGTAGCCCAAGGCCCAGCAACAGATCCCGAGCTTCACAGCGCCACCTGGTGGTATGGGACACTAGGCTGGTTAGGATCTGGTTGGGAGTTCGTGTCAGTAGCTCAGCTTGTGGCTCGGAGCAACATCCCTTGATTCGGGATCGCATCTCGTAGATGTCGTGGTTGGGTGGTGAGCAACCTGCTGAGTTTCGGCACGTTTGGTGTGTTCTTGTGTTTGCTTGTAGATCAGAGGTTTCAGGAGTGCTGGGGTCGTGTTAGTTGGTATCAGAGCCAACTCCTGAGGTAGGAATCTCTATTGCAAGAATTTTGGACGAATTTTCTCCAGGTATGCCTCAATTTCGAAATTCATGATCATGCCTTGGAAGTGACTGCTGGTTCATCGTTTAAGGGAAGTGGTGCTGGATTGGGATAGAAGGAAGGAGAGAGAGAGTAAGAAGGGTGATTTCGTTGCAAGATGTGACGGGCTAAGAGAGAGGGAGAGAGGTGTAGTTAGGAGGAGGTAGTGAGGTCCGGGTAGAGGAGTGAGAAGGGAGTCGTGAGAGAGTGTAGAGCTGGGGCGAACCAAGGGGGATTCTGCGTGTGGCTAGCTGCTCAGGGGACGTGATGGTAGGTAGAAGAGGAGCGTAGGAAGGTGCGCAGCACGATAGGACTAGATCGCAATCTAGGCCATATGCTTTTCGGGGGGGCCTAGAGGCTTAAAAAAGCACTATCCCTCCGTTTTTGGAGGGTGAGCTTTTGAAAAGCAGGGCTTTACTAAAAGCCTGCTCTCCCGTTATTAATTCGGGCCTCGGCCACCTTGCCTTCTCTCCTAGCCTGTGGATTGCGCAACCTTCCAGCCCCTCTATGTCTTCATGTTCCGGAGCTAGAAATGTTGTACGGCTTGCTGTAGAAATCCGTACGGACAGCCAAGAGCGAGAGTCCCGGGTCCAGGAATTTGAGCTGATCGTCAACTCAGCCCAGCCTACCTTCTTCATCGGCCAGCCTTCCCTTCTTCCGTCGTCTCCTCCTTGGCCAGCTTTCACTTCCTCTCTACCTCCTAGCTCCGCCGCCACCTTGTTTCTCTTCTCTAGCCTATCTTCTTTTTCAGATCAGATTTCAGTCATGGTTGATTCTGTAGATCCCGGGCTTGCGATGGGAGACCAGGATATGAACTACCATTCGAATGATGATCAAGGTCTCTACGATGATTTGATTACGAAGACTGCCTTTACCACTACTCTCGATGAAAAGTTTGGGCGGGTTAATACGAATCAAACGGGGTTGACACAACAACTCCAAGGGATTCAGATTTCAGTCTCACTTTTGACTAGCACTGTTCAGGTGCTCATGCATGTGGATGCCTTGGCTTCAGTGTTAGGTCCAAACATCACTCCAGATCCTTTTCCCGGAGATCAGAAGTCTCGTACCAAGGAGGTGGTTGACACTTGGTTGCACAAGTGGCAAGTACACTTCCAGTTTCACCCTTATCCAGATGACAAGAAAATGCAGCTTGCAGCAGGGTATATGTAAGGGAAGGCTTTATTGTGGTAGAAGGAACTTCGGCCCAAGCCTCTCACATGGATAGAATTCGAAGAGGTCTTCAGGAAAGAGTTTCTGAAGGAGGAAGATTATGATATCGTAGGCAAGCTCAAAGCCCTCGATATGTCCAAGCTGAATCTGACTTTTGAGGTTTATCTTCAGAGCTTTTGGGGTTTGCAGACCAGAGCTACAAGGATGGATCCAATGACCTTGTTTTCTTTATGGATGGTTTGCCTGACTCGTACAAGCTACAGATCAAGAACAACAAGTGTACCACTTTGCAAGAGGCCATGAATTACGCGCGCATCTATGATGATACCATGGCCAGCGCAAAGGGAACCACCTTTACCGATACGGGTGGGAAGAACAAGAGGACGTTCTTCTAGTCTACCATTGGTACCAGGGAGTCGAAGTCTACAGATAACGCATCCAAGAAGAACTCGACTCAGACGAAGAATGGTCGTGCCCGTTTCCTCCGCACATTGAAGTTAAAGAAAGAAAGGACGTTGCTTCATATGCGAGGAGCGGGGCCACACTAGGAATGATTGTCCTAAGCGCAAGAACCAGATGCAAGCATTGGGACCAAAGCTCCATGCGGGTCCAGGTACCAAAGCTAAGGGAGCTAATTAAGTTTCAAGACATGTATTTTTGTAAATGCCATTACCTGCCCACTTTACTTTTAATAATTCGTTATTTGGTTCCCATGATCTTTTCCGAGTTTATGGAGAAGTGAGGGACCAAAGAGTTCACATTCTCTTTGCCCCGGGCAGCTCTCACAATTTTGTTAATTACAAACTTGTGCAGAGGATGGGGCTGTCCATGATACCTAGCGATCACACCTACGAGGTGTAGCTTCCAACTGGGAAGCAGTTTTGGGATCGCAACTCTCCCATCCTTTGGAAACGCTGCACGGTGCATCTTACCAAGCAAGCATGGTTCACAAACATGTTTGACATGTTTGGTAAGCATATGCATTTTGGGAAGATCCACAATCATATCTTCCTTATATAACTTCACCGGGGCTCCAAAATTGATGTGTCCAAACCTCTCATGCCACAAATGAGTATCTGCCATGGTAGAATCAAGAGCAGAGGCATGTGCATTGGCAAGTGTAGCATCATCATCCAAACATCTGTCATAAGCATCAAGTCTATAAAGACCTCTAGACAATGTGCTAGTCAAAACCATGGTAAAGGCACACCTCACACCATCAAAAAGAAACTGAAAGGCACATGTAGCAATGGCTGAAATAGAAATGAGGTTCTTACGAATGCCTGGAACATAAAGCACATGCTCTATTCTTACGAATGCCTAGAACATAAAGCACATGCTCTAGAGGAACAATACCCCCAGGGACAGAAGTAAGAGCAACTTGCCCAATATCTTTCACGGTATATAATGCATTATTGGCACATGTGACACTGCCCCCCTGAGATGTATGAGATGTAAGCTCCAATGAGCTGAATAACTTCTTGTAGGAAGTGATGTGCTTGCTAGCACCACTATCAAAGAACCAGGCATGATGAACATCTGAAACAGCCATACAAGCATCATGAACATCAGGATTATACTGACATGTAACCAAGAAAGCCCAATGCTGGTTTTGTGCGAAATTAGCGCACTCATGTTGATCTTCTGCACTAGGAGATCCAGATACTGCAAGACCAGTGTCTTTCTTTTTCTTTTCAGATGCTATGCGCTTCTTTCATTCAGAAATATCATTACCAGGTTTCTTGCAATAATTACATCTCTTCTTCTTTTTGTTTTCCCTTGAAGAATAGGCACCATGTGAATGATCAACATGGGAATGAAAGGATTTTCCAGCTGAAACCTTGCCTTTATCTTTTTGTTTGTGATGGGCAGCAAATGCTTGATCACTAGCCATAGTAGCATTGCGATTCATAGGATTTTGCTCCTCTTGAAGAAGAAGAACAACACGCTGGTCAAATGAGTAATGATTGGCATCACCCCCTGCAACCAACCTCAATGTAGTAGCAATGTCCTGATATGAATCAGGCAACCCATAAAGGGTATTAGAAACCAACTGAGAGTCATGCATAATCTCAACAATGTTGGCCAATTGCTATTTCAAATCCTTCACATTAGTGAGATAGGAATCCATGTTACCACCCTCATCTGCAAGGCCGAATCTGAGGGATAATAACCCAAAGAGCAATCAAGGCATGTGCTTTGGCATCACGACCATCCCACTAAATTTGCTCCTGTGAAGGAGGCAAAGCACCTGGAGCAGGAGGTGCAGGTGTCCTAGCAGTAGCATTAGAACCATCACCTGAAGACCCATCACCTGAAGAAGCAGAGGGTGTAGGTGTAGCACCAGTAACAATGCTTGTAGGCCTGGCCTCAGAACCTAAAACAATATGCCATAGATTCTTCGCAACCAAAATATGTCCCATCATGTATGACCACATGGGGTAATTGGTGCCATCAAGCTTGTCATCGGCCCCAATCAGCCCAAACAAATCATCTTTGCCACCAGACATGGTGCTAAAATACAAGACAAATGCACCAATTGGCAAAGCAAATGAGAGAAAGGCAATCTCTTAGAATCAAGTACCAAAAATCTGCCCAAGCTTCAAAGCTTATGCCTGCAAGAGACTTTGCTGTCCCAAGGTGTACTTGTTGCAAGAAAAATACCCAAAGGCAACACGAGGCCTTACTAAAATGCAAATGAAGCAGAAATTGGAAAGAGCCAATGCAACAACGGCTTACCCAATGATGTAGACCGAAAGGATAGTAGTGACAAGCTCTGAATGTGAGCAAATGAGGGTTGGAAATGAGAATTACAGGAAAATAAGTGCTCCCACGAGGAGGAGAGCACTCAGAAATGGAGAGAAAGAGGTCCAATGGAGGGAAACTTGCAGCCCGAGGCAAAGGGATGCCAAATGAGGGAAGGGCTCAAAGAGAAGTCTCCGGAGCAATTCAGCACACTCCAAATGCCTCCAAACGCTGGCACGCAGCTCGAGGCAGCTCTAAAATGCTGGCATGCAGCTCGAGGCAGCTCTGAAATGCTGAGAAAGCTTCAATCTAGCTGGCACGCACCTCGAGGCAGCTTCGTACTGCAATTAATCCTGCTGACACAGTCCGTATTGCAATAAACGCAGCTGACACGTCCGTACACAGGCTGTACAGCTTTAAATGCAGGCGCAGCAGGTCCGTACAGCCTGTAAATATGCAGTAAATGCTGGCGCAGTCTTGCTGCCAGTTCGCCCCTCCTCGAAGTAGTTTGCTCTGCATCTGTATGATTTGAAATAGTGCTGTTGTGGGCTGTCCTGCCATCAGCACCCCCTCCGGGACTGTTTGCCTCTCCTTCAGTTCGTATGCCCTAGTGTGGAGATGCAAACAGAAAAAATAGCGAGTAAAGGCTTGGCGGAAAGGTAACGAAGGTTTAACAAAAGCGGAGGTCGAGCAAATGGAGACGCAAAAAGGAATTGGGGTGTTGATGGCAAGGATACCAGGATAGCCTTTCCTTTATGCATATCCGCCAGTCCACAGCATCCGACTTCAGACTTTTTACAACAGATGCAAATTTCACCTTGTGAAGTTTTCGTCCAAGTTTCGGCGTGCTGGTCTTGTGATAATTATTTCTATCTCAAATGGTGCGTTGCCCTATCAGCTAGATTTAGGTGCTCGTTTGGGAGAGACTAAAATGAAATCGTGTGTGGGTGTGTGGATTTGTATGTGTGAGAGCATGTTTTTATACTGTGGTCTACACCCACTGTTGGGCGCGGATGGCGTTAGTGGGGATGTCATAGTAGCTAGTCCCTGCTATGCGTGATGGAGTTTATGGTTTTCAATCTTACGAGTGACTATCGTGAGATTGAAATTGCACTATGTTGTGTTTTTAGAGGATGAGTTTGGGAATGTTCCTGGATTCATTCAAGTATAGAATTTTTACAGTAGATTCTCATAGAGATCCATCACATCTGAGCGTGAGTAGCAATGACAGGTTGACACTCTCAGACATGAAGTCTTCACGATCCAAACTGAGGCTACCAAGCTCTAGAGGGAGGTCGTAGGCTTACGACAACATGCAAACTTGATCCTAGATAGAGTAAGGCGGTGGAGGACTATATAGCCGCGATGCGGTCTGCTATTGAGTTGTCCAAGTGGGTGGATGTAGTGAAATTGGAGCTTGCAAAGGCAATGGTTTCAGCTACTACTATTTGAGTAGCAATAGAGAGTGAGTAAGGCTCTCAACATCAGAGTCCAAGGGATTCCATGCATCTCCTTCGCTGTTGTAGATGCCACCACTTTTGTGACCTCTACCGTGGGAGTACAAGAACACCAGAGTGGGGGCTTGGTGAAACAGCCTTAAACCTGGTCAAGTAACTAGTTGACCCTGGAGGGGTTCAAATTCAAGCCTAAGTCCAAAGTACCATGAGACCATCTTGCAGAAAACCCTACAAGGGTTTTTTCTAGACCACCGTGAGAGTGAGGGCTCGGTGAAACAGCCTTAAACCTGGTCAAGTAACTAGTTGACCCTGGAGGGGTTCAAATTCAAGCCTAAGTCCAAAGTACCATGGGACCATCTTGCAGAAAACCCTACAAGGGTTTTTTCTAGACCACGTGAGAGTGAGCCAGTTAGAACATGTGTCCTAAATAGCGTTACTTTACTTTGGGTGCATCGCTTTAACCTAAATGACTGCTAATCTTGGAATAGCCACACCATTCTTAGGCTAGCTCGATCTAGGGAATCTAAACCTCATCCATGCTAGCTCTATTCTTAACTTGAGGCGCAAACCTATCAAAGATAGATTGGTCTCCTGAGTAGAGGTTGTAGATTTTATTGTTCGCATGGATGATGCATAGCAAGCCACATCAGATCCTTTTGCCAGGTTTTGGAGCCATCCCCCTACCGTTTGATGCTTTTATGTGGCCGTGTACCTCCATAGAGTCAATGATTTGAGAACTATGACATTAGGATGGAGCATGCCACCTTGGTTGGCCTAGACTACACTAGCATAGAGAGAGACCAGAGGAGTTGGTATGCTCAGACATGTAGATGGTTTGCAAGCCTAGGGCTCCAAATGGATAGATTTCCATCGCTTCAATACACAGCTTGGAAGTCTCATCTATCTCGCTTATCTATCATGAGGCAACCAGGTCATTAAGGAGGATTCTAGAGTAACAAGACCTGGTTACCTCGTGAGCTTTTGGTAGAGCTCATTTTTTACATGGATCATTGTCTGTAGACCTTAGAGGAGGGTTTCATTGATTTTGCCAACTATGCTTGGATCCAACTCTCACGTGCTTTTGGGATTTTGATTGGGCAGTTTTGGGTGTATCACGTTCTCAAGACCTCGATTGCGCCACCTCCCCAGCCACCTCTGGACAGTGTCTCTTGAGTGGAAGAAGCCAGTGATCATCCTTAGTGGGCTCCATGAAGACCTAATCTCGTCTTAGCACTCTGAATAATCAATCTTTGTGTTGCTGGGCTTCGTGTAGAAAAGTTGTCATAGGTCTCTAATTATGGTACACCAGGAAAGCTAAGAATGGTCCAAATCTGCCCTTGAATAGACAATGGTATCGTCCGTGCATCTCATAGTATACGGGGCATCTGCAGGTAAAGCCTCCCACGTCACATAAGATACAGACCCATCTCTCACAAGAGAGGCCCTCTATGCATCTTGTCTCAATACACAAAGACACATCAATGTGTTGATCAATCCTTAATAGCATCATCATCATCATCATCACCATCTGCACCATCGTTCGGCACCATCCTTTGCTTGAGGCTTTACCTTCAAATGCCCTGTATATTATGAGATCCGTGGGTGATCTATTCAAGAGCTGATTTGGATCACTCTTAGATTTCTTGGTCCATCATGATCAGAGACTTGTGGCAACTTTTCTACACGAGGCCCAACAATATAGAGATTGATTGCTCAGAGTGCAGAGACGAGATTAGATGGAGCCCATTCAGGATGATCATAGACTTCTTCCACTCAACAGACACTGACGAGAGGTGGCTGGGGAGATGACGCCACACATTGATGACTGAGAGAGACACTTCAATGTGTTGACCAGTCCTTAGCATCATCATCATCATCATCATCATCATCATCACCACTGGCATTGGCATCAATGCCGGCCTCAACATGCCCTTCTAGTTCGACCTTACCTTATCCCTTATGCCCCCTTACAGTACTCTACATTCTTTTCACTCCACCCACTTAGCAGGCCACTTTTTCCTTCTACGGCCAAGCTCACCTCAGCCATCTCCCAGATGTCCCTCCATCCCTCTCAGTCTTCTGTCATTTCCATCTTGCTACCCCGATCCCTCCCTCAGCCCCGATCCCTATCCCACTCAACTCAGCCCCCAATCACGGCCTCTTTAGTCACTGTTGAGTTTCCATCCTGCCACATCCAACCTTCAGCCTCTCTACTTTGTTGACTAGATTCCATCCTACACGGAGGCATGGGAGCATCTTGTCATGGAGGTTTGTTGCCTACATGCTTGAGAGATGGAACTAGATAGACTTATCCACAGACTTGGTCAGGAGGTGTTACAGCTTTGTAAGGAGCTTCATTAGATGGCAATAGCCCCGAGCAGTGGGCCAAGAGTGGAACCACAAATAGCCACCATGCAGTCAGCCATTGAGCAAACCCCTTGATGGGTGGACCTTGCGAGATGGGAGCTTCTTGAGCACAGGAGAGAGCTAATAAGTCTCTCAACATTAGAGTTAGGGTGATTTCTTATACCTCCACCACTTTCATTGATAGTGCGACCAGCTTTGTGGCTTCCACCCTGGGAGTCCCAGAGCTGAGATTGAGCCTGGCAAATAGATGCCCATGCGTGAATACTCTTTAGGAAACTCTCATGAGAAAGTCCTGGAGAGAGAAAGAGCTCTACAGCAGCGACTTGTTCTTGCAAACTCAGCCGCCGCTTTGATCATTGTCACACAAGAGATCCGATAGCTCCACCGCCAGGCTTTCAAGCCGTGATTGGTCCAATTGCACACAACACGTGATGCATGAGACATCGCCATGCCTATTTGTTGCTCCAGGCTTCCAAAAGTCACCACGAGATGGTCACGGTATACTTCACCCCCCCACAACCTTAACTTCCAAAGGTGTCACATGAAATGACACGAAGAGCCAAATAAAACATCCCACTATGAAAGATCACATAGCCAACAATCCCCCTCTTGATCAGAATAGTGGGCAACGACATGTATCTAGATCAAAGGTGGACTTGCCCACACACACACACTGAAAGAGACCAACATCCGTATTCATGCTCATACGTCTCTCCTCACTCAATAGAATGTTGGAAAGGTCACCTCCCCATTTGTAAGCCCACGTGGCCTTTACAACTTCCAAGCCCCTACTGTCCTCCATGGTGGCTTCCATCTACCAGGTTTTTTTCTATATGTGCTTCCCACATGACAACCTTGCTGCTGTCCATGTGGCAGCCCCTTGCTACCCATTTCTTTATCTGATCAGTGCCCCCCATGGTAGCTATGATACTGCCCATGTGGCCTTCCATTAGTTCCCAGGCTCCCCCCCATGCTCTCCTCATATGGGGCTGTCTATGGTTGGCTGAGGCAGATCTGCACGGGAGAACTATCCTGAACAGAGCGATGAGCTGGCACGAAGAAGACCCTGCAAAGAGGCGCAGCAAAGGGGCAGAGGTGGAGACTGGTGGGCCAGCCACCTGGCCATAGATGTGCCCAAAGGTGGGGCCCAATGGGGGCTGCCCTTGGGGACTGGCAGCAGTTCAAGAGGGCCAGCAAAGGGCCCTTATATAGGGCAAGAGAGGCAGCCAACCAAGCCAACCTAAGGGTTGGTTGGTTAGGGCTTCTCAGCCTGCATAAGTCGGCCAGGGGGGTCGGTACAAATCCCCCTACTGGGCGGCCATTTTTGGAGGGCTCAGCCCTTATAAAAGGAAGGGCCTTGTGCCCTCATATCGATCACTTGGAGCAGCAGAAACCATCAGAAAGGAGCAGCAGGGAGCTTGTCTTGGGCCTCATCACTAGAGGAGAGGGGAGCATACAGAAGCTGCAGACTTCGCTGAGGGTGCTGCCCACCTAGGCTGGTGCAACGACAGCAAGGTGTAAGAAAGAAAGAAAGAAACAAAGTTACTTTTTGTGTTTGGAAGACCGGTGGGTCTATGAGACTCTGAAAATCCTGGTACAAACGAGCTGTGTGAGGGTGGAGCAACTAAATGAGCATCCACACCAATGCAGAATGCAAAAATGCAAAATGGTAGTACTAAGTACAACATAGTCATGTCGGTGGTCGACTACATATCAATCTCATCATCATCATCATCATCATCATCATCATCATCACCCTCATCATCATCATCATCATCATCATCATCTTTAGGACATCAAGGTGGATGAGGCAATGGAGCCATGAAATCGGCGATAGAGTGCTGCCGGCTGCCCACGGGTGTGGCCCTGTGATGTCTCTTGGTCATAGCTCTGTGCCTAACAAGGGCTACAGTAACCCCCGTTGGCTGGGCTTCGACCCTGAACGATCATGTCGAGGCCTCATCTCGTGGGGGTCCATGTGATTTGGCAGGAAGAACTCCGTGATAGAGCTCTGAGAGGGATATGCCAAGGAAGAAGTTTGCTCCTGTCTCTGTGATCGAAGTATCCTCTCGCGGTGCCTGACTACCTCATGAATGAAGCCCGCCAAGCATCTCTGATCTGGATCGGAGAGGAATCGTGAAAAAACCCATGAGCTATCTCTGAAGAGGTAGTAGAAACGCCCTCGGATCTCGTAGTAGAAGTGCTCCTCCGTCTCAACCTCTTGCATGCCACATAATGTGCATATACGCCTCTCCTTGGGTATGCACTTTGCATAGCCGCTCTCGATACGAAGTCTATGTGAAGAGACACGGAACTCCCCAGGTGGGTCAATGAAACCCTCTTCAGTGATATGTAAGCAGTGATCTTTCTAGAAGATGAGCTTCATTGGAAGCTCACTCAGTCCCAGCCAGGTCTGGAATGTGTGTAGCTGTAAGAGATCCTCACGGATTACCTGGTTGACTTGTGTGATAGGAGGGGAGAAAACAGAGTGTCCATACTATACTGGAATGGAGGGAGTCTATCCATGTGGAGCGCGAGTCGCTCAAACCATCTCTTTGTGCGTGCATATCAGCATCTCTGGTCACCTCTCGCTGAAAGTGCCATAGAGGAGGACAATGCTAGCCATGGTAGTCTGCTGCGCCCAGAAGTGTAATCCCTATACTCCCTGACTTGGTACAGATACGTGATGACCTGAAATGCAGCATCTAGTTGTAATGGGGTGTGAGAATGGGAGAGAGAGAGCAAATGAGAGAACAAGAGCAGGAGAGTAAGAGCTGAAAGCTTAGTTGCAAATAGATGAGTGTGATACAACTGAATAGAGTGATGGGTTTTGTCTAAGTGACAAAACCTTATCACTTCACTAACCATAGTTAGTGAACTAACTGTGGTTAGGGGGAGAAACCGCTAAGTGAGGGAAAAGTGCCCCTAACCTACTTATTACATTACATTGGTCACTGCTAAATTATAGCAATAATTCTAACCGCCCCTGCAGTGCCAATGTTATGTACAAGGAAAAGATCAATCACCAAAAGGAGATAAGTTCAGGGCACTGCGAAATGCCTCAAACTTTTCACGTGGAAGTGCTTTGGTGAAAATGTCTGCAACATTGTCATGTGTTGACACATAGATCATGCTGATCTCTCCTGCATGCAACTTCTCTCTGACGTAGTGATAGTGAACCTCAATGTGCTTCGTGCGAGCATGAAACACAGGATTCTTTGCCACTGCAATAGCACTCTGACTATCAGTGAGAATTGGAGAAGGACCCTCCAATGAAAGATGAAGATCAGCAAATAAAAGACACAGCCAAACACATTCAATTGTCGCTGTGAAAGCTGCCCTGTACTCAGCCTCACATGAAGAGGTAGCCACTGTAGATTGTTTCTTGCTCAACCAAGAAATACAAGCTTTCCCCAGAAAGAAACAATTGCCACTTGTGGACTGCCTAGTGTCATAATCTCCAGCCCAATCTGAGTCACTGTAGGCATGCATCTGCAAGTCACCCCCCCTGGGAAACATCAAGCCAAAAGACTTGGTACCTTGCAAATAACGGAAGATGCGTTTTACAGCCTGCCAATGCATAGTCTTTGGGCTGTGCATATATCTGCTCACCTGAGAAACTGCAAACTGAATGTTAGGTCGTGCGTTGCAGAGATAAATGAGGCATCCAACAGCCTGACTGTAGAGTGTGACATCAAATGATTCACCTGCTTCATGCATTGTAAGCTTCAGCCCCGGCTCCATGGGAGTAGCTATGGGCTTACAATCCTGCATGTTGAATCTGTCCAAAAGTTTTTGCACATACTTGGATTGAGACATACCGATGCCACTTTGCTCTTGAGTGAACTGGATCCCCAAATAAAAGTGTAGCAGCCCCAAATCTGACATGTCAAAAGTGGTCTGCAATTCAGCTTTGAAATCTGCAATATTATCTTCATTTGACCCTGTGAGCAGTAAGTCATCTACATAAAGAATGATGACTAAAATATCCCCCCCATCCTTCTTGATGTAGAGGGTGCTTTCAGTTGGACTGTTGTGCAGCCCCTTGCTGGTCAGAAAGGCATGAATCTTTGCATACCATGCACGTGGGGCCTGTTTCAGCCCATACAAAGCTTTATTCAGCTTGCATACCTGAAGTGCATTTCCTGAGATTTCAAAGCCTGGAGGTTGTTTGACATAAACCTCTTCCAACAAGTCTCCATTAAGGAAGGCTGTTTTTATGTCCAACTGATGAACATTCCACTGAAAATTTGCAGCCATTGCTATGACTGACCGGATGGTTGTCATTCTGGATGTAGGAGAAAAAGTCTCCTCATAGTCTATGCCCTTTTTCTAAGCATATCCTTCTGCGACCAGCCTTGCCTTGTACCTGTCAATGGTGCCATCGGGCTTTCTTTTAACTTTGAAAACCCACCGTGTACCTATGGCATGTTTACCTGGTGGCAAATCGACAACTTCCCATGTCTGATTTTTCTCAATGGACTGCAACTCATCGTGCATGGCATTCATCCAATGCACAGGATAACATTATTCTGTGCCTCTTCAAATGTCTCAGGTTCCTCCTCATCAAGAAGAGTACCTGCATAAGCTGATTCAACTGAAAGAGCACCTCCCCCATGCCTTACTGCACTTCGAGTTCTGCCAGGTAATGGAGCATCAATTTTACTCTCCCTGAGAGTCTGTAACAGCCAATTTGGGACTGTTTTTGCTACATGTATGTCTGCAATTTCTTGCTGAACAACCTCTTTTACGGCTTGTGGAGGTGGTATGACATCCTGTGGCTGAATCGGAGCATGTGGAGGTATCTGGAAATTCTGATTTTCATCAGATATATCAGCAGGGGAACCCAAGGCAATGGGTAGTAACCCCTCAAAGACATCACCGGAAGAAGGCATATCAAATTCAGCTTGAGTGTGAGCTGAATTTTCTGAAAATATTACATCTCTACTGACAATGATCTTGCGTGTGACAGGATTGTAGAGACGGTACCCCTTGCTTTTTGCACTGTACCCAACAAAAATGCATTTGATTGCCTTATCAGACAATTTATGCCGAAACTCAACAGGCACATGAGCATAAGCAAGGCATCCAAAGACACGGAAATGATCCACAGAAGGCTTTCTCCCTTGCCAAACTTCATAGCGAGTCTTGGTCTTCAAAGCTTTTGTGGGTGCCCGATTTAAAACATAATTGGCACACATGAGACCTTCAAGCCAAAATTTGTGAGGCAATTTTTTGCTTTTCAGCATACATCTATCCATCTCCATAAGAGTACGATTTTTTCTCTCAGCTTTCCCATTTTGCTGAGGAGTTAGCCTCACTGTAAGCTGATGTACAATGCCCTTGTCTTTCAAAAAAGCATCAAAATCTGCAGACACGTACTCCCCTCCTCTGTCTGTGCGTAGTGTCTGTATCTTGAGTCCGGATTCATTCTCAACCATGGCTGCAAAGTGTTTGAAAACCATAAACACTTCTGATTTGCGTTTCAGCCCATAAACCCAAGTGTAGTTGGAGTAGTCATCTATAAAAGTGACAAAGTAAAGATGACCACCCAATGATGGAGTCCTCATGGGACCACAGACATCACTATGGATAAGCTGTAATTTTCGAACAGCTTTAACTAATCCATCCTTCTTAAAAGGAGATCTGTGCATTTTACCAAGAATGCACCCTTCACAGGCATGTGGAGGAGGTGTTTCAAGAGGAGGCAATGCATCAACCATGGCATGTTTTTGAAGCGTCATCAAGCTGCCATAATGCATGTGTCCATATCTCGCGTGCCATAACTCCGCATTCTGCATAGCCGCAGTAGGAGTGGAAACTGCAAGAGCATGTGCTGGTCTTTTCTCATACATGTCAAGCTGAAAAAGACCACTCAACAGAGTGCCAGACAATCTCAAGGCATAGTCATGCTCTCTATCATGGGCTGCACACTTGTCATCTTCAAAAATGACCTGAAATCCAGCTCTGTTAAGAGTGGACACTGAAAGTAGATTTTTTGCGATACTAGGCACATACAAGACATCAGAAATTCTGAATGTTGAACCATGAATGGCTGTAATTTCAACTTCTCCTGTACCACGGACTGAATAGGAGGAGTTGTTGGCACATGTGACCTTTTTACCAACAGGTGGTGGATGCAGAGATGTGAAGAGACACTTCCTGGAAGTGATATGCTTTGAGGCACCGCTGTCAAAATACCATGTATTATGTGTCTCATTGACACTGAAAGCTGATGCATCCTTGGAAGAATCATAACTGCATGTCAGAAAAGCATAAGTGTCATCATTACAAGTGGTTGTACTATCCCGAGCAGCCAACTGAGAGTCTGAAATGCAAGACAAGAAGGCATAGTCGTGCTCCACAAAGTTGGCTGTAGCTTGCTCATTGTCAGATGCATGAGGAGCTGAATCTGAGACAGCCATACCGGAGCTGTTTTTCTTTTCTTTTGCAAGCCTTTTCTTGCATTCTCCAATGTAATGACCTGGCTTTTTGCAGTAATGACATATTCCCTTCTTCTTGGGCTTACCTGCATCACCCTTAGCCTTTTGAGAAGGCTGTCCTGAACCACTGGAAGGCTTATTTGCTGAAGTCTTTGCCTGTCCCTTTACTTTAGGCTTGAATTTTGAGACCATGGCATGTTCACCTGCTCGTGAAGCCATGTTTTTCCTGGTCTGCTCTTCTTGCAGCAGAAGTCCTATCAACTCGTGAAAAGTGAGAGGATTTGCACCCCCCCTCAAAGACAAATTCAGCGAGGTATGAAAGCTGAGATAAGACTCAGGAAGAGAATTCAGAGTAGTGGTAATCATCTTTGAATCAGGAATGATCTCATCAATATTGAGCAACTGCTCTCGTAAATCCTGTAGCTTTGTGAGGTGCACTGACATGGAGTCACCCTCTTCCATATGTGTATGAGACAATTCTCTTTTCAAAAAAGACACCCTGGCATCATTCCGAGCTGCATACATGCTCTCCAAAATATCCCATGCTGCCTTTGAGGTCTTACACGACTGGATATGCGGAATGATGAATCTTTTCACTGAAAGAGAAATACACGACAAAGCTAAAGCATCACGTGAATCCCATCTCTTCTGCTCTGGAGTGGTAGGTATAACTGCACCAATAACTTGTGCTGCAGCTGTACCCTGTGCACGACCTCTGCCTCCTCCTTGTTGGGGAGGGGTATTAGGTGCCACATTTGCTGGCCGGAACTCATCCCCACTTACATAGTCCCACAAATTACGAGAAATCAGAATATTGCGTACCATAAAACTCCAGAGGGAGTAGTTGGTACCGTCCAGCTTGTCCTCTTGTGAGAGACCACTGAAACCGAAATCATTCTGATTTTGCTGGGCCATGTCTGAGAAAGAAAATACAGCAAATGTAAATCTGAATTCCCTTGCTGGGAATGGAGTGCACAAATCCCAAAAAAAAAAAAACACAGCCAAACACTGGCTAAAAATGCAACTCAAATCTCTGTAATGTTTCTGTCAAAAGTCTGCCAGAGCATTCAATCTCTCCCAAAACCTGCCAAAAGCGCTTCAAAGCACTCACAGAAAGGCAGTGTGAACTGAAACCTGTCAAATTGCTCTCCCAACACAAAAGCCCCAATTTGTGGCTTGAAATTGCAACCAAAAAGGGGCAAATTTACTAAAAGCCCCAAAATCTGCAATTTCTGAACAAAAGCCCCAAATTTGGAGTTGAAATTGAGCCAAATTTCACCCAAATAGATAATCTCCTGCAAAAGCCCCAAATTTCTTCAACACTTGCAGATTTACTGCAATGTTTGCCCAAAAAATCCAACTGTGCTCCCACAAAACTGAGCCAAACAATGGCTATATGCAAAGAATGTGCCTGCAAATGAACCTTGCAAGTAGAACCCTGCTCAAAAATCCTGCAAAACTGTAAATTTCCAAGCCCACCTTGAAACTGTACGGACTAACAGTACGGAACTGTTAGTCCAGTGCAGCTGTACGGAGCTGTGCAACTGAGCCTGTACGATCAGAATCCGTACACCTGTACGGATCTGTACCAGGCGGTGTTGATCAAAATCAAGGAGCTGGTATGGGCGTCGCGTACAGTACATAACAATACTGTGCAGATGTACGGGATAGTACGGCTGATGCAGGTTGATAGTACAAATCTGTACGGGGCTGTTCGTATGAAATTCATACACATGTACGGATGACGAGCATAGAAGCTGTAAAGGCGCACGTGTGAGCTGAGCGCAGCTGTACGGAATCAAAGCTTGTAGGTGATTGTACGATGTATGACCAGTACAGCACCTCGAAGCTTGAGCTGGAGCTGCGTGACGTCGAGAGCTTGGGAGCTGAAGATGGGAGCTAGTCTGGGGGCAAGAGGAGCTGGTCCAAGAGCTTAGTCTGCTTTGATACCAAATGTGAGAATGGGAGAGAGAGAGCAAATGAGAGAACAAGAGCAGGAGAGTAAGAGTTGAAAGCTTAGTTGCAAATAGATGAGTGTGATACAACTGAATAGAGTGATGGGTTTTGTCTAAGTGACAAAACCTTATCACTTCACTAACCATAGTTAGTGAACTAACTGTGGTTAGGGGAAAAAACCTCTAAGTGAGGGAAAAGTGCCCCTAACCTACTTATTACATTACATTGGTCACTGCTAAATTATAGCAATAATTCTAACATGGGGATGACCCAAACTCAGCTTGAATGATCTGGTGAGGAACGGATGGCTTACTGCGAATCATCTGCGTAGCATGAGAACTTGTGGCTGCTCCACACGAGCCCACTCTATATCCAACAAGTTTGGCCCCCAGCAAGGGCTGCCATACATGCCCACAGGGCCGACCAAGGAGTCAAAAAGCAGCCCCTTGGTCCGTGGATCCTGAAAGTGTGAGCGGAAGCACTGCCTCTCTAATCTACCCAATGAAGCGTATCCCTTGTCCAAGCTGTCCTGCATCGCGGGTAATCTAGCCAATGAAGCGTACCCCTTGCCCAAGTTGGCCTGCAACGCGGGTCTCATAGTGAAGATGGGTCCGGAGAAGACAACACCAAGATACGTGTATGATGAAACTATCTCAATAGGTGATCCATCAAACGTGAACTGCTCCTGGTGCATGACGGCTCGAGATGTATTGAAGATCATAACCTTGGTTTTACCAAGGTTGACCTTCAAATCATGAGACTCACAAAAAAACTGTAGTACGTCAAGGTGTCTCTGGAGCCCCTCTTCTGAAGAAGACAAAAGTGCCACGTCATTTGCATACAGCAATATCTGGATCAACGTGCCAGCAAGAGAGCATTCATCCCCCCTGTGTCTGCATCACTGTCTCGAGCTCGTTAATGTAGAGGCCAAACAGGGTACGTGATAAAGGACACCCTTTTTTAAACCCCAATAGGGCTGAGTTTGCCCTTCACCTCCGGAGTGCCGAATGAAACTCAGTACGAAGATGACACGATCCGCAGGATCTGACCCTATCACTGACCTAGAATCTCGTCCTCGATACAACCAGAATTATAGTGCAGGTGCCTCGATCCTCCCGACCACCCCCAAGCACGTGGGCTACAGCTCGACTCATCCATAGGCCCGTATCTAGCCCAGGTGTCCCATACCACCTGAGCCCGTCCAGAGTACCTTCGATACACCACCTATGATCCGCCATGTAGTTGGCCAGAGTCCCGGCCTGGGTCCAAGCCCCATCCATCAGTTGAGGAGCGCTCAACTGATCTACACAATAGCACTGGCCCCCCCTCTATATAGAAGGAAACCCACTATAGATAGCACAATGCTATGAATAGCTCCCTCCATATAAAGCGAGCACTATATATGAATCAATCTCTATATATAGCAATCTCGGCTAAAAATAGCCATCCAGCCCTATGCTATCCCGTAACCCACGTTAACCTGCTATCCAACCCTAGGTACACCATGCACATGACATACTCCCCTTCCTCTAAGAACTCACTCCTGAGTTCACTAGAAAGCTTGAAAACTCTCTGTGACGATGAGCCAATGCCAATAACTATACTCTTACTATCAATTTGAGTGTGCTATACTTTCCATGAGATTCAAATCAAAGAGAATCTAATGCGAAAGCCACAATCTTTGATAACCAACCCAAGGAAAGTAAATCTCTCAATCTAAACAAGGTTATGTATCATCGAGTATTCTCCTCGAGAAATCAAGTAACACTTGAATCCAGAGAGTTAGTTCCGTTGACATATCCATACACAAGCATGGTAAAATCTGTACCTGAAGGTAAATGATTCTATCAACCTTATCTATTGAGTATCATTGAACTCAAAATCTTAGGTTGAGATCGAGGAATCATTGTTCGAACAACCCCATCAATTGAACCCCTGGAGTCCAATTTTTGGGTTGCAATTTCTATCAACCCTAATTCTTGAATTACTTAGTATTCAGAAAATCCCTCAACGGAATACCCTTGTAATTCAAATTCTTGGGTTGAAATACATGACAGACTTTCCATCGCAGAATAATTAGGTATGCGTTCATAACTCATGATGTAAGAATCTTCATGGAAGTATCAATGGGCAAAGTCCTGACCAAAGATATGGTCCCCTTGATCTATCCTCGAAATGCCTCTACATGAGGATAATCAGTAAAAATTCAGTTGGCTATATCCAGTCAATGGTACTGTTCTAGACATGTATATAGTCAACCATCATAGGAATAGCATCCTGTGTGATCCAAAGACTACGGAAATATACAATCCGAAATCTCTAAAAATAAGATCCACTATCGGATATCCTGTATAAACTTGTGCACAATAAACCGATCCTATCACAGGATCATCCAGTTCTTAGGATCTCTTATCTAGGAACATCAAGTTCCAAACAAGGCACTGACATACCATCATCAGAAGATATGCGGTAACCCTCCCTGAGATTGAGTCTAGACTATGGAGCTCCAGGGTTGAACCCAAAAAAATACATGGCTTCTCTCAGGGTAAAGAATCTTAGTCAGCCCTCGTAAAAAAATCTAATCAGTTTGCCCCCAATTCAATTCAGCCTACTGGTACTTCACCCTAGAGGTCCTTGGGTATTATTTCACGCTGGATTATACCACAACATCAGAGAATCTTAAATGTAACATACCTTAGTGTCCCATACCACCAAAGTATACTACAAATAAAAAACTCAGTGGACAATATGAGTGAATCAGGA
Organism: Dipteris shenzhenensis; assembly: GCF_047967505.1. Classification (NCBI taxonomy): domain Eukaryota; kingdom Viridiplantae; phylum Streptophyta; class Polypodiopsida; order Gleicheniales; family Dipteridaceae; genus Dipteris; species Dipteris shenzhenensis. The sequence goes on along the minus strand of NC_141607.1, from coordinate 32,921,751 downwards.
TAGCCAATCCCTCTTTAACTCAAATGATCCCAAATTGAGTTAGGGTGGCAAATCCGTTCTCAATCCTTTTCTTAATGTGATTATATCACCCCCTTGTGTTACAATACCCCAACCAATAGGTCAAAGAAGAAAACCCAGTAGGTGGCATCCCTAACAACTCTTGAATCCTGACTATCCATGACCTCGGGCTAAAAGAGTGAGAATCAGAATGACCCCGCCTTTGGACATGATTCAAAGAAGGTATCCAACAAGACTCATCTTGGTCTAATCAATAAGAACCTTCATATGTCCAAACGGTAACTCGAAGAAACGTCATAACTCACAATCACACCGAGATCAAAAACTTCAAATAGAAACTAAACAGGAATCTACGCACCAAGATTCGAGAAAGGGAAATCCAATTGCCTTTGTCAAATCTGGTCTAATATGTAACAAATACTCGGGCACCATCAATGTACCATATATCTAAAAAACTTCAAGATATATGCAAGAAAAGTATAATTTGAAAAAAACCATTAAATTACAGATGCCACTAGTTACAAATCAAACCCAAATTAACCAAAACCTGGTCAATTTAATAACAAGACAGTTTACAATTCATGCAAAATTGGGGAACGTCTTGAACCAAACGTGGTTCAAAAGATCCAGTCGAGCAAAAAATAATTAGGTGTCGGTCAAAACTGAGGATTTCAACTTCTTCATCGCTTCTCAATAACTCAGAAGCGGTATAAAGACTCTAAAACAAGCTGTCTACATTTAGAACAGCATGAGCCTTCTTCAATATATTTTTGGTACTGAGGGCTTTTATAGTAGTGAAGAGCTGCCCAGAGTTCATCCATCAAGGAATCCATCTCTCGTAGCAAGTCATGAGGTCTACGAGGAATAACCTCCGATGTAGCCTCATCCTCCATCTCAATAAAACAGTAATCCAACGTGGGTGTCTCATTACTTTGATGTCCTTCCATGGCTGGAAAATATCTCGCACGGGAGAGGGACTAGAAGAAAAACAGCTGTGTCCAAACACGTGCTCTTCCCAAGAGAGAAAGATTGGTGCTGCGTGGAATCAAGGAAATAAGCGAGTAGAGGACAGCAAGAAAGATGGCGGAATCTGATAGGCTGATCTCAGACGGAAAGAGGGTGAGAAATTCGCCTTGATGCGCTGAAGTGCTGAAGTGAGAAAGAGAGAGAAATCCCGGGTATATAAATAGCCAGGAAGGGCCAGCAAAAGCTAGGCGAATTTAGGGTGGGTGCTTGATTTAGAGCAAGTGCTTTCCTTGCTAGAGAAAAACAAAAAAGCAACCTACTTTTTAAAAAAAACCAAAAAACAGTCTCGCTTTTAATAGATCTGGTCCCGCTTTTCTCCAGCCAGCCAAAAATAGCCAAAACGCGCTAGATTTAGAGCAAGTGCTTTCCTTGCTAGAGAAAAACAAAAAAGCAACCTGCTTATTAACCAAAAAAACAGTCTCGCTTTTAATAGATCTGGTCCCGCTTTTCTCCAACCAGCCAAAAATAGCCAAAACGTGCTAGATTTAGAGCAAGTGCTTTCCTTGCTAGAGAAAAACAAAAAAGCAACCTGCTTATTAACCAAAAAAACAGTCTCGCCTTTAATAGATCCTGTCCCGCTTTTCTCCAGCTAGCCAAAAATAGCCAAAATGCGCTAAAATCAGGCCATACGCTCCTTCCCAATGCCAAGCGCCTGCCCCAATCATATCGCCCCTGTCTTTGATGCCCGAATCTCCTAGACAGGCCGCTTTCTAGGCTTATGAACGCCCTCTTTTTCTTCCTACTTCTCAACTATAGCAAAACTAGGTCTATAAGGTAGGAATCTCATCCTTGAGAACCTAGAGCGAATTTTTTCCCTAACTAGCCTACTCTTCCCCACACAGCCAATCACATTAACAACCCAAGCGTGGGAAGTTATAGGTAAAAAACGATTCATCCTCATATCTCTTGCTGAAAGCATCAAGTCTTTTCATCGCCTACCTTTCTCAGGGAATCACAATTTCCAAACCCGTAGCAACGGAGAGAGCACACAGCCTATGGACTTCTATTTCTTCCACAACTCTCCCAATCATGAGCGCACATCATCAGCCAACGATTCAGCCCATACATGAGCGAAAATTCAGATTCGCAAGAGCAATCTCAAAAAGCGTACTTGGAAGATATCTTTTCAGCATACCTCGCGTTGAATTCAATCGTGATAGGACGGCTCTGATACCAGATGACACGACCCCGCAGGATCTGACCCTATCACTGACCTAGAATCTCGTCCTCGATACAACCAGAATCATAGTGTAGGTGCCTCGATCCTCCCGACCACCCCCGAGCACGTGAGCTACAGCTCGACTCATCCATAGGCCGGTATCTAACCCAGGCGTCCCATACCACCTGAGCTCGTCCAGAGCACGTTCGATACACCACCTATGATCCGCCATGTAGTTGGCCAGAGTCTCAGCCTGGGTCCAAGCCCCATCCATCAGTTGAGGAGCGCTCAACTGATCTACACAATAGCACTGGCCCCCCCTCTATATAGAAGGAAATCCGCTATAGATAGCACAATGCTATGAATCAGTGACCTGATCTTGAATGGTTTTCAAGTGGACAAGTTTTGGGTTAGCTTTGAACCAGGAAGGAGCCAATTTCACAAGTAACCAGCACCGGCTTATAATCAGAAAGAGTATGGAAGGAGAAGACCTGAGGAGTGATCCTAATTGCTTTGGATGGAAGAGTTTGCGAAAGATAGAGTCTATCCAGTCTGGCCTCTCTTCTATGCTCTCCAATCTGCCTGTTAGACTAGGTGAACTGGCTAGGAGTACCCACATCCACCAAATGGTGGTTCTCCTTTATATTCTCTGAAGTTTGAAGTTCATTCCCTTAGTGTAGACCCTTTAGTCAACAACCTGTCAGCTTGTCCTCTACCATATTGAAATCACCAGTTAACAGGAAAATGTACCCCTTGCATCCTGCTTCGTATCCAGTGGGAGCATAAGCTGATACAAAAGTAACTTGGACATCCTTCATGTTACACAGAAGAGAAACCCACGTAGCATGTGTGTCACTCCATGCCCTGCAAATTCCACTTTTAAAATGAGAAAGTATTCCTATTGCAGACCCACTTTTGCCTTCTTCATGGTTTGTGAAGAACCACTCTCTACAGATCTGAGTCTTTCTATGAAGGCAGCACCTGTAACCTTCATGGTTTGTGAAGGACCACTCTCTACAGATCTGAGTCTTTCTATGAAGGCAGCACCTATGACGAGTAAGAAATGTAGGAGAGAGTGCATTAGCTTTAAGCCAGCAAGACACCTCTTGTCCCCTTGAGGGATCAGTTAACCCCATTTAGGGTGATGCAAGACACATGTTTACTTACCATTTTGTTTCTCTCTTTGCCTTGGGTACTGGGCTCTCCAGTTGTTGTACAGTCTCTATCTTTGAGCGTCTTCTTTTGTTTTGTATAGTTGCCAAGGCTTTGTCTGCACTGTAAAATCCTTTTCAACCTAGAGATGGAGGAGGTAATTCTTCTTCTAAGCCCCCATCTTCCTGAAACTCAGTAACCATTGCAAATTCTTTTGACCATCCTGATTGCATATCCGTGTCTTCAGGCATTCTACTCTCCTTATGTATGTTCCTGAATGCAATCATCTGTTTCTTGATCTTCCTAGATTTTTGACATTTTTAAAATCAAGAAAAGTTTAGTTCTGAAACAAGTTTTTTGAATGGGGGTACACGTTGCGCGAATTTCAATCTGTGGTAAACATTGCCCATATGAAGGCAATGGACTTTGACGATGTGTGTAGTGCTGGTGTAGTGATTGAGAAATCTTGTGCTGCTACAATTTTTGTGCCCCTATTACATATCTGGGAGGGCAACATAGGTTATTCTGGACATGACTCAAATTTCAATCTCTTTCAAGTTAATTTTACTATGAGGTAAAAGTTGCTCATATGAAGGAGTGGATTTGATGATGCGCTTAGTGCTCGTATAATGGATGGAAATCTTGTGCATATGGTGAATGGAAATCTTGTGCTGCTAGAATTGTTGTGCTCCTATTATAAATGTGGGGGGACAACATAGTGTACACTGGACATTCAAATTGACTGCTCTAATCAAGGCTGACTCAAATTTCACCTCTCTTTCAAGTTTAAGAGTGCGATATAGATAAAAATTGTGATATAAGAAGGATGATGAGAGCATGATTTACTGATGCAAGAAGAGACTTTGTCTCTATTGAGTAGTGATCCGTCAGGAGTTGAACTTTTGCTGTAAATGTGTTCTTTAAAGTCCCTTTCCTTTCACATCAAGGTCTTTGACTGAGGTGACAGATCTGTGCCTAAACTGATGTAACAAAACCATTTCATCTGGAAGAGACCCATGTCTCTATTGAATATCGATTCCTCAGGAATTTGTGTGTGCTCTATATGTGTTATATGAGGACCGGGGACCTTTCTCTGCACATGAAGGTCTTTGACTGAATTGGTTCATCTTACCAAGCATTGTTTTTGGATTACAATTCTTGCAGGTTGTATTGAATGCTCTTATCACAAATCCTGCCTTCCACGAGCAGGCATTATCGATAATCAAGTCTTGGCCATCCACGATTTACTCCGTTCCTGCTATCATGACAGCAATAGAGCTGCAACTAAGCACGAATTCGAAATCAGCTTCCCTTCAAGAGGTAGGATTCAGGAATTTAGATTGATGAGTTTGCATAAAATTACTTGAATACATATTGTACACGTCTATACGAACTGGCATAAGCAGAAAAAAAGTCAAAGTTGTGTCATTCATCTAAATGCTTGACATTGCAGGCTCTGGCTGAATTGTACCTTCTGAACAAACAATATGATAAGGTCTTAGCAATCTATGTAGAGGTGCGAGCTGATATTTTTTGGTTGTCTCTTTTATCATTGGGTTGACAGATTACCTAGTTAAAAGGCAGTGTTTGGAGTTTATGTGTTTACGTTTGGTAAATTGGCAGCCAGTTTGTAAGCCTTTATTGTCGGATGTCCTTGTAACAGCTAATGCGACCAGAAGTGTTTGACTTTATTGAAGAGCACAACTTACATGATTCTTTGCATGACAAGGTATAATATGCTCATTTTATCTCATGGATTCCTGTTTGTATGGAGTTTCTTTGCATAGTATTTGTTGCCTACATCCATATTAGAACGTCGTGTTTATCCTGCAGTAATAATTCAAATTGATTGGTATTTTACTCTCCTGTAAAGGGTACAGGGGTTTTTGACTTTGCTTTGATACAAACAATGTGAACTCACCCTAACTAATTTGTTGTGCATGAATTGTACAAGTTCTTCAACAAGACAAGTTGAGTGGGAGAGGAACTCAGAGATGTATTCTACTGAATTTGTAATTACAAAAGATGCAGAAAGCTACTAGGATTTAGAGAGGACCCACATAAACAAAGAATAAAGGTTCAGTTGAGAATCACTGCCATAGATCACCATAGACATATCTGACGGAGTCCTATCTACACCACAAGGTGATGTGGACTACATTTGATTTGCATCAAAACTGCGTGAGAAGAATTATTGCCAAGCACCAGGAAGAGGTGGCATGGTAGACATCAGGATCTGCTTCATGTAGTTCTATGCTTCTCAATGATTTAATGTGTTGTCAATTGTCAAGGAAGGAGCCAAAAACGGAAGGCAGTGATTAGGGTATTAGAACCCTGTAACGCTGGCAGTATAAGGCAAACCAATAATTGGCTGCCGTGTCATACTTGAGTGCCGTGTGATTGAATTTTCAAAAATATCAGAATTATTTCAGCGTTATGTTTGAACAGCTTTTGGTGTGTTGATTCCAATCTAGCGATTTGCAATGGATTTGGTTTGGGTTCTACTAGTGGCTATTTCTATCTATGCATCACAAAAGGAGCACAATGTGCTTGCTGCCTTAATGTCAAAGGGTGGCATTACACAATGTTCAAGGTGATTCATTGGCATTATGACCTTATTTGGATACAATGTACAATGGCTTTCTTGACAAGAAATTATGGATGCAAGTGGATTTCCTATCATTATTGAGTCTTGCAAACTCTATTGCAGATAAAACACATTCATTTTAAGGTGGGGACACTGGATGATGGTAGTGGTTAGGAGGCCTTCCAATGTTGGCTAGACAGTATTGTAAGGTGACGCTCCACGTTCATGTGAAAGCTGAAACTTGATGAACTATGCTTTATGATCAGGTCTTTCAGACAGTCATACACAAAACTAACGAAATACTCTCATCTCTCTCTCTCTCTCTCTCTCTCTCTCTCTATGGTTGAAACAGAAGAACACATGGTAATGATATGCCCTCACTATGCACACATTAGGGAAGAGTTCAATCACCTCCTTGAGGGACATAACAAACTGGCTGATTTGCTGCATAAAGGGTCACCTTCAGCTTTAGGAACATTTGTGTATAAGCTCTTCAAGCATAGGAATCCACCTGAATCCTAGAAGGTGGTTTCTCTTTCCACCCTCCCATCTTCGGGAGGAGCTTTCATGTACTTGTGATATTGTATTGCTCAGGTCCCATAGGCCGGTTTTGGTCTTCAGAGGACGATAATATATTCTTCTTCTTCTTCTTCTTCTCTCTCTCTCGATGGGTGCCAGCGTCCCATCACCGGCTATGCACCAGCCAGGGCGACATGACATACGGAGGATTCCGCTCCGCTCCAGTCCTTTTCTTTCATTGTTACATTCAGATGTATTTGATTATGTATGATCAGACTTAGGATTCAGCACGGGTGATGATGCTCGTTTCAGTAGCTCCACCCTTACTGTGATTTGTATCAGGTTTTCTTTCAGTCTGATAGACCCATCGGTCTTCCGACGACTCTAATAAATTATCTTTCTTTCTTTCTCTACGAAGCAAGAAATATGCAGGACCAAACTGACATAGTAGAGGATCCAGAAACAATATATTATCTGACTTATGACCAAAGACGATGGAGGGGTTGACAGCAGCACATCCCTACCGGGCTTGGTACTGCAATACAAGACCAGGATTCTAGACAATTAACTAGTTACATACCTGCCAATTGACGGCCTATAGAAGCTCTGCAAAACCAAAGGCTGGAAACCGACCTCATGTGTGCTGGAGAGAATTTGGACAAAGCGAGTACACTCGATGTATTGAGCCTGTATATAACGATCCATCAGACTGACTCTATGCCTTCACAAGAACTGCTTCACTTGATTCGTCCATCTAAGTCGACCAATTGCGTGTGTCCTGCTGAATGATATTCATGCACAAGCGACGTTGTATGGCTGGACAATCCACCCAAGAGGTTGTCACATGCACCCTTCCACTTGGGTGCATTGTGACACACTGGTATCATCATCAAGTGCTTAGTAGATCCCTTTTTAGGTGATTTTGTCGTATGTTGTGACCCCCTAGTCCAAGGACGGTCAGGCACAAGCTATATAGGTCAGTCTCTCAGGCTTAGTTCAGTCCTTGTTCATTGGTACCCACTAGAGAACTTAGTAGGATAGAGTGTTTCCTTCTTGGGATTAGTTGGGGTAGTGCCAGCCCATGTTAGGAGCCCCAAAGGACCCCCAAGGGCAGCACAAGTATGTAGAATAGAGTCGCCTTTTATAGGCGGCCTCAGCCGCCTCTAGGTCGCGGCTAGTGGGGCTGGCCTTTGCTGGCCCTATCAGCCAGCCAACCAGGTCGGCCATGTGGCTGACCAAGTCGGGCTGGCTGGAGCCCTATATAGTAGGACCTTGGCCCCCTTCAACTCCGTTCAGGCCCCCCAGCCTCAGCGCAGTTTCCAGCCCCTTGTGCTGTGCAGAATGCTCCAGAGGTCGCAATACAGCTGCCTTACAGCTAGCCAGTTCAGGGTTCAAGGAGAAGTCTACACGCAGCCCACACGCAGGGTTTGGACAGCAAGCAGGGCTTGAGGTTTTGGGTGTTCAGTTTCAGCAGCTCTTTTCAGTGTAGGATTCAGGTCTCATCTTTCAGCTTTCACTCAGCCTTTTTCCCAGTTTCTCAGTTTCATCTCTTAGCTCTCTCAGTACTCATCTTGCAATTCATGTCTCTCACTCACGCAGTGACCCTGCATGCCCATGGATAGCACTAGCCTCGTAGAATGGTCTGCAACGTCAGTGTGGGAAGCATTGAGGCCTTTGCTGTTGGCTGGAGCTGTCTCTCAGGTCTTTGGGTCAGCTCTATGTGTTCACAGGTGTTCTCTTTAGAGTTGCATTCCATGGGCTCTAGCAGAGTGTCTTTTGTATTTCAATAACCCTTCTCTCCTCTCTCTCCCCCTCCCTCTCTATGGTGCATACACAAAGATGACTCGCATTAAGGTTTAAAGGGTCTCACTGTGATTATATAATTAACCGTTGCTTGTTACATTTGAAAATGAGCGTCGGTCTGTAATCTAGCTTGACTACCGCCAGTGCATGGTTGTGTTGAGATCAAGAAAGATTACACATCCAAGTGCCATGGATCAGGAAAGGAGATAAGAAAATTTGACGAGTCCAACTTCCAAGAAAACAAAGATAGCTAGAAAGCTATGCTTCTGCTAATCACTCAAGAAATGATGGAGAAGCTGATGGAGAAAAATCAACGTCTCTTGTCCCAGCTAGCAGAAAATTCAAGGTAGCTAAGAAAAAAGACGAGAGTTGGATGACCCAAAGAAGCAGCTTGAAGAAAAGAAGGGAGAAAGACCTGATGTAGTCAAAGCAGTCTCAAATTATAAAAAATTGCTCTTATTGAAGCGACTCACAAGCATGAGGAGGCAAGCCAACGCATAGAGAGGGCCCAGACCGAGAGGTAGCACATACTAGATTCAGAGACAATGTTGCTTCAATACCAACTGATGTTGGTCACTATGCAGGCCAGCTTGAGCGTGTTAGTTCTCACAGCCACACCAGCCTCTACATTACCCCCTCACTCGGTCCGCTCCGAAATTCACCAAGTATGATGGTAAGTGTGGCCACTCACCTATTTTGCACTTTTATTCATTGGTTCGTCGCTATTTTCCATTAGCACGAATTAAGGATGAACAAGACAAAGTCCATCTTGTAGCCCCTCATCTCACCGGTGAGGCGATCACATGGTGGCAGCATTGGGCTAGTAGCCATACTACTAACCCTACCATTCATGTCACCAAATTTCGTGTGGGATTCATTTGTGTCCGACCTTAAGTCTCATTTTTTGCCGCCCCAGTATATGCTTAACGTGAAAGATGTCCTACAGTAACATGATCATCACACTGGCACAGGATTTGGGCATGTTGGAAGATGATAAGCTGAAGCAATTCATCAAAGGATAGGACTCCAACATTCGTTTCGTAGAACAGAATTTCGACCCGCTCATCTATGTCATATGAGCATGCGCTTACCCGCTCACCTTACTAGTCCTAACTAGCCTACAAGGCCATACCAGGGCTAAGTGAAAACAAACCTCCCGCCATGGTATGACTGAAGTATCCTAGATATATCTCAGGAATACGTGGAAACGAAATCATGGTTGCACATGTTCATTCGTGATGGATATAGAAACCTATGATACTACAAGAGGCAGAATAACATGACAAAAGGTATCAAGTGTAAATCTTGCTGAAAAGCTTCAGACTTGGGTCACGATAGAGCCCTCATGAAGAGATTTGCTAAGTTATCCTCCGTGGGAACATAGGACAATTGTATGTCTCCAGCTAACAATCACTCTCAAACATAGTGATAGTGTACCTCAATGAGCTTGGTACATGCCTGAAAGACAGGATTACACACAATGGTCTGAATGTCGGGGGAGATCATGGTAGAACATGCTTGGATGACATCAAGATCTACAAGTAACTTGTGGAGCCAAACACACTCTATCAATAGTTGTGTAGGCTTCCTTGTACTCAGCTTCACAACTAGCAATTGTAGGCTGCTTTGAAATGCATAAAGAGCCAAGCATGAAGTAGTTGCCGCTGTGAGACACCCTCCTATCGTAACAACCAGCCCAATCATTGTCGGTATTGCATGCATACTTATCATTGTATAACAGTCCCAAATACTACGTGTCTTTCAAATATTGGAATTCTGTGTACTGGGCTTGTACATGAACCTGAACCTGCTTAACTGAGAAGATCAGGCCTAGCAAGGTTTCTTGCACAAAATACAACCGTGAACTGTTCCCAGTATCCTAGTCCAGCAATTCACTCAGTCCCAAAACTCGCAACACTGCAACACCATGCAAAAACACTGGACTACATACCTGGCACCATTCAAATCTGCATAGCTAGTAACCATGTAGAGGGCTGCTCTGACAGTAAAACCCCATCTACGATCTAACCCTAAACACAGCCCAACACCTGATTACCAAGATTGACAGGCGACTCACCTTCCAGCCACCCCCGAGCATGCGAGGTAGATCTCCCACAAGGCTATGACCATAGCTTCGGTGTCCCATACCACCCGGAACCTGTCCACTAGGAACTTTCAGCATAGTATCTCGTGATCTACCATCTAGACACACTGAATACCATCCCAATAGCCTTGGTCACTCTTATGTAGAAAAGCATCCCACTTTCTAGAAAGCGTCTTGGCTAAATATAGGCAATTGATCCTTGCATTGTTCTAAAGTCCTATAGCCCCGCATTAGCTTGCTTTCCTTAATCCCAAGGTCCCCTAACCCTCTTGGATTATGTCCACTAAGAAGAATTCCTTCAGCCTGAGGACAAGTTTGATCTCCTAAAGAAGCTTGCAACTTTGAATATGGAGAAGATACCACTCGACACTTATTCGAAATGCAGCCAATGGTGAGGCACACGCTCATCTTTGATCATGTCTTCCTTGCTGCTGTTTTGGAAGCCAATTGATGAAGACTGCTGCACTCAGCCTCTTGCTTTGCTGCTCCAAATTCTCCTGGTGAAGGCCAAATCCTAGCTGAGCTGCTCCAAACTGCTCACAAAGTGGATGTGTTATGAGTGATCTATGGCTCCCTTTTATAGGGTCAAATGGCATTCAAAAATGACCGGCCAAGACAGGCCGACCCCTCAGTCTGTGGGGCCGACCCTGGTCTGATAGAACCGACCCACGTTGGTTGGCTTTGCCCAACCTGGTCTGCTTGGCCATGTGGCATCGAGTCACTGGCCTAGGCCCTGTTAGGCTCTAGTCGGGGGTGTTTTCCAGGCCCAATCCAAGCCATAAACTAGATTTGTTCCACTTTTTTCTCCAACTCCTTGCAGGCTCCTGCAGTCCTCCAAGCCTGTTCGTACACATGCGCCAGAATTCTGTACACTCCCCGCAAGATCCAAGGATGCTAACAGCCTGACGCTATGTTCTAGGCCTTTAGGTTTGCTCCAAACTGCGATGAATCGCTGCTGACTGACATGCGGACTTTGTTGTAGGTCAACATCTCCTGATGTCACCGTGTAGAGAGAGGGCCTTGTTTGTGGGTGTGCCGGCCCAATGTGAGGCTAGGGAAGGGAGAGAGAAGGCTTGTGCTGTGGGTGTGCCCGCCCCGTGAGAGTAGATCTAGTCCGCTCTAGGCAGCCTCCTTGTATGCTGGACGAGGTGAGCCTTTATAGGGGAGCAGCAGGCCTGGTTGGCTCATGTAGGGCCTTCTGAGTCGGCCCCCTTTAGACATAGAGGGGTGTGCCCTCTTATAGGGCTGTGTGCCATGAGCAGGTGGTCATCCCTCTAGGAGGTGCAGCAGGGCTGCCAGCCAGCCCTTTATAGAGGGCAGACGGGGGTCGGTCCCCCTGCATATGAGTCGGCGAGGGAGAGCAACTGGTTGGCTCCCCTTCTTGCTGACCGACCAGGGAGAGGCTGGGGCTATTTATAGGCCTCCCTCCTTGGTGTTTCACTATCTCGTGTGGAGTAGATCATCACACATTCCAGGGCCTGGCAGAGGAGGAGAGCCACAGCCTAGTCTTGCACATGTGGATCAGTTCATCCACTCCCGTGTGCTCCCTTCCACTTGGTTGTCGAGCTGTGTGTTCCGAGCTCTTGAGCAGCCCGTTGTTTCCGTGGCTTTCCCCTAGCTGTAGCGGGGTTCTCTCTAGAGATCACTTGCAGTTCTCTTGTGCCTTTCTTCCCTTTCTCTCCTTCTCAGTGTGTGTGCGTGAGGCGTGCTCTCTCTCTCTCTCTCTCTCTCTCTCTCTCTCTCTCTCTCTCTCTCTCTCTTCCGTTCATTTCCGCTGCACTTCTCAGAGACTTTCCGTACAGTTTCTGCCCACTAGGGAAGCTCTACCTTGCTTGGTAATCTCCTAGATGTGCTGCCCATGTGGCAGCCCCTTTTTCTGAACTTTCTTTGCGAGTTTGTTGGCCACAGACAACCAATGTCCATGAGACAGCCCTACTTTCTTGGCCCATGTGGCATGCTCAATCAATGCCCACATGCCAACCAACACTTCCAGGTCCACTTCCCCCATACTCTCCTCATATGGGGGCTTACATATGGGGAGGTGACCTCTCCAACAAAGCGTCAAGAGAAAGAGGGAAAGGACATGGATTTTGGTGAAGATGACCTGGTCACCGAACAACGACATGTATCTAAAGACACATTTTGAAATGCACTTGAAGTGCCCAGCTTCAAGAAGCATGCCTCAAGACACAAAACCAAACGATTGCAGTGTTGCCAGCTATAGTTATGGGCTTGGTAGCTGAATCGGAGGGAGTGTCCCCGTAGCACCATCTTTCACACATGAAGGTTTGCAAGTGACGTACACCTGACTGCATTGATACATGATTAAACTCGATGGTTTAACATGGATCCAACAACCTTGTGTAGATTCATTATAATGGTTTGGCGAAGGATTACAAACAACAGGAGAAAATTGATCGTAGTAAAAATCTTGAGGATGCTTTTAGATATACAAAAATCTATAATGACGCTATGGCCAAAGGAACTCCTTTATAGGAACGTCAGTGTGCTATAGGTACTGAGCAAAATAACTTTGAGCGGAATAAGCGATTCCATTCTACTAGGGCTATGTAGTCTAAGCCTGGAGCCCTTCACAGACTTTCTTTGAAGTGACTGCAAAGCGTATTAGGAAAGCGGAGCAACCCCTTTAAGTATGTGAAGGAGGGTCAATGCTTCATTTGTGGACAAAAGGGCCACACGCATATGCATTGGGAGAACTTTAACTGAGGTCAAAGGTTATACTGTTTCTTCCATGCACGTGTTAGTTCATGATAAAAGTGTTTGCAGCAAGGATTGTAACTTCAATATGAAAGTGTTCAAGCCCAATGACCTTGTTCAGATGTATGAATCGGTCATGGGTAGAAGAGCTCACGTCTTGATCGACTTTGGTAGTACTTACAATTTCATGAATGCCAAACTTGTGTACAAATTGAGAGTACCAATCGATTGACCATGTTTATGAGGTGGACATGGCAACCAGGAAGCACATTTGGGATTGACGTGCTATGCTTCTTTTTGCTAAACAAAATTACACACAGTCTAGATTTCATGTCAATGAATTTAGATAGAGTGGATACAATTTTGGAAAGAAAACGGTTACATACTCGATCATTGGGAAGTTTATTAGACTAATGGGATTGAGGAAAAACATTTTCCTCCATAAAGTCATTCAAAGATGCTTTTGCACTCCTTGTTTTGGACCTCCTTAGTCTCCAGAAATTCACTCCTCCTTTCTTTTGGTTAAAGAGGATGTACCTTACGTATTATAGGATGATTTTGACTATCCTCTCGCAAATTGCTGAAAGTTGTTAATACGATTGCAAATCGTGAGTATGAAGTGTATGAGTGTATCTCGTGTAATTTTGCATGTGAAGTGGATAATGTCTCTAAATCTTCTACATTTGATGCATGGGAAGCACGTGCACTTGCATAGATTAGAACAAAATTTGTGGACCTATTTCCATCTGAGTTGCCCCATGGTTTGCTACCCTTATGAGACTTGTTATCTCAGCATCTAAGAAGATTGATGAATTCGAATTGCAAAATACAAGTTGTCTCAAAGGGTAGATCATCTCAAGTGAATCTATCAATGGACTTTGGTAGTACTTACAATTTAATGAATGCCAAACTTGTGTAAAAATTGAGAGTACTAATCGTTTGACCATGTTTATGAGGTGGACATGGCAACGGGAAGCACGTTTGGGATTGATGTGCGATGCTTCTTTTTGCTAAACAAAATTACATACACAGTCTAGATTTCATGTCAATGAATTTAGATAGAGTGGATGCAATGTTGGAAAGAAAACGGGTACATACTTGATCATTGGGAAGTTTATTAGCCTAATGGGATTGAGGAAAATCATTTTCCTCCATAAAGTCATTCAAAGATGCTTTTGCACTCCTTGTTTTGGACCTCCCTATGTTTTCATAAATTCACTCCTCCTTTCTTTTGGTTAAAGAGGGTGTACTGTACGTATTATAGGATGAGTTTGACTATCCCCTTGCAAAATTGTTGAACGTTGTTAATATGATTGCAAATCGTGAGTATGAAGTGTACTGTGTTTCTTGTGTAATTTTGCATCTGAAGTGGGTTATGTCTCTAAATCATCTAAATTTGATGCATGGGAAGCACGAGCACTTGCATAGATTATAACAAAATTTGTGGACCTATTTCCATCTGAGTTGCCCCATGGTCTGCTACCCTTATGAGACTTGTTATCTCAGCATCTAAGAAGATTGACGAATTCGAACTGCAAAATACAAGTTGTCTCAAAGGGTAGATAATTTCAAGTGAATCTATCAGTGGCATCCACTGGTTTGATCCTTTTGATTGGTCTCTTGAGTCTCGGTATCAACATGGAATTTCACATTCACATACATATATAATTTTACACACACATGCACGCACGCACGCACACACGTGTTTTGATCTCCTTTTTTATTGGGTTTGTTATTGGGCTCTATGAACCCTATGGAAGGACCACAACCATTGGGTCTTTGGTGATCACACTCTTGCTATATATTAGTTTTTTCTGGCATCTCTACGGCAATCGTTTTATGATTGTCTGTGTGCATGGGATTTAGTCCTAACCCTACTATGCGTGATGGAGTTTATGGTTCACCTTATGACTGACTTTCATGAGATTTAAACTACACTATGTTGTGTTTTCAGAGGATGAGTTTGGGCGATAATTATTTCTATATGAAATGATGCGTTGCCCAATCAGCTAGATTTAGATACTCATTTGGGAGAGATAAAATGAAATCGTTTAGACTTCACAAGCAGTTGTAGCTTGAATGAAGAGATTTGGACTACTTTTTTATTAGCCTTGTCCTTCAGTGCTAGCCTTCGTCATGGCTGAGTTTGCCCTTCACCTCTGGAGTGCCGACAGAAACTCAATACGAGGACTTCGTATAAATGGATGCTCAAGTATGTGTGGGTGTGTGGGTTTGTATGTGTGAGAGCATATTTTTATACTATGGTCTAAACCCACTGTTGGGCGCTAATGACGTCAGTGGGGATGCCATAGTAGCTAGTCCCTTCTAAGTTAAATGGTGCGTTGCCCTATCAGCTAGATTTAGATTTAGATGCTCGTTTGGGAGAGACTAAAATGAAATCGTTTAGACTTCACAAGCAGTTGTAGCTTGAATGAAGAGATTTGGACTACTTTTTGATTAGCCTTCTCCTTTAGTGCTAGCCTTCGTCATGGCTGAGTTTGCCCTTCACCTCCGGAGTGCCGACAGAAACTCAATACGAAGACTTTGTATAAATGGATGCTCAAGTATGTGTGGGTGTGTGGATTTGTATGTGTGAGAGCATACTTTTATACTATGGTCTACACCCACTGTTGGGGGCTGATGACGTCAGTGGGGATGTCATAGTAGCTAGTCCCTGCTATGCATGATGGAGTTTATGGTTCTCAGTCTTATGAGTGACTCTCGTGAGATTTAAACTGCACTATGTTGTGTTTTTAGAGGATGAGTTTGGGAATGTTCCTGGATTCATCTAGGTATATGTCATAGTAGCTAGTCCCTGCTATCCATGATGGAGTTTATGGTTTTCAATCTTATGAGTGACTATCGTGAGATTGAAACTGCACTATGTTGTGTTTTTAGAGGATGAGTTTGGGAATGTTATTGGATTCATCTAGGTACATGAGTTTGGGCATGTTCTTGGATTCAGCTAGGTATATGCTTCTGTCGTATTAGCGCACATGCGAATTTCACCTTTTGAAGTTTTCGTCCATGTTGCGGCTTGCTGGTTTTGCGATAATTCTTTCTATCTTAAGTGGTGCGTCGCCCTATCAGCTAGATTTAGATGCTCGTCTAGGAGAGTCTAAAATGAAATCGTTTAGTCTTCATAAGCAGTTGTAGCTTGAATGAAGAGATTTTGGTGCTAGCCTTTGTCATGGATGAGTCTACCCTTGAAACTCAGTATGAAGACTTTGTATAAATGGATGCTCAAGTATGTGTGGGTGTGTGGATTTGTATGTGTGAGAGCATATGTTTATACTATGGTCTACACCCACTGTTGGGCGCTGACGGCGTCAATGGGGATGTCATAGTAGCTAGTCCATGCTATGCGAGATGGAGTTTATGGTTTCCAACCGTATGAGTGACTATCATGAGATTAAAACTGCACTACGTTTTGTTTTTAGAGGATGAGTTTGGACATGTTCTTGGACTCATCTAGATATATGCTTCTGTTGTATTAGAGGACATGCAAATTTCACCTTGTGAAGTTTTCATCCATGTTGCGGCCTGCTGGTTTTGCGATAATTCTTTCTATCTTAAGTGGTGTATTTCCCTATCTACTAGATTTAGATGCTTGTCTGGGAGAGACTAAAATGACATCGTTTAGTTGTCACAAGCAGTTGTAGCTTGATTGGAGAGATTTTGGACTACCTTTTGATTAGCCTTCTCCTTTAGTGCTAGCCTTTGTCATGGTAGAGTCTGCCCTTCACCTCCGATGTCACGAGAGCGTGAGTTTTGATACTCACATGTGTCCTCAACCTTGGTAATCAAGTGGTGAGGTCACAGGATGTGGGCGTGCAAGTTTCCCCTAGGAAATTGTGCCTTGGGGGCAACTGAAAGGTTTAGGGCCAAGAGGGGCCCAAAAACCGTAGGCCTTTTAAGTTGGTCATTGGTGGGCTTTTAAAAAGGCCCCACTTGAGGGGGCCTAGGGGCAAGTGAGGCCCTTGGGGGCAATCCAAGGCATGGGCTGCCACGTGGCATGCCCATGCATAACTTGAAGGGGGCTGGAAGTTCCGTACGGAGCAATAATGGCAGCTGCTGCAGATGTATGGACTGTAATTGGCTGCTCACATTACTGGCTGTACGGACTACCGTACACGTTGTACGGTTGTACGGCTGGTTGTACGTTGAACGTATGTGCTAGTGTACGGATAATTGTACCGCTGGTTCTTCTTTTGGGCAGCTTGCGGGTACGAGGTTGATAGGCTGGCTGTTGCCTCAGGTTGTGTACTCATGGTTGGGCAGTATTAAATGCCAACTACCCGGGAGTGAGGAAAGCAATGATCAGCATAGTATATGTTGGGTAAGAAGAATGCCCACAGAGGTTATGCTTGGGGATCATGCTGGCCAATGAGCAGTAGGCTGTGTTTTTGAATAGACTTGCTTGGTAGGGTGAACACAATGTATGCTTCCAGATATTGTTGGTGCTTCTGAGCACCGAGGGCCGCTCAGTTATGCTTTCACCCATTCTTTGGGCATCCTAGTGTATCAGTGAACACTTGTGATTGATTGGGGAGTGTGTGGCCTTGATTGGGCAGTAAATAATGGCTCCGATGTTAAATGCAGGTGTTTGCAGTGAGTATGGATGCTTATGGTCACATGGGTGTGATAGCAGAGCCTCGCAGGGCTAATGTGTTGTGATATGCAGGCCTCTGAGTGAGGGAAGAGCATTTAATGCGTGTGAGTCGGTACTCATTGTGTAATCTCTTTGTGGCACTCTTCAATTAATAACGAAATACCGAAAGGGGCGCCAAGGCTTTGGGGCCAGTCTGTGTCTTTGTATTTTGAGCAGGAGCGCTCTAGCTCCCCCTATCTGTCTGTGGAGTGTTTGGTGAGTATTCTTTTGTGAAGGCTTTTGTTTGGTTAGTGTTTTACCACCCTCTTGTTAGCCTTGAGGCTGGTTTCATCTGGAGTGCCGACATAAACTCAATATGAAGACTTTATGGATGCTCAAGTATGTGTGGGTGTGTGGATTTGTATGTGTGAGAGCATATGTTTATACTATGGTCTACACCCACTGTTGGGCTCTGATGACGTCACTGGGGATGTCATAGTAGCTAGTCCCTACTGTGCGTGATGGAGTTTATGATTTTCAAGCTTATGAGTGACTATCATAAGACTATGTTGTGTTTTAAGAGGATGACTTGGGCATGTTCCTGGACTCATCTAGGTATATCGTGCTTTCTTGTCATATAATGATATTTTCAAATGCTTGTAACTAGAGGTCCCATCTTTTGGGACCGATTCTGGTAATGTAATCTTCCCCAAATGTGTGTGTGTGTGTGTGTAGCTTGAATCATAATGCCAAGTGGTGGTGTAAAAGATTGCAACAGCTTTGGTCTTGCAAACTTCCTCTTCGTCAATAGGTTCTTCTATGGTGGCTGATGCTTGTGTTTATTCCATTTGGCCAACGCCTAGCACGTAGACATATTGCTCCTACTGCTTGTCATAGATCTGTGGCTCAAAGGGAACCCTTGCTCCACCTTTTCAGGCATTGCCCTATGACTAGTGACTTTTTGGTTTATCTAGAGTAGCACCTGCGAGCCCGGTTTGCTACTGCTTGCTTTAGCAAGCTTTTTTGGCTTTTTGCATT
Organism: Dipteris shenzhenensis; assembly: GCF_047967505.1. NCBI lineage: Eukaryota > Viridiplantae > Streptophyta > Polypodiopsida > Gleicheniales > Dipteridaceae > Dipteris > Dipteris shenzhenensis. The sequence goes on along the minus strand of NC_141607.1, from coordinate 32,903,036 downwards.
TTACCCACGGAGACACGAGCTTGATCTTTTTCACTTGGGTTCAAGACTGGGGACTTTGGACTTTGTGGAGGAGATTCTACTTTTTCCAAGCTTCACTAGTTACGGATGTCAGTGAAGCAATCTTTCTATGATTGTCTGTTTGTCGTCAGATAGATTATTCTGTTTCCTTGTCTTACACTGAAATCTTTTGATATTGTAATTGCATGTCCTGCCTTTGGGGACTGGTTCTTGTAATACAAACATACATGGATTTTACTTTTAAAAAAACAAAGTGTGTGTGTAGTATATATGCACCTATGCCAAAAAGACAAAATTGTGTGATTGGCATGATTACAAACCGATCAATTCAGCCATACAGTGAGGAATTGTGCCTGTTGTAGTTGTATTGGAGGAGCAATGAATGAGACAAGCCATTGTAGAGAATCTTTTGACAGCTTCCTTGTTTACTTGTAGTCTGAAACTTCATACAAGTGTAAATCCTTAATGCCTTTCCAGTAGAAATTACAAAGGATATTTTTATATGCAGAATCTGGCTCTTTTGGAGCTGCTCTTTTGCTATTTTCCCTATCTATTCTATCTCCATGCATTTTCCAGTGTCATTACAGCCAATCATGATTTGTGGGCCCCTTTTTAAAGGAAGAACATCATAAAAACTATCGGTGTCATTGCTAATGGTGTACTTTTGGCAAGAGTGGACTGTTGTATTTTAACTACTCAAGTTTTCTTAAATCCTGTTTGTTCCTTGTTAACAGGGCATAGTTTCTTATTCCTTTACTCAGGCGCTTCAGCGCATTAGTTCTTTAAACCTTGCCTTTGATGCATCTGGGTACCTTATCTCATAGAACCTTTCTCCATTGATGTCAGAACAAGGTCTTTGGATCAAGCATTTTGATAATCATATGGCACAGATGCACTACTACGATGCAGATCATAACACAATTGGTCTATCATCATGTTGTCGTGAATCGACAATTTTTATGAGAAGGCATGCAATAACAGCAATCATTGCCCAATAGGATTTAAAAATGTTCCTATTTGGAAAGGCGATGTTACGTTGTGATAGAATAATTGTCAATGAGAATAGCTACGCAAAAAAAGAGCTGAATCACTGTTTCCTGTACACCATGTGTTATCAAGACAGGGTTAGCAAATATGCATGCATATTTCTGCTCAGAAAAAAGAAAGAGAGAACTGAAATTGGGGGCTTTTAAGGAGAATTTAAGTTTATTGTGGTCTTGCATTCTAGAAGGGCCTGGTAAGCATGCAGTAATTGATGAGGCTGTAAAATCTTGTAAGGATTCCCCCCTAACCCTGCAGCTAGTCTCTACAGCAAAGATCTTGTTCACATTGAATTACAAACTGCTAAGAAGGAAACGATTGTGGAAGTGGACACCAAAGCAAGTAAGTTTGATATTCAAGCAGAGATTAAAGAACACGAAGCTAGATGTGATAATGCGCTCAGAAGATTGGTACAAAGAGGAGGACACATATAGTGAAATATTGAAGCAGGCTTGCCCAACATTGAATGGACAGATGATGATGAGCAGGATGATGATGACTGTAGGCTAGCTTCTATTACGCTCTATAAAGGTTATGCAATCCTTACACTGAAGTCAAAAGATATGCGGACAGCTGAAGGGTACCAAAGTATGGATAGCTGAGGAGCTTACACAAGCTCAACTCAGGAATAAGGCAACTGAATTAGCTAGTTATGTCTGCCAGAAAGGATGGAAAATGGGCAGTTTACCATGAAGGCGTAGCTCTAATCAGAGAGCTTAAATCAAAACCAAAAGACTCTCAGTATTAAACTGATGTATGGCTGTTTACTCTTCCAGACTATTATGTAGGTACTCTAAATAAATGGGGGTTGCTTTTGCACTCCTTGGGAGCTGCCATGTGCCCTCCCTAAAGCAGATGTACTAGAGGGTTTCTTGCTGTCCCATAGGCCTTTTGGTCTCCAATGGACGTTAATAGACTTTCTTTCTTTCTTTCTTTCTTTTCACCCCTCTTATCTTCTCCACAACTAATAGTCCCCCTAGTAACTTTGCTTACTAAACTGTAGATACCTTGACCGATATATCAAATAAGATGAAGTGTTGAAATGCTAAGGATTGAACACGACTGGTGCTCTATATTCAATAAGATGAAGTGTTGAAATGCTAAGAGTTGAGCACGATGGGCGATCCAAATTGTCTCATGTTTGTTCTAGTTGTTGGGTTCATGTACAATTTGGAAATTGTCTAAGTATGAACAGTGTGAACATGAAAGGTTTAGGAGTGTCCTTATTGAATGATTCAAAAGGTACTGATTTACAGTTAAACTACAGGCCCTGCCATTGATGCAGTTGGATGGAAAAAAGGCAGTTGCCTTGCTTGTGCAACACCGGAATGAAGTTCCTCCTAATGAAGTTGTCTCACAGTTGCAAAAGGCTGGGACAGAGGAGACTTGCAGACACGTTCTGCACCTTTATTTACATGAACTGTTTGAGAAAGATTCCAATGCTGGGAAAGACTTTCATGGTTTGCAGGTCGTGTCTCCATTAAACATGAGATTGACGTGGTTGTTATTGGATTTTGGTCAGAAATAACTGCTTATAAGTGTCATACAAAGAGTATTCATCTCTGTTGCAAATATTGCATGTTTCTGAAAAGTATTTTTTTTTTTCGATAGGTGGAACTGTATGCAGAATATGAGCCTCGACTGCTTCTTCCTTTCCTCCGCAGCAGCCACTATTACTCTCTTGACAAGGTGAGACTTGGGTTTTGGCCAATTTTTTTGTTTATTTATTTAATTTGTGAATTTTATTCATTTAATTTTCCTCCCACTTCCCAATTTCTGTTGAACATTTTATAATGATCTCTTCATACAAAGTCGTATTAGAGATCATGACAAAAAAAGAGAGTATTCTTTCTTCATTCTGATGCTGTCCATTGCCTGTTCGGTGCAATTATATGGTATGTGGCCTTAAGCATGGTTCCAATGATTTGTTCAATCAACACATGAAATTAATAACCTTTAACTGAATGATTTAAACTGTAATAACATCCATGATTTACGTGTACTTTGAAACTTAAATTGAAAGAGAGAAGTAACACAAACACAGCGAGCCTGCATAAGGATCGACCCCTGCTAGAGCTAAGCATACCAGCACGGAGTACATTTACCTGTTCCAAAGGGTTCTGTCCTGTAGGTTAGGCATTTGAAGGGTCTGAAGATGAAGCATGAAAATGCTACCATGTCTTCCCTTTGTTTGTGGACATCAAAACCTGCTTTGAAGTAAACACTCTACCTACCAGCTATTCCTGAAGCAAAAAGCCAAATGTTCATCAGGTCTAATAGTCTGTTGCCCTGATTAAAGAGGTGATAAGGCAGATAAGAGGCTGACAGAACTAGCTCTTTGTACTTGACACTTCTTCCTCAATGTTGGCCAAGTCCTCTTTGAGGTCTTTGATATTGGTGACCCACCATTGCAATTTAAAATGTCCATGCGCTGTACTTCATGCCCATCCATGGAAGTAGTCTTTTGATATATGGATGTATCCAAACATTTTTGATTCGAGAGAAGTAAGATTAAGGATTCTAGTCTGCTCCTAGAGGTTGATACTATTGTAGTTGGTACCTAAGCTGAAGTAATATCTCAAAGTTGGAGTGATTGTTTGTCACCATGCACACATGCAAAAAGCAGAAAAGACGATCACTTTTCCTTTTTGGAGCATGTCCAAATTCTTCTTGGATTGCAAGTTACGGCTTGTTGAAGATTTATGAAGAAGAGGGGCAGTGATGATGTGGCACAGGGATTCACATGCTGAATTCAAACTGTGCTTAACAAGAGGCTGTGTGCTTAGAAGGCACTGCTGACTGTGCATGCTGATGTGGCAATCTTTTGACCCAACTAGGTAAACCCAAGGTTACATTCCCTTTACCATGGTCCAACTGAACCTAACCACTGTTAAGGTTAACTAATCTTATCCACTTGTTAACCAAGGTTATCTTAACTTAGCCAACCAAATAACTTAACCAACTTCTGTAACTAGGGGTGGTTCCAAAAATGCCACGTGTTAATTTTTGGTTAACCTTGCAAGAGATAAGGACTTTGAAGGTGCAGATAGATTTGGTCAATGATCGTCGAATGACATCCTGATTCTATTCTGCATGCACATTGGCTTCTCCTCATTTTGAGCAACTAAGGAGTGATTAGGTGTCCAAAGGGTGGAGCATGCCTTTCTCAATGTCTAATCTTTAGAATCTGATAGAGGTCCAATACCAAGCAGCTTCGGAAGTGCTTATGTGTCTCTCGAGTGCTTTGTTAAGATGCAAGCTGCATTCTCCTTGATTCGACAATAGGCTCTTGAACAACAATACTGAACCTTTGTCTGGGCGTGGAACACTTTGCAATTGCAATGCAACTACTACAATTCAGAATGACTTGAATCATCCAAAGAAGAACCCCTCATAGTGCTCGATGCAAGCAGCCTGGTACTCTGCCTCCGTCGATGAAAGAGCTACTGTGGATAGCTTCTTGATGAGCCAAGAAACATATCTGCCTATGATTTGCACTTCTCCTGCCCAATGTGAGTCAGAGTAACCATGTAGCCCTTGCTCCATATCTGATTCCATATAGAGTATCACTGATGTAGCCACTAGTGGTTCTTCCTAATGAATTTCATGCTATTTATAAGAGGGGACGTGTGTTCCTTGGACAAGCTTGCATTCAACTCCATTGGTTTTAACTACTCCATTTGGTAAAACTCTTGAACCTATTTGGAGTACATCTGTTGTGAAATGAACATGCCACAATGCCGAGCTAGGAATGTAATGGTCCAAGTTAAGTCATCTCAAACTGTGTCTTTAAGAGAAAATTGAGTCTATGATCTTCTCTTTTTGGTTCCTTGTGAAGGTCATATCATCAACATATAAGATGTGTACAACTCTTTTTTTTCCCTTCCAAAAGAGATAGAGGTTGGCACTTGAAGGACCTTTTAACAATCCGTCTGCTTTAAAATGCTCATAGATGCGTACCTTAGGGCTTGTTTCAAAGTGCCTTTCTAAGTCTATAGACCTTGTTTCTTGAAGCTTAAAACGTTGGAGATTGTTCAACCTACAGATCCTTTACGTTTCCATCTGTGATATGCAGCAGGTTTCTTGACGGTTGCCATCTTTGCAATCAGAATAGTGTTGCAAGGAAACCCATTTCAGTCGGTCTGAAACTTGTTTCAGTGAAACGCTTGAAATTATTATAGTTTCAAGAATTTAAACCTCCTTAAAGTTGGCCTCAGGGTAAAAAGGACTTTGAAAGCTCGAAACATCGTTTTGTTATCAATCAATGAGACCTTTTACAAATAGTCTTTAGAACTTGATATTAAATTATGTTGTAATTTTGACGTGTTGTTTTGTAATGTTCTAGAAAATGATGAAATGCATGATCTAAACTTCATAAAGACTTTGAATGTGATGCTAGTTTCAATTATTTAATTGGAATTTAGTATTTGGGCTTGTGAAAGGGTTATAATTGTTTGTGGTCAAAATTTGTGATTTGTTTCTTTGATAAAGTTTCATATCTATTTTTTGCATATAACTTTGTTTATGTGTTCATAATTCTATAGATAAGGAATGTTAATAGATCCAAATTGTTATATCTACAAGTTTGTCTGACTATGTAGTATATCATCTTGAATATATAGTTGATTTTGAATGAGGCGCTTTGAGTACCGATTGGTAGGCTAATCTTGAAACCATTTCATTTTTTCCGTTTTGGAATTGGTTTAAGTTGAGACCCTTGAATTAGAACAAGCACTTCCTGATATTGAATCCTTTTGTAGCGTGTACCCTTTGGCTACCAACGTAGCCTCGTACTTTTTAGAAACTTGTACTTACTTGACTTTAAAGACCCACTTGGTTCCTATGATCTTTTGCTAAGTAGGCATGGCCATATATCCCAAGTCTTGTTGTATAGTATGAAGTCCATCACAACCTTTGCGGCTTCCTCCCACTGTGGGTTCTCTTTGCATCCTAAAAATGTTTGCTGAACATTAATTAGGGCATAGTCTACAAGGTTGACTTGGTCTTCCTTTGTCCAAAGCTTCTAGTTATCCTAGGAGTGTTAATGGTTATCGTCATCAATTGATGCACTGGATTCATTTAAAGTGTACTATTTGGGAAACCCTTTCCTTCTTTATTGGAGGTGACCTTTGTGGCGGGCAGTGGCTCTACCTCCTTCTCTTCAATTGTATATTTGTGGCTAGTTTGTGTGAGAGTTGGAAGATCTTATTGGGCTTGGATACATTTTTAGGTGTTGTGGTCTTAAAACATGACGTCCTTGTCAATGAGTGTCTTTGTGGTGTCATAAGGACTTTATCCATGAACTTCTGCACTGTACCCAGTGAAGATCGACTCTTGACTCTTTGCATCGAGCTTGTTACACTCATTTGAAGCATGCATATAACATTTTAAATTAAAGCCTTTAAATACTTAATAGAGGGCCTACTAGTCCAAGCTTCAAGTGAGGCCGTTCTTTTCATTACCCCATTCTATGATTGAGTGTGAGCCGTTATCTTTTGGTGCTTGTTTTCTATGGAGCTGCAATATTGTCAAACAACTCCCCCCCTTTGTGAGTCTCCAATGTCTTAAATTTCTTTATGTTTTATTTTCCACCATGGTCAGGCTGTGCATTTTTCTAGCTTGCGTTGATGACTTAGTAAGAAGATATGGGCTAACTTCTTGAAAAACAAGTCAGAGGCATTCAAACAAGTTCAAGGCATGTTGATGGGCATTCATGCCACCGTAGATATACCTGAGTCGATCATAGTCTCCAAAAATGTTTTGAAACATAGAAACGTGAAATGTTTCAAAACATTTTAAGAAAAGAGGAAAAGTTTGAAACTCATGTTTATACTTTTTGGTGTAAAAAAATGTGTAACCTCTCCCACACATATGTTGTCTTTTTCAAATGATGCCAAACATATAAAGATTCCAATAATACAGCTGTAGACAATGGCATAAAATGTATAAAAGTGTGAAACATGCATTGTAAATTTGATTTCCTACTTCTAGACTCTAGAGCTCACAAATGTCAATGACCATGGCCCATGAAATTCATATCCAACAGGAAATCCAAATACCTTGCATAATTGTGACCAATTGCATAAACAATACAATCAATGATCAGCCATTAACCATCAGATTCATCATTTAGCAGACAACTGCCAACAAGAATAAAGACAAGTACCATAGGAATGAGTTAAAGTCAGGACTCATGAATCAAGTGCAAGTGTTCAAACTTCAATCTGAAATGAATCGTAAAGTCACAATTTGCTGAGATCCCTCCTTAGTGTCCTCATCATGAGATGGACCTTGGGCAGAAGTGACATTTAGAGGTGAATGTTTCCGGCAAAATCTTTGCCATGAGAGATGTGCCTTGCCCCTTTCATGTAGGTCCTGATGCCACTTGCAGCTGGTAGAGCTTGGAGCTGCTGGTGGTGAGGAAGCTCGATGCCACTCACAGGTTCAAAGGCTGTTGAATTGTATTGATTCTTAATAAAATAAACAAAAAGATGTACTAACGGACATGCAAATTGAGCCATTGAAATTTTCATCCAAGCTCCAATTTTCTCATTTGATAGCTCTGTCTATTTTCCGTGGTGTTTGTTTGTATACTTTTGCTTTGGTAGAATAGCATGAAATAGTCATGTATTTTATTTTTGTGCTAGTTTTCATGCTGATTGAGCCTGCCCTTGAAAAGTTGTTCTTTGATTTGTATGTATGTCTGTGGATGTGTGCGCATATCTTAAACTAACAATTTGCACCTGATATTTGGTAGGATTGTGTCTGTTGAAAAAAGGGGGGAGAGGGGGGGGGGATTTTGAAAATTTCCTCTTTTTCTTCTTGTAACTTTATAAATCATATAGATGTAGTCCTCTTCGTAATGTATGCCATGTTCGAGAAAGTAACAATGGTGCTGGAAACATCAACAATGATGTTATGCTGATTCTACGTGTTTGTCCCCTCCCACCAGTATGTTTAGAAAAGGCTGCTTTAAGGTGATGATTTTTACATGCATTCAGTGTATTTGGGCTTTTCATTGCTAGAACTTTGATATGTAAGCCCAGTTTGCAGGGTAAGACTTCCGGATCATGGCCCAACATTCAAGTACATGTTTGACGTAGACAAGTTTGAATTGGTCATTTAATTTTCAGTACAAATCTTAGAATGATGGATTGTAATGTAAGCATTTTGATCTGGAATGATATTTTGTCTTGCATTATGCACATTTCCAGTAGCAGACCTGAAATCTTCTGTGCAAATCCAGGCATATGATGTTTGTACTCAGCGCTCCTTGACGAGGGAGAGAGTTTTCATCCTTGGAAGAATGGGGAATACTCGGGAAGCGCTCTCTCTCATAATCACCAAATTAAAAGACATGCAAGAGGTTTGTTTTGTTGCACCCAACTCCCTTCTTGTTGTTTACTGTAAGCCACGTCTGTGGGCATGTATACTTTCTTTCATTTATCTAGTAAGCCACTTCTGTACGAGTGTATACACTCTTTGATTTATCTAGCAAAAGACACAGCTCAGTGCATTCAGGCATGTGATGAGGGTCACACAAAAACTTTTACCTATAGTTAGGGTTCCTCTCCAAAGCATGGGTGTTGAGAGAGAGAGAGAGAGAGAGAGAGAGAGAGAGAGAGAGATGTATTTACGTCTTCTAGAGGCCTCGCGGGCCTATGAGACAAAGTACAATCACAAAAGGTAACCCATACAAGCCATTGTGGGCTGGAGCAAAGGGCTTGCTAAGGCCCTTTGTGGAGTACTACGTGCTAAGCTAAAACAAAAGCAACAAAATCCTAGTACTCAAACTCAAGAATAGAATACATAGCCTGGTGCCAGAGTCGCTCTCCTATGAGCTACGAAGAGAGAGACAAAGAAGGAAAGAAAGAAAGTTTATTAAATTCTACGAAAGACCGATGGGTCTATGAGATTGATAAAACCTGATACAAACAAGCAAAAGGGTGGAGCTACTAAGTGAGAGCCATCACCCATGCTGAATGCTAAGTCCTAAAAATACATAGTGATATAGAATCAGGAGTGTCATCAACATCATCCTCATATGTACAATGTGACCTCATGATGGTGTAGGTGTCAAGGGGGACTCAGGGGAAGGGCGAGATCGTGATGATGTGTAGCCCGTGATGGAGCGCTGGCGACTGTTTGTGGGTGCAGTCTCTCTCGGTCTCGTGGCGATGACACTACTCCTGATCAAAGCTACTGTAACTCCTGTGGGCCGTGCTCCAGGTTTGAACAAGGAGGGGAGGTCACCAAGTGTGCTCTGTGTCCGTCCGCTCTCGAGTGTGGTGTGTCTCAGACTCTAGGTCTTTGCTGTGCCTCGCCACAGGGGCTGTGTGGTCCATATGGTCTGAATGGAAAAACTCAGTAATCCTACTCTGAGAGGGATCAGACTGTCTGTCAGAAGCCTATCTTCGTGCACCGAGTAGAAGCTCTCTATGCCGAAGTGCCTTGTAAAGGAAGGCAGCAAGACACCTTTGGTCTGGGTATGTAAGGAGCCTGGCTAGGGGCCCAAAACCGTCTCTGAAGAGGCAGTGATATCGGCCATGGATCTCATAGTACATGGGGCATCTGAATGCAAAGTGCTCCTCTGACTCAATCTCCTGTTGATCACACAACGTGCATATGTGGCCCTCCTTGGGAATCCCCTCAACTCGTCCACTCTCGATACGGAGTCAGTGCGACGACACTCGAAATTGCTCGATGGCGATCCTTAGTGAGTGCGGTAGATGGACTCGTGTGTACTCTGGGGGGATAATGAAACCCTCCTCCAAGAAGTGGAGGTAGTGATCCTTGTAGAAGCTGAGCTTCATTACAAGTTGCCTCGGGTCCAACAAGGTCCTGAAAGTGTGTAGCTATAGGAGGTCCTCTCGAATGACCTGGTTCACCTCGTGCTATCCAAGTGGGATAAATGAAGTGTCTAAGTTGTACTGGAAAGGAGGCAACCTGTCAATGTGAAGTCCCAGTCTCTCGAACCACCTATGTGTCTATGCATGCCAACACCCCTCTCGTCTCCTCCATCTGCGAGACTGAGCCAGCCATGGTATCCTACGTTGTTTCGATGTGCAGGATCCATATTGTCTGACTCGATGGAGATAAGTGATAGTCTGGAAGGCGGCATCTAGTTGCAAGGGGGTAGCATCCAAACTCAGCTTGGATGATATGGTGCAACATTGATGGCTTGCCTCAGATCATTTGCGAGAGCAAGAGGATCTGTAATCACTCTACTCGAGCCCTCTCTGTGTTTGAGAGGTTTGGCCCGCAACAAGGGCTGCCATACATGCTTGCTGATCGAACGAAGGAGTCAAATAGAAGAGCCTTGGTCCAAGGGTCTTGAAAATGTGAATGGAAGCACTGCAATCAGACAAGTGAGGCGTAGCCTCTACTCATACGGGCTTGCATTGCCGGTCTCATCACAAAGACCAGGCCAGAGAAAACTCATTAAGATCATAATTGGTCCCTGTGCATGGCTTCTCGAGATATGTTGAAGATCATAACCTTGGTTTTTTCAAGATTGACCTTCAAATTGTGTGACTCACAAAAGGCATGCAATGCGTCCAATTGTCTCTGGAGCCCCTCGGGAGAGGAGGACATCAGTACTGTTAGAAATCAAGAGAGTGAGAGAGCAGGAAGCAAGAGAGCTGAACATAGTGTTTGCAATAGAAGAAGTGACTGTTACAAGAAGTGGGATGGGTTTTGTCTAAGTGACAAAACCTTATCCTTCACTAACCGTAGTTAGTGAACTAACTGTGGTTAGGGGGAAAAACCTCTAAATGAGGGAAAAGTGCCCCTAACCTACTTATTACATTACATTGCTATAGGAAGCATCCCCTCAAACACATCATCTGAAGAGGCCGGAATTTGAAATTCAGCATTTGTATGTGCAGGATTTTCAGAGAATATGACATCTCTACTAACAAAAATCTTGCGTGTAGCAAGATTGTAGAGACGATAGCCTTTGCTTTGTGAACTATATCCCACAAAAATGCATTTTAGTGCCTTATCTGACAACTTGTGTCTAAACTCCACAGGCACGTGGGCATATGCAACGCAACCAAAAACTCTGAAGTGGTCCACTGAAGGCTTTCTCCCATGCCATGCCTCATAGGGAGTGATTGTCTTCAAAGCCTTTGTAGGAGCCCGATTTAAAATATAGTTGGCACACATGAGGCCTTCCAGCCAAAACCTGTGAGGCAACTTCTTACTTGTGAGCATGCATCTATCCATTTCCATGGTGGTGCAATTCTTCCGCTCAGCTTTGCCATTCTGTTGAGGTGTAAGCCTCACTGTAAGCTGATGCATAATGCCTTTTTCTTTCAGAAATGTCTCAAATTCATGAGACATGTACTCCCCCCCTCGATCTGTGCGAAGTGTCTGTTGTCTCATTTTCAACCATAGCCACAAAGTGGTTGAAATGCATAAACACTTCTGATTTTGCCTTGAGACCATAAACCCAAGTGTAGTTGGTAAAGTCATCTATGAATGTAACAAAATAGAGATAATCCCCAAAAGCAGGTGTCCTCATGGACCGCAGACATCACTGTGAATAAGCTGCAATTTTCTTGTAGCTTTCAGTTCACCATGCTTCTTGAAGGGAAGCCTATGCATTTTGCCAAGAATGCAACCTTCACATGCATGAGGAGGAGGCGACTCCAAAGGAGGTAATGCATCAACCATGTCATGCCTCTGAAGTGTCATTAAGCTGCCATAGCTCATGTGCCCATACCTAGCATGCCACAACTCCGCATTGTGCATTGCAGCAGTGGGAGTGCTAACTGATAATGCAACGTGGGATCTTTTTTCATATAAATCAAGCTGAAAAAGACCCCGATACAAAGTGCCAGACAATCTCAAAGCATATTCATTTTCTTTATCTCTGACTGCACACTTGTCATCATCAAAAACAACCTGAAATCCTCCTCTATTGAGTGAGGACACTGAAAGCAAATTCTTCTTTATACCTGGCACATAGAGTACATCTGAAATTCTGAAATGTGTGCCATCAGTGGATGTGAGAATAATATCTCCCACTCCACATACTGAATGAAAAGAATTATTTGCACAAGTGACCTTCTTCTTGGTGGGTGAAGAATGCAAAGTTACAAACAGATTTTTCTTGGGAGTGATGTGCTTTGAAGCACCACTATCAAAATACCAAGTATGTAGTGTCTCATCAACACTGAAAGAGCATTCATCCTTTGAAGGTTCGTAATTGCAAGTCAAAAAAGCATATGGGTCATCATCATTAGTGGCTGTAGTATCTGAACTACCCACTAAAAAATCTGAAGTGCAAGTCAAAAAGGCATAGTGCTCTTCAACCAAGTTGGCTGCAACATCTCCTCCATCATGGCAATGTGGACCTGATGCATCTGATACAGCCATACTGGAATCCCTTTTCTTTCTTTGGCTATGCGCTTCTTGCACTCTCCAATATAATGACAGATGCCCTTCTTTTTCTGCTTGTTTGTATCACCGTGTGCCTTACAAGAAGGCTGTCCAGAATCAGCTTTATGCTGATGTGTGGGCTAATGTGCATGTGGCTTATGCTGCCCTTTAGCCTTGGGCTTGAACTTAGAGAGCATAGCATGCCCGCCAGCCCGGGTTGCCATATTTTTGCATGTTTGTTCTTCCTGCAACAGAAGTCCTACCAACTCGTGAAAGGAGAGAGGATTCCTGCCCCCCCTTAATGACAAATTCAGCGAGGTGTGGAAACCAAGATAGGACTCAGGAAGAGAGTTCAGAGCGGTGGAGATCATCTCTGAATCCAGAATGACTTCATCAATGTTCAGCAATTGTTCCCTGAGATCGTGAAGCTTCGTGAGGTGAGAATTCATGGAATCTCCCTTCTCCATATGTGTATGGGAAAGTTCTTTCTTCAGAAAGGAAACTCTGGCATCGTTTCTTGCTGCAAACATACTCTCCAGTATTACCCAAGCTGCCATAGATGTCTTGCATGACCGAATATGAGGTATAATGAACCTCTTGAAAGAAAGAGAAATTACTGAAAGAGCTTGTGCATCTCTAGAGTCCCATCTTTTCTGCTCTGCTGTGGGAGCTCCTGGAGCGGCTGCTCCAATTACTTGTGCTGTATTTGTACCTCTACCCCTGCCTCCAGCTGTAGGAGTGACAGGTATAGGCGTTGTATCAGGTCTTTCTTCATCTCCATTGACATAATCCCAAAGATTTCTGCGAACTAAGATATTTCGAACCATGAAACTCCACAAGGAGTAGTTGGTGCCATCCAACTTATCCTTCTGTGTGAGAACCCCGAACACCTCATTTGAGTTGTTATGTGCCATTTTCGCCAGATAAACTCAGAAATACAGCAAACTGAACAAGTAAAATCTCTTCCTGGGATGTAAGATGCACAAGTAAATTCTGCAAAGAAGATTATGCCCACAGTGACAAATACTGTCATAGCCTATCAAAGGCTCAAAATGCACCACAATGCTCTGCTCAATGCCCAAAAATCTGCAAATAGAATCTGCAAAAGGTGGCAAAAGTCTGCAATTTGACTCGTACTGAGTCCAAAACTGTCTGCAAACTTCCAAAATGCTCTTTTACCTGCAAAATTGCAACCCAAATGCAAAAGCCCCAATTTCTTGTGGGAAATCGCATACAAAAGAGGGCAAATGGTCTGAAAGCCCCAAATGTTGCAGAAATTGCACTCTGCCTGCAAAAGCCCCAAATTTCTGCAAGAAATTCACTTGAAAGGGGCAAATCAACTAAAAGCCCCAAATTTCTGCAATTCTCTGCAAAAAATGCAAAAGCTCCCAAAATGCAAACCAAACAATGGTTCTCTGCGCAAATGCCTATCAGAAAACACCTTCCAAAGTCCACCTGCAAAGAAAAACTCTGCATGAAGTACGGGCTCCTCAACTTGTACTGAGTCCATTGTAGATGACCAAATCATGTATACGTCCAATGTCCAAAAGAGCCTGCCCATACGCAGTAACGGGAGCGCGACTGCCAGCCGAGGAGCGGGGGAAGCCCGAGTCCTCTGTGTCCATCTCAGGTAATAGGACCGGATCTGAGTGGAAGTCCAGGAGTGATGTCTGATGTGCACCTGTCCTTGCGTTGAAATCCCCAACTAGGAGGACCTCTCCGCGTCTGGAGAACTCCACAATGTCTGAGTAGAGATCTAGATAGGGGGATACCCCCGTATCCTCACGTAGCATCCGGGCGAAATGTGACGTCTCAAGAGGAAAGAAGCAGACTGCAATAAAGAGGTCGCGTGTGGAGGGGCGTGGAAATCAGAGCCATAGGTAATGGGCATGGACATCCCGTCTAGCCACGGATATCAAGCTCGTGAGCGCTGAACGAAGGAGTACTGCAACTCCGCCTGATCCTCGGACCCCCCCAGTATATCTGGTCTCCTCACGGAATACTGACTCCCAGGTATAGCCACTGACCGAGGGGAGAGGGCGCTCGGGACTCTGATGTGTCTCTATATAGAAAACGATGTCGCGTCTAGTGTATGACTCTGAGAAGTTCCCAGGGTCAGACCATAGGGTACCATTACAATTCCATATGGTGCATGCCAAGGGTACTGTGTGCTGAGTCTGAATCTCATAGACCATGTCTCCCTATTTGGGGGGGGAGTCTGCTACCGTGTCTGGAGTACCTGGTGGGGCTCGGCGGCGGGGGCCAACTAATAGGCGGCCATCTCGCGGACGACAGCCCACTTCCCCTCCTGACGGGCTACATCTTGCTGTTGAAGCAGGGTGTTGAAGCAGGGTGCGCCGCTCTTCCACCTGCATAGGTGTGAGATCCTCATCCATGAAGATAGTAGGGTGATCCCGTAGTGTAGCACGCTGCCTGAGTGCTGCAAGTCGAGCCTGAGTATCCTTGAATCGGATGATGAGTGGCTGTGGGCGCGTGGGGTCCCGTCCTGTGCGCCATGCATGCTCGACGAGGCTGAGGGTAGAGGCCACGAAAGCAGTCGCGTCCGCTAAGGGGGTGAGTGAATCTGCGCGGGGGATACCTCGTACTCGGATGTTGAGAGCCTTACTGGCCCTCTGTTCCTGCTCGGCGATGGTGGCTGAGACTGCTGCTTTGGGTGCCCGTCTCGCAACGTCCACCCATCTGGTAGTCTCCGCAATAGCAGTCTGGATGGTAGCGATCCGCTCCTCCACCTCTGGTGTAGTGCGCGGGGCCGCTGTGACTGTAGCAGTGAGAGAGACAACCTCTTGACGGAGGTGAGTGATCTCCTGGCGCATGCTCTGAATAAGCTGATCTTGTGCTACGGTATGATCCCGTAGTCGATGTAGCTCCGTAAAGATGTAATCTATCGTCTCAGGTGGGACCCGGGGGGGTGCGAATTTTAGGTGGGAGGAGAGAGAGAGAGAGAGAGAGAGAGAGAGAGAGAGAGAGAGAGAGAGAGAGAGAGAGAGAGAAGTAGAAGTAGAATTTTATTATCATCCTCGGGGTGCCAAAAATGACCCATGGGACCTAATCCTTAGTACAAAAATCTCCTCCGCTGTGGAGGGGTCAAGAATTTTCAAGTTCTTGATGGTACAAAAAAAGACGAGTGACAAAAGATCCCAACGCTGCCGGAGAGGCAGTGGAGAGAATTGATGAAATCTGAGTGGTGTTTGCCAATATCTGCTGATAGTCGTCTCTGATGTGTGCATATCGGGGGCAGTGTAGGGCTATATGTGCCTCTGTCTCTACTGTCTGCGAATCACAGAATCTAGAAACTCTGACATGTCAAAAACGTTTGTTTTGATTGGGGCGAAACAAAGGTTTCATTGAGAGCGTTTCATCTCATTTCGATACGTTTCGTCTGTTTCGCGTTTCGAGGTTTCGAAGAGGATGAAACGGTTTTCATGTGACTATGGACTGTATTGAAAAGGACGAAGTCTGTCCATATGAATACCGTGACTACCAAACCACATGGATATCTGTCATGTGCATGGTGTACCTAGGGTTGGATAGCAGGTGAACGTGGGTTACGGCATAGCATAGGGCTGGATGGCTATAGTTAGCCGAGATTGCTATATATAGAGATTGATTCATATATGGTGCTCGCTTTATATGGATGGAGCTATTCATAGCATTGTGCTATCTATAGCAGGTTTCATTCTATATAGAGGGAGGGCCAGTGCTATTGTGTAGTTCAGTTGAGCGCTCCTCAACTGATGGATGGGGCTTGGACCTAGGCCGGGACTTTGGCCATCTACGTGGTGGATCATAGGTGGTGTTTCGAAGGTCCTTTGGACGGGCTCAGGTGGTATGGGACGCCTGGGTTAGATACGCGGGCCTATGGATGAGTCGAGTTGTAGCCCACATGCCCTATGATTCTGGTTGGATTGAGGACGAGTTTCTAGGTCAGTGATAGGGTCAGATCTTGTGGGGTCGTGTCAATATCCATGCATACCATACCGTATCAACACCGCTACTGCTAGTCGCCTGGAGGACTCTAATGCTAGCCTCGGTAATCTCCACTGGGGTACGGCCGAGATTCTGTGGAGGAACATTATTGTCTGAAAGATGGCATCAACCTGGAGAGGGGTCATGGCGAACTCTACCTGTATAATCTGGTGGGGGACTGAGGGTTTACTCCGAATCGTCCTGGATCCCAAAGTCACCTATAGCCTCTCAAATATTCTCCACTCTGTCGCTGAAATATCACTCCCCCAGAAGGGTGTTGCATACATGGCAGTGGGTCTCACTAGTGTGTCAAAAAGCCAACCCTTCGTTGGAGGGTCCTGGAAGTATGTATTGAAGCATCGCCTCTCTAGTCAGGCTAGAGCACCCCGTCCTCGTGTGAGTCGTGCCGCACCTGCATGGATCATTGTGAGACTTGGCCCGGTGAACACTACTCCCAAATATGTGTAAGATTGCTCTATCTCCACAAGCTTGTCATGGTATGTGAAGCTATGTTGACGGGACACTGCTTGCGAGGTGCTGAAGATCATATCCTTGGTCTTCCCAAGGTTAACAGTCAAATCTCTCTCTCTCTGTGCAGAACATCTCTAAAGCCTCTAGATGTTTGTGCAGGCTCTCTGTTGAGGAAGATATGAGGACTATGTCATCGGCGTACAGTAATATCTGCACCATCAGGTTAGCCAGAAGCGAGCCCTTTCCACCCAGGCGATCGACAAAAGAAGTGATGTCATCAATATAGAGCCCGAAAAGGGTAGGCGATAGGGGGCAGCCTAGTTTTACTCCGATAGTGCTCTCAACTCAGTCTGACATGCCTCCTGGGGCACATACCCTCCCTCTGACGGACTCATACAGACTCATGACCCCCCAAATCATGATCTCTAAGAGCTGCAACTCCAGAAACGTCCTGATCAAGCGAGAGCATGTGATAGTATCGAATGCCTTACGAAAGTCTACGAAACAAGTGTAGGCTTTCTGATGCCTCGACTTCGCCTCCTCAATAATGACCCTCAGGGTTAAAATGTGGTCCAGGGTGGAATGTTGTCTCCGAAAGCCCGCCTGCCCTAGTGCACGCTGCTTGTGACCCTCTGTGTGGCTGTTGATCTCCCTCTCTAGTACCGACCCGCATATCTTAACTAAAGTGTGGCCAATCATAAGAGTGCAGTAGTTCCCAATGTCCATGGAATCCCTTGCCTTGTGTATTGGTACTATGGTGGTGGTGCTCCAGGTAGGTGGGAAGCCATGGCATACAGCATGGTTGAACAGCTGTGCTAGGATCGGGGTCAAGATCTCCTGCCCGTGTGCAAAATGCTCAGTGCGTAGTCCCTCATGATCTGGTGATCTCCGGTTACGAAGCCGGAGAAGGGCAGCTCGTACATTTTGCGCAGCGAACAGATGACACGTAGTGGGTCTAGGCATGGAGGACATATCAGGTGGTGCATGACCTGGGACATCATATAGGGAGCATGCATATGTGTGCCATACTGGTGGATCTGTAATGGGGATGGGCGACTTCCCCTCCGACAAGAGCCCCCATCCCGTAGTAGGGTCTCCTCCATGAAAGGAGCTGATCACCTCATCCATTCTGTGCATGAGGAAAGCCCACTTCTTATGCCGTGTCACTTGGCGTGAGATCCGTTTTGCCTGTGGTGAAGTCAAGTGTCCTAGTGCTCGCTCACGTGTAAGGTGGGCTCTCATCTCTTTGCACTCATCATCGAAACAAGGGTTTTGGGGCATCTTCCCATCTAGAACACGCGCAGATCATGTCGTGGGAAAGGATCTGGTGGCAACATCCTGTATCACTAAGATAAGGGTGTCTGAGGCATGTGCGAGGTCCATCCCCTCCCCAAGTAGTACTGGAAGCTCAGAAGCTAGGTGGCTCACGTACACCGGGTCAAGAGCATGGCCAAATTACAATCAAAGAGTTAAATGTTTTTAGGAGGCCTCGCAGGGCTCTGAGACAAATTACAATCAAAGAGTGAGAGAGAGAGAGAGAGAGATGATATGATATGATTGTATTAACGTCTTCGTGAGACCCTTCAGGATCTATGGGACAGTGATCACTATCAACAAGTAGTGATTGTTTACATCCATTGAAAGAAAATAGCATAAATAAAAGTATAAATGTGCTATGCAGTGAGTACTTGTTGTGCTAGCCTGTGTACTTCGTTGCGATATTCTAAAATTTCCTTTATGTAGTTGCCTAGCTCTTTGGCTGGCCACTCCACTAGGGATTTCAGGTTGCTTCTATTGCCCCTTTAACATTCTCTGATTTGCGCATATGCTTGACATGTTAGGAGTACATGTTGCTCATTTTCTACTTCTCCTGCGGGGCAGATTTTACATAGTCTTTCCTCTCTTGGTACCCTAGGTCTTGCCCATCTTCCCCTCTCCACCTCGAGATCATGTGAGCTGGTTCTGATTTTGCAGATTAAATGTCTTTTGAATATTGATGTCTTCCCTGAGGTATTTCTGCATTTCATAGCTGTCCATCGGATTGTTTTCCTGCTTATAAAACTGCATTTTTGCCCCTGGTTCTTGCCATAGCTTCTGGAGCATTCTCTGCGTCACTAGCTCCCTCATTTCCCATGCATCTTCAGGGATATCAACAGCGGTTATACCCCATAATTCCATCCATTTCAGCCCCTCTTTGTGCCATCCAGCGATTCGTGTAGCTTCCATTGCTTTGTGTGGTATCCTATTGGCGTCTATCTTTCCAACTTTGCTGAGGTCTGCCATGAATTGGCACAATGCCTCTTCTTCAAGAGGTATCATACTTGTCTCAGCCAACAAGATGGGGTACGGTGTTTGTGCCTTCACCCCTAACTCCCCTATGAGAAATCGTTTATGCAAAGTCTCTATTCGGTTCGAGTAGGCCCTAGAGAGCCCAGGTGACCAGGCTGGGCACCCATAAAGGATCACTATTTGTACGAGCATGGTATACAAAAACTTTCTCATTTTCCAGTTCCATAAGTGTGCCTTTCTGCACTTGTTTTGGAACCTATATAAAGCTTTCAAACCTCCCAGGATTCTTCTTTCCACACATATATTCCACGTGTAAGTGTCTGCAAATTCCAGCCCCAAATATTTGTATGTAGTGACACCGTCCAAAGGCTCCCCCTCAAAAGTGAAATCAGCCTGTTTATTCCGAGTCCCAATCACCATCACTTTTGTCTTGGATATGTTGACTTGCGTTCCTGAGTGTGCAGAATTTTCCCAGTGTATCCAAATGTGTTTGCATCTCTTTCTTGCTTTTTGCGAAGAAGACTACATCATCTGCGTAATTAAGCAATAAGAGGGAATAGCCTGCAATCTGGACACCTTCGCCGCTGTGTGTTCTCATCCACTCTTTCAATTCATCGATGAACAGACCAAAGAGAGTTGGTGAGAGGGGGCAGCCTTGCTTGACTCCTATGTCACTGCTTATGATGACTTCTCCTTCAGAGTATGAGCCATCTACAAGTGGTTGTGCTAATTCAGCTAATACTCCCTCATATAACCTGTATGTGGCTTCTCTGATATCCTGAGGGACTTAGAGCTTTTTCAATCTTTCCCATAGCTTTTTGCGTGAAACTGTGTCAAATGCTTTCTTAAAGTCTACAAGCAACAGTAGACTACTTCTTTCTTATTCTTGACCCCCTCCGTTGCAGCCCATATGGCAACCAAGGGGTCTATTGTCGAATGTTTAGGACGAAACCCTGCCTGGGATGGTGCCCTGGCTCCTTGCTCTTCCGCCCATTTGCTGAGTTTTTGCTCAATTATTGTGCCATATAACTTGGCCATTAGGCTACTCACCATGATGGTGCGGTAGTTTTTGGCCACCTTGCTGTCCCCGCTCTTATGGATTGGTACGATCCTGCTAAGCTGCCATTCCTTGGGAAAGCCTTCTTCTAAGGCTCGATTCATGAGTGTAGTGAGCATTTTCTTTGTCTTCTCACCCCCCCATTTCAGCATTTCAGCCACTAGCCCTTGTGTGTCTGGAGCCTTTCCGTTTGTGAGCTTTTGCAGACCCTTTCCCACATCTTCCTCTGTTATTATGACATCATTTACAGCTTTGACGGAAAAGTTATTATTGACCCTCTCTTCTTCCTCTCTCTCATAGAGGCCTTTGATGAAATCTATCATGTCTTCCCATGAGGCTTTCGTCTCATGGGGTATGCTGCCATGTAGCTTTTGGAAAAACTTTCTGGGATTTTGCTTAAGCTCATCAAAGCTCTCAATTTGAGAGAGAGAGAGAGAGAGAGAGAGAGAGAGGGAGGGAGGGAGGGAGGGAGGGAGGGACTCATGTGTTCAGGAGGCCTCGCAGGCTTATGAGACAAATTACAATCAAAGAGTAACTGATACAAGCCTTTGTGGGCTGAGGCGCAAGGCCCGCTAGGGCCCTTGCTACTGACACTAGAAAGCTCAAAAACTCAAAATTCAGAACTAATGCTCAAAATATAGAACTAGGTGCCAAGTGGCTTGCCGATGGGATGCGAAGTTATCTCGTATCTGTGTCTGTCGAGTTGTCTCTTCAGGTGCCCAGTGTACTACGAAATCCGAGGTCGCTACCACTGCCTCTTTAGAGATAGCTCCGGGCTCCTTTCCAGATTCCTCGCCTACCCAGATCAGAGATGCCTCGCGGCCTTCATTCACGAGGGGGTCCGACACAGAGAGTACTTAGGCGACGGGGCTTGGCCACATCATCAGACACCTCTCAGAGTAGGATCACAGAGTTCTTCCCATCGAGTTGACATTGATCGTCCAGTCTCTAGCCGCAGACGTGATAGAGATCTTGACTCGACGATCGCAACACGACACACGAGACATCGAGGGGACACACACATCACTCTGGGGGACCTCCCATCATTGTTTAGACCCGGGATATGTCCCACGGGAGTCACGGTGGCTCTGGTCTTGCGTCGAGTCTCGTTCATGAGATCGAGACGCATGGCACCCCTTGATGGGCGCCAGCGTCCCATCACCGGCTATGCACCAACCAGGGCGACATGACATACGGAGGATTCCGCTCCGCTCCAGTTCTTTTCTTTTCATTGTTACATCCAGATGTATTTGATTATGTATGATCAGACTTAGGATTCAGCACGGGTGATGATGCTCGTTTTAGTAGCTCCACCCTTACTGTGATTTGTATCATGTTTTCTTTCAGTCTCATAGACCCATTGGTCTTCCGAAGACTCTAATAAAATTTCTTTCTTTCTTTCTCACTGCGGCGGGGGGCGTGGTCTACGTGATCTCTGTATCCGATGAGCCATATAAATAGTGACACGGCAGCGGGCGTGGTCTACGTGATCTCTGTATCCGATGAGCCATATTAAGAGTGACACGGCGGCTTAAATGGTCTGCTCTGAGGAGAGTTGAGATAGGCTAGACCTCAACATGCGTTGTCTGGTCATCCTCTGCATCGTGCGTGGTCTTTGTGTTTCTGGCTCCGTTGCGTCGTCTCTCTCCAATGATCCACTCTGCTCTCATTTTATCTATCTCCTCTTCTACTCCATTGTATGTTGGGGATGACTCAAATGCATAGAAATGGGTGACATGTTGTTGTGCTCGATCTATCACTCCCCCCATGGCACACTGTGTGAGAGAGAGAGAGAGAGAGAGTTTATTAAAGTCTTCGGAAGACCGATTGGTCTATGAGACTGTGAAAAACCTGATACAATGAGCTGTGGTAGTGGAGCTACTAAAGAGAGAGAGAGAGAGAGAAGGAGGGGGGGGGGGAGGGGAGAAGCCATGAGACCAAAATCTGAGTACATCATGAGAAATAGAAATGCAACAAGGATATTAGTCGCCCAAAAGCATGCGCAACTTGAGTTCTACGGGTGGTGGTGTGGGATTCCAATGAGAGTCGTGATGTCTTTGGAGCATGTTAGATATGAGTCTCTGATTCCATTTTCTCTGCTTTGTGGGACAATCTTGTGGGTGTGATGAGGCTGATTGCCATAATGCCCATGCCCTTGATGGGGCGGGTGCTTGTGAGACCTATGGTCAACCTCTTGCTGACTTATGTTGCTGCATAGTCGGCTCATGGTCTTTGTGGTGTGTGAAGATTGCATTCTCTTCCCCACGGCGAAGGCTCTTTCACTATCAGTGAGGATTCGAGTAGGCTCCTCCAATGATGCATTAAGCTTGCCCAATAACGCCTCAGCCAAACACACTCGATTTTGGTTGTGAAGGCTGCCTTGTACTCAGTCTCACAGAATGAGGTAGCAACCGTAGATTGTTTCTTGCTTAGCCAAGAAATGCACGAGTGTCCAAGGAAGAACTAGGCACTACTGATTGAATGCTGGGTATCGAAGTCAGCAGCCCAAGCTGAATCGTTGTAAGCATGTAATGGAAGTCACTGCCCCGTGGGAAAGAGCAAACCAAGTGAGCGGATGCCTTGCAAATATCTGAACACGTGCTTCACAAACTTGCCAATGAGAAGTCTTAGGGCTGTGCATAAAAGTGCTTAAATATCTGGCCGCATATTACATAGGTTAATGAGGCATCCTATAGTCTGGCTGTAAACAATGGCATTAAATGGTTCACTAGTGTCATGAACGGATAGTGAAATCTCCCTGCTGTTTTTTTTTCAACCTTCCTTCTCTCTCTCTCTCTCTCTCTCTCTCTCTCTCTCTCTCTCTCTCTCACTCTATGTAGGCCATGTTCTCCCTATTCTAGTGATGCCCTATGGGCCCTGGTATGTGCTTTGTAGGCATAGTTATAGGCACTTAGTGTTTTAGTGCCTTTTATGCCACATAGGACATTTAGTCCTATGTGACACCTAGGACACTTAGTCCTAGGGTCTACCTTTAAGCACTATGTACTCGTCATTTTATCTTATCTAGTTGATGTGATGGTTTATACCTTTCGAATCCTATACTTGCTCTTTTGCTCATCGCCCCTATAGAGGTATCAGAGCGAGGTGGACCTGCTTCCTGCCCCCGGACCTGCATTGCTCCCTACGCCCCCATCCGTATAGTCCCTACAGATCCGTATAGATCCCGCGTCAAATCCGGTACGTCTTCTACCAGCTGCCCGTTTGATCTGCTTGTAATCATGCGGTCATCCGCACAGCGGTACGTAATTGCGCAGGACATACGCCGTATAGCCGTACAGTGGTATCTGCGCCGTGCTTGCTCCGTACAGGTGTATCTGCGCCGTGCTTGCTCCGTACAAGTGTACTTGCGCCGTACATATTCTGTATAAGCGTACTTGCACCGTACCTACTCCGTACAGGTTTATGTGCTGCATACTTGTTTCGTACAATCTTCTGTACAGGTATACCTGCAGATCAACTGTTTGCAGCTTGTACCTGCCTTCCGTACACACGTGACTGCAGATCAGCTGTCCGTACAGCTTGTACTTGCTCCGGGAGTTTTGTACAGGTTTCGCATGTGCGAAGTTATCTACAGGTTCTGTATTTGTTTCAGCATTGGCTGTGAACCAGGTTCTTGGTTCTGGCTTGCTATACCTTTTCTGGGTCTCACTGCAGTCATCTACATACATTTGCAGTTTGGGGGCTTTTGCAGGACATTGGCAAATTTGGGGCTTTCAGTCCTTTTCACTTCTTTTGGTTGCAATTTCTTGCAAGACATTGGAGTTTTGGGATTTGGTCTGCAATTTCTTGTTTAGATTGCAGTACATTGGGTCAGATTGCAGGACATTGAGTCACATTTTCAGGACATTGGGTCAGATGGGTCACATTTGCAAAAATCTCAGAAAAATTTGGGGCTTTTCTGTATTTGCCCTCTTTTTGGCCTGTTTGCCCTCATTAAATTTGGGGCTTTTGCCAGATTTGCTGTTTTTTTGAGTGAGCATTGCCTGACATAGTCACATTTGGGTCAAATTTGCATTTGCCCTTTGATTTGGGCTGGAAATTTGCAGAACATTTACTTGCAGACATTTGCTGTCATTTTTGGACAGCCAGCTCTTTGCAGTGATAGCCTTGAGGCTTTTGTGTTTATAGGTCTCTTCTTTTCAGGGTATCCCATTTGCAATGGCTGGCAACAATCATGATCTATTTGGCATTCTTCGTGAAGATGATAAGTTGGATGGCACCAACTATCCAATGTGGTCTTATCTCATGAAACATATTCTTGTTGCAAGGCATTTTTGGAATATTGTTTCTGGGATTGATCTGAGGCCAGCCAATGCTACAGTGGCTGCTCCTACGCTCACGCTCACGCTATGCTCCCTACGCTCACACCCCGCTGCCCTCTCCCTCGCAGCTCTCAGCCCCTCGCTCCCCTCAGCCACCCCTCGCTCCCCACTAGCTCGCTCCCTGCTCCCTCGCTCTCCCGCTCCCCTCTCAGCTCCCTCGCTCTCCCGCTCCCGGCTCCCTCGCTTCTTGCTCCCCTGCTCCCCGCTCATCCACCCCTGCTCCCCGCTCAGCCCTGCCCCTCGCTCAGCCCCTCGCTCCCCTCAGCCACCCCTCGCTCCCTGCTACCTCCCTCCTTTTCCGCTCATCCATCGTCCCCCCCTTCTCTGCTCCCCTCGCCACCTTCGCTCTTTTTTTTTTTTTTTGGGGGGGGAACTTAAAAAAAAAAAAACCACCACCAAAAAAATTAAATAAAAATGCTCGCCATCTTAGCCTCTCCTCCTTCTCCACCTCTTGGTTGCCTCTCCACCTCAGGCTTTCGCCTTTCCTCTCCACCACCTCGCACTGGATGTGCCTCCCATTATGGGGGGGGAACTGGTGCTCTCGCTCCTGGTCGAACACTAAGATCTGCACCTGCACCCCAAGAGAAATGGGGGACAAAGCCAAGAAAGACGACAATAACCAAAAAAAAAAAAAGAAGCAAATGACACAACTGAAATTGGAGGATGTGAACACACGTTACAACCGAAGTGGACTCGGGGTAGACAGCAAGGCAAAGGTAGGACCCGCCTCAGCTTCTTCAGCCTCTATCTCTACCTCAACCTCAACTCCCGCTAGAGTGTCAGTTTCGTTTTCAGCTCCATTCTCAGCTCCCTCTATCTCTATCTCTACTTCGACTTCAGTCCCCGCTTCAGGCCCAGCTCTAGTTCCAGTCTCAGCTCCCTCTACATCTACGATCAGTGACATACTCATGCCCACGGCGCCGGTTGTTGTTCCCTTCCCCTCTTCTCCTGCTACAGCTCTCGTACAACTTATGACCCCTACTTCGGAGGGGTCATACACTGTGCCACATTACGCTTCACTCTCCCCTCTCCCTCTCAGTCAGCCCACCCTCCCACACCCCGTTGGGACTGCCTCATCCATTCCACTGTCATCTCCGTTCCTCACTCAGTCACCATCTAGTTTCCGGACTCAGTCCCACTCTTTCATGCCACAGTCACCACAGTTTCAGCATGGACATGGGTGGGCTGATACACCAGAGGCTCATGAGACCTTGCTCACGGAGATACATAGTTTTCGTGAGCGTGAGATGGAGCTGACTCGCTTCGCACGAGAGCAGGTCCGCTTCAACCAGGAGCACAGCCGCATCATATGGGAGTAGAGGCTAGGGTCATTCGGGAGCAGGCGGGTCTTATTCAGGGACTCAGACAGGATATCATGCAGCTCCGACAGGAGGTCACAGCCATACACACTGTCCCAAGGAGTACCTCGGTGGTCGAGGCACAGATTGCGAGCATGCAATCTGCTATTGAGGAGACTTCCAGATGGGTTGATGTGGCCAAACGAGAATCCGCAAGGGTAATCGTTTCGGCTACCCTCATGGAGCAGCAGCAGAGAGCCAGTAAGATTCTCAACATGAGAGTACGCGGGATTCCACGCACTGAGGCTACACCGATGGTAGATGCGGCTGCGTTCGTGGCCGCTACCCTGGGTGTGGCTGAGCACAGGATAGAGAGGGCATGGCGGGCGGGGAGAGATCCCAACTGAGAGCAACCCCTGATCATACGATTCCATGACACTCAGGCAGAACTTTTAGCTCTACGACGCAGGTCAGTCCTTCGAGATCAGCCAGCGATCTCTATGGATGAGGACCTCACACCTCTACAGGTTGAGGAGAGGCGCTCTTTGCTGCAGCAGCGGGATCAGGCTCGGAAGGAGGGGAAGTGGGTAGTGGTACGAGAGGGACTTCTTACAGGCCCTTGTAGGGCACCTGTCCTTTCGACTACATAGGGAAGCGGGGTCTATGAGACTCAGATATCCGAGGTCCTATCTTGCACCATTTGGAACCGTAATGGTATCTTATGGTCAGAACCAGGGGAATCCTATACAGGCCACGACATAGTCTTCTATACAGAGACACATCAAAGTCCAGAGCGCCCTCTTCCAATAGTCAGTGGATATACATGGGAGTCTGCCTACAGAGATGAGACGAGGAGAACAGGAGGAGTTCGAGGTTCAGGTGGAGTTGCAGTCCTTTTTGAGATCCACACTTCGGGGGATCATTTCAGTTAAGCAGAGAGAGACACATTCGAGATTTCTTTGGATCCGGATATGACACATGGACAACCGGGATCTGTTTGTCGCAGTTTGCTACTTCCCCCCGGAGACCTCCCACTTTGCGAGAGATATTCGAGGTGATGATGAGACATCCCCATTTGCTGCCCTTTATGAGTCCATCATTGACTTTTCTAGCCGCGGAGAAGTCCTTCTAGTGGGGGACTTTAACGCGAGAACAAGGGCCCGTCAGATACTACTTCTTGACTTCAGAGATGATTCCACTCTACTGGCAGATGTTGACCTTGAGGAGGCAGGTATGCTACGGGTTTCGGTTGACAAGCAAGGTCCATTCTCATCTTATGGGCAGGCCCTATTAGACCTAGGCAGGATACATGATCTCATTATCTATAATGGTCTTGACAGATGGCCCGCTTCAGGTGGTTTCACATGCTTTCCACATGGGGGGGGCTCTAGTGTTATTGATTACATCATGGGATCCCCTGTCTTCACATCTCGCATTACTGACTTCATTGTAGCACCTCTCCCCCCAGGGGCTGATCGTACATACCTTTTCTTTCGCATCTCCACCTCCCTTCGCACAACATCTTCCATCCCACTCAGTGCTTAGTACTTACTCCACCTACCACGATATACGTTTTGATCGGGATCACTCACCTTCTTACTCTGGCCGTCTTCTTACTCTGGCCGTCTGTACATACTTCTCGCTTATATTGACTTCATACCCCTTTTAGAGGATCCTGCTGCCCTTGTCACCCGCGCACTACACGAGGCTACCATTCACGCTTTTCCCCACACCACCCGCTCCACCCGCCCACCACCCCCTGGAACTATACCCTGTAATAGTTGGTACGATGACGAGTGTAAGACCTTACGCCGTCAACTCAGATTTGAAACCAAAAACAGTTTTCCAAGCGCACCAGATACGCTACGTGAATACTGTAGACTGGTACGGAGGAAGAAACTAGACTTCGTTCGTCGAAATGAGAAGGAGCTACTGAACATTTTGTTTAGTAACAACTCTAAGGACTTCTGGCGGAGATTTCTAGGACGGTTCCCTTCGCCACTCACTGACACCCAGATCTGGTTTGATTATGCACGCATACTTTATGACATCCCGAATCCGCCACTCCCTAACCTCTTACACATGCCTTGTCCCACATCCTGCACCCTCTTCACTAGAGGAGGGGTAAAGGATGCCGTAATGAAACTTCATAATGGCCGAGCGAAGGATCTGCACTGAGTTCATTGCATTGGGATTAACCTCCTAGCCCCGATCTTAGCAAAGCTTTTTAATGAAGCGGTTTGTTTGGGATTTCCACATACTTGGACCATTAACACTATCTCACCCATCCACAAGGCAGGGGATCCCATGAGCCCAGAGAACTACACGACCATTATGATTGGACATGTCATGTCCAAGATTTATGCATCAGTACTTGACTCCGAGGTTAGCAGACTTGCAGAGTGTCGAGGACTTAGAGCAGCAGGACAGGCCAGATTCCGGCGTGATCATGGAACCATGGACCACATTCTCACGCTCAGATGTATCATCGAGGAGACGAGGCCACGGAAGCAGAGGGTTTATTGTTGCCTTGTGGATTTTTGCAAGGCATTTGACACGGTCCCGAGAGCCCGCCTCATACAGTGCCTACAGGACTTGGGTTATGTCCATGAGATCATTTGGGTTGTCATGGCACTTTACGAGAGAGTTTCTGGTAGAGTTCGGGCATGATCCGGGTGGACAGACGAGATCATGAGTATCATCGGGGTCAAACAAGGGTGTCCTTTGTCGCCTACCTTGTTTGGCCTCTACATTGACGAGCTTGAGACAGTGATGCAGACACAGGGGGGTGTAGGCTGCTCTCTTGCGGGCACACTGATCCAGATTTTGCTCTATGCAGATGACGTGGCTCTCTTGTCTTCCTCAGCAGAGGGGCTTCAGAGACACCTAGACGCACTACAGTCCTTTTGTCAGTTTCATGATTTGAAGGTCAACCTGGGTAAAACCAAGGTCATGATCTTCAATACATCTCGAGTCATCATGCGTCAGGAGCAGTTCACATTTGCGGAGTCATCTATTGAGATAGTTTCATCATACACTTATCTTAATCTTCTCCGGACCGAGCTTCACTATGAGACCCGCGATGCAGGCACGCTTGAGTAGAGGGTATGCCTCATTGGCCAGGCTAGAGAGGCAGTGATTCCGCTCGCACTTTCAAGATCCACGCACCAAGGGGTTGCTTTTTGACTCCTTAGCTCGTCTAGCGGGGATGTACGGTAGCCCTTGTTGGGGGCTAGACTTGTCGGATACATAGTGGGCCCGTGTGGAGCGGCTACAGGTTCTCATGTTATCACGGATGATTCGTGGTAAGTCATCCATTCCTCACCAGATCATTCAGGCTGAGTTTGGGTCACCCCCTTTTACAGCTAGATGCTGCATTTTAGGTCATCACATATCTGTACCGAGTTAGGGAATATGGGGATTATACCTCGGGGTGTAGCAGGCTACCATGGATAGCTCTATCCTCTTCTATGGCACTTGCTGCAGGAGGAGATCAGAGGTGCTGGTATGCACGTACAGAGAGATGGTTTGAGCGACTGGGGCTCCACATGGATAGACTACCTCTCTTCCAGTATAGCATGGATGCTCCATTCTCTCCCCTCTTATCACACGAGGTCAACCAGGTTATCGGTGAGGATCTACTACAGCTATACACTTTTCGGACCTGGTTGGAACCGAGTGAACTCGTAGTGAAGCTTAGCTTCTACAGAGATCACTTCTTACATATCACAGCAGATTCACCTATCCCACTCGCTGAGGATCTCTTTTGGGTAGTTCCGGGTCTCTTCAGACAAACTTCGCATCCAGAACGGCAAAGCAGAGCGACTATCCAGGGAGCGGCGCATATGCACACTGTGTGACATACAGGAGGTTGAGAGAGAGGAGCATTTCATCTTCAGGTGTCCTGTGTACTATGAGATCCGAGGACGTTTCCATTGCCTCTTCAGGGATAGTTATGGGATTTTAGCCGTTTCCTCTCCTAGCCAGACCAGCGGTGTTTGAGAGGTTTCATTCATGAGGCACTTAGACACCGCGAGAGGATACCTCGAGCACAGAGACAGGAGCAGACTTCTTCCTCGGTTGATCCCTCTCAGAGCTCTATCACGGAGTTCTTTCAGCTAGATCACATGGACCTCAATGAGATGAGGCCTCGACATGACCGTGACCCGGAGCCCGTGACCCGACAGCTCAGATAGAGGGTTGACACACATATCACACTTGGAGACATCCCCTCCTTGTTTAGAGTCGGAGCCCGACCGATGGGGGTCATAGTAGCCCTGGTTAGACGTAGAGCTACGACTAGGAGACGTGCCAGGACCGCACCTCTGATATGGCTCAAAGTCCATGGGAGAAGCGATATAAAATAGGTGGAGATGGATATTATATTGAGTTATACCCTCCATACACTTTATTGCCAACTTCATGCCTCCATTGCCTCATCCATCCTGATATCTTGCTGTTGTTGGGGATGAAGATGATATTGATCATGATGCTGAGATTGATATATAGTCGACCATTGACATGACTATGTTGTACTCAGGACTTAGTACTGCCATTCAGCATTTTTTGCATTTTGCATTGGTATGGATGCTCGTTTAGTAGCTCCACTACCACAGCTCGTTGTATCAGGATTTTCACAGTCTCATAGACCCACTGATCTTCCAAAGACTTTAATAAACTTTCTTTCTTTTTTTTTTAAAGCAGAGGGTACTCCTCCTGATGCCTTATCCTCTAGCACCGCTGCTGCTACTCGTCCAACTCACGAACAATCAGGATGGGATGCAAGAGATGCAAATGCACATTCCTGTATTGCTTTATCATGCAAAAGAATCATTATTCCACACATCTGGTCTTGCAGGACAGCAAAGGATGCTTGGGACAAATTGGCTTCTCTTTATCAGACTCGCAATGAGGCATGTGTTGCATATTTAAGAAGGCAATTGCAGGAAGTCAGTATGAATGAAGGTGACTCTATGGATGCATACCTGACAAAGGTCAAGGACCTCATGGAACAACTTGCCAATGTTGATGAGGTGGTGCCAAATTCTCAGCTTGTCAGTACCACATTGAATGGACTGCCAGATACCTATCAAGGGTTTGCTACAACCCTTCGATTAGTGGCCATGGGTAATCCAGACCACTACTCTTTTGATAGCTAGTCACTTTGCTTTTGCAGGAAGAGCAAAGTCGTGCTAATAGACAAGCTATTATTCCTGATCATGCATTTGCTTCAAAGCAGACAGGAAGAGGCAAGGCTTCCAAGCCTATGGGCAAGCCTAAGTATGGGCCTAACAGTGGCAATTCCTCCAATGCATCTAAAAATACAGCAGATAAGTCAAAGAAGAAAAGATGCAACTATTGTCACAAGCCTGGGCATGAAATTTCAGAATGTAGGAAGTGCATTACTTCGGAGAAAAAGAAAGCAGTCGTGATGACAATGCCATAGTTCTCACTGGCATTTTGAAAAAGGGGCTTTATCACCTTGATGATCACTCACGCACTCTCTATTGAAGCATTTGCTATTTTAGATTCACAGCTTGCTGAAAGTCATCTTTGGCATGAGAGAATGGGTCATCTCAATTATAGATCTCTTGTCAAGTTACAATCACAGGACATGGCAAATGATGTACCTCAAATTCACACAGTTTCCAAACATGTGTGTGAGGGTTGTCTTTTGGGTAAGATGCATCGGTTTCCTTTTCAAAAGAATTGTCCAAAACTCTCACAAAGGAAATTGCAGCTAATGCACAGTGATGTTTGTGGCCCAATGAGGACAAATGCCATTGGGGGTTACAAATATATCATGACTCTCATTGATGACTTCACAAGATATTGCTAGGTATATGCTTTAAAAGCCAAATCTGAAGTGTTCTTATGCTTTCAGCGGTGGCTGAATATGGTTGAGAATGAATCAGGATGCAAGCTTGTCACCCTCAACACAGATAGGGGGGGAGAGTATATGTCAAAGGAGTTTGATGCATTTTTGTCTTCACGGGGCATTATTCACTCATGCACTACTCGTCTACTATGGAGATGGCCAAATGCATGCTTAAGGCCAAGTCCTTGCCCAATAAATTTTGGCTTGATGCAGTGTTGTGTGCCAACTGTCTTGAATAGATCACCTACAAGGGCATTGAAGACTGTTACACCTTATGAAGCATGGACAGGCAGGAAGCCTTCACTTTCACACATGAAAGTTTTTGGGTCTCTTGCATATGTTCATGTACCATCTCAGCTGAGACATAAGCTTGATGACAAGGCAATCAAATGCATATTTATTGGTTAGAGCCAGGAGAGCAGAGGGTATCGGCTATACCAACCAAATACTGGGAAGATTATTGTCAGTAGAGATGTAATCTTTGCTGAACATTCGGCTTCTCCTCTCGTGGACTACAAAGCTAAGCCAGAAGTTGACATGTTTGATGCTTTTGACTCTTGGTTACCTTTGCCTTCCTCAGAGGGGGACTTTGACCAGCAACATGAGCCTCCTGCAGGCCCTCCAACAAGTGATGATTAGCCAGTACCCCATGCTGATTTGCAGGGTTCTCTTCCAGCACAAAATGATCCCACTATTCATGATGCAGTGATTGAAGAAAGAGCTGTCAATAGACAGCAAAGGCAAGTTCCCAGATGGCTTCTTGACACATTGAGGGACAGCAAACAAGATCAACCTCTTGCTGCCCGGACAAGATCAGGGAATAGACAGATGCATGGTCACTTTCTTGAGTTTGCACTCCTTGCTACAGCTTGCAATGAAGAGCCTTTGTGCCATAAAGATGCTTTTGACAGCAAAGAGTGGATCTCCCTCCCGGCAAGCATGCCATTGGTACCCGGTGGGTCTACAAATTAAAAAGGAAATCTGATGGCAGCATAGATCGACACAAAGCCCGTCTTGTTGCAAAAGGGTATGCCCAACAACAAGGCATTGACTTTGAGGAGACCTTTGCTCCCACATCCAGGATTACTACTATTAGATGTGTCATTGCCATTGCAGCCCATCACCATTGGCAAGTGCACCAGCTTGACATCAAGACTGCTTTTCTTCATGGGGATCTGCAGGAAGAAGTTTACGTAACACAACCTCCTGGCTTTGACGTTGTTAATTCTGAAAACAAGGTATGCCGGCTTAGAAAAGCCCTTTATGGTTTGAAGCAGGCATCCAGGGCATGGTATGCCAAAATTCATGCACACTTACTATCCCTTGGTTTTCAAAATAGCCCCACAGAGCCCACTCTTTATGTCCGTGGGAGTGGATCTGATTTTTTAGTGCTGATTTTATATGTGGATGATATGCTAATCACGGGTCCAAATACTCAGCATATTGCAGCTTTCAAGGCTGATTTGCAGCAGGCTTTTGAAATGTCAAACATGGGACAGCTACACTATTATTTGGGCATTCAGTTTGGTCATGTTGAGGGGGGTATCATGATGTCAGAGTCCAAGTATATTGGACAGCTCCTTGATCGTTTTCAGTTTGACGATTGGAAGCCAATCTCTACTCCAGTGGACCTTGGCTTGAAATTTTCAGCTCATGATGGGAGCCCACCATGTGATATCACTCTTTACCAGCAGGCTGTTGGATGTTTGATTTACTTATGTCACACCAAACCTGACTTACAGTATGCAGTATCTCAGCTCAGCAGGTTCATGCACATGCCCAGTTCACAGCATTGGCAGGCAGTGAAGAGAGTCTGCAGATATCTCAAAGGCACTCAGGATTTAGCCCTCTTCTATGGTGATCAGGGTTCACTTACCATGCATGCTTACACGGATAGTGATTGGGCAGGTTGTTCCGACACCAGAGTGTCACATACCGGC
This sequence comes from Dipteris shenzhenensis, assembly GCF_047967505.1. Taxonomy (NCBI): domain Eukaryota; kingdom Viridiplantae; phylum Streptophyta; class Polypodiopsida; order Gleicheniales; family Dipteridaceae; genus Dipteris; species Dipteris shenzhenensis. Next base: position 32,869,329 of record NC_141607.1, on the reverse strand, counting down.
AATTGTTTTTTGCTTGGCAGTTCATGTATCTCTTGGCTCAGCAAGAAGCAACCAACAGTTGCCACATCTAGCTGTGAGGCTGAGTACAGGGCAGCCTTCACTGCTACAGTAGAGTGTGTCTGGCTTCGATAGTTACTTACAGATCTTGGTATTCGCCAGACATCCTTCACTATGGTCTACACTGACAGCCAGGGTGCTTTGGCCATTGCGCATAATCCAGTGTTTCATGCGCTTACCAAGCACATTGAAGTTTACTATCATTATGTTTGAGAGCGGTTGTGAGCAGGAGACATACCAGTATATTTCAGCCCATACCATGGAGGGGGGTTTGTAGGCCATCTTCTCCCTGTTCTAGTGATGCCCTATGGGCCCTGGTATGTGCCTTGTAGGCATAGTTATAGGCACTTAGTGTTTTAGTGCCTTTTATGCCACATAGGACATTTAGTCCTATGCGACACCTAGGACACTTAGTCCTAGGGTCTACCTTCAAGTACTATGTACTCTTCATTTTATCTTATCTAGTTGACGTGACGGTTTTTACCTTTCGACTCCTGTACTTGCTCTTTTGCTCATCGCCCCTATACTCTACACAGTACTAGGGCCCAAGACAACAGTCGGGCTGGACCCCCCCGAAGGATTTTATTACTTGAGAGAAGAAGGAATACAAGAGTTCAGCGTAGAGCTGTCTGCCACAAATTCAAACGTGAATCCTTTTTACAAAGAGCTCATGGCTCAATAATTTGGCAACATGCCAAGTGTCAAAATATCCAACTAAAATATAGTACTTGCGACAAAGGGCAATTTCTAGGGTCTTCGATGTTCCTTGGTCACACAAACATCTTCTGGTCGCTTGCTAAGGTCCTTAGCGCTTGGGAAATCAACCCTTCTTAGTACCTGCAACAATTAATTAAAGCGCACCACCATGGCACCCATTAATTGTTAGTGCTTTGCATGCAAATAACAAACTGCAAAAACTAATCCTAGTCACAGTGGGTGTCCCCACTGAACACATAAGTGCACAACATAAAACATTTCTCAGGTTGACCGAGATCAACCCTCTCGATTATGATTAAGGGCTTTGACCAAAAGTCTAGGCGCCTTAAGTATAATCAAGTCTCTCCAACCGAAGTTGGCACATCTTGGTTAACCGTAGTTAGCTCTCTTGGCGCATGCCAAGTCTTGTTGACTGAAGTCAACACTCTCTGACCGTAGTCAGCTCTGTGGTTCTCTGGTTAACCGCAGTTAATCCTCTTGGTAATAAACCAAGTCTTCCCGACCGAAATCAGGCTTACTTGACCAGAGTCAAGAGTCTTTGACCGTAGTCAATTCTTTGACCATTAAAAGAACTCTTTCACCATAATTAACACAAAGGAAAACTCTTTAATTATGATCAGATAAATGGTCAACTGTACTTTGACTTAGGATATTTACATTGTGGTGATAGATAGCTTGAGCCCTGGCTCCATAGGAGTGTAAATGGGCTTTTAATTCTGAACTCTAAACCATTCCAAGAAATTTTCAATAAATTTGGACTGCAATAACCAAATGGGACAAATTGGATGCCCAAATAATAATGATGCACCTTCAAATCGGACATCTCAAAAGTCTGCTGACAGTTCAGTGCAATTTTTCTAGGATTTGTACTAGTGAGCAGCATGTCATCGACATAAAGAACGATAACAAGCATATCCCTCCCTTCTTTCCTGACATAGACAGTGCTCTTGTGTGGACTATTCTGCATTTCTTGGCTGGTGAAAAAGGCATTAATCCTGGCATACCAAGCTCTAGGAGCTTGTTTCAAGCCATATAAGGCTTTCTTCAACCTGCTAGTGTTGGAATAGGATTGGTCACCTCCTGTCATCTTGCTTCAACATGTATCCACTTGTTTGCTACTATTTCTTTTTGTTTTTCAATAGTATGCTTATTAAGAAATGAAATGTTTTCCTTCTGGTCAGTTACGGACAATGGGCACTAGGTCTAGCATTTGAGGGTGGACCCCCTTGCTTGGGGTTATGGGCATTAGTGACCCACAAGAGTGATGGCCTCTCTTTGAGAGGGACATCTAGAAACCACACCCCACCTGAGTACCCAAACATGGGACCAATCAAATGCACAGATTGCATACCGACCTAGGAACCATTCAAGAGAATGTTCCCTGAGCTTTGGGTGTGGGCCTGGCAGCATGCCAAGAGTAATGGAGATACAAGATAAGACGACAAACAAATGAGCTCAGTATGGCTCAATTATGACCTTAGAGTACGTCAATAGATAGTCTAAGCTGTTAGGAACCCGTGTGTGCGATCAGAATTAAATTCTGACAACTTTGAAATTTTAGGGTTTTTGGGAGTGACGTGGCAGCTGACACGTGGCAGACTGCCACTTGGAATCTGAGCTGGCAGGTCAGTCCACCTGTCCCACACATGTGGCAGCATGCATGGCAAGTGGCAGGGCATGCAGGCCAAGTGTTTGGCCCCAAATCTGGTAGATTTAGGGCAAGTGGTGGGCTGTCCTCTTTGGGACTGCAGCCCACCAAAAATCTGGGCCAAGTGTCCACCTTCCACTCTAGGCCTAGGAGGGGGGCTGAGCTTATAAAAGAAGGCCTCTCCCCTTCATTCCACACATGAAAATTTCGTCACTTTTCTTCTCCCTCCTTTTAGATGATGCAGCAGAACCTCTCCAGCTCCTTGGGTGCAGCCAGCTTCTCCACAGGCCATTCTCTCACCTCAGCAGCACTTTCTCTCTCTACAACAGCACATTCTCTCTCTACAGTTCCAGCCCCTCCTCTCCAGAAATCTGCCCCCTCTCAGCTCTTCTGGAACAGCAGCAGCATCCTCTCTCCTTCACCTAGCCTGGAGCAGCCACAGCCCCTTTCTCTCTCCTGCTGCAGTCTTTCTCTCTCTACTGCAGAATTTCTCTCTCTACTGTTCCAGCCCATTTCCCTTGCAGAAATCTGCCTTTCTGTGCACCTCTGGAACAGCAGCAGCTCCTCTCTTACATCTCCTCCCTTGGGATCAGCATAGGCACTCTCTCTCTACAGCTATCACTCCATAAAAGCTTTCTCTCTCTAGCCTACAGGCTGTTTTTCTAAGCTGTTCTCATTCCAACCCCATTTCCACACTCTCCTCACCCAAGGTAGCTTCAGAGGCATCAAGGACTTCATCTACAAAAGGGCCAAGTCACGAAGGGAGCCTGTATTGTCAAGTTTATCTCATTTACAGCACTATTTCATGTTGTTTCTACTATCTTTCTAGAAACTAGTGTTTGTCTCTAATGTTGGATGTAAGTGGTGATTGTTGCAGGCTTCTTCCTTGTGGATTGGGCAAGCTAAGAGCTGAAACCTGAGCTTGGAGTCCTCCTTTTTGTTGTCTACCTTGTACATATGCTCTTGAGTCTTGTATCTAGGTCCTAGGTTTTCACCGAGTTCATCCGTTTGGAAGGTGCATTGCACCTTGGTCTTGTATCTCCATTTTCAAGAATAAAGTGAGCCTGGATAAGGGGGGGGCCCCGTCTTGGCCCCTCAATCATATTGCATTCTCCAATGATGTCACTTTGTGTTTAAGCTGTATAAGTCTTAATTCCAGCTTAATTGCAAACTCTTAAGTTCAAGTATATGTGTTTGGCAACTCGCAATCATCTCATTCAAATGCCTCTGCAAAATCCGTTGTTTGAATTGATAGAAAGCACCGAGTAGTTTACATTGGTATCAGAGCTTAGGCAGTGGTCCTGTACTCTGTGCTTTCTCTTGTTGAGTCTCTCCTTCATTTAGTTATCTTGTCATCATGGCAGCCAATGGACCTGACCCTCCTCCTAACCTGCATGAGTTGAGTGCTCTTTTGGCAAACATTGCTCAACAGGTTCAAGTGCTGGAAAGCAGCCAAGCAGGAACTCATGACATAAGGGCCCAATCCCAAGGAAGAGGCCGTGCGGACAACACCAACTCCAACAAGGAGGGAAGACCATCCTCTTCTTCCCCTCCTCGAGGTAGACGGCGTCATCGGAGTCCATCTCCTTCGAGACGTCCACGGAGACGAAGGTATGCAAAGCATAAGGTACCTCTTGGAGATAAGCTCTTCAAGTTTACCAAGTACAAGGGAGAGGACAAGCCTGAGGTCTTGCTGGCCTGGATCGGAGACCTGATCCGAGACCTCGAGTATTTCTTTGAGGGTGACGAGTACGAAGACAAGGCGAAGATCTGGTTTGCCGTCCTGCACATGCAAGACCGTGCTTCACTCTGGTGGGGGGCAGCTATGGTCAACACTGGACAGCAAGCCCACACCTGGAAGCACTTCAAGAAGAACTTGATGAGGCACTTCCTGCCTAAGGAGTTTAAGAGAGATACAATGGTGCAGTGGGACATCCTCCGCCAACGCCAAGAAGAGAAAGTCAGTGAGTATGTTGATCGTTTTTGGAAGGATTATGACTCTGCTTATGCCACGGTTCGAGCAGCCATTCAAAAGGCACAGGAGAAACAAAGAGCAGCTGCAAATAAAAGACGGAGGGCGTTTGCAGTGAAAGAAGGCCAATGGGTCTTATTGAAATTTGAGAAAGCCCGGTTAAAAACCAAAGTCGGCAAAAAGCGCATCTACTTCAAGCTATCCTTTCGATATCATGGTCCTTTTCAGGTGTTGCAGGTAATAAATGATGTCTCAGTCCGATTGAGACTTCCAGAGCATTGGAAGATCCACAATGTCTTCCACGTAAGCTTGGTGAAACCCTTCATTGGGGAACCACCTCAAGAGCCCACACTGGACGATGCACCTGAAGTAGAGGACACTGAGATCTTGTTGATCCCAGAGCAAATTATTTTGCATAACTTCACTACGGGACGTCGAGGCACGACTCGCAAAATGTACCTTTTGAAGTTCAGAGGGCTCCCATCCACCGATGCCCAATGGGTGGACAGAGCTACATTTCAGGAGTGTCCTGAAATCCTGGATGCTTATGAGGAAGCATTTCAGTTGCGGACAACCGAATGAAAGACCGAGGGAATGTCATCTTGCTTCAACATGTATCCACTTGCTTGCTACTATTTCTTTTTGTTTTTCAATAGTATGCTTATTAAGAAATGAAATGTTTTCCTTCTGTTCAGTTACGGACAATGGGCACTAGGTCTAGCATTTGAGGGTGGACCCCCTTGCTTGGGGTTATGGGCATTAGTGACCCACAAGAGTGATGGCCTCTCTTTGAGAGGGACATCTAGAAACCACACCCCACCTGAGTACCCAAACATGGGACCAATCAAATGCACAGATTGCATACCGACCTAGGAACCATTCAAGAGAATGTTCCCTGAGCTTTGGGTGTGGGCCTGGCAGCATGCCAAGAGTAATGGAGATACAAGATAAGACGACAAACAAATGAGCTCAGTATGGCTCAATTATGACCTTAGAGTACGTCAATAGATAGTCTAAGCTGTTAGGAACCCGTGTGTGCGATCAGAATTAAATTCTGACAACTTTGAAATTTTAGGGTTTTTGGGAGTGACGTGGCAGCTGACACGTGGCAGACTGCCACTTGGAATCTGAGCTGGCAGGTCAGTCCACCTGTCCCACACATGTGGCAGCATGCATGGCAAGTGGCAGGGCATGCAGGCCAAGTGTTTGGCCCCAAATCTGGTAGATTTAGGGCAAGTGGTGGGCTGTCCTCTTTGGGACTGCAGCCCACCAAAAATCTGGGCCAAGTGTCCACCTTCCACTCTAGGCCTAGGAGGGGGGCTGAGCTTATAAAAGAAGGCCTCTCCCCTTCATTCCACACATGAAAATTTCGTCACTTTTCTTCTCCCTCCTTTTAGATGATGCAGCAGAACCTCTCCAGCTCCTTGGGTGCAGCCAGCTTCTCCACAGGCCATTCTCTCACCTCAGCAGCACTTTCTCTCTCTACAACAGCACATTCTCTCTCTGCAGTTCCAGCCCCTCCTCTCCAGAAATCTGCCCCCTCTCAGCTCTTCTGGAACAGCAGCAGCATCCTCTCTCCTTCACCTAGCCTGGAGCAGCCACAGCCCCTTTCTCTCTCCTGCTGCAGTCTTTCTCTCTCTACTGCAGAATTTCTCTCTCTACTGTTCCAGCCCATTTCCCTTGCAGAAATCTGCCTTTCTGTGCACCTCTGGAACAGCAGCAGCTCCTCTCTTACATCTCCTCCCTTGGGATCAGCATAGGCACTCTCTCTCTACAGCTATCACTCCATAAAAGCTTTCTCTCTCTAGCCTACAGGCTGTTTTTCTAAGCTGTTCTCATTCCAACCCCATTTCCACACTCTCCTCACCCAAGGTAGCTTCAGAGGCATCAAGGACTTCATCTACAAAAGGGCCAAGTCACGAAGGGAGCCTGTATTGTCAAGTTTATCTCATTTACAGCACTATTTCATGTTGTTTCTACTATCTTTCTAGAAACTAGTGTTTGTCTCTAATGTTGGATGTAAGTGGTGATTGTTGCAGGCTTCTTCCTTGTGGATTGGGCAAGCTAAGAGCTGAAACCTGAGCTTGGAGTCCTCCTTTTTGTTGTCTACCTTGTACATATGCTCTTGAGTCTTGTATCTAGGTCCTAGGTTTTCACTGAGCTCATCCGTTTGGAAGGTGCATTGCACCTTGGTCTTGTATCTCCATTTTCAAGAATAAAGTGAGCCTGGATAAGGGGGGGGCCCCGTCTTGGCCCCTCAATCATATTGCATTCTCCAATGATGTCACTTTGTGTTTAAGCTGTATAAGTCTTAATTCCAGCTTAATTGCAAACTCTTAAGTTCAAGTATATGTGTTTGGCAACTCGCAATCATCTCATTCAAATGCCTCTGCAAAATCCGTTGTTTGAATTGATAGAAAGCACCGAGTAGTTTACACCTCCCCACCTGTGAGCCCCCGTATGAGGAGTGCATTGGGGGTGTGGACCATAGAATGATAGGGGCTGCCATGTGGGCAGTAGAGAGAGAACGGATGTACCTTTCAATTGGAGGCCACCATGGAGGGCAGATATGGCATGGCAAATGCCCAGAGGTTGTTCACAATGGAAGGGGATTTGATTGTGCAGGGATTCAGGGCGATGAGGTGGCAGATGATGTCAGCAGCTGGCTGCTGCTGTACGCCTGTCCGCGTCTGCAGATATGGGCTGTACAGAGCTAATCCATGGCGTGGGAGAAGTCCAGTCATGTACGGATCTGCAGGAGGGAGCAGCCACATCAGATCGCGGGTGCATGGCAGGTATTTGGGGCCCTAAACTAGGGCTGGGTGTGGCCCAAGGCAAGAAGGAGAGGTGGGGCCTGGTTGGGCTGGACCAAGCCAGCCAATCAGGCTGGCCTTTTATAGCCAGAAGGGCTGAGCCCAGTCAGCTGGCCAGTCTGCACATATGGGCTGGCTGGCTGGTTGGTTTGGAAGGGCCCTGTGCCCTATAAAAGGGGGCCCTAGGGGCTTCCATACTCATTTACTCAAAGCAGCTCTCACAGAGCGGGAAGGAGCCGCAGTGTGCCTACACTTCTGCCTATCTATAGGAGGTGGAGGGCAAAACATAGGGTGCAAACTTAGCTCAAAGGCTGCTCACCTAGGCTGGTTATCTGGATCACACGGGCTTAGAGATCTAGTGGTGCTTGGCATATAGTAGTAGAACATTTTGTTGGAATATGGAAAAAGAACTAGAACTAGAAACTGGAAATGGAAATGAAATGACAAGACTAAAAGACAAGAAATACCTTGAGAAGAGTGTAGACAAGACACAAGCTAGACTGATTGATTAGAATGATGTGACCCATTGAATATATGGGCCAAAGTACAAGACATAAAGCAAGAGTGCTTATGGGATAATTGTAGAAGTACCACATGGCACACACTCAAGACATAAAGACTAGACTTAGACTTAGACTTAGACAAATGTTAGACTAGGAAATAGTACACTTAGTGTGCACTTATCTCCAACACCCTCCTTAAGTGGACACTAGGAGTAAGACAGAAAGACAAGACTAGAAGACAGACATAAAGACTGATAGACTGAGAGACAAGATAGAAAACATGACAGACAAAAGATCCTGAGACACCCCTCCTCAAGTGATATCCTCATATGGGTCCACAAGGGTAGGGACAAGATGGATCTAAAACACAGTCAGATTGATAGACAAATAGACAGACAGACAAGACTAGATAGACAGAAGACTGACTGTAGACAAATAGAAAGACCAAGACACTAGAACCCCTTGACCTACATCATCGGTGGTCAAGGTGGTAGACAAGACATAAAAGTAATCAGAAAGCCCACTTCTCATCATGTGAGGAAGGAACAACAGGATCAGCTGATGGAGATGTTGCAGCAACATGGGCTGAGGTAGATGCAGGAGCTGATGTAGAGGTTTTGGAGTAGTAGTCCCTCTCCCGGTGATTATCACGGCCACAAATGGTGCATGGATGAGCCTTGAAACAATCCTTCTCCATATGATTAGTTTTGCCACAATGGGTGCAAGGCTTTCTTACCTTAGAACTTCCTTTCTTTGCTAAAAATGCAGTGTCAGTTACCTTTCGTTGTTGAGTTCTTTCTTCCTCTTGGAGAGCATTGATGATACCCTCAAGAGAAGGATTATTATGATACTTGAAGGTAGTGACAAGAGTAGCATAGGAGTCAGGTAAGCTTTTGAGAAGCACAGCAATAGCAATATCTTCGGAGATGGGAGACTTGACTGACGCAAGCTGAACCATAAGACTGCGAAGATAATTGACATGAGAGGCTATAGTAGCTCCTTCCTGCATATGTAGATCAAAGAATGAGATCATAAGTGCAATCTTAGAGTTTTTAGATCGGGCTCCAAAAAGGGTATCTAAAGTGATCCATGCTTGAGGAGCAGACTGTATGTCGGAGATGTGATGAATGTAATCATCTCCAAGGCCGAGCAATATGATAGCATAGGCTTTGTCGTTCTTGGCAGTGACAACTTGCTCAGATGGACCTTCGGGAGCAGCACGGTGAACAATGTCCCAAAGGCCTTCTTTCATAAGATGGCACTTGATTTTGATCTGCCAAGTATGAAAGTTGGACCCATTGAATTTGTCGATAGATATGAGAGAATGAGAGGAAGATGCCATGTGGGAAGGTCTTACCTCTTGCTAGGATGCAAGGGCAGTGTCTATTCCCTTACAAGATTGCAGAAATAAATAAGAGGAGAGATCCAAGAAGCCGGTTCTCTCACCACTTTGTCAAGGCCATAGCATATGACAGCCCATCGAAGCAGGAGGAACCAGCAAAAAAGGAACTGCTGAGCAAACTGATGCTGAGCAAACTGAAAGAGGAAATGCACAGTACCTTAATCTCAAGGCAGAGGTAGAGGCGCAAAAAGGAGCGCGGTCCAGGAGGTGCAGGCAGCGCGAGCTCCAAGGCAGTCACGAACAGATGGCGCAGATCGCGAACAGCAGCTGGAGAGGTGCAGATTCCGTACAGTCGTACGGACTGTACGGACAGTCTTGACTGTACTCGAAATGTTCGTTTGTTGATGCAGGTGCAGGAGCGACAGCAGGAGCGGGAGCTACAGCAGCGCCAGATCTGCGCAGATCTGACGGGCAAATCTGGTAGAGAGTGGAACTGCGCAGCAGATCTGGCAGCGCAATGGCGTGCAGATCTGGCGCGCAGATCTGGAAGAGAGATGGCGGGCAGATCTACAGCGGCAGCAGGAACGGCAGCGTGGAGAAGACGGGCAGAAGATGAAGATGGCGACCAGCTGAGCGGGGGAGAAAACTGAGAAGAGGCAGCTATGGCTACAGCAGACTGAGGGGAGAGAAGAGGGATCAATCTAGCTCTGATACCATGTTGGAATATGGAAAAAGAACTAGAACTAGAAACTGGAAATGGAAATGAAATGACAAGACTAAAAGACAAGAAATACCTTGAGAAGAGTGTAGACAAGACACAAGCTAGACTGATTGATTAGAATGATGTGACCCATTGAATATATGGGCCAAAGTACAAGACATAAAGCAAGAGTGCTTATGGGATAATTGTAGAAGTGCCACATGGCACACACTCAAGACATAAAGACTAGACTTAGACTTAGACTTAGACAAATGTTAGACTAGGAAATAGTACACTTAGTGTGCACTTATCTCCAACACATTTTGGTACTATATTGTGTCTAGTTGTGGACGGACATAAATATATATGTGTTGCTTCTGTATTTGTCTTGATGCACAGTTTATTTGCTAGCTTGTACACACATGAATGGTTGTGAAGTACACACATTGTATGAAGTTTGATTCCATAGTGAAACACTTCTACGTGTAATTCCTGGGCTCATCTATCAGTCTTCCGCCGCTGCGGAATACCCTCTGGTGGGATTTCATTTTCTAACATGGTATTAGAGCCCTAACGGAAGTTCTTGGGAAGTGGCGCTTGAAGGAAACGACCTTATTGAAGGACAACCTTGATTCATTGATCGGGGGAATTAGCTTCGGTGTCTGAAGGATTGTACCTAGGCGGGAGGCTCAGATTCAAGCAGGTATCTGACGGATTGTACCCAAGTGGGAGGCTCAAGTTCAGACATGTGTACGATACTATAAACTCTTTACCTCTTTCAGTTCATTATCATGGCTAATAGATATTAGATCCCAAATTTTTGTGAGATCGGCAAGCTCGACGGGTGCAATTACCGTTGCGGAAAGAGAAGGTTCGAAGCCACTTAGTGTTGAGGGAGTCGTGAGGAATTGCGACGGGGTTAGAGGTGTTGCCTTTGGCCACCGTGACTACTACAACCACATCAACCTCTGTGGCAGTGACAACACTAGTGGACCCTGTATGAGTGAGAGCATGGTAGATCTGGGATGTGGAAGCCTTGGCTATCATTGTGGGTACAACGGCAGATATGGTGCTCCCTCATATTCAGATGGCGAACTCTTCTTTCGAAGCTTGGATGACATTGAGGGATATGTATGAGCTAAAAAACGAGGTGATAATCTTGGATGTCAAGACGGAGCTGGACGGCATGAGGATGGATGAATGGGCATTGGTATAGGAACACATCACCAAGTTGAAGAATCAGTAGGCTGCAGTTGGTCAAAGGATGAGCTCGACCAAGATGGCTAGGTTGTTGCTGGAAATTCTCTCCCAGAGCTATAGTAGTTTTGTGACTACGACGATTGCAGGCAGAGGGTGGCGCCGATGACTTTCAAGGAGCTGGTTCCATTGCTACTGTAGCAATAAGCTCAGGAAAAGAAGTACGATGGTTGGATAAGGATGAGAAGTTCCGAATAGCTTAGGATAGGAGCAGAGGCAAGGGTAAGGGTAAGCCTGACAAAGGCAAGCCCAAGGACAAATCTGACGAAGGAGCGGACTCTTCAGATGAAGACAACAAGAAGAAGAGAAAGAAAGAAAAGATGTGCTAAAATCCCTGGAACGGCGCCAGCAAGAGCAAACAAACCAAGCCGTGGCTAATAGGACATGGTTAATCACCACTACTTTCGAGGCTAGGTCAAGCTTGGCAGAGCCCCAGAAAAGAAGCTTTTTCCTTATGCTTTCCAACACTGGAGCAAACTGTTGTGTTGGAGAGATGCCCAAACCCAATTGGCATCCCAAATACCTGATAGAAACACCCCTTTGAATCCAAGTGTGTTGTATCTCATTCCCCCAATCCGGAGTGTCGTCGTCATTGATCCAAAAGCCATTGGATTTGTGCTAATTGATGTGTGCCCGCCCCCGCCGCAGTGTAGAATAAATCCAAGGCTGTCATGAATGATGAGGGCATTTATGGAGTGGCATCCAAAAAAACGGCAGTATCATTTGCTAGCTCACTATCTAGAAGCCCAAAAATATCAGCTTGAGATCTAATGTAGATACTCGTAGCTTCAGCCACAAACAAAAAGAGGAAGGGGTAAGAGGGCCTCCTTGGCGGACTGATATGGAAATATGAAAACTCTCTCCTCTTACCCCAGCAATAAGCACTTGGTTATGGGCTGATTTGTATAAAGAGGTAACTCCTCTTATCCAAGCATCTGTAAAACCAAAATGAAGAAGGCTGCCCTCCAGAAATTCCCAATCTACTCTGTCATTAGCTTTCTCAAAATCCAAGAGTAGAATGGCCAGCCTGTGGCCACTCTGCATAGCCCACTCTGAAGCTTCCCAGAATGAGAAGATATATAAAAAATGCTTTTGCCATGCACAAAACCAACTTGTGTATCATGAATAATATATGGAAGTATGGGCTGCAGACACAGGCTTATTGGTTTGGCCATGATTTTGTACAAGTGCCCAAGAGAATGATAGGCCTCCACTAAATTTTTGCAACCTCCCTTTGGGATGAGATGAATGAGTGCAAGGTTGGGTTAATGTGATCCCCAATCAAATCCCAAAAAGCAATAAAGAAAGAGAGAGAAAGTCCATTTGAACCTGGGCATACACTTTTGTGAAGGGACAAAAGTGCAGTCCTGAACTCTGTGTTGGTGAAGGGTGCATCCAGTGAGACTCGCATATCCGGTTTCACCAGCATATGAATGATCTGCCAAATAGTTTGTCTAGCATCGTCTCTAGTCTACGTGTCAGGATTTGCTGAGAGGAGGGAGGCATAAAAGTCTGTAGCTATGCGCAAGACGGCATCTGGATCTATATGCAAAACCCCATTTGAGTCAATAAGCTGCGTGGCACTCTCTCTACTATGTTTGGGGCCAAGAGTAGAGAAGAAGTGTTTATTGATTCTACCCCCATCTGAGTCCATAATGACTTTCGGGCATGAAAGGCATACTCTGCTCTTTGACTAAGCAATATCTACTACTAAGCCCTTGTTGTAGAAAGGCGCTCTTGAATCCAAGCATCTGTAGGCCGTTTCTGCTCTTCCCTCTGCAAGGCAGTCAAATGATGGCGAATACCAATCTCATGTTTGAGAGTCTCCCGTCTCTTGGTACTAGCGACCAAATCATAAAAGTCACTAATACGAGTCAGGGCTGTAGCCAAAAGTGAAGGAGACGACACTCCACTTAGGATATGAGACACCCAGATCTACCCAACTACCTCTATGAGGTCCTCCTCTGCATAAAAGGCATCTAGAATTCTAATATTGGCAGAGCGTCATCTCAAATGCGGGTCGGAGATCATTGATACCATAGAAAGTGGTCTGAGGTGGAAATCTTGGTGGCAATGCATACTGGCCTACCTTTGTCCAGAATCCATCATCCACATAAATTCTATCCATCCGTGCATGTATATGCATCTGCAGATCCTTGTTTGACCATGAAAACACGAGACATTGAGGCTGAGTGTGAAAGGCATCATCAAACCAAGCACCTTTGCCCACTGAAACGAAACAAGAAGGCATCCTTGGCTGCTCTCTCCAGCCTCTACAGGGATTGAAAACTCTTTTTTTTTGCTTAGGCTGAGATGACCATTGTCTGGAGTGCATGTGGTGCTACCATGCAGTCACATCTAGGACTATTTGCTGCTTTGCATCAGAGATATTTAGGACTGTTACAAGAGTCCACTTTTGCCCGGTTTTGACTGTTTGGGATAGGTTTTCGAGGTGCATGCTGAACTCAAGTATTGGCTTTGAAGGGGAAATTCAGCGGGTTATGCACATTATGTGAACTTGTCAGACCTTGTTGTATTTGTGCATTTGTTTGAGATGGCCTAGAATCCAACTGATGTTTTTGGTGTACTTGCCTAGGAGGATAAGTGGGATGACAGCAACTATTCTCTTTGGAGCTTTATGGTTAGAAACCTTTTGTTTGCTAAGAGACTTTGGGACTTTGTCATTGGTGATGATTTCTATCCTACTGCTATTGCCCCAGGCACTCCTCAAGAAGAGGGGGCGTGGTGTAGGATGTGGGAAAACGTGCTCAACCATAAGTACATGCAGCTGTAGGTATTACTGAAGAGCAGAGAAGATGGGATGCATAGAATGCATAGGCTTTGTCTTTGATTTCACTTTTAGTGAAGAGATCAATTATATGTTACATTCGGTGGGACATTTTAGAAACAATGTATCAGGCTCGTAATGAGGCAAGAGTCTCATATTTGAAAAGAGAGCTTGATTCGGTACATATGAATGAAGGAGATTCAATGACAGACCATGATCACAAAGATTCAAGATTTGTGTGAGCAATTTGTGATTAGTTATTGAACTCCCTACTGGAGTCTTATCTCTCTTTTCATAGGTTGCTCAATTTGTCCCTGAGGGGGAATCCCAACCCTCTCTCCCTTCAGGAGTTGGTGGGACTTTTCTTGCAAGCTGAGCAGACTAGAAAGAACATGTCAATGAGTGTGTGCGGTAGAGAGCAAGCTTTTTCTGCAAAAGATAATGGAAGAGGCAAATATCAGCCCAAACATGATGCAAGACATACTTCTGGTAAGGATGGAAAGGATGCTGATAAGCCTAAGCAAAAGGCAGATGCCCGCACTGTAAAAAGCCAGATCATTTCATTTCTGAATGCCAAAAGAGGATTGCAAAAGAGAAGAAGAAAGAGTCTGGTATGGCAGTTACAAAAGAGACGAAGAAAAGAGTCTGGTATGGTAGTTGCAAAAGAGAAGAAGAAAGAGTTTGGTATGGCCGTTGCAGGCTCTTTGGCCACAAATGTAGGAAAGAGTGATGCCCCAGCAAATCTTGTACATCATGATTGAGCCTTCTTCACATGTAGTCATGATACCTCTTGGATTCTCGCACATTCAGTGCTAATGAAACTGTAGATATGTGAAATTTTGATAGCGGGTGCATCTAGGCACATTACCTTCTGGAAGGACTTATGTGACATGCTATCACAAGAAGGTATCGTGCTAATAACTCTTCTTATTCATGTAGAGAGATTGGTGAGATTTTTTTTACATCGTTGATGGCTCTGATCTTCGCATTCATGTTGCTTTGTATGTCTTGGGGATAATAATATTTTAATTTTGATTTTCTCATTCACTAGAAGACAATGTCAGGTCATCTTTGAGGATGACAGGTGTATGGTTCGTGACAGGGAGAATGATTATGCATTGTTTCTCTCAAGCATACTCGATCGTGATCTTTTTCAGCTAGATGCATGTGAGAAAAGAGCACAAACTGCATGTTCAATTTCTACATCTACCTTTGCCATATAGGATGCAGAGTCGTGGCATGCCAGGCTTGGGCATGTAACTTTGGTAGTCTTATGGTCTTGCAGAAATTTCAGATGTGGGAAGCTCCTCCAAGCATATATTTGATGGGTGTATTCTTGGAAAAATGCATAGGCTCTCATTCACTAAGGATGGCGCAATCAGGGCTGCAATTTTCAGCTAGATGCATGTGAGAAAAGAGCACAAGCTGCATATTCAATTTCTACATCTACCTCTGCCATGTAGGATGCAGATTGTGGCATGCCAGGCTTGGGCATGTAAACTTTGGTAGTCTTATGGTTTTGCAGAAATTTCAGATGTGGGAAGCTCCTCCCAAGCATATATGTGAGGGGTGTATTCTTGGAAAAATGCATAGGCTCTCATTCCCTAAGGATGGCGCAATGAGGCTGCAAAGGAATCACAGCTAGTTCACAGTGATGTTTGCGGTTGTATGAGGACATAGTCTCTTGGCGGTCACTTCTATTTTGTTACTTTTATAGATGACTTCTCAAGATTCACTTCGTTTTGCACTCAAGCAAAGATCAAAAGTATTGACTATGTTTAAGCATTTCATTGCTTTGGTGGAGAATCAGTCTGGTTGTAGGTTACAATGCGTGCGTTCGGAGAGAGGGAGAGTACATGTCCAAGGAGTTAGCAACTTCCTAGGTGAGAAAGGCATCATATATCAATGCATGGTCTGCTATACTCCTCAGCAAAATGGAGTGGCTGAGCGGAAGAACAGGTCACTAAAAGAAATGGCTAGGTGCATGATTAAGAATCTCATCTAGCTCTAGCTAATTTCTAACCTGTGCTCATGGGTGTGGCCTTCAACATGAGAGTGCGTGCATACAGATGCTGGTATCCTCTTGGGTTCATGATGCTGTTTTCTCATTGTGTTTTGTGTCGATTATGATGCTATATATGCATTGCGTGGATGTCTCAGGCATTATGTATTTTAAGGCACTCTTTCATTGGGTTTTGCAGGCGATTGAGTTTGTCGCTGCGCAGCACGATGATGATTTATGGGAAGAGCTGATCACTCAAAGTTTGTCAAATGCACAAATGGTATTTTTATTGAAAAAAAAGCTGCAGTGTCATGGGCTATCAGAAGGATATGAGTTAAAGTTAATGAAGATCTAATATGACTTGTGCTGCAGATAGGTGCCCTTCTTGAGCATACTGTGGGAAATATTGATCCTTTACACCTAGTCAATCGGGTGCCAAACGGAATGCACATTCCATGGTGAGTAGCCCTGCTGCAGTGTAGGCAACTTTCTGCGAGTTGTCTATCGTAGGCCCCGATCCCAGGGCATCTTTGATAGAGAAGAGAAGCTATCATTATTTTGCTTTGTACACTGACATTTCCCCCCATTGCAAGGCATTTCTGTTACAGAGAAAGAAGCTTTAGGCACTTTGCTCTACTGGACTTGCGGAAACTTTGGATGCATGCCTAGTCGTCCGAGCCCCAAGTATAACACAATGTTCCATTAGTGCACCTACTGCAGATCCTCAGAGCATAGCTTTTCTAACCTAGAGTGCTTTTTCCAATCCGTGGTGATGGAATTTTACTTTGGTCAGCTTGCTGAATACAAGATTTGGATGTTTGTTTGTGTGCGTGGCGTATGCACATGCATTCACACACGAGATCGAGTATCAATTAAAGAGTGAGACTGATGGATAGGAGTCCATATAGACCCCTTTATGAACATATATGAGTTCTATTAATGCTCTCAATAACGTCTTGAAGAGCATTAAAATTTTACTTTTAGTGTTATTTTCCTCTAGATGACATATTTCTAGACTCATTTGCTTTTCTTGAGCTTCAAATACAGGCTTACAAAAAATGCATGGAACAGTTTTATGTTTGCAGAGGATGGTATAAGGACAATGTCATCCGCGTAAAGCAAAACTATACCACTGTGTAGGCTAGGGATGATCCCTCTTATGAGTGAACTAAGAGAAATACTGGTGGACTAAGGAGAACCACCTTGTTTGGCTCTTAGGGTGTTAAGGATCTCCTATATTCCACTATACGGACTCACCTCAAAGTGGCATTGTTGTTGAGATAGTCTCCCCTTATATCGATAACTCATGTGGTCTCTTGATGAGGTAGACATTTGGCATAATGTCAAATGATTTCTTGATATTCACAAAGTGAATATATCGTTTGATGTTTTCTATGCCCTCTTTAATGATGGCCTTGAGGAAAAATATGATCCAATATAGAGAACTTGTCTACCTCTCCCTCTTTCACTCTCTCTTTTGCTCAATACTAACTGCAAACTGCAAGATGATGCACTCAATACACAGAGTGATGCTGTGGATGTGAGTGAGAATCAAAGGGAGAGAATGTATTGGGTCTCTGAAGAGGAATAGATACAACTGAATAATGAATGCCCAAAGGGCTGAATACAACTGTATGAAGGGGCTGAAACCTTCACTGCAAAACTGGAAAGACTAGACTACCTAGAGGACTTAAATCCTCACTAGATCCCTGAAGAGGCTGAGGCTACCCCGCTGGTTTGCTGCGGGGAGGCCTTACTGCTACTATTTTGAGGGCTGAAGTGCCCAAGTGTGGGATGAAGAATGAGGGCCAAAGGTTGCCCTTTTATAGGCTGTTAGGTAAGCCTGGACGACTTGATCAACGCCGACCGTTGACCCTGGGTTGCTGGTCAATGCCGACCATTGACCAAGTTGGACAAAATGTCAACGTTGACCAAAAAGTCAACTATGTGTTTTTTGTCCTGTAATAACGTGGCATTGCTTGTTTGTTGACTGTGTGCTGGTTGCTGACTGCGCAAGGCTGCTTGCATGGCTGTACGGATGCTTTTGTGGCAATTGACCTGCTGCCTGCATTGGCACTAGCTAGCAAGCCCACAGGCTTGTGTATGCCCATGAAATTTGTCGCCCTATTTGCTGTGTTACCAATGTTTGATCGTGCAATAGTTGTTTGAATCCATGGGGTCCTTTGCGTTTAGGATGGATATCATTAAGGGAATTGGAACAAATTAAGTCAGTAAATAGATGGGAAAATTTGGCAGCTAAGGTCTCCAACCATGTGCAAGGTATTCTGTTTGGAACCTCCCCCTTGTGAAGCTCAGTCTGAC
The DNA here is from genome assembly GCF_047967505.1 of Dipteris shenzhenensis. Classification (NCBI taxonomy): domain Eukaryota; kingdom Viridiplantae; phylum Streptophyta; class Polypodiopsida; order Gleicheniales; family Dipteridaceae; genus Dipteris; species Dipteris shenzhenensis. The sequence goes on along the minus strand of NC_141607.1, from coordinate 32,851,208 downwards.
ATTTGCACGTCAAAGGTTCATGTGAACGTATTGTTGGGAATCGTGGAGAGAGTTTGGATTTGTTGTTTAATGTATTTGAGTCCTTCATGATCTTTGGACCTTTGTGTTATGATGTGTAAGTATGGCATCTTGCACATTTTCAAACTAGGCTTAGGAATCATGGGGCTTGTTGATCAAGGACCTCATGTGTTGTGTGAACATGCCTTGAACTCGTTCTGTATCCATAAAGGGGGAAGTTGACTTTTCTGGAAGAACTTCATCACTCAGTGCTCATGAAAGCTCTCATTTTTTTGATGAACTAGCCATAGGCACTTTGTCTGGCAGAGAGAGTTCCTTGCTGTTTCTCTCAAAGGAGCTTACCTTGCAAGCATATGCAATCTTTATCATACTAGCCATTCTTATGAGCACTCCTTATAGATGGTTTCGAGATGGTAAAAGGAGAAGTTTGGCATGTTGTGGTGTATAAGGCTTTTGTGATGGAGGCAGAGTTGACTTAAACAAAGGCAAGTTCATGGGAGTTTGCAAGAAGAGTGCATAGGTTCGCATGGTAGTTGGCATCTAGGTCATGATGGAGGTGAATTAGGATATTTGTCTCATGGGGACAAGGGGGGAATAGGTAGTTCAATTGGATGATCAATGGATATGGTGAAGAAGAGTAAGCACATGTGCTGCTCTTGGCATCAAGACACATATTTAAAAAACAGAAACAAAAGAAGCAAAGGACAGGGACCATGAACCCTTCTCCATGCGAAGCAATTGAAATAGCCATCTTTCCTTCCCCTTGTGGAGTCGCCAGACCATGTACGGAGCCCAAGTCCAAGAGTGGAATGTTGCACGTAGTAATGTTGGCAAACCTGTTCATCAAGTAGTGCTCTATATTAGTGTCCCTTGATCGTATGCCAGGTAGTCTGATATGTTCCTCAACAAATTGTCTTGTGTGTGAATGTGGGGGTTTTGCACCCAAACCCCCTCGTGTAGCAATGTAACTATATGCAAATAGAAGGGTGAAAGGCTCGCCCATTTGAATGGCTGGTCTTTTGTATGTTGTCTATGGGACCAACTGCACCAGACGACTAAGGAGAGAAAAGAGTAGCTCGGCTGATAGTGGATCTGGATTCGGTGAGGGGTGGTGTTAAGGAAGAAGGTCAGTTTATGCTCTCCTTTGTGCTCATATAAGATGGTTTCTGTGTCTCTGGGCCTCATGAAGGAAGATAGCCACACGCTGCTGATCTGGATGTGCCAAATACCCTTTGAGTGGCCCAAAACCGCTAATGAAAAGACAATGGTGTTGTCCACAGATCTCATACTATATAGGGCATCTAAATGATAGTGATCCTCTGTCTTGGTCTCCTGCATATCATACTGCTTGTTGGCTTGCTGCTTCTTTGGTTTGCTGCTCTTTCACTTCCCTGTATAGATCAGCTTTGTTCACTTTAATGATCACGTCTGCTGTCATCTCTTGTTTAATAGATTTCAAGTGATTATTGACCATTTCCTGCACTTTAGAAACCAACTCTAGTGTCAGGGGAGATGCATTACACTTGTGCAGCACCTCCCTGATGACCACCGTTTCCATTCCCCTCCATGTCGTGGACCTTCCTTTGCAAAGCTGCAGGCTGAATTCTCAGTTCACGGAATTCAAGTTCTAGGTGATAGAGATGCTCTTGTGGATCGGGGGGCTTCACCGACCAGCCTAGCGAGTTTGTCGTGTCTCTCGCTCCAAGCCTTTTGGGGTCTGCTGGTTCGTGCTATCTGGCAAGAAAAACTCAGTGATCACGCTCTAATTGGAATCTGGCTGTGCACTATGATCTCATCTACGTGCCCTGAGTAGATGGTCTCAATGTTGGACAGCCTGACGAATGAAAGTCACCAATCATCTCTGATCTATATAAGACAGGAGATTGGAGAGAGCTCAAGTTTATCCCTAAAAAGAAAATGGTAATGGCTCACGTCTCGTAGTACACAGTGCAAGTACTAATCTCTTGCTGATCACAGAGTGTAGATGCGAACCTCTTTAGGTGTGCCGTCAGCCCCGCCCACTCTCCGTGCATAGTCGGTGCGATGAGACTGGTACTGCTCGATTGATATCCTCAGAATGGGGGAGGTGGATCCGTGTATAGCCTGGCGGGTCAATGAAATCCTCCTCTGATACCCGTAAGCAGGTCCCTATAGCAGCTGTGCTTCATAGGAAGCTCGCTGGGGGCTAACTAGGTCTGAATGTGTGTAGCTGTAAGAGATCCTCTCGGATAACCAAGGTTAGCCCTGTGGTATGTGAGCAAAACAGAAGGGGCCTCAGTGCTATATTGAAAGGGGGTTAATTTGTCCACATGGAGTCCCAAATTCTCAAACCATCTGCATGTACATGCGTACCAACAGCTCTGATCGTCCTCAGCTGGTAAAGTCATGGATGTGTGAGAGAGAGAGAGGAGTGGGGGGGGGGGTGATCATGATCATGTTTGTGTTAGTGTCCTGGGGAGGAAGAATATGACCTTTGGGACCAAAAGATTGCATTATGATAATAGCTAAAAAATTTTGCGATGTGGAAGCCGTTGTATTGGTTATGCTGCTGTATTGTGTGCTGTTGTGAAGATGTTTATAGAGTTGCTTATCCTTGACTAGAGAAATTTATTTTTTCATTACATTTGTAAGACCCCACAACAGGAGGATGTGGGTAATGGTTTCATGGCCATAGGCTGCATTTCTAGAAGTACTTGTTGTTCAGCCTGTTTTTGATAGCAGAGTGAGGATAGGAAATGGTCAATGTTAGTGGGCCTAAGTGACCTAAAGGGCTAGTAGTGCTTAGTTAGGATAGTCGGTACAGGTAGCACCAGCTTAGTGTCCTTAGTGTGCTAGGTGTCCAAAGTAGGCTAAACAGGAACAATAGGTGACCATTGGGCATGTGGGTGGTAGGACCGTGCTTCTAGAGGCCTCTAGCAGTGTAATCTCTAAGGTGACTTCTGATGGCTGGGCGGGTTTTGTAGGTGATCAATCTGGGAGAATCAAACAGTGTGCATGCATGTTGCACATGTTTGTTTGTTTACGGACAATATAATCTTAGTGGAAACTGCTCAAGTGGGATTCAGTTTCCAGTGCTCAGTATAATCTTCATTCCTCTGAGCCTATGGAGTAGGCATGCCAACCATCTCCCTGTCCTTCACAATTGTCGATTTAATTGATTTGTGCTCCATCTCAGTTGATTGTGCTCCTTTTCCAATTACCTTTTCCAACTTGGGTATGCACCAGAGTACAGAGCTGGTATTTTGTGCTGTTGATGTATGGCATGATGCTTGGTGCTACTCACATGTATATTCAAGCCTACAAAATGCCCAACCCCTACCTTACTCATGATAGGGTTTCAAGAAAGTATCACATGTCACTCCATTATATCGGGGACATATGCTGCATGCGGATTTGATGGTTGAATGACATCCAAATTACACTTATGTATCACATCATATAACTTGTAAAGCTAGTTATATCTACTATGCTTAATGTGGTCGGTTGCAGAATTGAATGTTAAAATCAATTGTGTAGAGTATAGTTCTATATTCCAAGGAGTTAGATGTATGATATGTGGATAATCTCTTTGTTGACTTAAACTCTCAGTAGAAAACTTTCATACCATATGAATAATGGCATGGTCGACAAATGTTTGGAAGGTCAAAATCGCACCTCCTGGCCCTCCAAGAAGGAAGGGAAGCTGCTCTTTAGTCTCTTCTCCCCATGCATTAAGAGAATTGCAGTATCAAAGCTTTATTATAGAAGGCAAGGGAGCTCATGCGAGTAGAGTCAGGAGGAGGTATAAAATTCATGTGCTGACCTTAATTCTTTTCGAGCTGGCAGCAGATGATGTTACCACAACGTTTTGCAGTCTTGGATCTGAAAAGGGTACCCTTTATGGCAACACCCAATAACTGAGATATAAGCTAGAAAATATCTGTAAGAAAAAATTCAGGGCCTTGTCTTCTGATATGAACTGATACTAAATAGCCTATCACCATTGCAGGAGCGAAGGCAGCCATTCCTTCTTTCTTGGCACATATCACTGTTCTATTGATCTTGCAGAAGAAGACTAGGCATTCAATTAATCTTTCAAGGGTTGGTTTGAGATGCTGCCCCAAAGCCAATATAAAAACATCACCCCAATTAAGTTACTGTAGATGGTGACAGCTGTGCTAGTCCAGCATTTTCTATGAATCAAAATGTGTGACTGTCTCTCTTTTTAGCTGCAATTGAATGATATGCCAGTTTGTGTGCTTGTATGTTGAATCTTAGGGATCCTTAATATCAAATCAAAGAATTAATATTTCTTCTTTTCTCAACATAAATGTGATCTGCACAGGTTACGTGATCGTCTGGTGCGAATAATTACTGACTACAGAACAGAGACCTCTCTTCGACATGGGTGTAATGATATTTTAAAGGTATGACCTTGATGCAATTGAAGGAGAAATTTTTCTGGTCAAAGGATTGTATGTTTTTGCTATGCTTTGCTGTCCCTATGGTTTTATGTCTTGCATGTGCATGGACAGCTGGGAATGTGCATACTTGCATGTGCGTTCGTACACCAGCATGTGTCGTGCGCTTGCACGTGCATGCCTCTTTCGCCCTTTTTGTAAGGATTCAGTCTAGCTTTCCCAGTAAAAGAAAGTAATTGCCTATAAGCTTTATATCCTGCCTTTATTCCTAAACATGAATACATATTCTGACAAATGCATCCTCTCGCATGTCTTATTGCTAGATTTGTTATTTATTCAGGGTGGATGGTATAATTTTCTGATTGTGCATTGGATATACAGAAACCCACCTTGCCATTTGCGTGTATTCTAAGGGCCGGATGGTTTTTGTTCACAGGCTGATTGTGTAAATTTGTTAGTGAAATATTATGAAGAAGCTCGCCATGCAATTTTTGTTGGAAGTAGGGATGATAGCTTGACACAAAGCATGAATGGAAAGAGAAGCTCAGAACAGAAAGCCCAACCATCAACAGTGGCCAGACTTGCAAGTCAAAGTGGAAAGGGGGGTAGGATGACGTCTAGTACAGGTGGCAGTGGAAGGTGTTGCATTTGCCTGGATCCAGTGGCACTACAAAATGTGTCAGTGGTAGCCTTTTTCTGCACACATGTATATCATGTTACGTGCCTCACTGATTCATATGATAACTCACAGGCTGAGAAGTTGAGGAGGAAGGACTATGCTGTACCTAATGGTATTCAGACACAAAGTATGAGAAATGTACTCGAAAATGGCATTGATGTTTATACAAATGATGTGCAGAGGTTGAATATGCGTTGCATTCTCTGTACAACAGCAGCTGCATCCAAAAGAAAGTCGTGATGCCCAATTTTTTAAACCAAGAGCATGGTTCTTTTGAAGGCTCCATGATTGGTTTCTCTTTCAGGGTGTGCCTTGGGGTTTCTGGCAATATTGAAGCAGCGTAAAGATCTATGAATCTGGCATCATACGAATACAGCTTCTAATGGTGAGTTATTAAGGGCATGAGGCTGGTAAAGATATTTTCCAGGCAGTTGCAATTGTCGGTGGTTGTAAGGGTTTTCTTGTGGGGCACAACAGAGCATTGTACCTCGGTATCAGCAAGCTCAGTTGTATACTTCCTGCAGGTCATAGTTTTGTGGAAGTTGATAGAACTGATCTTGATCCGAATGTACCATACAAATGTGGTGCTGTCAATCTTGCAATTCGTATATGGTTTGGGGCTTCACAAAAAAGGAAGAAAACGTATGCTAGTTGAGATTATTTTAAGATGCTCGTTGATTCTTGAGGCAGGAATTCTCTCAAAATAACTATAGTGTGAATGGGCCTTCTCTCTCTCTCTCTCACACACACACACACACACACACGCACGCACGCACGCATTCTCTCTCTCTCTCTTTTCGGGGGTGAAATCAGTTATATTTATATTACAATTTGCAGCCCCTAAAAGAAGGGGGAAGAAATTTCAAGATTAGAAAAGATCATTATACAACAGATTGATGGGCTTGCAAGTGATCAAAGAAAGATTGCCTTAACGATGCCCTGAAGAAAGAGAAACTATGAAAGAGAGGGTCTCCAAAAACTTTATGGTTGCGGTCCTTCCATATAATCCGGAGAGTCCAATAGCAAAGCCAATAGAAGAAAAGCTCATAGCCTTGCTTGATTGGGTGCCGTTTGAAAATCTAGAAAGGCCTACCAAAAGTAGCTTAGAAAAACATGCTACTAACGGTTGGTGTAAAAAGAATAAAAAATCTGAGTGAGGACAATGCTTGAAGTTGTGGTCACAGATTCGTGTGGTGCGAGATATCTGTGACAGTGAGAAAGGCCAACATAAGTGCGAGCTAAAAGATGTCCAATAAGAAATACTCCAATTACTCTCCAGAAGAAAGCCTATTGTCGAAGAAGGAGTTTTGAATTCCAAATGAGCTTCAATTTGTTCCTCCACCACCCAAGAGTGCGATCCAAGGACCAGATATGATTTGCGCAAGTTGAAAGCCCAGAAGGGGGCAAAGGAACCCTCTATCATCAAGCAAAAACAATGATGGAAGCTGGTGATAGGGGATGACCTCTCTGAGAATAGGAACTAGAGCCCAATCTTGGAGATGGTTGTGAAGCTCCAGAGGCGGTATTGACTGAAAATCTTGAAGGAGCTGAGAGAGTAGACGCCAATAGGGGCAATAATGAGATCCCAAATAAAAATGACGAGCTATGATAGAAAAAGGCATCACACATCCCGTGTCATCTAGAACATCACTAATAGAATTAATCCAGTTTGACCAAATGGAGTAGGAGTGCGAGGGTTTCGAACACCTTTGACCAATGTATACCTTCAGCTTGCAAGGAGTTACTATTCAGAGAGGGCTATCCCACCCATTTGAGATATGAGGATTTGTTTCCTATCTGCAAGCATTCATTTCACAAAAGGACATCCCTTAATTTTACCACTAATATGCTCAATGGAAGTTTCCATTGTGTCCTCCAATGGTTAGACACCAGAGGTAGATGGGAAATATCATGGCAGCCCATGGTTGAACACTTTGTACAATTGAAGCATCATTTTCCCGTGTGAACTAGAAGAAGTGAATGTTTAAAATATTGAGATCGCTATGCATCTTCGGACTCCATAGTGCCCAATAATAAACATGAAAGAAAAGATCAAATCCTTGCCTAACAGGATGAACACTAAAGGTTTAGAAATCATGGAAAATTTAGCTATAGGAAGACGAGCCGCATGCACGAGCGCACTTTTTTTGGTGAAGTACATGTCTTGATATTACAAGAAAAACCCCCAAGGAAAGGGACAGTGAGTTACAAGGTTTACAATATCTCTTTATATGACAAGATGGGATAATCTAGCTCTTTGTAGGAAACATAAAATGATTGTCGTAGAGATGCGTTGAAGAAGGGATATTTAGCAAGAGAGGGATCACTGTAGACCCAATGGTTGCGATCTTTCAATTTTGTGTGTATCCGTGTGCATGTTATCGCCTTTTTACAACTTAGTGCGTGTGCACTTGCAACACACACACACACACACACACACACACACACACACACACACGATAAAATGAATAAATATAAGATGATGGAAATTTTCATCGGCTCAAGGTTTTTGATAAAATCTACAATACCCAACTTGCTTGATATATATGATGGGGAGAAAAGGTCTTCCTCTTTAGCAAATATGTTGGTTTTTAATGTTGGAAGTATGAGGCATGCATGTCGAGTGATTCAAACGGCCTCTTGCAAGTTTCTAGGATTTTTGCATGTTGTAAGAGGCATAACAAACATAAACTTAGCAGTCAAGCATTATAGAAATTTAAAATGCTTTGAGCCATGAGGGTCAAGGACGGAGAAGTGTAACACTTGGTACATTTTACAAAGTTGAACACAATTGAGAGTCAACATTACATATTAAACAACTCATAACTCATCACATAAATGGAGAGCTTGAGTGTGAATGATATTACAAATTTGAACTCAATTGGGAGTTGGTATGACGTATTATACGACTCATAACTCATTGCATAAAATTGGGAGCTTGAGAGTGGAAGAGCATGAGAGTCTATGCATGGATGAGCATTAAGCATGAGACTAAAGCCTTTAGTGGAGAGGCCTTGGGAGTGTGGAGTTGCCATAGAGAGACAAGGGGGAGCTAGGAAGGCTAAGAGCATAAGCTTTAAGTAGTGTGCAAATTTAGAGAAATTGGAGGTGCCAACTATGCAATGTATGAATTGCATCAATACATTACCTCTCCTCCAAATCCCTCCCCTCCTATGACACAAATACATTACCTCTCCTCCAACTCCCTCCCCTCCCATGACACATTTATAAAAAAATAGTCCAATATCGTAAGAGGAACATTTTAGATCTAGCTATGCTTTCAATCCAAGGTTTTTCCCCCTCCCTTTTCCCTCCAAATTTTAAGAAACCCTTTAAATATAAGAATACATGAAGTTGAATATTTTGAATAATGATGGTTCTTATAGTGGCAAGAATGAATAATTTGATCTACATATTTGATTAAAGAACTTTAGATGGGTAACTGTTGAAAAAATCAACGCTAGGTCGCATACAACCTTTGCAAGGATGTGATTAGTAGGTGAATATTGGATGTTCAGAAGCAATGTGAGGTGGTTTTTGAAGAATCAATAGGTGTATTAACTTCAAAAGCTAACTAGGTCGTTAAATTAAGTCAAATGCTGATGTTAATATAGACAAAATGATAAGAAAACCACTACTTCAATAGGTCCCCACGATTGAATAATTAGTTGGGGAGGCGTGACAGGTGAGACCGATTAACGTAAGCTTGTGAAGGTCATTGAATTAATGGAGAAATAAATGCAAGATCTTAGGAAGGTTTGCGATTCCAGGACTTTCGTAGTTTTGCCCTGAGCCACTATATAAGGGGGAGGGAGAGTTGGGGAAGGGTGGAGGAGGGAGGGGGAGAGTAGGGTAGGGAGAGGCGGGGGGTAGAGCGGAGGGAGAGTTGGGGAAGGGTGGAGGAGGGAGTGGGAGAGTAGGGTAGGGAGAGGCGGGGGGGAGAGCAAAGGCAAAGCGAAAGAGTGGAGAGTAAAGGAGGAGGGCATGCGGAGTGCTACAAAGGCAGGTAAGATAGGCGTAGGATAGATTAATTATGCATAGCCTAGGCTAATTATTTAGTGATAGTCGGGCGTGATAGACTAACTAATATGAATTTATTTTCGACAGCTATAGGGAAGCTTTCAAGCAATATAAAAAAGTCTGAATGGATAAAGGTTGTATAGCACTAGTGGAGCATTATATTTATTATGAACACCTCAGTGTGGTGTGCCAAGCTCAACTATGAGTAGGATATGCCTATGCATGATTGATGTATGCATGCAAGAACAATAGACATATGCATGCACGAGTATATCATGAGTATATCCTAACTAATGTTAAATGCATAAATTTAGATATGAGTAGATACTATGCAAATACGATATGTGCGCAACATATATACATGTTGAAAGTCCATATTAAACTATAAGTGCACATTGAGAGGGGTATAATGCATACGTATCTTTTTGTTGTAAACGACAAAATGGAGTTGTAAACTTCTGAATGGATTGTTGCCCATTTTGAGGACAAGCTAAACGTATGACTATGCATTAAGGCAAAACATGCATGCATGTTTATGAAGTCGCTCAAGCATGTACGCAAGTAGATATAGATATATGGAGTTTATGCAAATGAGTTCATGTCTCTTAGACATAATGGTGCATCAAGGCAAGTTGGCTAATAGCATGAAATAATTTGTTGACAGCCCAATAATTATCATATCACCACTTGTTTCTTGCATATGCTCCTTGACAACAATCTCCTTTGGCTTATACTTTGGATTCTATAGCAATTGTAGTGTTTGCCTTTCCTCGTTTTTCTTTATTCATTCGTCCTTTCCTCCTCCTTCGACCTTCTTCATCTTGACTAGCACTAGCAGATACTTGTTCGCATCTTTTTAATGAATATGACGGCCAACTGCTTAAATGCTCATCCTCATTAGAGTTAACTTTTGTAAAAGCATAAGGCTAGGCACTTATAACTATACTGCATGGACTAAATTCCTAGGATATGTGCCCACCATCGTAAATCAAGTAGAAGTTAACCATACATGAGAATGATCTGAAATTTCAACCATTGACTTTGCCAAAGGAATCTTATCCAACCCTTTATACTATCAAGTATCATCAAATAAATTTGATAACATTTCCAACCCTTCATACTAGTGCAAAGAAATCAGGCACGAACCTTGTTTGTTTGTGGTGACGTTGTCGTGTGACAGAGTCACATTGCCAACAATGGTTCTGCTAATTGCTGTGACAACACTCTTTGCTCTTTCACTTCCTCTTTTGTTAGCTAGGTCTTACATTCCTAGAAGAGAGAATTCAAAATAATGTATGAAAGGGGATGTAAAGCACCCTTAGAACTTTTGAATCATTTGCTCAATCACTCCTTGCTTAGCTCTAGCTCTTGCAACCTCTATGGACTGATTGAGTTTTGTTGTGTGGCAAGGATCTTCGACACCATTAGGGATGGTAATGAATTAGATGTTGAGATTATTGACGTTGTACAGAAGGGATTGAGATTTGAATTGCAGTATGCATTAAATGCACAGTGGAACCATAGAACCAACATGTAGGTTAGAGTAAAGATATTATTGTTGCCTGTTATCATTGTCTTAACAATTATGCACATAATTCGATTACTTTTGTTTCTAGATGAAAAAGGGAAACATTAGCCTTGGAGGACAAATATTATGATTATGAGAATGAAAATATGCAACAATGACCCATGGTGCGCAAGATTACCAAGATAGAAGCAACAAACACAAATTGCTATCATCACGAAGACATAAGTACCGAATGGGGGAATCTAAATGTGCAAGGAACAAATGGAAGCATGTCTCTTGGGAGCAAAGACCAAAGATTCAAGTCATGAAGCAACATTCATCCTTTTGATAGCAACTTGGACCTCTCTAGGGAAACAAGCACATAGATGGATGAGTTCAAAAGTGTCAATTAATCAAACATTGCATGACAATGGTGACTAAAAATAAGCAAGTCTGGCTACAATAACAATCCACAACCGTATACACTTTAGGCCCTTTGCTTGTCTCTTTCTTGACTTGTCCATGTGGGATGGACCTTGTCCCACATCCCCTCCCACAAGCTCTACTTGTATGTGTTTGGGAGTCGTGCATGGTTCCATGCCCTGGATGAGAAGTGATCCACGATGGATCCAAAAAGTATGCATTACAGGTTAGCGGGATATCCAAAGGGGTCAAAGGATAAGGGTTGCTATGTTCCAATTTGCATAAAATAATCAAGAGTCAAGATCTTAAGTTCATAGAACAAGCCAATGCCAATCAAGAAGGCAATAGTAAGGCAAGAAAGACTCATTGTAAAGTTTGTACATTACATTCACATGGATATTTTATGATAATCTTTGTTTTGAGATAAATCATGAAGATAATGATCCAAAATCTGATGTTTTTGATGCATTGGTAAATCAAATGGAAGATTAGGAAGATATTTGGCATAATTGAGAGCTAGACTTCCTAGATACAAACATAGTTGGAGGAGATAATTGAGAGAATATTGAACATCAAGATGGAGTTGCAGCCATGCTTAATGACATGCATGTTACAAGAAGGTAGTTGCCATTACTACCATTTGTAACTTTCCAAAGCTAATTTGCGATGCTTTTTTACAAATTTGGCGGGTGTTGCCAAGTGACTCAACTTACTTTCAATACATGGATGAAGAAAAATAAGATTGAAGCGACGTTTGCCATTACCTATGATGAAAGTGTTAAGGCTTGGAATTATTGTTATGTATATTCTCTTATATGTATAGAGTGACAATCAGATATATACTGCTTTGACTTGGGATCCCCCAACCAATGAGCAATTGTTTAAGTTTGCTAGATATCATCTTCTTTGAGTGATGGGTATTACATGCGAAAATCTTTATCCATATTATGGCTAGATGATTGTTATCGTTGCATTGCCTTGGGTGCCTGACCGTAATTTTAGTAGTATTGTAGTGGTGGGAAAGACACACATTGGTGAGTCTGCTAGTGTATAAAAGACCCTAACCATAGCAAGCTCACTTGCCTATATCATTTGGCTGAGGGGTTGCTCTTATGCTTACTATTTCTATGGGTATTTCATACCATTGTATACTCCAATTAGCGTATGCTTGGATGACTTTATATCACTTGGAAAACTAGGAGTTATATCAGTTTGCTCTACATCCACTGACATAAAATTATCAAGCTAACTAGCGGGGATTGCTACCTTTGTTGTGTGTTGGCATGGTTGGACCAGTTGCAAGATGCGGCTTGGCAGGCTTCTCTCTCTCTCTCTCTCTCTCTCTCTCACACACACACACACACACACACACACACTTCCTCCCACTGTAGGAAGTGTCATGGAGCGTATTGATCTTATTGGGCTCTTTCCCGATATGGTATATTACTATATGTTATTGTGGATATGATAACACACAAACCAATTTGGAATGGTAGCTAGTTGCGAAGAGGTCAGGGAAATCTTTGAACATTTCTAGGAACTTGTCTTTCTCCCTTGGAGTGAGGTCTGGGGAAAGCATAGATTCAAGCTGTTGAGGACTAGCTGTTACCTTTTCTGCAGGTGGCGGGGTCAGAGACACCCCCATCATGTAAACTTCCTCCTCTGAGAACTCCTCCCCCCCGTCTGATTCTTCCATTGATGCAAACACCGAGGATGAGAGAGTATCACTGTCTTGCTCCTCTTCTTCTTCTGGTTCCATGGCACCTGGTTGCACCAGGATCTTCTCCTTAGAACACCAAAAGACATGTGTCCTATCTTCCAATAGCTGATTGCATCACTCTTTCTCAACCATGGTCTCCCGAGTATGGCTAGGTAACTCTTGCATGTATCTTCAATGTCCACTACATAGAAATTGACGGTGGTGGTCAACCCATTGATAGTGATGGGCAAATCCTCAATGACTCCTAGGGTGGTGAGTCGTCGACCGTCTGCTACCTTGATTCGAGTAGAGGAACGCCTTGTACATTTCAAATTCAATTTCTTCATGATTCGGGGCACCATGATATTACATGTGGCTCCCCCATCAACACACACACTTTTGACATGGCAATTATCTATGATAACATCTACTGTATGTGGGTGCTGATCAATTTCTTCAGAGATAGAAGAGACCTCTCATACCTTTCCCTTTTCTTGCTCCTCCTTGTTGAGAGCCCTTGCTATAGCTCACGTCTCACCTTATGGCTTAATGCTATTAGTTGAGGGAGCGTGATGCTCAAAGACCGATGAGCAAGGTCCTGAACGACCGAATAGTCCTCTTGCCCCGAGCCGATGGAAAAATCCGAGGGCGACCACTTACTCCTGCGAGATCTTTTAGTCTTCTCTGTTGGTGGGTCTGCCATCTTAGCATCTGAGGGCTCTGAGAAGGACACCTTCTTCCTGGGGCAGCCCGGTCCACGGTTTGGAGAGGGGTGCGAGGTGGTACGACTTCTTTTCCCTAGGTCAAGGATCTCTATGTCAGAATCCTTAGTGCCTGATTCACTTAGAAGATTCACCCTTGGAATATTGGGACATTCTGTGTGATAATGACCCTTCTGGTGGCACTCGTAGCACACAACATTGGCACGTTCTCTTGGAGGGTGATTGGCTTGATTTTTGATGCCCACCATCTCAAGCCGAAGATCATTCAGGGCCTTGGTTAGGTCATTGACTCCTGGTTCTTTTGCAGGAGGGGCCTCTTTAGCTGGAGGGGCCAAGGGAGTAGAAAGGAGGGGGGCTCGTGGGCGAGGCTGGGGAAATCTTCGAGGTGGAGGGAGAATATACACCTTGTTGAGGGTAAGCATCTAAGGGAGGACCATACATTTGAGGTGGAGGCGGTGGATACATCCCTGATGGGGGGTGGGAGTATGCCCCTGGGGTGGACCCCCCAGGTTGTTGTTACTAGAGCGGAGGGGGTTGTGGAGGGACAATCATCTTCTTTGAAGCGGGGTCAGACTGAACTTTATCAAACCTTTGAGCAATCTCATGTGCTAGCACCATAGTTTCTGGATTCTCCCATTTGAGCTTGAGGCGGAATTCGTCACTTGCTCCTGCTACAAGGTAGCCCAACACGTGCTGAGTCATTCCAGCTCAAAATCCGGCATTGTCCTCCTACGTGGCAATTAAAAGGTCCAGGAGCACAGCCGCTCGATCCACATATCAACGCATTGTCTCACCTTCTGACTGCTTCAAGTTTGCCACCTGCAGGTACACATTCTCCGGCTCCTCTTCTTTGCCGAAATACTCAATCATCACTGCTGTCAACCTTGGCCAGCTTTGGTAAACATCTTCGACCTGCTTCTCATACCACACTTGAGCCAAACCCTCTAGAAATGTGGGAAGAACCAATGGCCATCTATCTTCAGTAAGAAAGTTGAGAGAAACACAACGGTGCTTGAAGGCCACAAGATTCTCATTTGGATTTTCTTCAACCCATCCACAGAACATGGGAATGTCAGCCATGCTTGAAAAATGGAAAAGAGAGAGTCGAAATGAGGCTTATCTATTGGCAAACAATGGAAAGAGGTAGCTTGAACTGAAAATCAGGTGAAGATACATCCATAAAGCACACATAGGCTGGGTAGGGTGTGACTGGTGTATTGTGAAATACTACACGAGAAGAATCTTCAGCATAGAATAGCTCATAGACAATGTTAAAAGGACCAACCCTCATGATATTGCATCCATATTTACAAGCGAGGGTTAGAGACGCGATGCTGCATGAGGTTGTTTATCAAGGCAAACAAGAATGCCATGACAAATGTCAACACTCGGAGAGCTTGCACATCACCTTCAGCTTCTTCCAGTTCTTGTAATCGCCATGCTATTTCTTCAAGGGGTGTGCGGTCTGGCATCCTTCTTTTGAGCAATGTCCTTGAGGACCTTTCTGATGATCTTCCGAAGTCGGTAAACTCGTATCGAATATGCCCAACACTTAGTATGCTATTTCTTCAAGGGGTGTGCGGTCTGGCATCCTTCTTTTGAGCAATGTCCTTGAGGACCTTTCTGATGATCTTCCGAAGTCGGTAAACTCGTATCGAATATGCCCAACACTTAGTTTCATGATGACCACAATTTTTGCATTCCTTACAAATGATCACCCTCCTTCGTGGCTTGCGGCTTTGTTGGGATGGTGCTTCCACTCGCGTCATGCGTGATTGAAGTACAAGCTTCACGTGCCAAGAAATCAGCAACTATATTTTGAGCTCGGGGGATATGCTGAATTTTTACCTCTTCAAATTGTTGGCACAGTTCCAATGCTTGTTGATGTCGTGGATCCAAGCCTTCGCTCCACACCTTCCACGTCCCACTCACTTGTTCACACACGAGTTGAGAATCTCCTTGCACCTCAAGTTGCTTTATGCGATGCTCTTGTGCCTTTTGTAGCCCAAAAATGAGTGTCGAGTACTCAGCTTGGTTACAAGTACTTGCAGGTGCAGACTTGCTATAACAATACTCCTCACCACCCGGTGAAGTGAGCTTCACATCCACGCCAACAGCCTTGGTCGAAGGTTTGTAAGCTCCATCAAATTGAAGGATCCAAGATGTCATCACACCAAGACTAAAATTCGGACATCCCAAGTTTCTCGGTAGTCCAAGATAGGTAGAAGGAGAGGGTGGGGAGAATTCAATACTTGAGCCAAACATTCAGCACCAAATAAACTTGCAATCCTTGGTTGATAGTTTATCTTTAGACCAAAAAGACCATAGCCGAGCCCTAGAAACCTTTGTAGTGAGATTGAGAATAAACCATTCAAGACGAGCTTATCCACATGAATTAATAAGCAGATGCGCCAAATCTCCCCCCAAGCTTGGGGAGCATCCCACCCTTCGAAAAAGGACACCCTTTTAATTACCTCCGAAGTAGCAAGTAGCTCGATCACCGCACAATGAGTAGAATTGAAATCAAAGTCCTCCTAGCGTATCATTAGTTCTTCACCTTGAATCATCCACGGTGTATCATCCCACCCGTCGACTCCTTGAGCAATGCACTGTACAATCAGTTGTTGAAGATCGACATGAAGATCAAGAAAGAGATCTCGCCCATTGGTAGCCGTAAGGTGCAGAGGACCAGGCACCAACTCCTTGAACTCGTCGAGAAGTGACATAAATATCCAACCTCCTCGTGTGGCGTACATCTGTGAAGTGAACTTGAAAAAGTTCAGAATATGCAATCTAGTAGGAGATATGAGTAGAGCACATGAAGTGAAGTACTTTTGCTTTTTATAGCATGTGAAAATTCCCCACTGTTAGAGAGTTACAGTTCTCGAGTTTTCAATATATAAGCAAAAATCATTACATTGTCATCACTTCTTATCTGCTGGCCCAATGATAAGTCTCCCTTTTGTGAAAGGGGAGGTCTTGGGTTCAAATCCCACTCTTTAATAAAAAGAGAGGAGAGGAGAGGAGAAGGAGAAGAGAAGGAGAAGAAGAGAAGAGAGGGGGGGCACGGGATCTGTTACAGTTTTGCCAAAAAAAAAATATCCGTGACCAGAAGATGCAAGAGCACAGAAAAGCATCGCGATCTGTCCGCGATGCGCATGGGTGTACACGGTAGACATGCAAATGCACGCATAGGAACTCAGAGGGAGTACGGATGTTACAGTTTTGTAGATGCGACTGGTACGAGCAGAAGATTTGCCAGCCAAAATACACATAGGAACCGCGAGCAGAAAAGCAGGCAGACTGGAAGCGCAAAAGCAGGGAGGTTTTGCAGCCGTAGAGACAGGGAAGGCACACAGTTTGGAGGTGTAAAAGTAGAGAACTGCGCACGAAAGAGGCCGTAGAGCCGCACCCAGTCGTAGGAGTAACAGGTTTTACATCACTAGCCGTGGAGATTTCGATCCCAGCAGCCACACCATTTCTGTTAACTAGAAAAGAAATCAGGACAAGAGGCTAGACACTAAGCATGGCGACGCTCAAGGGCCATAGAGGAAAGGAGAACGTACGGGCGAAACGTTATCATGGGAGGGAAGAAGGGATTAGAAGGGGAGGGAACGAAGAGGGAGACTATGGCACAAGGGGAAAGGGAGAGGGGGAAGAGAAGCATGTACATGATGGGAGGAGGAATGTAAAGATGGAGACATCAAGGGAAGAGGGCCATGCTTTATTTGAAAGGAAGGAAAGGGGGAAATCAAAGTACTAGCTAGGTGGCTTTACAAGAATGAGCGTGTTCCATCAAGGAATAGCCCCCTCCTTTTATAGCCAAGAGAGGGGGTCTCTCCCAATAAATGCATCCTCCTACATGCATGGTGTGTGTGGAAGAGTCTCCCATGTGGGCTAGGCGGTTACGCACTCTCAATTGTGTGCGATAACGCTTGGCCACATTTTTCCACATATATCAACTCCCATATCCCAAGTCTATGATACTCCCTTGGTCTCTTCCCAATTTTATAATACGTTCAAATGTCTAGGAGGACAAGTGGAGGGTTGAAACAAGGAATCTTGCCACCTCATCCTACTTTCCCCATTATTTAACTTGCACTCTTGGACCTTGTATACCTCCCCCACATGGGCCTACCCTACATGGAGGTAATAACCCAATATAATATCCATCTCCACCTATTTTATATTACTTCTCCCATGGACTTTGGGCCATATCTCACTAAATGCAGGCATGGGACCGCCTAGGTGGAGGGGTGGCACATGGAGGAACCATGCCACCTTACATTTTATAATATTACTACGATGGACTATGTACAACACACCTTATGGGTCCTCTTACGTGGAAGGGTGGCACATGGTCATGCCTTGCCACCTCAACCCTAGGCCCTATGCACACCATATTGTATTATACTATTGCCACACATACAAACACAACACACATATTAATGCCTTTTTCCTTAGACAAATTTATCCATAACAGCACCCTTGTGAAATCTTCCCTTTACACTTTCTTTTTAACCACCCCACATACCAAGCCCACTAATCATCCCATACTCCTCTAATCCCTTCTTAACTCATACACTCATTCACTCCTTACTCCACTTGTGACTTAAACTTCACTTGTGGCTAAATTGTTTTTTTTAATTATCTAAGAATCTATATGGTTGTCTATATTCCTAGGTAAAGCGATAGCAAGCCGGGGAAAACAGGCATTACCTGTCTACCCAAATGTAACTATGATGTTCTAATACATAGTTTGTTTGAATGGTGGTAGGTAAGTGGACCCCAACCTCAGAACGTGGACTACTTGAGGATTTGACATCTTTTTTCAATATTATGTTTGTCAAACTCAATATTATTAAAAATTCTTAATTTTGATAAAAAATTTGCAAACTCTAGTTGCATTTTTCAACTTAGATGTCTCAAACATTTTTTCCTTATTGTTTCTATTTTTTAACTTTTTATCCAATTGATGAAATTAATTGTATGGCTCAATCATTGATGGGAATTTTTAATCTAAACACACACTTTGATTTCCCAAATAGCCTTTGGTGAGGCTAGTGCCATACAATTAATTCACATCCATTGGATAATTCTTTAGCATGGATAATCCCTAGTCATGTTGTGATCCACCTTATTTTTTACTAACTTTTATATCTATTTTGCAGAGGTGGTCTACGCATGTACTATTGGCATTATTTTTTCATTTTGACACTTATCATACAGATCCACTTTTATTCACTTATTATCAGTAGGTGGGGAGTAAGTTCTACATGGTGGGCTTACTCCCAACCATGTCGTCTTACCCTCTCGGTTACAGGTGGGCAACGCGCACACACACACACACACACAAAATTTGATTAGTAAATGTATTTCACACACAAAGACACTTGTTTCTTTACACACAAACACACCAACACACACCAACACATACACACACACACACACACACACACACACACGAATACTTTCCTAATTATGAATTATTATTTTATGTACCCTCGTGAAATCTTCCCTTTATACTTTCTTTTTAACCACCCCACATACCAAGCCCACTAATCATCCCATACCTCCTCTAATCCCTTCTTAACCCATGCACTCATTCACTCCTTACTCCACTTGTGACTTAAACTTCACTTGTGGCTAACTTGTTTTTTTAAATTATCTAAGAATCCATATGGTTGTCTATATTCCTAGGTAAAGCGATAACAAGCCGGGGAAAATAGGCATTTCTTGTCTACCCAAACATAACTATAATGTTCTAACACCAAGTTTGTTTGGATGGTGGTAGGTAAGTGGACCCTGACCTTGGAACCTAGACTACCTAAGGATTCAACATATTTTTTCAATAATATGTTTGTCAAACTTAATATTATAAAACTTCTTAATTTTGATCGAAATTTTTGCAAACTCTAGTTGCATTTTTCAACTTAGATGTCTCTAACATTTTTTCCTTATATTTTTCTCTTTTTAACTTTTTAACCAATTGATGGAATTAATCGTATGGCTCAATTATTGATGGGACTTTTTAATCTAAACACACACACACACACACACACACATGTATACTTCCCTAACTATGAATTATTCTTTTATGTATCCCTCGTAAAATATCCCCTTTATACTCTCTTTTTACCACCCCACACACCACCAATCCCACTAATCCTCCCATGCCTCCTCTAATCCCTTCTCAACTCATGCACTCATTCGTGTCTTACTGTACTTGTGACTTAAATGTTTTTTTAATTATCTAAGAATCCATATGGTTCTCTATATTCCTAGTTAAAGAAATGATAAGCTGGAGAAAATAGGCATTACATGCCTATCTAAACATTGGATTGTGGCATGGTGATCCACCTTATTTTTTACTACATTTAGTATCTATTTTATAGAAGTGGTTTACGCAGTTGTTATTAGCATCATTTTTTCATTTTGACACTTATCATACAGATGCACTTTTATTCACTTATCTTCAGTAGGTGGGAAGTAAGTTCCACATGTTGGGCTTACTCCCCACCATGTGGTCTTACCCTCTGGGTTAGGGGTGGGCCACACATACACACACATGTATACTTCCCCAACTATTAATTATAATATTATGTACTCCCCCATGAAATCTCCCCTTTACACTCTCCTCTTAACCACCCCACACACCAAGCCCACTAATACTCCCATGCATCCTCTAATCCGTTCTCAACCCATGCATCATTCACTCCTTACTCCACTTGTGACTTAAACTTTTTTAAAATTATCTAAGAATCAATATGTTTGTCTATATTCCTAGGTAAAGCGATAACATGCTGGGGAAAGCTGGCATTACCTATCTACCTAAACATAACTATGGTGTTCTAACACCTAGTTTGTTTGGATGGTGGTAGGTAAGTGGGCCCCGACATGGAACTTGGACTGCCTGAGGATTTGATATCTTTTTTCAATATTGTGTTTTTTAAAGTCTATATTATTGAAAATTCTTAAATTTGGTGAAAATTATTGCAAACTCTGTTGTTGCATTTTCAACTTAGAAGTTTCAAAAATTTTTCCCTTATTATGTTTCCCTTTTTTAACTTTTTATCCAATTGATGGAATTAATTGTGTGGCTCAATTAAAGATGGGACATTTTAATCTACACACACACACACACACACACACACACGTGTTGACATGTGCTACAGATACTTCTATGATTAGTACCTGGGAATCTTTATGTGTGTGTATGGATTGTATTGGTATAGATGTATAAATTTATTTGATGAATGGTATAGTCTGTATGTTTTGACATCTTCATGTATTGTTACTATGTTTTATCATATTACCAAATATATAAGAGATTCCAAAAATGCCTATACTACCATGGATAAAAGCAAATATGGGTATCAAGACCAGAGACACTTCGAACTGACTAATTGATGTGACTAAGTATAGGTCTTACAAAGACATCTATAAAATAGGGTTTGGGTATATGGGGCAATAATGTTGTAGATATCGGCCACTTGGAATATGGATACATGACATATTGAGCTTGGGAGGTAGTCTTAAAGAAAGTTGTCTAGCTTGTAGCTTTGATAGCAAGGGATGATGGCCCTTTATCTTCATTTACCACAACCCCTTCCAGACCAGGAGTTTACACGCTTTACGGATAACAGTGGCAATTCATATAATTGGGCATAAACCTCTCCATCACCTACCCTATGCCTAATCTTCTTTGCTTGGGAGTACCCTTTTTGTATGTTCATCTCTAGCCTTGATACTTTGCTTTTCTAAATGACATAGCTATTGGTGGCTAGCAGTTTTGTGTACTAGTGGTATACATTTCTTACTGTGCTTGATCCTCTCATGGCAAAGATCTATTGCAACACATATATGGCTCCATGTTGGTGATCTATAACATGGCGATGGGTTACTTGTTTGCTTGACATATAATGGTGCAAACTTTGAATGCTACATGAGGAGAATACCTTCCTTACACTAGTTGGTAACTACCAACTAGTGTACTACTTGTGGTGTTGTATAGGTACTCTTGGTCTTATGATTTGATAAGAAAACTTTGGTCGTCATGATGCTTTTGTCCTCTTCTTAATGATTTTTGCATGATTAATGGTTACCCACCTTATCATGTCTCGACATTGATGAGAACGACCATACACCATCTTAACAACAACGAAATCTTTATGTTGGTTGATGTGTATCATACCCTTATGATATTGTGTTTTCTTACACAAAGATGGTGAGATTTGAGTGTTTTGTATTGATTTGCTAGAATATGCTTGATACTCTACATCGTCTTGCCAGTAATATAATAGAGCAATACCAAGCGTCACTCTTGATCATGCATTTATATTTTTGTAAATAAACTTGATAAGGTTAACATGTTTGGCCATATAAGTATGCCTATTGCTGGATTCATTTTCTAACCTGGTGACTCCATGTACCAAATAGAAGTATATTGGAAACGTTGGCCGATTTGACTATGTCTTGAAGATGGGATGAATATTTATGATATTGGATCATGTTTTTCTAACTACTTTGACACTCTAGTAGCTATCTCTATGATGCTTTTTTATCATACAACCTCTATATGCAAATTGTGCCTATATGCTGGGTTATTGCTTACGTATAGACTTAGAATCCTTTTAACATATGTGTGCTACTTGTTACTACACTCTTATGGGTATTATATATGCATTTTGTCTTGAATATTTTCTTATTTTCATGTTGGATAATATATGTACTTATGTATCTATAAGACCACTCAATTGTTTACAAGATGATTGCTGCCATGAATTACTTTCATTTGATGGTTACCACTATACGTGTGGTTCACATATGACTTTGTTGTTGTGTCTTAGAAACATGTAAGGTACTATTCCTTGCTATAGAGCACCTAGAGGCAAATGAAACTTATCTAAAAGTATCTCATCATGTGCTAATGGCTAATATATTTTTAGATATGACTTGTTTTCTATAGGGTAATAGCAAAGGATGTTGTGACATCAATACCAAGTGGAGCTTTTCTTTGAAGCCTATAGTCCCACATGTAAAGGTATCATGCTTTGACTTGTCTTTTTGGTGAATGGATGCAAATGAGTCGAGCTCCTTCAACTTTTTATGCTTATCATCATGTATAAAGTTTGTGATATTGTAAACCTTGGTTACATGATAACTTGCTCCATCTCAGTGTTGTTCTTTCTTGTCAAATGTCAAGCTCTCCCATGGAAAAATTCTACAACGACATTGAAAATTTCTCTGATGAAGGTTTTTATTCATGGCAAGTGGAGGTGAAATATCACCTCATGGGTAAAGGTATTTAGACCTATTTTACAAGCACAAAGAAAATGTATTTATCAAAACCCAATGAGGTGGAAAATGATGAAGCAACACAATCGATAACCATGAGATATCTCCATAAAAGTCTCATTCATCATGTTGATGAGATCAAAATGGCAAAGGCAAAATGGGATGAGTTAGAAAATTTGTATGGAGCATGTGGGAAAAGTTCTAAAATCTCTTTGAAGATTGAATTATTTGTATTGGATTTTAAAATTGGTGAATATTTGGACACATTCATTTCAAAGGACTTATGGACAAAATCTCATCAATCAATGCAAAAGCTGATGAAGAGGTTGCCACCACCATGTTGCTTAAGGCTGTTTCAAAAGTTTACCCGACCTTAGTAAAAAAACTAAAAATATCACTAATCCATCATTAAATAATGTAATCTCTTTACTACTTGACAAAGGAGCTAGGGGAGCGTCTCCTTCAACTCCAAATGTAGCCTTGATTACTATAAAGACTCTAAAGTGAACATTCTACAAAAAGAAAGGATACACTGAGTCGAGATGTTATATCAAGGATCTAAATAAAACGTGATGATATAAATGTGGAGAGTTGGGTCATTTATCATGAGTGTATAATGGGTCAATTATCATGAGAGTGCAATGGTTAAAAAAGAAAACAAATTAACATTGATTATGTGATGGTGGTCACATGGCTCTCTTAATATGCGAGACATGGGCACATGGGGTTCATGAAGAGGCTCACATGGAACATGTCCTTTGCACTTTTGGACTTGGATACAAACAAGTGCGTGGATGTTGTGCGGCCAAGTGGGTGGCTTATCCCATCTTGGTGGAACTCTTGGCTCTATTTAAAGGAGCCTAAGAGAGTCCTTTGGAATGGGAAAATACAAGGAGATCAATCTTTGTATAAGCCTCTTGTGCCCTTATCCATATATTTCCATGTGTTGTCTCTTCTCTAGCTTCTTTCTACCCTCTGATGGTATTCCACTCTTAACTCTACAAGGATATCTCAAGGTATGGAGACAACATTTCTTGTACCTACAGTTCTCAAAATAGAGGAGAAACAAACATGAAAGACAAGACCCAATTTTGATTAGGACAAGTTAAGCTACAAGGAAAAAATTGAGGAGAGGCCCTTAAGTCAAGTTTGAGTCAAAGAAATGAATTGCAAACTTGATATTGCAAATAATAATGTGTTTAGTTTTGCAAAATAAGACGGGATTTCTACTTGCAACATAACAAGGGGTGATGCTACATAGATATGGATTTAGTAAGCATTACTAAAGAGACAATAACACTCGCTTTGATGGACTCAT
Organism: Dipteris shenzhenensis; assembly: GCF_047967505.1. Classification (NCBI taxonomy): domain Eukaryota; kingdom Viridiplantae; phylum Streptophyta; class Polypodiopsida; order Gleicheniales; family Dipteridaceae; genus Dipteris; species Dipteris shenzhenensis. Next base: position 32,827,125 of record NC_141607.1, on the reverse strand, counting down.
CTAAGTCAAAAGATAGCCATTTATTTTTAGTACCAAATCCACTGAATTTGAAAGCCAAGTTTAAAAAAGAGAGTACATCATCCTTAATTTCACTATGGTTTTCACATTAGTATTTGATTCTTCGTTTTGATAAATACTTTATAAGTGGCTAGGGCATTACATAATCCTAATTGAAATCATATGGTAGCAATGGGATAATAATTTTTTGAAGGTCATCTTTGTTTTGTATGACTCTTTGACTTGAATATGCGCCAATATGGTTGTGAAGGTCATCTTTGGTTAAATAGACTCTTTTATTAAGTTATTGTATAAGTATGAAACCAATCCATGAAGCTATCCATCCCATGATTGGCTAGCTTAATGAGGACCCAATCGATAAAAGGGAGAAGATAGAACTATCTAATGGTTTGTTTGTTCAATTTTTCAAAATCTACAAAGTCCTCAACTTGTTCCTCTTTTTGGGTACCACCAAATTTAATGATTATGCATGGTGATGAGAAAAACCATAGGATCGTGGGTGACCTTTATGATAGGCCTCTAACACACAAAAATACACCAAAGACATAACTTCATCAACACATCTTGCAACGATCATGACTTCTACAACCCACACTATTAAATTTTGCTTCTACAAATAGGAACAAGTTTAAGATCAAAGGGTGCTCTCATACACAAGGAAGACTTCGATCTTGCATAAAGTAGGAGAACTACCCTTCTCCCAATCGGAAGACACTCACAATCTTCCTAGTGTTTTGCGATGCCTTTTGCAACAAAAACAAGTCACTGTCATATTCTAAATTTTTGATTCATTTTTCTACAGATTTGAGCCTTGACTTTTTCTAAAACCTTTTACAGCTCTATCTCAACTTTGCAATGATAATAAAAACTTCTACAAAATAAGTGATTGTTACCTTTTTATGGGACATGTGACTACTTTTTCCATCTATATGCTCTTTCCCCATGCATCTAGTGGCCTACCTACCACTAGCTCCACAAAAACCAATCACATTATATATCTTCATCAACACTTGAATCCTCAATGCTCTCATCCACCTCAATTTTATGCTTCCCTTTGTCCACATGCATACTCCCCCTTAGTCTACCACTCCAAGGCCTTGGTTCACACTATATCAACACTTTCTTTTTGCTGAGATGTACGTGTCATATCCATACTTGAAGGTACAGCTTGTTGTTATTTTGGTTTTCAATCTTAGGCATGTATTCATCCTCAACCATAATTGCCTTGTGCTGATACTAAGGTTTATGCTCACTAAACCTTACATCTCGACTTTGATATACTTGTCTTGTAGTGGGATCATAGCCTTTATACCCCTTTCTTTTAGATGGGTATCCCAAAAGCACACATTTTATGGCCCTTGGCTCCTTCTTCTTCCTTGCCTCATTTGGCACATGCACATAACAAATGCAGTTGAACACCTTCAAATATGCCAAGGTTTGCTTACACCCATAAAGCTTCTCAAAGGGTGTTATGCCATGTATGGCATTCGTGGGAGTTATATTCATTATATACACCACTGTAAGCACCACTTGAGCCCAATATGTCAAGGGAACATTCATTGCATCCAACATGTTTCCAATCACTTTATTTTTCCTTTTTGCAATGGCATTTTTCTAAGGGGTGTATCTACATGTAACCCATCTCTTTATGCCATGGCTATACAACAAGTCATCAAACTCATAAGACATGTACTCTCCACCATTGTCTGTGTGAAATCCATTTATTAGACAACCAATCTCCTTCTCCACCATTCTTTTGTAATGGAAAAACACTTTGAGAGCATAACTCTTTGCTTTCAAAAACTATACCCATATCATGGGGCTAAAATCATCAACAAAGGTAATGTAACACCTTGCTCCTCCGAGGGTTACATTGTCTGTAGGACCCCAAATATTAGAATGCATTATTTCCAAAGGATATTTGCTTACTCTCCCCCTCTTTGGAAATGACAACCTATTTTTTTTTGGCAAATTGATATGTTGGGCATACATGGCTGAAATTCAAATGACCAAAAATAGGCAACCCTCTCACTAGTTCTTTTGTTTGCATCTCCTTCAGTCTTCTATAATTAATATGGCCAAGCCTTTTGTGCCATAGTTCAGCTTCTTGATCTTGTTGTGGGCACTTTGTGCAAAGATACCTTGCTATAAAGTAGGGTTTCTTGCATCAAAAGTAAAAAGTCTTCCTCTTTATGGCCTCTTGTAATACTTTTCCAACTCTCCCATTGCAAAATTCGTCCACAAAGTATCCAAACTATTGAATCTCATTTGATAATCTTGGTCAGCCATTTGACCAATTGATGCAAGATTCTTAGTAATCGTGGGAACATAAAACACATCCCCCAAAGTGTTCTCAACACCATTTCTATCAACCAATGGAATATCTCCAATGTAGGTAATTTTACGCATAGTATCATCCCTCGTAGCCACAAACTCTCCATCCGGCATCTAATCTTTATGACTGAACCACTCGCCATGATAAGACATATGATTTGTGGCACCCAAATCAACAAACCAATCATCACTTTGTGAGGGGGATGACATGCTGCCCATAACATGCTTTAAGATAAATAAGTGAGCTCCATGCCTTGGATCATAATCATACTCCATTTGGCCAATATAATTGTTGTATTGATGCCTTCCACCACGTCCTCTACAGCTGGAATTTTGCTTGGCATATCTATCTCTCTCATAATGATCATATTTTCCACAATAATGGCAATTCCCAGCTTGTTGCACATGGCTGGCTCTTCCTCTACAATGGTTTGATGCTCTCCCCCTTCCTCTTGGCATGTCATTGGCACATATTCATTTATATCCATTGTATGTTCATGAGCATATGAGACTCTCCCATGGACTCTTGAGCTCTCAAATCAATTCTACCTCCCATATGGTAGAATACTGTGTCTTTTCCACTACTACTTGGTCCTTTGAGTCCAAGCTTCACTTTTTCCATCATGCATAAAGAGACCATCTCTTTAAAATCTAGCATAGTATCTCTCATAGAGATGGAAATGTCCAAAGACTTGTATTGAAGCTCCAATCCATTCAAGGTGATAAACACCAAGTCATCATCCTCCACATTGCAACAAGTGATAGAGGCCAAATCCTCCATGATTTGCCTAATTTTTGCAACATTATCTACAATACTTTTATTTCAAGATTTTCCATGCTTCGGTGGTTGTACCATACATATTATGAAATATATCCCAGACTTCCTTTAGAGAGTTTGCCTTCTTGATGTGACTTTTGAAATGCATATTGATATCTAATGCAATACCTTGACTTCTCATCAACCCAAGTTCTACATGGAGAAGAGTGGAGATGAGGAGAGAGGGAGCAGCTAGAGAGCACACCACAACTGACTAACTGTATACTAGATTTAGTTGAAAATGTAGAATATATACAAACCCATTTAGGGTTAGGGTTAGGGCATCTAACCCTTTCCTTTATAGCACTCTATTGGGTTAGTGCTATGCACATATGATCACATGATGTTAAGCGTGATCTCTCAACACCTTTCCTCAAGATCAACATCATGAAGTAGGCCTTCCCTCAAGATGATGATCATGTGGGATCGAAGAAGGACTGAACATTACATTCCATCACACCACTTTAATGGAAATGTCCTTCCTTTGCGTTAAACCAAGAGCTACTTGGTGTTTCTTGAAAAGCTCTTTACTGAGCGGTTTGGTAAAAATGTCTTTAACATTCTCTTTGCTATCACAATGCTGTAGTGTGATGTCACCAAGTAACACTCTTTCTCTGATGAAGTACTCTCTGACATCAATGTGCTTTGTTTTGGAGTGATATACTAGATTCTTGATGGAAAATCGGCCGTTGAAGGGAGCTTGTTACAGAAGGTGTCGCGGGTCATTGAGGAAGCTCTGTTGGTGCTGGAGGTGATGGATCTTGGAGGTTTGGTGCAAATGTGGATTGTATGGAGCGGCCAGTCGATTGGCCGATCAATGCAGTGCTATAAGTGGCCCCCGTTGGCTATGGAGCATGGGCTTTGGCTGTAGTAGAGGTGGCTAGTCTCTGGAGTCCATGTGGGCTTGCTAGAAGAGTAGGAGAGCCATTGTCTGTGTGCATTGCTGTAGAGCTAAGTGCTTTGTGTATTGATGCTGCTGGAGTGTCAGAAGGCTCTAGCTATTGGAGGCTCTGCCTACGCATGTGTCGGCATCATTGTGGGAAGAATTTTTGGATGGAGCCTAGTCCCTAGGTTGTTGGAGGCTCGATTGAGAGAACTTTCGTGAATCTACCTATGTTAGAGCTCGTCTATGCATGCGAGTTGGACAACGAGGTAAAAAACTCACAAACTAAGAAATCTCTTATAAATCTCTCAAAGGGAGAACACTCTCTCACAGAGTAGACGGAAGAGAAATTGATCTCTTTCTCTCAAGAATCTCTCTTACTCAGAATGAATGTCTCTGAACTCTCTCAATCAAATGGACGGAAATTCCTCTTTTAATGAACATAATTTTCCTCAAATGGATGGAAATTCTATTGAGCAAATGGAAATTCTCTCAACAGAAGAGAATCCTCACAATCACTCAAGAACACTCTCGATCTCTTGATCACTCTCACTCTCTCAAGAATCACAATGCCTCAGCGGAAGATAAGGGAGCTCTGATACCATGACAAAATATGAAGAGGGGAGAGGAGAAGAGTGGATATGAGGAGAGAGGGCATAGCTAGAGAGCACACCACAAATGACTAACTGTACACTAGATCTAGTTGAAAATGTAGAATATATACAAACCCATATAGGGTTAGGGTTAGGGCATCTAACCCTTTCCTTTACAACACTCTATTTGGTTAGTGCTATGCACATATGATCACATGACGTTGAGCATGATCTCTCAACATCTCCTTGAACCACTCGATCTACAGTTTGTGTGTATAAGAGTCTCAACTATGCAGCTAACAATCTTGAGTATGTAGTCCCTTTGAATGTTGCTCCCAAATATATTTAGTCTCCTTTTTAATGCTCAATTTCTACACTATTTGACATCCACAACTTATTCACCTTGTGATCCTTTTCTCTACCAATCTACATAGCTTACTTGTTGTCTGCATAGCTTAATGCTCTTAGATGCAACAACTGTGGTTGCTAGTAGGCTCATGAGCTTCTTCTGAAAAGAATAGTGAACAGTTTGCAAGGAACTTCTCCCATCACCTCCATATCAATGCACACAAATTAGTTTACAATTTTAAGCATCTTCTAAACACTTGTGTGCCAAGATTCATTCCAAACTCTTGGCCAAGCTATCAAAAACTAGTATCAAGTCTACAAAGTAGTAGCAACTCAAGAACCATGGCTCGTGATCCACTGAGCATTTCTCTAAAGAAGAGGGAGCAAAATGGAAGATATAGAGTTGCAGAAAATGTTTGTGCTCCTCTATAGCTCTTTTCGTCTACCTTGGCCATCTTCCCACAACTTCCTTCAGCCTGACTAAATACTTTCCCTTTCCCTTGTTTCCTTGACTTCTATCTTCTCCTCCTTCTCCTACACTCAATGAAAAATACACTGGGCCAGCTTCTTGTGTTCTATTGATGGCCAATTCTACTCTTCCATTTCAAAATATTCCTCACCATTGCCTAGTCATATTCCTCACACACCCTTCTTCCCACCATCACCCTTTTCTCTAATGCTTTGTCCTCACACCCTCGTGTAGAAATATTCCTCACCCACCTTCTTCTCACCATTTCCTTGTGTTGTAATGCTTTGTTTCTATTCTGATTTCTTTTGCTCAAACGTTTTCCTCTCCTTGCTATTGAATGTGCCATCTCTATCATAGATACTACATCCACCTACCTTTTGTTCCACGCCATTAAGCCATTTTTTTTCACTTTTTCTCATTTTTTGTACCCCTTTCTCCTCACATTTGTTAGGCCTTCTCCTCTTCCTAAAAGAACATAGATTGCACACTTTACCTTCTCAGGAAAAGTGTAACTCCTCTTCTTCCCCATTACTCTCATCACATTCTTCTTCTTAGTCTTCCATTTGAACATCCACCCCTTCTTGCATCCAACCTCATCGTTGGTCTACTTCATTTCTTCTCAATCTCATCGCCTATAGGGTTAATGCCACTCCCCATCCTTTGCTTTGAGTCAAACCCCTTCTTTGGCTCTCCTAGGACACAAACCTCACTCCAACCAAATATTTGTTTGACTTGGTCCGATTAAAGAGCTTGCTTGAGAGTTCGGACCAATCATCTTGTAGTATAGATTGGCAGTCAAGGATGGCACTGGAATTTCATAGACTCGTGGGACTACCCCATGAAGATGCTACCAGGTTTGTAGAATGAGATGCAGTTCATAGCTTTAATGAAGGATAGGAATACACTAAGGGTGTTATTGTAGATTTGTTTAAAAGGTGAGGCCAAGACATGGATGCAAAACCATGCAGCAACGTTTTGAGAGGCCCAATTCCCCCCATGGGAGCCTACATATATGAAAGTGAGGGCTACATTCTTAAATCAATTTGCTAGGGAAAGAGACCCCAATGGAATTTGGAAGGAGATATGCAATATCAACAGGTGCTAAACCAAGATGTTGACCAATACTTGATTTGTTTTCCTACATTATGGAATCATTGGAGAGTAGCTTTACATCCAGAGATGCCACCCAAAATGATTAAAAAGAAGAGATTTATTGTTGGCCTTAAGCTGGATCTTAGATTAAAAATGGAATTGAAGAACCCTCTTCATTTTTGTGAGGCAGTATGGTATGCACGAGAAAAGGAATGGAAGATGAAGAGATTGGGACAATTGGGGTTGCAAGAAAGTCCAAAGAATCCTGATTGCTAGAGAAGGATCAATACTTTCTCCTGCGAAAGCGACAAATGAATCTTTGAAAGAGAATCTCTATGAGAATTACTGTAGAATATGAGAATGAATATGTTGGGTGGTATAGGTCAAGGTAGGGGAAAAGGATCTTATGGAGGTAGAGGTGTTGAAGTTGCACAAAATCAGAATGGGTAGCCACCATGGCAAGGATTAATTGCAGTGAGTGGGGCCACTATAGCACCTATTATGACAAGCATCGTTGTATGAGACCTGACAAGTTTCATGTACAACACTTTGAACAATAGGGATAATGATTTTGGGATGGAGATTAAAGATCCTTCTCAGCCAAGAACTAGTGGCACTGCTGGTATACCCACAAGTGCGAATGATAAAAGAAAAGGTAAGGTAGTGAATCTAATTGGGTTAACAAAAGTTCCAAAGTTAATGCCATTTGCAAAGAGAACAAGAGATCAAAGCAATGGAGAAACAATCCTTAGTTTGAAGAAGGGAAAGAAGATGGAAACTGAGCCTCTAGAGCAAGTAAAGAAAAAGGTGAGAAGGCCTAGAATGCAATACAAGTGACGGATTTACCTTTGGGGGAAGAACAAGAAGAATACAGCTTGGTGAAGGATTTGGATCAACAAAAAGCAGATATTAATTTTAGCCAGATGATGGGTATGTGTCCAAAGTGGAAGAGGGAATGGAAACGAACAATCAATCCTAGTAAGAAAGTTGCTTTGGAGCCACCTAGGGAATTGATGTCTATTGAAGACTAGCCTGACATATGCCCAACAATTGACGCTTGGCACTAAGGTGTGGTTTTAGGAGAAGAATATATAAACAGTAGTGCTTAAATTTGTGTGATCACACAGTCATGTATAGAGAAGCTAGGATTAAGATTTCAAGCCAGTCCAGGTACAAAATCAAATTGGCTAATCATGCTGAAGTTAAATGTTTGTGTATTATAACCGATTTGGATGTGGAAGTATTCAATGTGCATTGCGAAGTCAATTCCCCATGTTATGCCCGCAGATTTAGGGACTTATCCATTGATTCTAGGGAGGTCTTGGCTACGAAAAGTGGGTGCTATTCAGAACTGGGAAAAGAGAGTGATAACCATGCATACCCATACACAAAAGAAAGGGATGATGAAGAGGAAGAGACAAAACCTGAGAGCAAAGAAGAGAGTGGATATTCTTGAGGAGGAAGTCCAAGTGCACTTTCATTCTTAGTGACGACGACCCCCAAGAAGTTCATGACTATATTTGTTTCTGAGGAGGAGGGAATATAAAAAACTATGGAAAATTTGCTGCAACCAAGGAGTTCCACAACCCAAAAATAGGAATTGGTGGAGAGGATGCTGAGTACCAACCTCACTTCGTAAGAAAGGTAATTCCCTAAGATTTTTATCACTTTATATGAGGAAATAAGGGGATTTTCAAGGAACCTTTTAGGATAGAGTTGAAGGAAGGTGGAAGGCCAGTGTTTTGAAAATTGAGAAGGCTAGGACCCCCGAAGAAAATAAAGTGCTAAAAGGAGAGGTAGAGAAACTTTTGAAGGTGGTTTTATTTATAATGTAGAGAATGCTAATTGGGAAAATCCGTTGGTAGAGAATGTAGAGAACTTTTTATTTATCATGTAGAGAATGATAATTGGGGGAATCTGATGGTAATTAGGCCAAAGAAGGATGGTAGATGGTGGGTATGTGTGGACTATAAGCCATTAAATGTAGCAACTAAGAGGAATCACTATCACTTCACATTTCCTTGATGAAATCTTAGATAAAGTTACAGGCTGGGGTTGTTTTTGTTTTAAAGTCATGCCATTTGGTGTGACAAATGATCCATCCATTACCAACAATGTTTAGATGAGGTACCTACTCCTTTTCTTGATTAGTTTGTTATGGTCTTGTTCTGATGAGGTACTTACTCCTGTTCTTGATTAGTTTGTTATGCTCTTTTTGGATCATATTTGTGTTTTCAATTCAAGGAAGGAGCATTGTGCAAAGCTAGAGCATGCATTCCAAAGGCTGGACTTGAGGGGTGGGAAGCTAAACCCAAAGAAAATTTTTATTGTTTAGCCTAGAATTCATCTTCTTGGGCATGTTGTGTAAGAGAATGGGATAGAGCCTCCCGATAAAGTGAAAGTGTTGATCTTACTACCCTCTCCTACATCCACTAAGAAACTCCATACATTCACTCAAAAGGTGAAATATATGTCTAGGTTTATGCCTTTATTATCACAGTCACTTTATCCACTTCAGTAGGCAATCAAGAAGGATCCTCTTCAATGGGATAAAGAGTGTGACGAGGTGTTTGGCAAGTCAAAGAGACATTTGGAGAGACTTCAAGTGTGAAAGCTCCTAAATTGGACAAACAATTCTATGTTGACCCTTCCACAGGGCTAGATGCAACCGGGGCAATTCTCTTGCAACAAGGAATTGAATCATGATATATTGAGCCAATGTATTATGCTAGTAGGGTAAAACTTGAGGCAGAAAGGAAGTAAAAGGAGGCAGATCTTTTGCTATCAAGTCTAGTTTATGCATGCTGGAGATTTAGAGCTTATCTACTACCCAAACCATTTGTTATGTCAATCAACTACACACGTTTATCCCTACTGTTCACTAGTACTAATCTGATCAAAAGCATGATAAAGTGGATAACTGACTTGTAGAAAGTTGACTTCACATTCTTGATCAAGGGGTCTACTCAAGCTTCCTTGGTTGATCTTCTCACATATAGGGAAGGCCATTTTTTAGTACAAGAAGGATTCTCTAATGGCTCATACCAGTTGGTAAACTTAGATGGCACCATGCATAAGAATAGATTTAACGAATACCAGCTTAAGAAATACATCATCAGGCTAATGATGATCACTACAGGACAAGTGGACAAAAAATTGGATGAGGCATGGTCTATAAACTTTGACCAGTGCTACCATAATTTGTTGACACATGTGCTAATTTGCTACAAATGTGGGAGGCATTCCAAGTGAAAATGACTCACACCCTTGAGTGGTACACGCACAAGGGCAAGGCCTATCATTCCATGGATCATGAATGCTCTATTCATTAACTCCATTAGTTGAATGCATGCATTGTTCTACATTCCAAAGCATTATGCATGCATGAAGCAAACAAGGAAGAAGAAGATCCTTAGTTCAATATTGGAGAGGGTGGCGTATGCCTAGAGTTATGTTAGCAGTGCCTACCTATGCATGGCCATGATGATGGGTTGGACACAATCAAGGTTGGTAGAGCATGGGAGGAGTATATTGGATAGCAGAGCCAAGACACATCATTGGGTGACTGTGGCCTCGCATTGGATTTACCGCTTGTTTTGGTGCATGACTCTTGTATTCCCAGATTCAGATGACCATACCTTGACTCTACACCTACATGAGGCTTAATTTTTCCCCCTTACCTACCCCTTTGTCATATGGATTATGAGCGCTTTCTCCATTGCTATCAGATCTCTTGGAATGGGTATTATGATGATACAGTTTGGAGAATATGCATGGATTTTTGTATGCTAATATAGACTTGCTGACCGAATCCATTTCTGGCTCTATGGATTCATCATCGATTTTGATATACGATCCACCTTTCTTGAAGGACCTCCTAGTGCTTTTTGACACATTGGGAGGATGGAGAAGAATATGATCTTTTACCATGTGTTCGAGATGTTGTACCATCACTGACATATCAGACACATGATTTGCCAGTCTTAGTCGAATATGAATATTATGCTTGTCGACTTTCATGCATCCGATGGTCCGCTCTGCACACTAGGGACCTGAATGTGATTGCTTTATCATATTTTAATTCAATTTGTATAGTTTTTGTTGGCTCACATTGTTTTCTATGGGTTCCCAGCCCTAGCAATTAGTCCTAAAGTGTTTTTTAATCGTGCCTTGTGAAGTTTCTATGGATTTTCATGCATCAAACATGAGTGCCAATGTGTTGTACATTTGACATCCAACCTTTTCAACTCTAGAGTCATTGGACGTTCCTCAGCCTGCCTAAATTTAGGAGCTCCTCTAGGATACACGTATTTTACAAGCTTCTCTGCCGTTTTGTTGCTATGCAAGTTTCTTTTCTCTTTCTCTCTCTCTTCTCATGGATTTCCCCTGTTGAGGCAAAGTTGCCTCAATAGAAAACTAGATGTAGTTGAATATCTAGAATGCTTGTTGGAAATGATTTCTCGATCAAACATACTGTTGTGATGGCATGAATTCTGATTGGCTTGATTGATGACTTTGCAATCTCCTTTGACGATATCCACCTAAAGTATCCTCAAGATATTTAGAAATGCAATTATGTAAATGGAAGAAAATGAATGCACAATGTAATTGTGGATCATGATTTTGAGATGCACACCTCACAAAAGAACATAGCTTGTTGATAGCACTACTGACCTCCTTTATTAAGAAACTCAGATGTGCCATTGGAAGTACATACTATTGCAAAGAAAATGTATTAGTATGTGTGCAATGGATAAGCCTTTAGAGAAACAAAATCTGCTACAATGGTAGCTCAAAGGGTTCTCATGTGCAAATACTCTTAATGGTACACTAGGCCTCTAGCACAAAGCACTAAATAGTCTCTAGCATGGAGCTATTCACAATTAGAACATCCTTATGACATTGCAATTGAGATCCATGAGTAGAAAGAGAACCCACTTTGACCTTTTGTTGCCTAAGAGGGTACACAATTCCAATTCTCACCTAATAGGTCTTTAGAGAATGGATACAAATGCATTATATTATAGCATGGATCAACCTCCATATTCTAATCATGCACATTTGCACGTACGCGAGGCATGTCCATCTTTGTTAGCACAGTATGGATTTAATAATGCATAGACATCACATGTATGCATGGATTGGGCATGGATTCGACTCCATCTATTGCCACATCAAATGTTGCAGATACACAACACAAGTACAACAATGACTCATTAGATTTGTAGGTAAGGCCTTAGTATGAGACATTCACATATCCAGCAACATGTGGAGATACATACCTTAGTGCATGCAGCTCCTTAGGTGATTTCATTTTAACATCCATCACTAATGCCTTCACCTTTGAAGCATATCATGTCCTTCGACACAATTTCCATTGTTAGTTGAGAATAATAGATTAATGATCAGGGCATCACAACATCATATCGATTATGCCACATTGGCTTGAATTTAGTTTCCACTACTTCAAATCATCATATCATTCCTGAGCTTGAGGGCATATATGTATCAATGCAGTTCTACCCTAGTGCGGTAGATATTATCAGTCTTGGCCATAGAATAATAGGGAAACCTCATTGTTCTAGCATGTAGTTATGGCTCAAGTATACAATATATGATGCAAATTAGCGGTTGGATCCAGGACTTTAGGTTTATTCCAACATCATTATTCAAGAACTCACATAATCTCAGAGACATCTATGTATTTACAATTGTATTTCAAGCTTCTAGGCCTTATGGTAGATGCCCCATCTGATGCCATAGATGTTTAGCCATGCACACAATAGACCACTTTAGCTCATGAATACAATTTTGACAAGCTTCCATGCCTCACCAAATTCTTAGGCCCTTTAGCAAAGCATAGTATAATACTTGCACCTTCGACCCCTATTTTTATGTAGCATATGCCATTTTATAGCGATTATGACGTTTTATATAGCGATTATGCAAATTTCTATGACCTTGCATCATTGGATGCAAATTACTTCATTGTAGCATACCTAAGACAGTGGTGTCAATTATTTTGGCTCAGTGAGAGAGATTACTCTACTGGATTACATCTTCACGTCTACACTAACCACATCCGGATGCATCTCCTACAGATATGCTTCAGAGTCTGCAATGGCTAATGACATGATCAGCTTTGACTCCACCATTTATAGGATGCAATCATCTTTTGATCGACCCGTCTTTGATCTAAGTGGACTCACGATTTTTTTGGCATACTTGTTGGCCTCTTTTCTATGAAAGATGATTTAAAACTTAAAGAGGGGAACTGTATGCTTATATAGAGGTTGTAAGTTGTACTTTCATAGTTTATCTTTTAGTCTTGGTTGCATCATATGCACTAGCGAAATTTAAAAAGATCTTTACATGCACCCTCTACTTTCCAGTGCAATTTAAGAGGGGGTGTGAAGGATGGTGCAAATTGCACGAATGATATAAACCATAGGGTCAAACCCCAATCCTAACCCTAAGGGGATCACATTTATATATGTGTGTGCGTGCGTGTGTGTGTGTGTGTGTGTGTGTGTTAGTTAAACACAACACATTGTACAAATAGCTATCTTGTGCACTCCACTCCCTCGCCTTGCTCCTCCAACACCACCACCAAATTAAAGGAAGCGCTCCTAGAGTCTTTGGAATTGCTTTCATTAACAAATATCCTATATATTGCCAAATTTGATGTCGCCACTTGGGTCATAAGACGTATAGAAAGCTTCTCCTTTGGGAGATACAATCATCATATTGATGAGATACATTCTCAACAAAATCATGCAACTGGTTAGACTCAATTTATCAATTATGTACTCCACTCAATTGTTCATCTTTGCTGCATCCAAAGAAGGCACCACAAAATTTTCACCATACCTTCCGACTGAAATGTTTTGTGCATGAATGATTGTGAAAATGCTCAAGATCGATCCACAACAAAACATCACCTTGGGACATTTTGGCATTCAGTCTGCCTTAGGGCATTCAACCTCCCTTGGACATTTTTTCATTCAATCTTTACTTGGGGCTCCTACGATGGTTGGTTACCTCTCTCGACCTGAGGAAGAGAGCCCACTGGGAGAAAATTGATTGAAAATGCTCAACACTCTACCTCGCATTATGATAACAGTTCTATGACTGAATGCTCTTGAGGAATGCTCGAGCATGCCACGGCGATCGGATCCTCCATGGTTAGAGAGCTTTTGCCATTTTGAATTTGCAATATCCTTTGGACTAGGTCCTACACACTCGATAATCTAACATTTGCTATCACCCATATAATGCTTTTTTATGTGGAGCATCTCCACTATTCACAAGATGGGCATTTGCATATGATCGAGAAAATCCCATCTATGCCTACTTAGTTTTGTCCCTTGTCTGAGTCCCTTGTCACTAAAGGTTGATTCTACCATGGTGCATATGCCATGCTTGGTTGGCTCACATGGTCTTGTCCCTTGTTTGAGTCCCTTAAGTTAGTAATTAAGGCTCAGAGGTCGATTCTCCCATAGTGCCTATACCTACCACCATATACGAACATTTCCTCACATATATAAGCCTCAAACTTCACAACCTAAACTAGTATATGAAACAATGAAGCCCCATTGTAATCCAATCAATAGGCAACTTCTTTTCGCAAATTGAAATGGACAAGGAAAGGTTACAAAATACACCCCATGCAAAAAAGGACCCCTACTAAACATGCTCACCAATTCCAACACTTATCCATGCAATGATAACTCTTATTCATAATGGACATGTAGAAGAGCTTGAAAAAGAGCATTGAAAAATATAGGTGTTGCCCATGATAAAATCGACAAGATTAAGAAAGCTGATTAACTAAGTGAAGCAAATAGCTTCAACATCCAACCCCTATCTTTTTAACTTTATGTACAACTGTTTTCAATAGTTTGAAAGGAGTATGCTTCAATAAAAGTGATGCAAAGGTTTGTACTCTTCTAGGTTGTAGTAGCTTCATCTTTATCCTTAACTTTAAGTACAACTTTTTTCAATAGTTTCATAGGACTATGGTTCAATAAAAGTGATGCAAACGTTTGTACTCTTCTAGGTTGTAGTAGCTTTGTAAAACCAAATTTCTCTCTACATTTATTAGTGACCCCCATTGTCTCTTTTAGTTTTTTGCATTGCGTTTACCCATGAGATTTGAGAAATTATCAAATTTTAGCTTATGCTTGGGTAACGAGGATGACTGTGACTTATGCTTGGGTAATGAGGAGATCATTAGCAAATATTAATTTAATAGTCTTTCGGTCGGGGAAGAAATAGAAGTACTTCGTACAATTTAGTTTTGTTCCTATGACATCTCTCTCTCTCTCTCTCTCTCTCATCTGTTGGTATGATAAGCAAGAACAAGAATGAATTGGCCAGTGTAATGAGGATATATTCTTTGCTAAATCTCGAAAGCTGAATCCCCAGTTTTCTTTCTTTGCGTGGTAGATGGAAATTGACCTTGAGTTTTTACCCCTTCGGAGTAAAAGTAGAAGAACAAGCCAAAGCAGATAATGGAAGGTCTGTACACCCTTTTAGAGAAGGTGATGATGATGGAAATTGACCATGAATTTTTACCCCTTCGGAGTAAAAATAGAAGTACAAGCCCAAGCAGATGATTGAATGTGTCTACACCCTTTCAGAGAAGGTGATTATTATGATGATAAGAACGAGCCAGTCCTTTACAGGACAGAATATCAGTTGCAGGAGGATCCCAATGATTTTTGGGTGTGAGGCAGACTTTTCAGATAACTTCCACGAGTCAGATCAGAGTCGTAATGGAGTTTGGGCTGGTTTGTCGAAAACCTCCAATAATTGAGACAGAAGGTGACGTTGAAAAACAACTTTTCCATGGCTGCTTCTGTTTTCAGAGGTGCTATTGATTAGACATAGATCAGCGTACTGCTGAGGAGCATCAGGCTTCTCATCGCTGCTTCTGGGTACTGAGTCTCCCAATTCGTTACCGAAAGTTGTTCAACCCGTCAAAACGTCTCACTCTTTCTGCAATGTGGTTCCCAATACGGTACTTATGAGTTGACTCTCTAGCCAGGTTTTCTCTACTAATAAGAATATGTCAACTCCCCAGTGTCTCCCATTGCTGCTTCTGTGTAACTAGTTGAAATGTACGCTAGTTGCAGTAAGCTGTTCAACCCATCAAAATGTTTCTCACTCTTTCTTCAATGTGGCTCCTAGTACGGATGCTTGTAAGTGTGGATCCAGGTTGCTCTGCAAGTAAGAACCTGTGGACTTCCCACTGTCTGTCACCACGAGGAAGCTTTCCAATGTCAGCCTGCAGAGAAATAGGATGTTAAAACCAATTAGGACCTCGGAAGTAACAGTAGAGTAATGGTGAAACATACAAAACTGGCCTTCAAGCAAAAGACTCCATTAGTATCCTTGTTACCTTGAAAATGCAGATTTCCAGCATTTTCAACACCAATGTCACATCATACAAAACGCGAGGGCGACCTCTTCCATTTATCTCAACAGGTGTCGCAACCAATAGTTCTGTCTCAGGACCTCTATTAACAACGAGCACCCTAACCGGATTGCCCATATCCAATTCGAGGCGAGAAAGCAATTCCTTTTGTTTTTGTGGGTCGTAAATCTTACTCCCGTCTGCTTGTAAGATGAAAAGATCAAGATCTCCACTTCCCTTGGGTGCTGTAGAGAGACGTCCGTAGGCAACCTGTAAGGCAGACAGAAACTTAGGCTTTTAAAAAACCAAAAGAGATGTGGCACATTTTCTAGTTTTCTGAGCTTCCTACACAATTCTTACCTGAATATTGAGCTCCTTCAGAATCCTCGTGCAATCGTACAATATGCTCGTCCTATCCCGAAAAGCAATCTGAAGGAGAGAGTGTCCAGGACTTAAGGAATTGTCTATGTTTGCGGACAACTTTGCAGTAGTGGACTGAGGGACGCCGACTGCAGAGTCCGGTTCAATTGGTCTTTCATTGAACAAATCGTCAGCAACGCTCGGAGGTAAACTAGAAGCCAGTCCGCCATCAAGCCCAATAAATTCAGGACTTGCTGGTTGAAGCTCACAGAAGAAACAAGAATCTCGTAAAACGCCTCTTATACGATGGCATACTTCCTCCTGCCTCTTCTTTTGCAAGGCGTTCCTGAGAAACGATGGGCATGCTGTCAATATCATCTCCGAATTTGTTGCAAAAGGTATTTCGTGACAACAGGCAAGAGAGATATATTTAACAAAGGATATTATGCTCAGAATTTGCCAATAGTGATTACCTGACATCGGTTATATAAAATAGAGAGATGGATCTGCCATCGGGAGTCGTCGATACATTGATTGCATGAACATCAAGCTCAAGCTCCCAGAGGGTCTGCGTTATATCTGCACTTGGAGAGACAAGTCGACGAAAAGCGTTAGTGAAGCAGACTACACCAAACAAGCAAGCAGCGAGTTGGTTACCCTCCAGAAAAGTGATAACAGCAACAGTGCAATATCATGTTTCAACTCGGGCATACCATTCAACAAGCCGCTTCGATCTGCCGAGCAAGTTTGCAATAGATACAGCTCCTTCTTTTGATTGGGATGGGGAATGAGTGGCAGCAACAGCGAAGCTTGAGGCGAGGGACAAGCAGAGACGAGGCGTTTCTTCATCAAGGCCCACTGGATAGGGCGTGAGGAAGCCAATCTGGGCCTCACCCAGAAGAGCACAAAGCACCACCGCCCATCTGTAGAGATGTCTGCGAATCGAGTGGAGGAGGAGATCAGGCCACGATTCCTCCTAAAAAACAAAGCAATCCGAGCGAGAAATTGGCGCGACAGAGACATTATACCTGCGCGAACCAAGTCGAGACCGAATTCAAAGACGATGCGAGCGAGCTCGCAGCCGAGTCCAAGCTGATCCGTGCAGTTGATAGAGATGACAGCAGGGTCACCACGCTTCTTACCGAGGCGGATGGAGACAGTCTCGTCGGTGAGGGCGCCGAGGTCGGCCACTCTACTGCCGTGAGGAGAATCCGAGAGCTTGGGATGCAAGATACTGTGGAGGATCATCTGGGAGAGATGGGTAAGGAAGCAGGGGAGGGAAGTTGGAGAAGCAGAAGCAACTGGTAGTATTTCTCTGTGATATTCTGAGTGTAGAAGCAAGCTATTTGTAATCCTATGTAATATGGACAGACTCTCGAGAAAGGATTGTGGAGAAACAAGCGCTCTGTATTCCTGCTTCTCTGATATATATTCTTAGTGTTGAGACTCTAAAAGGAACAAAGCTATGGCAGAGAAAGCAGAGGTGTTTGATAAACGATGCACAAGAAGTGCCTTTTTAAAATTGAACTATACCATCAATGTATCAACCACGTATCTTCCGCCTTGCTGACGTGCCCTTCCTTACACCTGTCCCTCCCTTACTCGCCCTCCCCGAATATTCCCCGCATCTCCCTCCACGTGGCCACCCACCCTCTCACCTTCCCACACGTCACCCCCCTGTTGGAACTTGGGAGTTTACTAACGACGTTACGACATCTCCCAACACACTTCACATGTCGGAGTTTACTCACGAAGTTAGATTGCGTAATTTAAGGCTATGGCACACAAGGCCCCAACAAATCTCGTCAAAGTCAAGAGAGAAGCGTGTGTGGTGAAAGTGTACGGGGATTGGAATTGAACTCAGCAAATCTCGACTAAGGTGAGGGTGGTGAAAGTGTAGGCGGGATTGGAATTGAACGTAGCAGCACAATAAGGCCAGTAGGAGCACCCCCCGAAAAAAAAAACCACGATTTGAAATTTCCCGAGAAAATTGTTTTTCCTTTTGAAGTTACCAAGATTACCCCTAAGGGGCAAGCCAAATAACACATCCAGCAGCTACCTGTCTTTAAATCCCTCACAAATCTCTCTCAAAACAAGGAATGGACACAAACATCTCTACAACCATGAACATGTCCCACCCAAGGCTATGCCCACCCCCCTTGTGTGTGCAAGGGTTGCCATTTTTCTTGCTTCTCCTCTTCATCCTCCGCAAACTATCTATAAGTCACCATCCCTACACTCGGTTCCTTACTCAACTCTCCCTTTTGCCTTTTTGCCCCTCTCTTTACAGCTGTAATCCATGAAAAATCCAATTCCCTTCTTTCTTTCCATCCATCAATACCCCAACTTTCCTTCTTTCTTGCCAAGTGTCCAATTAAACCCCTCTTGTTTACGCGCCTTGGCACACCTTTGACCTTAATCTTCATGCTATTCCTCATTTACGTTTTCTCTCATTGATGAGGTAATTTTCGATGTACGTTGCAATGTACATTGATGAGGTATTTGTGGTCATTTTCGATGTACCTTGCAATTTTTTCCATGCTACCTTTTTATTCCACATATGTCTTGACGTCACATTTTGTGTGTTGTATACTTTCCATGCTACGTTTTGCTTCCACGTACATTTTGACATCACATTTTGTATGTCGTCTACTTTCTTAGAAAGTTCTCAATCTTGCACATGGCCAACTCACTTCTTTAAAGCAAATGCACCCATTGTTGAGAAGTCTTGTTTCAAAGACACAAGAATTACGACATCGCTAACGTGTGATTCCATCCTTTCCTTGGAGCCCTTGGATCCTACAAGTTGCCAATGGGAACATGGAAACCATTCGAAATACAAGTACATGACCTTTTCAATTCACTTGCCCCATGGATCCTACAAGTTGCCAATGGGAAAATGGAAACCATCCGAAATACAAGTACATGACCTTTTCAATTCACTTGCTCCACTTGTTTTGTGATTCCAAATTTAAGTTCAAAAGGCCATGCTCTCTCTCTCTCTCTTATGGGTGGGTACAAAACAAAATTCCCTATTCAAGGATGAAAACACCTCCCCTTTTGAAATCATGATACCTATGTCTACCTAACATGTGATGATTGGGAGGTTCTGTGGTTGGTCCACAACCCCGTACATGATTAGCTTCTATGACAAATTCTTAGCTTTAAATTGTACTTTTCATATCCCCTTCCTATTAGTAGTTGTATTTAAGAGTATGTAGAAAATGTTACAAAATCATATCTTCTCTCTCTCTCTCTCTCTCTCTCTCTCTCTCTCTCTCTCATGATTGAGTTAAAAAGAACAAAATATCTCATTTAAGGATGCAAATACCCCCCTTTTAGAAATCATGATACATGTGTCTTGGATTTGTGGTCTAGTCTTTATTGGTCCATAACCCCATACAAGATTAGCTTTTATGACAAATTCTTAGCTTTAAGTTGTACTTTTCAATCCCCTTCTTATTAGAATTTGTATTTAAGAGTATGTAAAAAGTTTTACAAAATCATATCTTTTATGCCCGCCCCACCCCCTCCCTCTCTACAAGACCCTATGAGATAGACAAGACTACTTCCTCTGCAAGATCTAATTTGACTCGACCTTCTCTATCTACACTTTATTTCATTGGATAAATTATGTTGCCACCATCTCCCCATCATTTATTTACAAAATATGTTAGCATCGCAAGTGCCATGACAACCGTCTTGTTGCACATATAGAAGCCTATACGAGTTCCATATGGTCCTCATACCTATGACT
Source organism: Dipteris shenzhenensis (assembly GCF_047967505.1). NCBI lineage: Eukaryota > Viridiplantae > Streptophyta > Polypodiopsida > Gleicheniales > Dipteridaceae > Dipteris > Dipteris shenzhenensis. Next base: position 32,807,036 of record NC_141607.1, on the reverse strand, counting down.
ACTTACATTAAAGATGTTTGTTCTAAGTTTTATTATAGTAACCTTGGAGGATCATTTGGGGGGAGATGGATAAGCAAGCAAGTGGGAAGGAAGGGGGGGAAGATGAAGAAGGGAAGTGGGAAGGTGGATGGTGGAGTAGCAAAAGGAGCAAAGCCATGGTGGAAAGAAGAGGTGTGTGATAAAAGGTTGCCTATACACAAACCAAGATGAAGACGACCATTTATGGAAGAAAGAAAGAAGATCATCAAATCTCCCTTCCTCCCATTCAGATCCCCCTCAAGTGACCCTCCACTCTTTGTCCGAAAACCTCCACTCTTTGTCCAAAAACCTCTAACCAATATCAACGCCAAAAGATAAAAGCACAAGAGTACAAGTACTCGTGTGCATTGCCTCACATAGTAACAAAAAGTGACTAGCAACATGGCATAAAAGGGGATCAATGCTTCAATTAGGGAATAGTAGCAATGCTCATGCCGCCTACACACTGGCCCTCCTAAGAGTGGTTGCATGTGTTTCACGTCCCCTTCACGATGATCTACCCAAATCCATTTCCAAGGCTATGCCCACCTTGTTCTTGTGTGTGCCAGTTTGTGGGGGTGATGTAATTTTTTTAAAAGGTTGAATAAGAAAGGTAAAGGACACTTGTGGAAGGATAGAGAAACTCCTCAAAGGCAATGCCAACAAATTTCCTAACCTCAAAAAAGTAAAAAAGTTTAACTTATTAAAAATCTGTTTTACATGTATTCTTTGTTATCTTTAATAAGAGCTCCCCAGGTATCCCCTTCCCATTAGTTTCCCCTCTCCCACCACACTCTCCAAGTAAATTCACACACCTTTCCTACTTTTAGTCGAACAATGCACCCTCTTACCCCTTTGCTCTACTTGAACCTTACATAACCCAACAATTGCTAAGACCCCTTCATCCAATCTCTTGGGCAACCCTTCTCAAACCTAAACCTCTCTCTCTCTCTCTCTCTCTCTCTCTCCCTCTCTCTGTGTCTCTCTCTCTCTCTCTCTCTCCCCTTCTGTCACACTCTCTCTACCCATTTTGAATGTTGATCAAGGCACCTACAAGGGGAGGTTGTGAAGATAGTGGGAGAGAGGGAAGGAGTCTCACTTGCGGCTTTCTCACATACACAATGGGGAATACACACAAAGGTGGAGGGTGAAAACAGTTTTCCTCTTCTTGGTTGTGAAAGCCAAAAGAACACTAGTACAAAGAAATAGAAGAACCCTATATGTAGGTCTCAAACCAAACTCAACTAACTAAGGTGGCATACTAACTGAGCCACGAACTAGTGTAGATAAGGATAGCTGTCATCCAGCTATTATTCGTGGGTGGTGTACCAACCGCATCTCCAGCTAACAAGTCGGTGACATAAATGCACAACAGTCACCCTGGCATATCGCGAGTGGAGCTCGATATCTCAACACTCCCCCTCGAGCCTACTCCCAATTCCTGCACACCAAGCAGGTCTCTGAACTTGCACAGCTTCTCTGCGCCCAATGCTTTCGTGAATATGTCAGCTACCTGATCCTCTGTGCTGACATAAACTAGATCAATAAGACCTAGTAAAACCTTCTCCCACACATAGTGATAATGCACCTCAATGTGCTTTGTTCTAGCATGGAAGACTGGGTTCTTTGCCAAGTGTATGCTGCTCATGTTGTCACAATAAATGACAACTGGCCCATCTGTAGACTGATGCATATCATAGAGTAGCTTATGCAACCAAGCTACCTCACATGCAGCCATTGCTGCACCCCTATACTCAGCCTCTGTGCTCGACAAGGCAACTGTAGGCTGTTTCTTGCTACTCCAAGTGACTGCAGCACTCCCAAAAGAGAACACATATCCACTGGTAGATCGTCTATCAGAAATGCTACCAGCCCAATCAGCATCAGTGTATCCATGCAACTGTATCTGAACCCCAGCCTCATAAGATAGTCCATACTGCAATGTGGACTTCACATACTTGAGTATGCGTCTAGCCACATCCAAATGCGGTTTCCTTGGAGCCTGCATAAACTGACTTACCAACCCAACAGCATAGCTCAAATCTGGCCTGGTAATAGTCATGTAAATCAAACTTCCTACTATGCGTCTGTACATAGTAGGGTCTTCCAGAAGCTCACCTCTGCATCTGCGCTCAGCTTCAGATTCTGCTCCAAAGGAACTGAAATAGGCTTACAGCCTGTCATCCCATATTTGGACAGCATGTCCAATCCATACTGCCTCTGCAAGAGCTGTATCCCACTTGGTGATCTAATCACCTCAATGCCCAAGAAATAACGCAGCTCTCCCAAATCCTTCATCTCAAACTTCTGCCTCAATAGCATTTTCACATGAAGGATATCTTCATCACTATCACCTGTGATGATCAAATCATCAACATAAATGACCAGCAGCATAATCCCTTTCTCTATTTTTCTCACATAGAGTGAGAAATCTGCCTTGGAAATCTGAAAGCCAATAGTGACAAGATACTGTCCTATCTTGTCAGACCATGCTCTAGGTGCTTGCTTCAAGCCATAGAAGGCTTTCTTCAACCTGCAAACAAACTCAGGATGAATAGCGTGAACATAACCTGCTGGCTGCTCCATAAAGACCTCTTCTTGCAAATCACCATGCAAGAAGGAAATCTTTACATCCATCTGATGTAAAGACCATCCCTTTGATGCAGCCGTAGCAATGGCTGCTCTTATGGTTGCCATCCTTGCAACCGGGCTGAAAGTTTCTTCATAATCAATGCCATATGTCTGTGCATACCCCTTGACAACTAATCTTGCCTTGTATCTATTCACAGAACCATCTGCATTGTGCTTGATCTTATAAACCCACTTACAGCCAATTGCATTCTTGCCTTTAGGTAAAGGCACCAATTCCCATGTAGCATTAGCATCCAAGGCATCCATTTCTTCATCCATGGCTTTCTCCCATTTTTCATTTCCCATGGCTTGCTCAAAAGAAGTGGGTTCTGGTTCCTGTATCACTTTGACCATATAGGCATAGTGAATGGCTGTAAATCCATCATATTTCAGCCTATCCATAGGATACCTAACCCTGGTAGACCTGCGCAAAATAGGCTCACTTCCAGGTGCTCTCAAAACATCCCTGGTCTTCCTTACTCCAGGTGTAACGACAGAAGGAATACCCAACTCATCATCAATGCTCTATTCTGAGCCACTGGATTCACCATCCACATAAGAGTGACCTGCATTCACATCAAACATGGGCTGATCTACCTTCTCTTTTCCTTTTCGTGATACCTGCGTACCACTATCTGCATTGCTTTGAGGAGATTCTCTTGATCTCAATCTACCTGTCCATGGCGAAGTATGTGAACCACTGCTAGAGGACACTGCAGGTCCACTGATATTTTGTGATTGCTGCTGTGAATTCTGTGCAGCATTACCATTTTGTGCATCTACATCAATCATCACATTTGCTGGTTTATACCAACTGCTCATCTCATCAAAAACAACATCTCTGCTCACTGTAAACTTACGAGTAGAAGGGTTATAGCATCTATACCCTTTCTGCTGCAGAGAATAACCAATAAAGACGCACTTCTCAGCTTTTGGATCCAACTTGGACCTCAACTCATCTGGCAGATGGACATAGGCAATCAACCCAAAATTTTCAAATGAGAAATATCTGGTTTCCTACCAGTATACATCTCCTCTGGTGTCATGCCATGTATTGCTGCAGTGGGAGTCCTGTTCATTATATAAACTGCTGTAGCAACTGCTTCAGCCCAATAATAATCTGGTAGATCTTTTTCATTTAGCATAGCCCGAGATACCTCTCCAATATGCCTATTTTTCCTTTCTGCAATTCCATTTTGCTGTGGGGTATGACTGCATGAATATTGCTGCTTTATACCATGCTCCTGCAAGAACCTTGCAAACACATTTGAGAGGTACTCTCCCCCTCCATCTGACCTTAGGCATTTTATTTGTAGGCCTGTTTCTTTTTCAACCAAAGCTTTGAAAGCTTTGAAGTGCCCAAACACTTCACTTTTCTTTTTCATAAAATACACGCACAGTTTTCTGCTGAAGTCATCAATAAATGTGACAAAATAGTGACAGCCTCCAATAGATGCAGCTTTTGTAGTCCACACATCAGAGTGGATTAATTCCAATGGCTTTTTACTCTCTTGAACATGCCTAGGAAAAGGTTTCCTTGCCTGTTTCCCAAATTGACAGGCTTCACAGACCTTGTGCATTTCTACAACCTTGAATTTAGGCAAGCCTGCAACAATATTTTGGGCTTGCATTGATTTAAGTCGCTGTATATTAACATGACCAATGTGTTTGTGCCAGATATCAATATCTGCAACTACACCGGTCCCATGTGCAAACATTGCTGCACTCAATTCAGGCATGTCTGCATCCAACGTAAACATCCTGCCCTTCTTCTTTCCTTTTGCTATCAAGCGACCATTATTTTTCATATCCTCAACAAAGCATCCATGAGAATTAAATCTGACCTACAAGCCCTGCTCAACCATCTCACCAACAGAAACCAGGTTCTTGGTGATGTTCGGGACATGAAATACATCAGACAAGTATTTCTTTTTCCCATCCTGCATAAACAAAGGGATTTTGCCAATGTGCACAATAGAATGTGCAGTATCATCACTAGTCTCCACAAATCCTGGCTTTTCCATTTTCCTTGCATCTTGCATCCATTCTGCATGACCTGTCATGTGGTTTGACGCACCTGAGTCAACATACCACACATCATTTTGTTCTTCTACACTTGTCACAGAATTGGTCATATGCTGCACCATAAATAGATGCTCATTTCTGTCATCACCCTGCCTGCTAGAAGATGCATAATTGCCTTGCTGCAATTTTCCATTCATAATGTCATTCTGCTTTTTGTAGCAGTCCTTAGCCATATGACCCATTTTGCCACAATAGTAGCATTCAACATTGTTGTTTGCATTTTGGCTTCTCTGCCATCCACCACGGCCTCTTTGGCTCCCCCTGCCTCTAGAGTCACCACGTCCTCCTGCATAGGACTGGTTTTCTTGCGTTTGCTGCATATTCTAATTTCTACCACGGCCTGCAGATCGACCTCCTCTACCTCTGCCTCTACCTCTGCCAACATTTGAGTAGAAGACAGTTTCTTTTGAAGTTCCTGCTGAAGAAGATGCACCACCATTTCTCTGCTCTTCAGAAATTAGAAGAGCAATCAGCTCCTCAAAATCAGGAAATTTTTCACGGACGGCAATGGATGTCCGCAACTGTGCATAATCCTTTCCTAGACCATTCAAGGTCACAGAAACCAAATCATCATCATCCACTGGCGACCCAATGGAAGCAAGTGCATCTGCAATTTTCTTCACTTTCATGTGGTAGTCATTTATGCTCAAATTTTCTCTCTGCACATTGTGCAACTCCTGTTTGAGTTGCATTTTCCTGGCTTGCGTATTTGTGCTGTACATTTTTGCCAAAGTATCCCATGCCTCCTTTGGCATACTTGCGTCCTGAATATGCACAATCATGGAGTCCGAAATGTTGATAGATAGCCAGTACATAACTTTCCTGGCTCTCTCATGCCATCCTTTGAATGCTTGCATTTCCTGTTGACTGGGAACATTAGGAAGAACAGGTTCTTCTTCATTTCCTGTAATGAATTCCCAATAGCCTTTTCCCATCAAGAAATTCATCATTCTAAACTTCCATGCCTGGAAGTTGTTCTTGTCAAGCTTTTCAGTGACAATCTGTGAAAGAGAATCAGATGCCATTACAGAACACTGCAAAATATTCTGTCACTGCAAAAAAACACAGCTTTTGCCTCACACGGGCAGATCTGCAAAACTGACGAAAGTGGTATTTCACCACACAGTCACTTCCTAGTGATGATTTTGCATCAACAGGCAATAGGCATGAATCTGCAACTCCCAATATCTCTGCACACAGGCATACGATGCAATTTCTGCGGCACCTTTCCACCGACTAGCCGCGCAGTGGTCGCACAGCAAAAAACAGGGCCTTTTTCTAAGTGCCTGCGAAGAACTTCCGCCTTCAAAACAGGCCCCGAAACGGCCTCAAATCAGAAAGGGCATCTCAATCTGAAACAGTGCACTCCTGCACTTCTGGCTGTGCTACCTGCAGAGATTTGCTCCCAAACTCGAAATAGGAAAGCAACACTGGTCCTCTTACCAGGACACCACAAACTTGGCTTGCTTTCTTGAGCTCCTTACCACGAACAAGGCTCTGATACCATGTGAAGATAGTGGGAGAGAGGGAAGAAGTCTCACTTGCGGCTTTCTCACATACACAATGGGGGAATACACACAAAGGTGGAGGCTGAAAATAGTTTTCCTCTTCTTAGTTGTGAAAGCCAAAAGAACACTAGTACAAAGAAATAGAAGAACCCTATATGTGGGCCTCAAACCAAACTCAACTAACTAAGGTGGCATACTAACTGAGACACGAACTAGTGTAGATAAGGATAGGTGTCATCCAGCTATTATTCGTGGGTGGTGTACCAACCGCATCTCCAGCTAACAAGTCGGTGACATAAATGCACAACAGTCACCCTGGCATATCGCGAATGGAGCTCGATATCTCAACAGAGGTAAGAAAAGCAAGCAAGACGAACGATAGTAATAGACAAGATTGATATGCTCAATTCCTAAAGAAGGCCTTATGTACCACTCCCTACTTTGACTTGACCTTATCCTTCATCTACTTCCAAAATCCATTAACATCATGAACACAATGATTGCCACTTTTCTTGCTTGTCCACCTTGCCTCCTCATCAAATTATCTCAAAGTCACCAACCCCACACTAAGTTCCTTACTCAACTCCCCCTTTTGCCTTATCTACCCCCACTTTAAAGTTGTCATCCATGCAAACCCCAACTCCTTCTTTCTTGCTAGGTGTCCAATTTCCCCAAGTCCTATTAGTGCGCCTTGGAAAACTTTTGACTTAATCTTCTTGCTAGTCCATATTTACTTTTTCCTCACTGATAAGGTGTTTGTGGTCATTTTCAAGCAATTTTTCCATTATTCCTTTTCTTTCCACATACATTTTGACATCATAATTTATATGTTGTATACTTTTCATGCTACATCTTGCTTCTATGTGCATTTCCCCATCACATTTTGTATGTCTACTTTCCTAGAAACTTCTCAATCTTGCACATTGCCAAGTCAATTCTTAAAGCAAATGTACCAATTGTTAAGAAGCCTTGTACCAATTGGTAATGTGTGATCTCATTCTTTCCTTGAAGCCCTTGGTTGCTACAAGTGGCCAATGGGAACCATCCAAAATACAAGTACATGAACTTTTCAATAAATATAATATACCTTCTCCACTTACTTTGGTGATTCCAAGTTTAGTATCAAAAGGCCATTCTCTCTCTCTCTCTCTCTCTCTCTCTCTCTCTCTCTCGGGTAAATAACAAGAAGACTTATTCAAGGATGTAAAAAAAATCCTCTTTCAAAAGCTCTACATTTATGTAACATGTGATGATTGGTAGGATTTGTGGTCTAGTGCTTATTGGCTAAAAACCCCATACAATGTTAGCATTTCCTTTTCATGTCCCCTTCATATAGTTGTAAACCTATTCCCCCTGAGTCTCCCTTTTCTCTACAAGACTCCATGAGAGAGATAAGATTGACAATATAACTTCCTCTACAAGATATTATCTTTTACTCACATGATTTGGCTCAACTTTTTCTTTATACAACTTATTTAATTGGAAAAATTATATTTCCACCATCTACTCATCATTTATTGCAAGTAGTGTGACAACCTTCCCATCAACCACCTTTCTTGCTTCTCCTTATAGCCCTAACAACTGTCTTTGTGCCACCATCCTCACTCTTCACGATCCCCACCCTTTGTCCTTCATTGAAGTAACCCTTTGACTTTTCTCCCTTATTTTATAGTTGTAATGCTTGTTCCCTTGTTTATCCCTTCTTGTTTTTGTAGTGTACTTCTTCACCCTTCTACACCTAGTCAAAATCATATTGTCTTATGTGCCTTGATACACCTTTGACTTTACCTTCTAGACATTTTCTGTGTACCTTGTATGCAATGCTAGATGTTTCGTTTACAACACTTTGACATCACATTTTATTTACTATCAACTTTCCTAAAAACTTTTCAACCATGTCCAACTTACTCCTTCAAGAGAAAAGGTACCCACTTTTTTGAACCATTTGTTCATAGCCAATATCCTTAACATTTCATTGATTCCTTCCTTTGCCTAAATTCTTTGAATCATATATCTTGGTAATGTGAACCATCAAAATAACAAGTAATTTCTAAATAGCCACCTACCAAAGCAAGCCATTTGTAACATATTATTGATGTGCAAGCTACCTTCAAACAGAGGAATCTCACAATAGTTTATATAGGCATCTATTGCTAAATCTCTCCTCCATGACTTATTAGTGATTTTGGTTTTACAAAGACCTCCTTGTCTTCTCATCAATACCAATGGCTAGGCCTTTGTGAAAACGATTATTAGTCTAACTCAAGTTAAATATTTGCAAGATAGTTGTAAACCTCTTCTTTAATGAGAGATCCCAAAGAATAGTAAAAATACTAAATGTTGAAGTCTATTAATAACCCCCCAAAATGGAGTACGAGTCATCTAGGTCAATCTACCCCCACTAACTTTCTTATCTTTGTCAATACTAAGAACACACGACTTTTTTATGCTCATTTTTTATCTTTCAATTGGCCTTGCACTGATTGCATAAATGGCATTTCAAATAACCTTGCTGTTGAGAGTTCACGCTCAACATCATGTGATCACGTGTGCATAGCACCATCATGTGATCATATGTGCATAGCACTAACCTTATAGAGTGCAATAAAGGAAAGGGTTAGATCCCCTAACCCTAACCCTAAATGGGTTTGTATATATTCTATTTTTTCAACTAAATCTAGTGTACAATTAGTTTGTGGTGTGCTCTCTAGCTGTGCTCTCTCTCCTCATCTCCACTCTTCTCCTCTCCCCTCTTCATATTTTGTTACTTGCCAAATAGTTAACTTTGCTATTATACTACATTTAGTGTCTAAAAGTTTTGTATTGCCTTTGAGCTTTTCCTTGTTAACTTTAATTATTCCATACTTTCACTATCTAACATATGTCATCCCTGAGTTTTTGTTCACTCTCTTGTTAGCTCCAGTGTTTGTCACTATTTCTACACAAGGCCTTCTATCTATCATTGCTCTTGTTCACACCCGCCATTGGCTCTTCCTTTAGTTCAGCTTGCCATCTCCTACTACCCTTTGCACCTAGCCTTGCATTGTGGCTAGGCCTGCTAGTAGCTAGTCGCCAACGCCTTTACCTGTTTACCTGCCATAGCTATCACCATAAACCATCGCCATAGCCATCACCAGACGTGACCGCCTCCAAGAACCTGCAAGAACAGAACAAGAATCAGTAAGATCTTGCAAGAACAATAAAAGAAATATCAGGACCTACTATCAATGCCACCTAGAAACCATCCCGACCACTTCCCCTAACTGTTGTGAACCTGTGGAGACCCCTGGGGCGCCAACTCCATGTGTAATATGTTACTACCCTCACCTAAAATCCATTGTATGGGGGGACAAGGTCCATATATAATATGCATGGATTTCCTTTAAAAAATTCAAATATGCAAGAAAAAATATGAAAATTTCATGTCCCACCTCCCACAAAATATAAGGTATATACCTTGAAAAATGTGCAAGATTTTAAGATTTGTACATATTTTTCATAATATGTGAGGCCCAAGGGGGGGGTCTTTTGGATGAGGGGGGATAAAACAAAAAATACACGAAAATATGAAAACCCATCTCCTTTCAAATCAATGTAACTTTTTCATGTGTTACCCAAATTTGAAGGTGTAAAGACATATTTGAAGCTCTTTTAGTGTAGAACACAACCATGTGAATAATTTCTACTCATGGCATATTGTTAAATTCATCTCATACTCAAGATTTTGATAAGTTTTGTTACTAAAGGGAGTTGGCGCCCCAGGCGGAGACCGCGGTTGCGATTCAGTGATGACCTCAATTGGCGAGTAGGAGCCTCCTTCAGTCCAACTCATCCTCATTTAGACAATGGAAGGCAGGAATGGCTGTGTGAACCCCCCCTTCCATAAACTATAGCCACTTCAAATAATGCCAAATAGTAAGAGAAAACAATGGCGAAAGGAGGAAATGAAAAGGACAAGGAGAGAACCATGAGAGCCATGAAGCAAACCACGATTGATTATGTGAACAAATGCTCACATTGTAGTGGGCTCCAAGTCAACACAGCATAGTAATACACAAGGGATCCACCTCACCCTTGGGAACTGCCGCATCTACATCAGTGAGCTTTACTCCGCCGACCACTACAAATTTCATCCCACTGGTACACCTACCTCACTGCCATCACGAACTATCCATATTGGGACACAATACCCCCCACCCTCACCTTCCCTTTCACTCTCACCTCTCCCTCTCAATCAACCACCCTCCTTGTTCTAGCTTCCTGGATGTCTTTGCCATTCTCACAGACATACCCCCAGACATCTCTCCACCTCACTCAGCTCACTCAATCACCATCTCCATTTCAACGACATCCCTATACATTCATATCAGCCCCTTACCACTTCTAGCTCCCACGAGGTCCTGAGTACCCCAAGGTCAAACCGCCTACTGCATGGGAGTACCTACTCATACAGGTACATAGCATATGAGCAGGAGAGGTGGAGTTATCATGTTGTGCATAGGAGCAGCAGGCCAGAGTCATACAGGAATAGGTTGTCCTCATCCAGGAGCTCAGGCGAGACATTATATAGATTAGGTAGGATCTGACTACCCTAAGGGCAACCCTTGTAGGTACTGTGTTGACACCTGTAGAGGATTAGATTGCCACTATGCAGTATTCCATTGCAGAGAAGACCAAGTGGGTAGATGTCGCAAAGTGGAAACTTGCAAGGAAACGGTTTTGGCCACCCTCTTGGAGCAGCAAACAACAGAGGGCAAATAAGGCCCTCAACATTAGAGTTCATAGTATTCCCCGCATAGATATCCCCGCATAGATACCATTCCCATGGGTGATGCGACTACCTTTGTGACCACCGCATTAGGGGTCTTAGAGCATGGGATCAAGGGGTCTTGGCATGTAGGGAGAGATTCCAACTGAGAGCAGCCCCTTGTCATACACTTCCAAGACACCCAAGCACAATTGGCAGCACTCCAACGTAGATAGGCCCTGCGTGATCGCCCTGCAATACCCATGGATGATGACGTGACATCCTTCAAGTCGAGGAGAGGTGTGTTCTCTTACAGCAATAGGATGTGGCTGGCAAGGAGGGAAAGTGGGCTGTGGTTCAAGATGGGTGACTTATGATAGGACCTCATAGGGCACCCACCCGTTCTTCCACATAGGGAGGCGGGGTCTATGAGATCCAAGATACCGAGTCCCTTTCATGCACCATCAAGAACTGCAATGGTACCTTTTGGTATGATCCAGGGAGCTTCTTGGAATCCTTTGCATGATGAGACATAGTCTTTTTACACAGAGACACATTAGAGCACAAAGTGGCCATTGCCGATCGTCAGTGGTGGATACATATGGGAATCAATGTTCAGAGATGAGACGAGGGAGATAGGTGGAGTACAAGGATTTGGAGGAGTGGTGGTGCTCTATAGATCCTCTCTCATTGGAACCATCTCGATTGAGAGAAGAGATGCACACTCTAGATTCATGTGGGTCAAAATTTGAGGCACAGACAACCGTGATCTCTTCATAGTAATATGCTACTTCCTACCTGAGACATCTCACTTTGCCAGGGATACACGTGAGGAGGGTGAGACGTCTCATATCTCTCTATCCAAACATTCTGAATCTCTTGAGTCACGGGGAAGTCCTCCTTGTTGGGGACTTCAACGCAAGGATGAGGACACATCAGGTATCGCTTCTAGAATTCCAGGATGATTATTGCTACCAAATATTGACCTTGATGAGGAAGGGATGACACGGTATCTGCGGATAGACAGGGGACAATCACATCATACGGGCATGCACTTTTGGACCTCCTGGGTAGGGTACACGACCTCATCATATATAATGGTCTTGAGTTATGGCCCTCCTTAGGTGGCTTCACTTATTTTCCACATGGAGGGGGCTCTAGAGTAGTTGACTACATCATGGGATCTCTTACCTTCACATCTCACATTACTAACATCTCTGTTTCACCACTCCCCCCTAGGGTAGATGACACTTACCTCTTCTTCAATATCTCTACCCCCCCATCTCATAGCACCACACATACTACCGACCACACAGACCACGTATCATGACATACACTTTGATCTCTGCATAGCTATACACACTACTCACATACATTGATCACATACCCCTACTAGAGGACCGCACTACCCTGATTAGCCGCTTACTCCATGAGGCTGCCCTATATGTCTTTCTGTACACCACACATTCCACTAGACCTCCACCTCTTGGTTATGTGCCTTGCAATAGTTGGTTCGATGAGGAGTGTAAGGCTTTTTGCCCCGAAAGCTACTACTCGAGGCCAAATATAGCCTTCTGAGAGAACCTGACACAATACATGCATCTACTATGCTAGAAGAAACAGGAATTTGTCTGCAAAAATGAGGAGGAACTACTAAACACTCTGCTCTTCAGCAACAACTCCAAATATTTTTGTGCAAGTTCCTCGAGTGCATCACCTTTACCCCCCACTAACACTCAAGTCTAGCACACCTATGCACGTAGATTGTATGACATTCCCAACCAACCAGCCTCAAACTTTCACACTCGTCTCACCCTACCACTTGCACTCTTTTTACCAACGGCAGTGTCAAGTTTGTGACACTGAAGCTCCACAATCATCGAGTGAAAGATCATGAGGGGCTATGCACCGAGTTTATTATATATGGAATTGCTGCCGATCTTAGCAAAGCTTTTCAATGACAATTTTCTTTGGCTTCTCGCACACATGGACCCTTAAAAACTACCACACCCATTCACAAGGCAGGAGATCCCATGAGCTCGAAAAACTACAGGACCATTATGATTGGGCATGTCACGTCCAAGATCTATGCATCAGTACTCGACATGGAGGTCAACAGGTTTGTAGAGATGCAAGGACTTAGGGCCGAGGGCCAGGTAGGATTTTGGTGTGACCACAGGACCATGGATCACGTACTTACACTCACAGGTGTTATAAGGGAGGCTAGGTCACGGAAGCAGAGAGTATATTGTTACTTTGTGGATTTTCACAAAGCCTTTGAAACGGTCCCACGAGCCCACCTCATCAGACACCTGTAGACATTGGGATATGACCAGGAGATCATATGGGCTATTGTGGCACTCTATGAGAGTTTGGATAGGTGTTGGATGGAGGAGGAGATTATGAGCATCGAAAAGGTTGCCCATTATCCCCAACCTTGTTTGGCCTCTTCATAGATGAGTTCAAGACCATGGGATCACTAGGGGGGCCAGTTGCTCTCTTGCCAAGACTCTGATTTACATTCTCTTATATGCAAATGACGTTGTTTTGATGTCATCCTCCTCTGCTGCACGCCTCTAGCGACATTTGGATGCACTACAAGTTTTTTGTGAGTCACATGATTTGAAACTCAACCTTGGCAAGACCAAGTTTATGATCAACAACACATCCTGAGCAGTCATGCACAGAGAGAAGTTCACACTCACATTCGATAGATCCTTGGTCCAGATTGTCTCCTCATATACCTACCTGGGTGTCTTCTTTGGCCCATTTTTCGTGATGAGACCAGCGATGCAAGCCCCTTTAAGCAGGGGGTATGCTTCACTTGCTCGCCAAGAAAGATGGTGCTTCCAATCACACTTTTAGGACCCTCAAACCAAGGCTCTTCTCTTTGACTCCTTGGTTTGACCAGTAGGCATGTACGGCAATCCTTGTGGGAGGATGGCGGATCTCTCAGACACAGAGTGGGATTGACTAGAGTGACTAGAGATCTTCTTGCTATCACTTGATGAGCCAAGGCAAGCCATTAGTGCCACATCAAGTAATTAAAGCTGTGTTCAGCACATCTCCACTACAGCGAGATGCAGAATTACAAACCATTACCTATCTACACCATGTCAGACAATACTGGTCTAGTACAATGAAGCGACACAGGTTGCCATGGCTGGCTCTATCGTCATCCATGGACCTCGTAGACAGTGGCGATGAGAGAGGTTGGTATGCCCAGACACATAGGCGGTTTGAGAGATTGGGCTTCACAAAGACAGAATGCCTCCCTTCAAGTACATCATAGACACTTCATCTATTCTGTTAAGATACCATGAGGTCAACCAGGTCATTCAAGGAGATTCCAGGGAAGCTCAGTTTCTATAGAGACCACTGCCTTGACATCTTTGAATATGGCTTCATTGTCCCACCAAAGTACAATTGGATCCACTTGCCACACTCATTGAGGATCTCTATCGGGATAGTTTTGTGTCTCATCACACCGACTTTGCAGACGAGCTGAGGGGATACCCAGGGAGAGACACCTATGCACATTATGTGATCAACAGAAGGTTGAGTCAGAGGAGCAATTCATATTCAGATGCTTTGTGTACTACGAGATACGCGATGGATACCATTGCCTTTTTAGGTTTGGTTTTGGGCCGCTATCAATACTTCTCTCATACCTAGGGCAAGGATGGCTCGTTGTCTTCATCCATGAGGTGGTCCACCATAGGGAGCACCTAATTAGGATGCAAAGACACTCTTCAGGCACATGGCCCGACTCTTCTCAGAGTAGGATCACAGAGTTCTTCCAACCAGATCACATGAGCCTCGCATCCACTCATAGTAGGCGTAGCAGAGATCTAGATCCTGAGGCATACCAAACTCAATAGAGGATGAATATGCAGATCTTATTTACCAACCTCCCATCCATGTTCAAGCCTAGGATACGACCTGCACGGGTTATGATAGCCTTGTTGGTCAAGAGAATATTCACTGCCAGGAGACCTAGACAGGCAACATGCATGGACAGCCGCTAGTGCACTCCATCACTGGCTACACATTAGTGCCTCTCTGACACACATATAGCCTTGTGGGGAGCTCATTGCATTGAAGAGGGCCAACCAGCCTTGATGGTGATTGATGTTGATTAACTCGATAATGATGATGATGATGATGATGATGATGATGCCATTACTAATGATATGACTATGTACTACTTAGCACTTAGCATTCAGCATGGGTGATGATGTCATTTAGCAGCTCCACCTTTTCCTCTTGTTGTATTAGTTTTCTATCAGTCTCATAGACCCATCGGTTTTCCAAAGACTTTAATAAACTTTCTTTCCTTCCTTCTTTCTTTCTTTCTTTCTCTCTCTCTCTCTCTCTCTCTCTCTCTCCCTCCCTCCCTCCCCCACCCCCAATCCTCCAATAGCTTATGGGTCTTTCATGAGTATGATTCCTTCCTTTTGTCAAGGCAACAAGCCCTCCTTTGAGGCATTATTCTTCTTCATGTTGTTGATATTTTTAGAGTTTCATTCCTTGAGATCTCTTTGGATGGAGTTCTTTACTTCTTCTAGATTTTGTGAGAGAGCTAGTTTTTGTGAGTGTTGTGTGTCTTTGGGAAAGAGAGAGAGAGAGAGAGAGAGAGAGAGAGAGAGAGAGAGAGAGAGAGAGAGAGAGAGAGAGAGAGAGAGAGAGAGAGAGAGAGAACCCAAGATAGTTTTTTCCTCAAGCATTTTCAAGCTATGAAAAAAATCCACTTATCTAGTCAATTAGGTAGCACTACAACTGTGGACTAAAGTCGCAATGCACAACAAGGACTCAAGTGGTAGAAGAAACTACAATGATAGTTACCACAATGGCAATAATGAAACAATAGTAAGAATCTCTGAAGTGAGCAACATCAACAAACATACCTATGATGCTCTTCTACATGAACGAAATGACCAAGGTTAAGAGCATTCAAAGCAATGAGCAAAAGAACACTAGAAAAGACACAAGGATGCATAAGAAAAAAAGGCAAGCAATAAACACACATGCAGCATTGAAAAATTACAACAAGGCTATGCATGGGTAATAATTGACAACACAATGAAGATGACTCCAAAGAAGTGACCAACATGCAAAGTCTACATGAAAGTGGGCCCAAAACTTCTACCAAGGTACAAAAAAGAAGGCATGACAATGACACATGACTCCAACTCTCAACCCAATTGGAGCAATGCAGCCAAGTCTTTCAATGCAAAGAAAAGGAAAATTCCCATTATCAAGAATTTGTGTATGTTTAGCCCAAGCGATGTTCATAGACATGTTATATATGCTTCTGTATGCTTTCTAATAATATATGGGAAAAGGTAACCCAATTTTAGGGCATGAAAACAAGCTTGCATATAACTCAAAAGAATGTGGCAATCTTATTCTCTTCTCCCATTTAGAAAAATCCAAAGTAGTAGCTACGCCTGGCTCGACGATCATCTAACAAGCTTGTATATAACTCAAAAAAGAATGTGGCAATTTTATTCTCTTTAAGATCTCCCATTTCAAAAAAATCCAAAGTAGCTAGGCCTGGCTTGATCATCTACCCTTGAAATTTTGTTGATTATTCCTTGTTTAGGTCACAGGCATCTCCACTTTTATTTCTATGGTGAGAAATCTCAAAATTGCTTCAACAAGAGGAAAAATGTTGGTTTTGGAGGAGCAAATTCCTCCAAGGACCCTTTGATATCATTAGTCGTAAACTCGTTCCACTCCAAAATTACTTCTTTGAAGTACATATATTGATGATGATTGATTTTATGCTTCTATACGCTTTCTAGTAATATATGGGCAAAGGTAACCCAATTTTAGGGCATGCAAACAAGCTTGCATATAACTCAAAAGAATGTGGCAATCTTATTCTCTTCAAGAGCTCCCATTTAGAAAAATCCAAAGTAGCTAGGCCTGGCTCAATCATCTAACAAGCTTGTATATAACTCAAAAGAATGTGGCAATCTTATTCTCTTCAAGAGCTCCCATTTAGAAAAAATCCAAAGTAGCTAGGCCTGGCTTGATCATCTAACCTTGAAATTTTGTTGATTATTCCTTGTTTAGGTCACAAGAATCTCCACTTTCTTCCCTTATTATCCCCTTGAATTTTAAAGGATGAATCATTGAGTCAAGAGAGAGAGAGAGGGTCATATATTAATGTACATTTTAATCCATTTCAATTCTCTTTAATATTATTATTATCAAAATATACATGTCATGAGTCTCTTCTATGTTAACCTCCTACATGCAAAAGGTACAATAAATTAAAAGAATGTTCAATGTATGATCAAATTATACAAGAAATGTACTTGTTGATGCGTAGATAATTGTATGATTGTTAGGGACTTGTATAATTTTAAAGGCTAAATCATTGAGATATATATATATATATATATATAAAGATCCGTGTGTGTGTGTGTTCATAACGGCACAATTTTATAAGAAATACGTGTGTGTGTGTGTGTGTGTGTGCATTCATCATGCATGCATGCATGCATGGATGTATGTAATATGATATATTTATTTATTTAGTCCATTTTTTTCTTTTATATATCGAACTTAGATCAAAATAACCATCATGGTCTCTTCTAGGTCAATGTCACATATATGAAAAGTAAAATCAATCTTGGTCATCATTGGCTTTAAAATCCTGATCCATACATGTATAGATGTTATAATCATGATCTTTAACATGTGATATATATATATATATATATATATATATATATATATATATATATAATGTATGTAGAAAAAATATATCAATCAATCTTTTAGTACTTAGATGTCATGACTCTCAAATTCCTCACACAAGCAAAAGGTAAAATAGTCTTGGTCATCAAGTCTAGCTTTAATAAAATCCCAATCCCTATAATTTCATGATGCCTAAGTGTACTATGATATATAATTGTGTGTATACATATATATATATATATATATATATATATTCATACGTACTTACACACACACACACACACACACACACACACACACACACACACATACATACATACATACATATGTATGTATGTATATGTGTCCAAGACAAAATATCCGACTTTCCTCCCTCAAGAAAGGTTTTGTTGGAACCAAGCCATGGTTGGATTTGAGGGGGGTTGATCAGTTTACCACATGGACTTCTTCATGCATGGCCACCTACATACAGAGATTAGGGTGGCTTCTAGAGGTTGTTGGTGGTAATGTTTTCTCCTAGTGGTTCTCATCAAGATTCATGATCAATCTATGGTGGTTTTAGTGCTAAGTCCTAGCTCTCTACTTCATATGGCTCATGTGCTTGAGCACTCTTGCCCTCTCTCTCTCTCTCTCTCTCTCAATGTAGATTTCTTTCATTGAATTTCATAGAGTTCATGAATAAAGCTTATTTTGGTGTTGTGTTTTGCTTTAGTAGGTTCTAGCTATGATTGAATAAGTGTTTAACACGTTTGACATGTGATGTTATGAAGAGCATTGGAATGTTTTTTTCCAATCCCAAAGGATTTTTTGTGCTTGTATGTCAATAATTTGGTGTCATTTTAATAATTCAACAACTTGTGTTTGAAAGTCTTCTTGTGAATTCTTTAAATCTACTTCAAGGCAAATCACCTTGGGTACTATTACCACACAAATTCTCTCACCACAACATTGAAAATGGTATATTAAGCTTAAAATGGGATCATGGCAACAAAGAGCTTTGCAGTCCAAACTTATCGGATTGGTGTGCCACATTGCTTGCAACTCAATACCACCTAGATTGAGGTGCGTGAAAAGTATTACACCCATCATATATGCTTTGCATGGTCGATCATGCATTATGCACCGTTTTCCCCCTAATGTTATACACAACCGTAAAAAAATGTGCTCCTAAGTGTGTTATGCGAACAAGGGCATGCCACTTTGCATGCAAGTAGATACCACCTAGTTTGAGGTGCATGCAAAGTATTGTGACCATACGACATGCTTTGCATGGTCGATTATTGCATTAAACACCGTTTTTGCCTTAGTGTGATGCACATCCATCAAAAAACACGCTCCTAGGTGTGTTATCTGAACAAGTACTTATCAGATGGGAGCGACACATTGCATGAAACTCAATACCACATAGGTTGAAGTGAGTGCAGAGTATTGTTCCCATTAGATATGCTAGGCATGGTCAATCATGCATTATACACCAATTTTCCCCTGGTGTTATGCACAATTGTCAAAAAATGCGCTCCCAGGTGTGTTATCTGAACAAGTACTTATGGTGCAGGTGTGCCACTTTGCATGAAAGTAAATACCACCTAGGTTGAGGCACTTGTAAAGTATTTTGCCCATATGATATGCTTTGCATGGTTGATTCTCACATTAAACACCATTTTTGCCTCAGTGTGATGCACATCCTTCAAAAAACACGCTCCTAGGTGTGTTATCCAAACAAGTACTTATCGGATGGGAACACAACTTTGCATGCAAGTCAATAAAATCTAGGTTGAGATGTGCAAATTATTATGTCCATCAGATATGATTTACATGCTCGATCATGCATTATGCACCATTTTCCTCGTAGTGTTATGCTCAAAAAACGTGCTCCCATGTGTGTTATCCAGACAAGTACATATGGGATGGGTGTGAAACTTTTCATGCAGGTCAATACCACCTAGATAGAGTCTTGTGCAAAGTATTGAGACCATTGGATATGATTTTCATGAATGGTCGACCAAGAATTGAACTCCGTTTTTGCCTTAGTGTTATGCACAAGCATCAAAAAACACTGTCTTAGGTGTGTTATTCCAACAAGTACTTATTGGATTGGCATGCCACATTGCATGCAAATCAATACCTCCTAGGTTGAGGTGTGTGCAAAGTATTATGACCATAAAATATGCTTTGCATGGTCGATCACGCATTATGCACCGTTTTCCCCCTAGTGTTATGCACAACCATAAAAAAATGCGCTCCCAGGTGTGTTATGCGAGCGAGTACTTATGGGATGGGCCCTCCACTTTGCATTCAAATACATAATACCTAGGTTGAGGTGTGTGAAAAGTATTGTGCCCATTGTATAGGCTTTGCATTGTCGATCATGCATTAAACACCGTTGTTGCCTCAGTGTGATGCACATCCGTAAAAAAACATGCTCCTAAGTGTGTTATCCAAACAAATACTTATTGGATGGGAGTGAAATATTGCATGCAACTCAATACCACATAGGTTGAGGTGAGTGTAGAGTATTTTTTCCATCGGATATGATAGGCATGGTCGATCACGCATTATACACTGTTTCCCCCCTAGTGTTATGCACAACTGTTAAAAAATGCACTCCTAGGTGTGTTATCTAAACAAGTACTTATGGTATGGGTGTGCTACTTTGCATGCAAGTAAATATCACCTAGGTTGAGGTGCATGCAAAGTATTGTGCCCATTCGATATGCTTTGCATGGTCGATTCTTGCATTAAACACCATTTCTTCCTTAGTCTGGTGCACATCTGTCAAAAAACATGCTCCTAGGTGTGTTATCCAAACAAGTACTTATCAGATGGGCACACCATTAGCTAAATGCTAAACATGAATCCATCATTGAAAAC
This sequence comes from Dipteris shenzhenensis, assembly GCF_047967505.1. Taxonomy (NCBI): domain Eukaryota; kingdom Viridiplantae; phylum Streptophyta; class Polypodiopsida; order Gleicheniales; family Dipteridaceae; genus Dipteris; species Dipteris shenzhenensis. The sequence goes on along the minus strand of NC_141607.1, from coordinate 32,786,465 downwards.
CCATATCCTTGTATCGCCATCAAAATTTAATAAAATAAAGTAAAAGTAAAATAAAAGAGATTAACTCAATAAAAAGTTACAACTAATGGGAAAAATATTCAAAAGAGACTAATGTTTTTAATAATTGTTCCATAGGAAGATGGCAACAGATTTCATTCCTAGGATGGAGGTGATATTATGTTACCAAAGAGAAGTAGTTGCATTTCCTAAAATCCATGATAGTGATCCAAATTCTCTTTTTCACTTTCAAAGGCTTGGCAAAGATAAGGTTGAAGTTATTGTATCAAAGATTCTTAGTGCACATGTTGAGCTAAAGCATAAGTGTGGAGATATGGAAATACTTGGAGATGTTATGCCTTATAATGTTTTCAATAAATCATTTATTGCATGGGATAGAGATGAGACTTATCCAACACATATCATCGGGAATACAAAGTGCAATTCTTTGGATTTTAGTATGGGAGATATTTTGCAAATGATATCATTTGCAAATAAGAACATAGCAGAAGGTCAAGTTTTGGGGTTTGAACACTGGGATCAGTGGTCATTTGTGAAGATGAGATTGTGAAAGTTACTCGGGGGGGTCACTCATCATATGTAACCCTGTCACGTGAGTTCAACAGAAGGATATATTTTATTTCTAAAATTTACATAAATAAATATACATAAGGGACTATTTAAAATAGTTTTGGAAAAAATTTACAGATTTGTATAGAAAAGGGGTACATTTTATTAATGAAAATTTTACATATAAGGGATTTAAAAAATAGTCCTTGAATGCACGTGATATAGAGGGTTTATACATAGTGACCCCCCCGAGGAAAGTTACAATGATGGTAGGGATGATAACGCAACATCACTAGATGGTCCCTATTATGAGGAAGGAAAATATTTAAGATGGAGCATGTAATTTTTGAAGATTAAAAAGGGACATATGGTTTTCAAAGACAAAGATAGAGTATACTACAATTTCAAAGGACTTAAAGAATATGTCTAACAAGCCAAGCTTTGTCCCTTTAGACATGGATGATTTCAATGGACTCAAGTATAGAAGTGACATCTTATCAAGAGTGGATGAGTTCATTGATACCGACAAAGATAAAGAATTTAGAAGCAATGCCTGTTGGATGAATTCTTGCATATTGAGAAAGGCAAAGGCATCAAAAGTGTTGTCTCTTCAGAATTAGATGATTTCAATGCAATCGTTTATAGAAGTGACATCTTATTAAGAGTGGATGAGTTCAGTGGTACTGTGAAGGCAAAAGACTTCAGAAGTGGTCTTATCTGGAGTCGATGAATTCACGCACGTCAAGAATGACAAAGATATCATCGGTGAGTTCAATGGTACTATGAAGGCAAAAAACTTCAGAAGTCTGGAATTTATGAATTCACGCATCTCGAGAAAGATAAAGATATCATTTGTGTTGTCTCCTCAAACTTGGATGATTTCAATTCACTTAACTATAGAAGTGATACCTTGTCGGGAGTGGATGAGTTCATTGGTACCAATAAAGAAAAAGGTTTTAGAGTGATGTCTCATTTGGAGTGGATGAGTTCATACACATTGTCAAGGAGTGCAAAGAGTTTGAAAGTGTTGGCTTATCAAATATGGACAACATGGATATTGACTCAAATGGTCTGAAGATTACTTCAAAGACAAGAATGAAATCAACAAAGGACTATTCAGTATTTGACTTTGACAGTGATAAGATAAGCGATGCAACATCCCATGAAAACACGATGACAAAAAAATTCAACGGGGAGAAGTGTAAAATTTCCAAAAAGGATGTACAAAAGAAACCAACAAAGGACTATTCGGTATTTGACTTTGATTGTAATAAGATGAAGGATGCAACATCCCATGAAAATAAAGTGAAAAATAAATTTAACAGGGAGAAGTGTACAAACGTACAGAAGAAATGGACATACATATGCATGAAAAGAAAGCGAGTCCAAGCAGATGTAGAAAAGCAACCAAAGAGAATAAGAGTAATGAATGAAGATGTTATGCTAAAAGCAATGCGATCTACATGTTGCAGGCAAAGTTGTATGCATTCCATTAACTTACTTGACATCAAGGGATGTAGGGAACAGGTGTGGCAAGGAAGAGGGAGCAAAAGAAATGAATACCTACTCATCTCACGAGGCTCTCTTTCTTTCTAGTAAATGACACGAAAAAGTCAAATTTTGACCAATAGATAAAGGCTCGTATAAATGGAAAAAGTATTTGCAATAATGCATATCACATTACTACAGGATTATCACATGGCACATACTGGGATTTGGATAACAAAGCAAAGTATGGAGTAAAGTTTAACATTCATGGAAACATAAGAAGGCCCAAAACAAGAGCCTCAATGGTCTTGACAACAGCAATTTCAAAAGACTACATTCATGAAAATGCTTTACCTCAACTCCATCTATCTGAAATGCATCTTTCGATAGGTTTGACAAAAAAAGAAGTGTTTAAGTCTATTAGAGAAACACAGAGGCAAAGAGGGCATGCTCTGACATCTTTTCACAATTTGTATACTCTTTAGAAGAAGAGCTTTGTACATGTTGAAATCCTAAAAAGGTAAAAAATGTCAAAGTGCAGTGATTGCGATGATCTAAAGTGAGCACTTGAGAGTGCAACGTCTCCAGAACAAAGAGAACCATACAAAAAAAAAAGAGAATTTCATCATGGATGGATTTGGCATTCTAGACTAAAATATGGATTTTGGAAGGAGCAAGCAGTTTCTCATCCAAATGAGTACATGTGCGTTATTGTAGATGGCATGGATCAAAACACAACAACATTACCTCAATTCATTAATACTCCACCTAAGCTAAAAGGAAAATAATTTTTGAAGACACATATATGTGGAGTCTTAGTGCATGGATTTAAGATTTTTGCAGACATATGGATTGATTCCTTGCATCTACATGATAGCAATCAAGTTGTAACATCAATTATGAAGGCAATTCATAGTTTACATGCAGAAAAATGTCACTACCAGAAAATTTGAGAATATAGGCAAACAATTGCGGATGAGAGAATAAGAATGTACTCTTTTTTGCATTTTTCTCAATGCTAATTGCTCATCGAATCTTCAATGAGATTGAAGTTGGGTTTATGTTGGTTAGACACACACATGAGGATATCGATCAGGTTTTTAACGCAGTCTCAAGAGAGCTAAAACACAAGGACATGGAGACGATGGATGACTTGATAAGAAAATCTGGGAGGCAATTTGGTGGCCGCAAGGAAGGTACAGTATGCTCCATGGTTGAAAGGATGTATGATTGGAAGAGCTTTATTCTACCTTTCATACAAAAAGGTGGTGATGCGATGATTGGTCATAGCGCTCCACACTACTTTCGATTTTTCTTAAAGGATGAAAAACCGGTGACGCAGTGGCAACACTATTCTCATGATACAACATGGGAACCCAAAGAACCTTACTGTCTCTTAAATTTAATCCTGAGCAAAGAAATGCATCAAGTATGGGCTCCTATAAAAGAATTCACCGAGAAATCTAAAGGTGAAATAGAAGGCTTAAAATCTTTTATTACATACAAAGAGGAAATGCTTTGTAGATTTCTTGATTGGAAGCCCTCTTGGAAGGAATGCATTGCTGTTGTAATTAAGAAGACCTATCAATTGATAAAGGACCTTGAGAAAATGCGAGCAGATGATGCTAAGGCAAAACGGCTTTTATTTTGGCCAAATGTTCGTAACGACTTGCGCCCATCGTTTGATGTCTTTGAAAATGAGTTTGATTCGCTACTCCCACGTCCATATTGTCTTTGAAAATGAGTTTGATTCACTACAAATATGCCTATTTGTAGAGCTTAACACATTTGTAGAGGCAAAATTGAGTTATTAGGAAGGCTGCGTGTCAAACTCCTTTGTACAAAGACTCATTGAGAGCAACTTTTTCTTGTAAACATATGACAATGTAAAATTGCAAGCTTAGCTATTACTATTTTTGGATTACATTTAAAGAGTCTTCCATGCTTCTTGTCTATTTAAACCTTTAAATTTTCTGGGACTTCAAGAGTGTTATAGTTTTCTACATCAAATTTTAAGTGCATTCTTTTGGATTAAATTATATTAATAAGTCTATTTTGAAAGTGATTTTTCATGGATTTAAATTCAGAACTCATGATTTTTTAAAAACTTGAATAGGATTGTTAAAAACAAGAAGTACAAAAGTAGGATTTAATCGAAGTTTTTGCATTAGTAGTGTACCATTATAGAGACAGATTGTGAAATTTATTATGTGGAAATGATAGTGCCAAAAAGTGAACTTTTGATTCTTGAATGTTTTTTTTAATAAAGTAAACTTTTCATTTGGGAAGTATTTCTGGGATTAGTCCAAGAGTAGAAATATGAGTCCAAAATTAATGAAATAAGTGTTATTTGTGGATGTGTGGATTTGTTATGGGAAACCAGCATGATGGTTGTTGGGATATATTGAAACAAGCATAGGATTTACCGTTTGGAATTTACAAAAACAATTTAATAAAACCAACACGGTGGTGGTTTGGGATATACTAAAAAGAAGCATAGTCTCAAATACAAATTCCATTTTCTAGGACAAGTGGGCATATTGTTTCCTTGCAATTACTTGTTGGAATAACACACCTACGATAGTGTTTTTTTAATGCTTATGCGTGACACTAAGGCAAAAATGGAGTTTAGTGCTTAGTCGACCATGCAAATCAGATCCGATGGACTCAATACTTTGCACAAGCCTCTATCCAGGTGGCACGCCCATCCCATAAGTACTTGTTTGGATAACACACATGGGAGTGTATTTTTTAACAGTGGTGCATAACATTAGGAGGAAAACGGTGTATAATGTGTGATCGACCATGCAAATCATATCCGATGGACACAATAATTTGCATGCATCTCAAGCTAGATGGTATTGACTTGCATGCAAAGTGGTGTGCCCATCCAATAAGTACTTGTTCAGATAACACACCTAGGAGCATGTTTTTTAACGGATGTGCATCACACTGAAGCAAAAATGGTGTTTAATGTGAGAATCGACCAAGAAATGCATATCTTATGGGAACAATACTTTGCAAGTTCCTAAACCTAGGTGGTAACTACTTGCACGAAGAGTGGAGCACCCATCCCATAAGTACTTGTTTAGATAACACACCTGGGAGCACGTTTTTTGACGATTGTGCATAATACTAGGGGGAAAACGGTGACCATGTATAGCATATACGACGGGCACAATACTCTTAATGCACCTCAATGTAAATGGTATTGATTTTCATACAATGTGGCTCCCCCATCTGATAAGTACTTGTTCAGATAACACACTTAGGTGCGTGTTTTTTACGGATGTGCATCACACTGAGACAAAAACGGTGTGTTTAATGCTTGATCGACAATACAAAGCCTATTCGATGGGAAAAATACTTTACACGTATCTCAAAATAGGTGGTATTTACTTGCATGCAAAGTGGCATGCCCATCCCATAAGTTCTTGTTCACATAACACACCTGGGAGCGTGTTTTTTAATGGTTGTGCATAACACTAAGGGGAAAACGGTGCATAATGCATGATTGACCATGCAAATCATATCTGATGGGCATAATAATTTTCACACACCTCAACCTATGTTGCATTGAGTTGCATGCAATGTGGGGTGCCAATCCAATAAGTACTTGTTGGAATAACACACCTCGGACATTGTTTTTTGATGCTTGTGCGTAACACTAAGGCAAAAACAGAGTTTAATGCTTGGTCGACCATGCAAATCATATCCGATGGAAATAATACATTGCACAAGCCTTTATTAAGGTGGTATTTACCTGCATGCAAAGTGGCATGACCATCCCATAAGTACTTGTTCGGATAACACACCTGGGAGCACGTTTTTTGACGGTGCCAAAACGGTGTCTAATGCAAGAATCGACCAAGCAAAGCATATCAGATGCAAGCACTTAAACATAGGTGGTATTTCCTTGTACAAAGAGTGGAGCACCCATCCCATAAGTACTTGTTTAGATAACATACCTGGGAGCATGTTTTTTGATGATTGTGCATAACACTAGGGGAAAAACGGTGTATAATGCGTGATCGACAATGTATAGCATATACGATGGGTCCAATACTCTACACACACCTCAATGTAAATGGTATTGAGTTTCATGCAATGTGGTGCACCCATCCGATAAGTACTTGTTTGGATAACACACTTAGGAGCGTGTTTTTTATGGATGTTCATCACACTGAGACAAAAACAATGTTTGATGCTTGATCAACAATACAAAGCCTATCCAATGGGCACAATACTTTACATGCATCTCAAAATAGGTGGTATTTACTTGTGCGCCCATCTGATAAGTTCTTGTTTGCATAACACGCTTAGGAGCATGTTTTTTTACGGTTGTGCATAACACTAGGGGGGAAACGGTGCATAATGCGTGATTGACCATGCAAATCATATATGATGGGCACTGGAATTTGCATGCACCTCAACCTAGGTGGTATTGAGTTGCATGCAAAGTGGCATGCTAATTCGATAAGTACTTGTTAGAATACCACACCTAGGACATTGCTTTTTAATGCTTGTACATGACACTAATACAAAAACGGAGTTTAATGCTTGGTCAACCATGCAAATCATATCCGATGGGCACAATACTTTGCACAGTCCTCTATGTAGGTGGTATTAACCTACATGCAAAGTGGCACGACCATTCCATAAGCTTAATCAGACAACACACCTGGGAGCACGTTTTTTGATGGTGCTGCATAACACTAGGAGGAAAATAGCGTATAATGCATAATCGAGCATGAAAATCATTTACGATGGACACAATACTTTGTACACATCTCAACCTAGATGGTATTGACTTGCGTGCAAAGTGGCCTACCCATCCGATAAGTACTTGTTCGGATAACACACCTAGGAGCATGTTTTTTTTAATGGATGTGCATCACACTGAGGTAAAAATAGTATTTAATGCGAGAATCGACCAAGCAAAGCATAAGTACTTATTCAGATAATACACTTGGGAGCGCGTTTCTTAACGGTTGTGCATAACACTAGGGAAAAAATGGTGTATAATGAGTGATCAACCATTGAAAGCATATACAATGGGCAAATACTTTGCACGCACCTCAAACTAGGTGGTATTGAGTTGTAAGCAATGTGGCATGCCAATCTCATAAATACTTGTTGGAATAACACACCTAGGACATTGTTTTTTTATCCTCGTGTGTGACACTAAGGCATAAACGGAGTTTAATGCTTGGTCGACCATGCAAATCTTATCCGATGGACACAATACCTTTGAGAAGCCTCTATTCAAGTGGTATTGACCTACATGCAAAGTGGCATGACCATCCCATACTTAATCGGATAACACACCTGGGAGCGTGTTTTTTGATGGTGGTGCATAACACTAGGAGGAAAACAGTGTATAATGCATAACTGAGCATGCAAACCATTTAATATGGACATAATAATTTGCACCCATCTCAACCTAGATAGTATTTACTTGTGTGCAAAGTGGCCTACCCATACGATACGTACTTGTTCGGATAACACACGTAGGAGCATGTTTTTTGGCGGGGATATGCATCACACTTAGGTAAAAACAGTGTTTAATATGAGAATTGACCATGCAAAACATATCGTATGGGCACGTTACTTTCATGCAAAGTGGTGCACCCATCCCATAAGTACTTGTTTAGATAACACACCTGGGAGTGCGTTTCTTAACTGTTGTGCATAACACTAGGGAAAAAATAGTGTATAATGAGTGATCGACCATTGAAAGCATATACAATGGGCACAATACTTCGCACACATCAAACTAGGTGGTATTGAGTTGTATGCAATGTGGCATGCCAATCCGATAAGTACTTGTTGGAATAACACACCTAGGACATTGTTTTTTGATCCTTGTGTGTGACACTCTCGGGGGGTTTGCTATGTATAAACCCTCTATATCACGTGCGTTCAAGGCCTATTTCTAAAATCCCTTATCTGTAAATTTTTCATTAATAAAATGTACCCCTTTTCTATACAAATCTGTAAATTTTTTCCAAAACTATTTTAAATAGTCCCTTATGTATATTTATTTCTATAAATTTTAGAAATAAAAAATATCCTTCTGTTGAACTCATGTGATAGGGTTACATATGATGAGTGACCCCCCCGAGGTGACACTAAGGCATAAACGGAGTTTAATGCTTGGTCGACCATGAAAATCTTATCGGATGGACACAATAGTTTTCAGAGGCCTCTATTCAAGTGGTATTGACCTACATGCAAAGTGGCATGACCATCCCATAAGTACTTGTTCGGATAAGACACCTGGGAGTGCATTTTTTAACGGTGGTGCAAGATACTAGGAGGAAAATGGTGTGTAATGCATAATCGAGCATGGAAATCATTTACGATGGATACAATATTTACATGCATCTCAACCTAGATGGTATTGAATTGCATGCAAAGTTTCCTGCCCATTCGATAAGTACTTGTTCTGATAACACACCTAGGAGCATGTTTTTTTAATGGATGTGTATCACACTGAGGCAAAAACAGTGTTTAATGGGAGAATCAACCAAGAAAATCATATCGGATGGGCACAATACTTTGCAAGCACCTAAACCTAGGTGTTTTTTACTTGCACAAAGAGTGGAGCACCCATCCCATAAGTACTTGTTCAGATAACACACCTGTGAGCACGTTTGTTAATGATTGTGCATAGCACTAGGGGAAAAATGGTGTATAATGCGTGATCAACCATGTATAGCATATACGATGGGCACAATACTTTGCCTACACCTCAATCTAAATGGTATTCAGTTTCATGGAATGTGGTGCATCCATCTGATAAGTACTTTTTTGGATGACACACTTAGGAGCGTGTTTTTTACGAATGTGCATCATTGAGATAAAAACGGTGTTTAATGCTTGATCGATCATGAAAAGCCTATCTGATGGGCACAATAATTTACATGCACCTCAAAATAGGTGGTATTTACTTGCATGCAAAATGGCACACCCATCATACACGTTCTTGTTCACATAACACACTTGGGAGAGTGTTTTTTTACAATTGTCCATAACACTAGGGGGGAAACGGTGCATAATGCGTGATTGACCATGCAACTCATATCTGATGGGCACAATAATTTACACACACCTCAACCTAGGTGGTATTGAGTTGCATGAAATGTGGCATGCCAATTTAATATATACTTGTTGGATAACACACCTAGACATTGTTTTTTAATGCTTGTGCATGACACTAATGCAAAAATGGAGTTTAATGCTTGGTTGACCATGCAAATCATATCTAATGGGTACAATACATTGCACAAGCCTCTATCTAGGTGGTATTGACCTGCATGCAAAGTGGCATGACAATCCCATAAGTACTTGTTTGGATAACACACCTGGGAGCGTGTTTTTTAACGGTGGTGCATAACACTAGGAGGAAAACGGTGTATAATGTGTAATCGAGCATGCAAATCATTTATGATGGACACAATACTTTGCAAGCATATCAACCTAGATGGTATTGACTTGCATGCAAAAGTGGCCCATACAATAGGTCCTTGTTTGGACAACACACCTAGGAGCATTTGTTTTGATGGATGTGCATCACACTGAGGCAAAAACAATGTTTAATGGGAGAATCGACCAGGCAAAGCATATCGGATGGGCACAATACTTTGCAAGTTCCTAAACCTAGGAGAGTTTTATTTGTATGAAGAGTGGAGCACCCATCCCATAAGTACTTGTTCAGATAACACACTTGGGAGCAAGCTTTTTAACGATTGTGCATAACACTAGGGAAAAAACAATGTATAATGCATGATCGACCATGTATAGCATATACGATGGGCACAATACTCTGCACGCACCTCAATGTAAATGGTATTGAGTTTCATGCAATATGGAGCGCCCTTTTGATAAGTACTTGTTCGGATAATACACTTAGGCTTGTGTTTTTTACGGATGTGCATCACACTTAGACAAAAATGGTGTTTAATGCTTGATCGACAATGCAAAGCCTATCTGATGGGCAAAATACTTTACATGCACCTCAAAATAGGTTGTATTTACTTGCATGCAAAGTGGTGCGGCCATCTCATAAGTTCTTGTTTGCATAACAGGCCTGGGAGAGTGTTTTGTTATGGTTGTGCATAACACTAGGAGGAAAATGGTGTATAACGTGTGATCAACCATTGAAAGCATATACGATGGGCAAAATACTTTGCGTGCACCTCAAACTATGTGGTATTGAGTTGCATGCAATGTGGCGTGCCAATCCGATAAGTACTTGTTGGAATAACACACCTAGGACATTGTTTTTTGATGCTTGTGTGTGTGTTACGATGGACACAATACTTTGCACACGGCTCAACCTAGATGGTATTGAATTGCATGCAAAGTGGCCTACCCATCCGATAACTACTTGTTCGGATAACACACCTAGGAGCATTTGTTTTTACAGATGTGCATGACACTGAGTCAAAAATGATGTTTAATGCTTGATCGACAAAGCATATCATATGGGCACGATACTTTGCATGTGCCTCAACATAGGTGGTGTTTACTTTCATGCAAAGTGGTTCACCCATCCCATAAGTACTTGTTCAGATAACACACCTGGGAGTGCGTTTCTTAACGGTTGTGCATAACACTAGGGAAAAAATGTTGTATAATGCGTGATCGATCATTGAAAGCATATACGATGGGCACAATACTTTGCATGCACCTCAAACTAGGTGGTACTAAGCTGCATGCAATCTGGCGTGCCAATCCGATAAGTACTTGTTGGAATAACACACCTAGGATAGGTTTTTTTGATGCTTGTGCATGACACTTAGGCAAAAGCGGAGTTTAATGCTTGGTCGACCAGGAAAATCATATCCGATGGGCTCAATACTTTGCACAGGACTCCATCCAGGTGGTGTTGACATACATGCAAAGTGGCATGCCCATCCCATAAGTACTTGTTTGGATAACATACATGGGAGCATGTTTTTGACAGTGGTGCATAACACTAAGAGAAAAATGGTGTATAATGCATAATCGAGCATGCAAATCATTTATGATGGACATAATACTTTGCACCCATCTCAACTTAGATGGTATTGACTGCATGCAAAGTGGCTTGCCCATCTGATAAGTACCTATTTGGATAACACACCTAGCATTTATTTTGATAGATGTGCATCACACTGAGGCAAGAATGGTGTTTAATGGGAGAATCGACCAAGAAAAGCATATCGGGCACAATAATTTGCAAGTGCCTAAACCTAGGATAGTTTTACTTGTACGAAGAGTGGAGCATCCATCCCATAAGTACTTGTTCAGATAACACACCTAGGAGCATGTTTTTTAATGAGTGTGCATAACACTAGGGGAAAAACAGTGTATAGTGCATGATCGACCCTGTATAGCATATATTATGGGCAAAATACTCTGCACATAGGTTTCATGCAATGTGGATCACCCATCCGATAAGTACTTTTTCGGATAACACACTTAGGAGCGTGTTTTTTACGGATGTGCATCACACTAAGACAAAAACGGCATTTAATGATTGATCAACAATGAAAATCCTATCCGATGGTCACAATACTTTACATGCACCTCCAAATAGGTGGTATTTACTTGCATGCAAAGTGGCACGCCCATCCCATAATTTCTTGTTCGCATAATACACTTGGGAGAGTGTTTTTTTATCGTTGTGCATAACACTAGGGGGGAAACGGTTCATAATGCGTTATTGACCATGCAAATCATATCTGATGGGCACAATAATTTGTATTCACCTCAAACTAAGTGGTATTGAGATGCATGCAATGTGGAGTGCCAATCCGATCAGTACTTGCTAGATAACGCACCTAGGACATGTTTTTTGATGCTTGTGCATGACACTAAGCCAAAAACGGAGTTTAATGCTTGGTCGACCATGCAAATCATATCAGATGGGCTCAATACTTTGAACAAACCTTTGTTTAGGTGGTATTGACCTGCAAGCAAAGTGGCACAACCATCCCATAAGTATTTGTTCGGATAACACACCTGAGAGTGCAGTTTTTAATGGTGGTGCATAACACTAGGAGGAAAACAGTTTATAATGTGTAATCGAGCATGCAAATCATTTACGATGGATAGAATACTTTGCATGCATATCAACCTAGATGGTATTGGCTTGCATGCAAAGTGGCCTGCCCATTTGATAAGTACTTGTTTGGATAACACACCTAGGAGCATATTTTTTAACGGATGTGCATCACACTAAGGCAGAAACAGTGTTTAATGCGAGAATCGACCAAGAAAAGCATATAGGATGGGCACAGTACTTTGCAAGCACCTAACCTAGGTGGTATTTACTTACACAAAGAGTGGATCAACCATCCCATAAGTACTTGTTCAGATAACACACCTGGGAGCACGATTTTTGACAATTGTGCATAACACTAGGGGAAAAATGGTGTATAATGCGTGATCGACCATGTATAGCAGATACGATGGAAACAATACTATGCACGCATCTCAATGTAAATGGTATTGAGTTTCATGCAATGTGGCACGCCCATCTGATAAGTACTTTTTGGAATAACACACCTAGGACAATCATGTTTTTTTATGCTTGTGCATGACACTAATGCTTGGTTGACCATGCAAATCATATCCGCTGGGTACAATACTTTGGTTAGGCCTCAACCCAAGTGGTATTTACCTGCATGCAAAGTCGCATGTCCATCCCATAAGTACTTGTTAGGATAACACACCTGGGAGCGCCTTTTTTGACGGTGGTGCATAACACAAGGAGAAAAATGGTGTATAATGCGTAATCGAGCATGCAAACCATTTAATATGGACATAATACTTTGCACCCATCTCAACTAGATAGTATTTACTTGTGTGCAAAGTGGCCTGCCCATACGATACGTGCTTGTTTGGATAACACACCTAGGAGCATGTTTTTTGACGGGGATATGCATCACACTTAGGCAAAAACAGTGTTTAATACGAGAATCGACCATGCAAAACATATCGTATGGGCATGATACTTTGCATGTGACTCAACATAGGTGGTTTTTACTTTCATGCAAAGTGGTGCACCCATTCCTTAAGTACTTGTTTAGATAACACAGCTGGGAGCGCGTTTCTTAACGGTTGTGCATAACACTAGGGGAAAAACGATGTATAATGAGTGATCGACCATTGAAAGCATGTACAATGGGCAAAATACTTTGCATGCACCTCAAACTAGGTGGTATTGAGTTGTATGGAATGTGGGGTGCCAATCCGATAAGTACTTGTTGGAATAACACACCTAGGACATTGTTTTTTGATCCTTGTGCGTGACACTAAGGCATAAACAGAGTTTAATGCTTGGTCGACCATGCAAATCTTATCCAATGGACACATTAATTTTCAGAGGCCTCTATTCAAGTGGTATTGACCTGCATGTGAAGTGGCATGACCATCCCATAAGTACTTGTTCGGATAACACACTTGGGAGTGCATTTTTTGACAATGGTGCATAACACTAGGAGGAAAATGGTGTATAATGCGTAATCGAGCATGCAAATCATTTACGATGGATCCAATACTTTGCACACATCTCAACCTAGATGGTATTGACTTGCATACAAAGTGGCCTGCCCATTCGATAAGTACTTATTCCAATAACACACCTAGGAGCATGTTTTTGGACGGATGTGCATCACACTGGGGCAAAAACAGTGTTTAATGGGAGAATCGACCAAGCAAAGCATATCGGATGGGCAAAATACTTTGCAAGTGTGTAAACCTAGGTGGTTTTTACTTGCACAAAGAGTGGAGTACCCATCCCAGTACTTGTTCAGATAACACACCTGGGAGCACATTTTTTAACGATTGTGCATAGCACTAGGGGGAAAATGGTGTATAATGCGTGATGGAGCATGTATAGCATATACGATGGGCACAATACTCTACATGCACCTCAATGTAGATGGTATTGACTTTTGTGCAATGTGGCACACCGATCCGATAAGTACTTGTTTAGATAACACACTTAGGAGGATGTTTCTTACGAATGTGCATCACACTGAGACAAAAATGGTGTTTAATGCTTGATCATTTAAATTACATGGTGCAGGGGAATAGAAACTGAACAAAGAATAGAGAGTACACAGCAAATTGGAGAGGAACAAACTTTTCCTTCAATACTGATGTAGTACAGATGATGGCTCCATCCACCCGTGCACTCCCACAGTGGAGCTTAGATGGCGATCTAGACAGATACTAGGTGAAGAGCTACTAGCTGGAAGATCTAATCTAATCTAAACTAATTTGATGCAATGGATCGGGGAGGTCGCCTCTTTATAGCTATGAGGGTGGTATTCGGATCAACGTAGTCAATGGAGTCGACCAGTCGACCTAGTCGGTGGAGCCGACCAGTCAACCTAGTCGGTGGAACCAACTAGTCATCCATGGAATATTCAGCGAATATTCCCTATATCGTAGCCTTGGGGGCTCCCACCCCCGAACCCCCACCAAGGGGGCTAGCAGGCCCCGACAAGAATAAGGGGCTCCCACACAATCACCTTTCTATCATCAACAGTCTCATTGATAGACCTCATTTGACATGCAAGTCAGGATCCATCTAGTGTCTCGGGCTCACACATGGCTTCTCCTCATATGGGGGCCTTACAACTTGAGCACCTTAGAGCACTGGTGGTTACCAGGAGGGTGGGGCATTAAGCATATCTAATACCCCCCCTCAATGTCCACCCATAGGTGAACCATGTTCTCGGCCCAATGCTGAGTCTCTGAAGATGACCCTGAAGCTGATCCTTCTCGAGTGCCTTGGTGAAGATATGTGCTCCATTTTGCTCTGTTAGACAGTAGACCAATTCCGCTATCCCGTCGTTGATCAAATCATGCACATAGCAATGGCCATGCAGCTTTGATTGCCGCACCTCAACACACTTGCCTCATCCTCTTGCACTCCCATGTGCCATAAGATCCTCCTCAGCCACACTGCTTCACATGCAGCAAAACATGCTGCCTTGTACTTAGCCTCTTGTACTTAGCCTCGGTAGAAGACAATGCCGTTGTCGGTTGTTTCTTATTGATCCAAGAGAAGATACCTGAACCTAAAGAGAAACAATATCCAGAAATTGATTTCTTGGAATCAACATCTCCAGCCCAATTTGAGTCACAATGACCAACCAAGGAAGTGCCCGTACCATAGGTGATGCCATAATCAAGAGTGCCCTTCACATACCTGAGCACCCGCATCCCTGCATTCCAATGATTCTCCTGGGGCTTATTGGAGAACCTGCTCAAAATGCCAACAACAAAACTGATGTTTGGTCTAGTGTTGCACAGATAGATGAGACTACCAACCAACTTCCTGTACCTTCCGATGTCTGCTAGTGGTGAGGCATCCTCCATAGACAACCTCGCATTTACCTCCATAGGTGTAGCTATCTCCTTGCACTCGGACATACCAAATGCCTTCAAGATCTCCCTTGCATATTTTTGCTGAGAGATGAAGATCTTGCCTGGCTCTTGCCAGACTTCAATCCCGAACAGTAGTGCATCAAGCCTAAGTCTATCATCTCAAACTCCATGCCCAACGCCTTTCTAGTTTGCTAGATCATGTCCTCATAGTCACTTGTAATAAGGAGATCATCCACATATAGAACAATAATAGCAGTTTTTCCACCTCTCCTGTACACATACAAGTACACATACAAGGTAGCATATGAGGCACATCTTTTGAAGTTTAATTTATGAAAGAATTTGTCTATCCGTTGGTACCATGCCGTTGGGGCCTGTTTCAGCCCATACAGAGCCTTCTTCAGCTTACATACCTTGTTCTTAGAATGGGGGGCCTCAAACCCAGGTGGCTGAGCCACGTATATTGAGATATCAAGCTCCACTCGTCATATGCCAGGGTGACCATTGTGCATTTATGTCACCGACTTGTTAGCTGCAGATGTGATTGGTACACCGCCCATGAATGATAGCTGGATGATAGCTATCTTTATGTACTCTAGTTAGTGGCTGAGTTAGTATGCCACCTTAGTTAACTGAGTTTGGTTTGAGACCCACATATAGGGTTCACCTATTCTATTGTACTTAGAGTTCTTTTTGGCTTTCACAACTAAGAAGAGGAAAACTGTTTTCAGCCTCCACCTTTGTGTGTATTCCAACATTGTGTATGTGAGAAAGCTGCAAGTGAGACTCCTTACTTCTCTCCCACTCTCTTCACATGGTATCAGAGCCCAGTTTGTGGTAAGGAGCTCAAAAAAGCAAACCAAGTTCACGGTGTCTTGGTAAGAGGATCAATGTTGCTTTCCATTTTTGAGTTTGGGAGCAGATCTCTACAGGTAGCACAGCCGAAAAGTGCAAGAGTGCACTGTCTCAGATTGGGATGCCCTTCGTGGTGTGGCGAGAGGGAAATATGTGCTATGGGACAAGGCAAGGCCCTTGGTGACATTATTTTTTTGATTCGAGGCCATTTCGGGGCCCGTTTTGGTGGCGGAAGTTTTTCACAAGCACTCAAAAAAGCGCCTTGTTTTTGCTATGCGACCACTGTTTCGCAGGTCAGTGAAAAGTTGCCATAGAAATTGCATCGTATGCCTATGTGCAGAGATATTGGGAGTGACAAAATCATTCTTATTGCCTGTTGATGCAAAATCGTCACTAGGAAGTGACTATGTGGTCAAATACCACTTTTGTCAGTTTTGCAAATTTGCCCTTGTGAGGCATAAGTTGTGTTTTTTGTAGTGACAGAATATTTTGCAGTGTTCTGTAATGGCATCTGATGCTCTTTCACAGATTGTCACTGAAAAGCTTGACAAGAACAACTTCCCAAGGTGGAAGTTTAGAATGATGAATTTTCTTAAGGGAAAAGGCTATTAGGAGTTCATTACTGGAGGTGAACAAGAACCAGTTATTCCTAATGTTCCCAATCAACAGGAGTTGGAGGCATTTAAAGGATGGCATGAGAGAGCTAGAAAAGTAATGTACTGGCTGTCCATCAGTATTTCAGATTCTATGATTGTGCATATTCAGGATAGAGCAGGCCGATCTGGAGGACGTGCCAGAAATCAGAATATGCAGCAAATTCAAGAAAACCAGTCCTATGGAGGAGGATGTGGTAACTTTAGAGGCGGGGGGAGCCAAAGAGGTCATGGTGGATGGCAGAGAGGCCAAAATGCAAACAGCAATGTTGAATGCTACTACTATGGTAAAATGGGTCATATGGTTAAAGACTGCTATAAAAGCAAAATGACATCATGACTGGAAAATTGCAGCAAGGCAATTATGCATCCTCTAGTAGACAGGGTGATGATAGAAATGAGCATTTGTTTATGGTGCAACACATGACCAATTCTATGACAAGTGCAAAAGAAAGAAATGATATGTGGTATGTTGACTCAGGTGCGTCATGACAGGTCATGTAGAATAGATGCAGGATGCAAGGAAAATGGAAAGACCAAGATTTGTGGAGACTGGTGATGATACTGCACATCCTATTGTGCAGATTGGTAAAATTCCTTTGCCTATGCAAGATGGGAAAAAGAAATGCTTGTCTGATGTATTTCATGTCTCGAATATCACCAAGAACCTGGTTTTTGTTGGTCAAATGGTTGAGCAGGGCTTGTACGTCAGATTTAATCCTCATGGATGCTTTGTTGAGGATATGAAAAATAAATGTCGCTTGATAGCAAAAGGGAAGAATAAGGGCAAGATGTTTACGTTGGATGCGGACATGCGGACATGCTTGAATTGAGTGCAGCAATGTTTGCACGTGGGACCGGTGTAGTTGCAGATATTGATATTTGGCATAAACGTATTGGACATGTTAATGTAAAGTGACTAAAATTAATGCAGGACCAAAATATTGTTGTAGGATTGCCTACATTCAAGGTTGCAGAAATGCATAAGGTATGTGAAGCTTGTCAATTTTGAAAACAGGCAAGGAAACCATTTCCTAGACATGTTCAAGAGAATAAGAGGCCATTGGCGTACAAGATTGCAGCACATTTGGGATTCCAAACTCCCTCTTTGACTGCACACTACAGAAGAAGTAGAGACTCAATCAGTGTACACCTATAGCACCACAGCCCTTTGATGTGTGGACTACTAAAGCTGCATCTATTAGAGGCTATCATTACTTTGTCACTTTTATTGATGACTATAGCAGAAAAGTTTTATGAAAAAGAAAAGTGAAGTGTTTACGCATTTCAAAGCTTTTAAAGCTATGGTTGAAAAAGAAACAGGCTTGCAAATAAAATGCCTAAGGTCAGATGGAGGGGGAGAGTACCTCTCAAATGAGTTTGCAAGGTTCCTGTAGGAGCATGGCATAAAGCAGCAATATTCATGCAGTCATACCCCGCAGCAAAATGGACTTGTAGAAAGGAAAAATAGGCATATTGGAGAGGTATCTCATGCCATGCTCAATGAAAAAGACCTGCCAAATTATTATTAGGATGAAGCAGTTGCTACAGCAGTGTACATAATGAATAAGACTCCCACTGTAGCAATACATGCCATGACACTAGAGGAGAGGTATATTGGTAGGAAACCTGATATTTCTCATTTTAAAGTTTTTGGTTGCATTGCCTATGTTCATGTGCCAGAGAGGTGCCAGATGAGTTGAGATCCAAGTTGGATCCAAAAGCTGAGAATTGCATCTTTATTGGTTATTCTCTGCAGCAGAGAGGGTGTAGATGCTATAACCCTTCTACTCGTAAGTTTACAGTGAGCAAAGATGTTGTTTTTGATGAGATGAGCAGTTGGTATAAACCAGTAAATGTGATTGATGATGTAGATGCACAAAATGGTAATGCTGCACAGATATTAGTGGACCTATAGTGTCCTCTAGCAGTGGTTCACATACTTCGCCATGGACAGGCAGATTGAGATCAGGAGAATCTCCTCAAAGCAATGCAGATAGTGGTATGCAAGTATCACAAAAAGGAAAAGAGAAAGTAGATCACCCCATGGTTGATGTGAATGCAGGTCACTCTTATGTGGATGGTGAATCCAGTGGCTCAGAACAAAGCCTTGATGATGAGTTGGGTATTCCTTCTGTTGTTACACCTAGAGTAAGGAAGACAAGGGATGTTTTGAGAGCACCTGGTAGTGATCCTATTTTGCACAGGTCTACTAGAGTTAGGTATCTTGTGGATAGGCTGAAATATGATGGATTTATAGCCATTCACTATGCCTATATGGTCAAAGTGATACATGAGCTAGAACCCACTTCTTTTGAGCAAGCCATGGGAAAAGAAAAATGGGAGAAAGCCATGGATGAAGAGATGGATGCCTTAGAAGCAAATGCTACATGGGAATTGGTGCTGCCTTTGCCTAAAGACAAGAATGCAATTGGCTGCAAGTGGGTTTATAAGGTGAAGCACAATGCAGATGGTTCTGTGTTGAATAGATACAAGGTAAGATTAGTTGTCAAGGGGTATGCATAGACATATGGCATTGATTATGAAGAAACATTCAGTCCGGTTGCAAGGATGGCAACTGTAAGAGCAGTCATTGCTATGGCTACATCAAAGGGATGGTCTTTACATCAGATGGATGTAAAGAATGCTTTCTTGCATGGTGATTAGCAAGAAGAGGTCTATATGGAGCAGCCACTAGGTTATGTTCATGCTGTTAATCCTGAGTTTGTTTGTAGGTTGAAGGTATGGCTTGAAGCAAGCACCCAGAGCATGGTCTGACAAGATATAGGACAGTATGTTGTCACTATTGGCTTTCAAATTTCCAAGGCCAATTTCTCACTTTATGTGAGAAAAACAGAGAAAGGTATTATGCTGCTTGTCATTTATGTTGATGATTTGATCATCACAGGTGATAGTGATGAAGATATCCTTCATATGAAAATTCTATTGAAGCATAATTTTGAGATGAAGGATTTGGGAGAGCTGCGTTACTTCTTGGGCATTGAGGTGATTAGATCCACAAGTGGGATATGGCTCTTGCAGAGCAGTATGGATTGGACATGCTATCCAAATATGGTATGACAGGTTGTAAGGATATTTCCATTCCTTTGGAGCAGAATGTGAAGTTAAGCGTAGATGCAAGTGAGCTTCTAAAAGACCCTACTATGTACAGAAGCACAGTAGGAAGCTTGATTTATATGACTATTACCAGGCCAGATTTGAGCTATGCTGTTGGGTTGGTAAGTCAGTTTATGCAGGCTCCAAGGAAACTGCATTTGGATGCGGCTAGACGCATACTGAGGTATGCGAAGTCCACATTGCAGTATGGACTATTTTATGAGACTGGGGTTTAGATACAGTTGCATGGATACACTGATGCTGATTGGGCTAGTAGCATTTCTGTAGACGATCTACCAGTGGATATATGTTCTCTTTTGGGAGTGCTGTAGTCACTTGGAGCAGCAAGAAACAGACTACAGTTGCCTTGTCGAGCATAGAGGCTGAGTACAGGGGTGCAACAATGGCTGCATGTGAGGTAGCTTGGTTGCATAAGCTACTTTATGATATGCATCAGATGGGCCAGTTGTCATTTATTGTGACAACATGAGTAGTATACACTTGGCAAATAACCCAATCTATCATGCTAGAACAAACCACATTGAGGTGCATTATCACTATGTGTGGGAGAAGGTTTCAAAAGGTTTTATTGATCTAGTTTATGTCAGCACAAAGGATCAGGTAGCTGACATATTCACGAAGGCATTGGGTGCAGAGAAGCTGCACAAGTTCAAAGACCTACTTGGTGTGCAGGAATTGGGATTGAGCTCGAGGGGGAGTGTTGAGATATCGAGCTCCACTTGTGATATGCCAGGGTGACCGTTGTGCATTTATGTCACTGACTTGTTAGCTGCAGATGCGGTTGGTACACCGCCCATGAATAATAGCTAGATGACAACTCTTAACATCTCCATTTACAGAAACAAATGAAACTGTACCTATACCCTCAACAGGGCATTTTGCATTATTACCAACCGTCATGGTGATGGGTTCCTGTAGAGGCTGCATGGAACAATATGGACCCTTCTTGTAGGTCATGTGATGGGAGGCACCACTATCCAACACCCATGAATCAGTGGTTGAAGCTTCTTGAATTGAGGAACACTCTTCTTCAATGGCCAGAAATAAATCCAACTCTGCTTCCGCTGTGTTAGCTGTCTCTTTCCCCTTATTTGTCTTCTTTAGGATACCATTCTTTTCATCTGCTTTCTTGACTTGGCAATCTGCAATCATATGGCCCTTCTTTTTGCAGTAGAAGCATTCTCCCTGAAACTTCTTCTTGCCGCCCTTCTTCTTTTTGTCACCACTAGTAGAGGACTCACCTTTGGTGGAGGAACCACCTTTGCCTTTCGTAGTGGCAGAGAAAGTAGCATCCCCATTGCTGCCTCCATCTCGAGCTTTAAGCCTCAATTTCTCCTCCTAAGTAAAGCACAGAACTCCTCAAATGACAATGGTTGGGGTCTCACCTAAGTGTTAAGCACTATTACTAGTCCATCAGACCTTGGTGGACATATCCGGAGACAGCGCTGAGCTAGCTCTTCGCTAGTCTTTTGTATCCTAGCACCAACCATCTAGTCACACAAATTTTTAATTCGGGTTATGAACACCTCCGCTGTCTCTCCTTCATTAAACTTCTCAGCTACGAGCTGATTCTCCAGGTTCTAGATCCTTGTCTGATTCCGCATCTCATACTGACTCTTTAATATATTCCAGGCCATAGTTGCCTTAGATGTATGCTGAATCAAGGTCAAAACACTATGAGTAGTACTTGTAACCAAGGCACATAGAGCATCTACATTCCTGCATTTCCAAGCTCATAGAAGGTCGACATTAGGAGGTATCGTACTCCCCGGATTTGCTGGGTCGGGGGTTTCTTATGGTTCTAGGTCAGTCCCCAGTACTGTCTCCAGAAGCTCATATGAATCCAGAACAACAGTAATTTTAAACTTCCACAGAATGTAGTTCATACCATCTAGCTTGCCTTCACTGAAGGCTGGTGGGTGAATCCTCAATGCCTGGATTGTTGGTGCAGCAGCAGCTATTGAACTCGAGTCACTTCCTATGGAGTCGCTTCCTATTGCCATCACTCCGTATGCTGTTGAAGCCCTCGTCTCTCTTCTATTCTTTGATCCTTAGAGCTACCTGGGCTCTGATGCCATGTTCAATTACACGACGTAGCGGAACAGAAACTAAACAAAGAATAGAGAGTACACAGCAAACTGGAGAGGAACAAACTTTTTCTTCAATACTGATGTAGTATAGATGATGGCTCCCTCCACCCGTGTGCTCCCATAGTGGAGCTTAGATGGTGATCTAGACAGATACTAGGTGAAGAGCTACTAGCTGTAAGATTTGATCTGATGCAATGGATTGGGGAGGTCGCCTCTTTATAGCTATGAGGGTGGTAGTCAGATCAACATAGTCAATGAAGTCGACTAGTTGACCTAGTCAGTGGAATCGACTAGTCGTCCATGGAATATTCATGGAATATTCCCTATACCATCACCTTGGGGGCTCCCGCCCCCGAACCCCCACCAAGGGGGCCAACAGGCCCCAGCAAGAATAATGGGCTCCCACACAATCACCTTTCTACCATCAACAGTCTCATTGATAGACCTCATTTGACATGCAACCATCCAGTGTCCTGGGCTCACACATGGATTCTCCTCATATGGGGGCCTTACAACTTGAGCACCTTAGACCACTGGTGGTTACCAGGAGGGTGGGGCATTGAGCATATCTAACATGATCGACAATGCAAAGCCTATTCGATGGGCACAATACTTTACATGCACCTCAAAATAGGTGGCCTTTACTTGCATGCAAAGTGGTGTGGCCATCCCATAAGTTCTTGTTCACATAACACACCTGGGAGAGTGTTTTTTTACGGTTGTGCATAACACTAAAAGGGAAACGGTGCATAATGCATGATTGACCATGTAAATCATATCTGATGGGCATAATAATTTGCATGCACCTCAACCTATGTGGTATTGAGTTGCATGCAATGTGGCATGCCAATCCAATAAGTACTTGTTGGAATAACGCACCTAGGACATTGTTTTTTGATGCTTGTGCATGACGCTAAGGCAAAAATGGAGTTTAATGCTTGGTCGACCATGCAAATCATATCTGATGGGTACAATACTTTGCACAAGCTTTTATTCAGGTGGTATTTATGTGTATGCAAAGTGGCATGACCATCCCATAAGTACTTGTTTGGATAACATGCCTGAGAGCACGTTTTTTGATGGTGGTGCATAACACTAGGAGAAAAACAGTGTATAATGCATAATCGAGCATGCAAATCATTTACGATGGACACAATACTTTGCATGCATCTCAAACTAAATGGTATTACTTGCATGCAAAGTGACTTGCTCATCCGATAAGTACTTGTTGGGATAACACACCTAGGAGCATTTGTTTTGACGAATGTGCATCACACTGAGGCAAAAACAGTGTTTAATGGGAGAATCGACTAAGCAAAGCATATCAGATGGGCACAATACTTTGCAAGCACCTAAACCTAGGAGAGTTTTACTCAAAGCATGGAACACCCATCCCATAAGTAGTTGTTCAGATAACACACCTGGGAGCACGTTTTTTGATGATTGTGCATAACACTAGGGAAAAACGGTGTATAATGTGTGATCAACCATGTATAGCATATAAGATGGGCACAATACTCTGCACACACCTCAATGTAAATGGTTCTAAGTTTCATGCAATGTGGAGTGCCCATCCGATAAGTACTTGTTCAGATAACATACTTAGGAGCACGTTTTTTTACGGATGTGCATCACACTGAGACAAAAATGGTGTTTAATGTATATGTTAAATACATTAAATAGTATGGTGTGATTATGCTAAATAGAAGCGCAAGACATACGGAATCAAGAAAGTGCTATACAGGAGAAAATTTATAATTCCTTAGTTCTGTTCAGTAGTTTTAACTACATGGACCATGATGAGATGGTCTCAGCTCTTGAATGGGTTGAATCTAGGATATAAATTGCAAATATTAATGCCTTCCAGTGAGAGGCTTATTGTAACTTTTGGTGTTTGTTAACACCATTATAAATATTGTGAGAGTTTGCTTACTATTGTAACTTTTGAAGGTGTTTGTTAACACCATTGTAAATATTACGAGACTTTACAACTGTTGAATCTTATCTTTTGGTGTAACTTATCTGTGTCACGTTAAATTTTATAATTTTGAATTCATCTCCTTTAAAAATCTCTAAAAAATTGCTTGTTTTTATGTTTTCATCTGTGATTTGAAAAGTGGGTTTTTTCTTAAATTTTATCAAAAAACTAGTCCAAAAGTATATGTAAAAATGAATTTGTACATTGACAAGTCCAAAATTAATGAAATAAGTGTTAAATCCATTCATCTAGTAATAATAGAAGAAAACCACCATGTTGGTGGCTGTTTATATCCTAGAGCAACCAAACACCACACTGGCGATCACTTATCTTGTACTACTACCGTGCTATCCTAAAATTTGTTGCACAGTGCTATACTAAAACAGTCCTCTTTAGAATGTTTATCAATTCGTTAATCGTCAAATTTCATCCCATGCTTGTTTTTAGTATATCCCAACAACCACCATGCTGGTTTCCCATAACGAATCCACACACCCTACAAATCCATTCATCTTTTAATAATAGAAGCAAACCACCACACTAGTGGCTATAAATATCCTAGTGCAACCAACCACCATGTTGGCAATAACTTATCCTACAGTACTACTATGCTATCCCTACACTACTGCCCGTGCTATCCTAAAATTTTTTGCATAGTGCTATACTAAAATAGTGCCCTTTAGACTAGTTATTGTTAACCTTCAGATCCAGAATGGGGCTAGTTCCTTCCTGCAAGGGCCCGGCTCCTCCCTTCATGCCGCTTCCTCTTTCCTTGATTTGAGCTCCTGGTTGCATGCTTGGATCTTCTTGCTCCTTTCCTGAAGGAGTTTGGTTCCTCCCTTCAGACTACTTTTCCTCGTAGTTAGACTCAGTCTTGGCCTTCTTCAATTTGAGCTCCTTGTCTTTTGCATCTTTTGCCCAAATGGTAGATTGAGCTGCAGCATCTACTTTCTTGTCATAGTAGATAGCTGTACCAAGTAGGCACATTTGATATGTCCATGACCTAGGCAATGGCGAATGGGATTCTCTACATAGCAATTTTGTATGCACAAACACCCCAAAGAAAAAAACATGCACAAGGTGGTAGCACGCAGGCCATTGGATCATGCAGTCATCTGTGATGGGGATATGACAAACCATGCATTTCGAACCCTGTTGCATAGCAATATAGGCATCCGATTTAACTCTTGCACCTATCAATACCACAATCTTGCTCTATACATGACAAAGTTTCTTCTTGATTCCTTCCTCCCTCATCCTAAGCTCTCCTTCATCTCCTCCACTCTTTGCTCACTCTGTGCAATAGCTTCATCTGAATCCCTCAGCAGCTGAAGCTGCTTAAATTACTCAAAAACATCAACATGGGCCATTTCCAAGACTTCCACTCTAGTTTGGAAATCTCTCAAGACAATGGACTACTTTTCATAATTGTTAAAAGCCATGGCAAGCTTGTGCATAGCCCTATCATAATCTTATTGTAGGGTCTTGTAGTTTACTCTTTGGACTTCCAATAGCGTTTCAAAAAAACAACCCTCACCGTGGATACTCTTTGCATCCTTCCTGGCCTAGAGAGCTGCCTCATTGTCTTCTCCACCCCGACTACTCTCTGCTGCCCCATCCTTCCTGGCCTTGAATCTCTCTCGTAGTTCCTGCATAACCTTTCTGGTTTTTGCATTCTCCCTTTTTAGCTCCTCCATCATCTGGTATTTTTCAATGTTCAATGCGCTCTGCATGTTGCAGATCCATTTGTAAAGACCGTCCTTTTTGTCTCTCTTCTCTTTAAGCTCCTTTCACATCATTTATAGCTCCTTGTTCACCATGTCACTTCTCACTTCTTCAAGCCTATCTCGGAGCTCCTTCATGCGCTTCTCTGCTTCTTCTTTTCTACGCCTTTCCATGTTGATCATTTTTGTAGTGGGCTCAGCTTGCTCTTGTGCCTGCAAGGCTCTCAATTTCGCCTCCTCTACCTTGGCTTCTGTACCTTCCCTGAGGCTTTTGTCAAGTTACACTACCTTTGCTGCATTGGTGGCTCTCTCTTGTAGAAAAGTCACCTTCTGAGACATCTGCTTATCGTATTGCTCAAAAATCCCTTTAAGGGTACATGCCATTAGATGCATTGCAACTTCAGTGGACTGAGATGACAATTGGGATTTGCCATCCACAATTCTTCGGGTTGGTTAACATGCTCTTTGAGATCGCTCTTGAGAAAGGTACATCATGTCCTTTCAGTTTCTCTACAACTGCTTGAACCTGCTAGAACTTCACGGTTCCTCTCGTATCAGGAAAGAAGTGAATGGTCTTCTTCAACACATCTTGGAGGTATGTTGGCAAGCTAGAAAGCTTGACTCCACCATCTTTACTAATCTGAGCATTGGGGTATACATCTAGAATATCTTGTCTCTTCCACAGCTTCTCAAAAAAGTGTGCTTGAAACCTGCCTCAAGAAATTCCTAGAGCATTTTCAATCATGCTTTCATCTTCTAACCTTGATAGACTAGTTGCCCCTCCTTCACGTTCACCTCCTGTACTAACCTGGTGAGAGCATCCAAATTGGGCTTGAGAAGAGCGAGAGAGGAGCTCCCATATGTCATGATTTCAAGATCAAGGGAGGAGGGTCTCTCACATTATGTTGCAGAGGGGGAGGAAAGATTGTGTGAGGAGCTCCTGCTATGCAGTCCATCACAAGAGGGGATAGAAGTTGCAAGAATAGTACAAGGGAGATAGAAATGGTTGAGAGGGATAGAAGATGAAACAGTGAGGGAAATGTAATAGTGGAGGCTTGAGTTTGTAGTCTGATTGCAAGGGATAAAGAAATGGTCAAGAGGGATATAAGATAAAACAGTGAAGGAAATGAAATAAACACTTATTTCATTAATTTTAGACTTGTCAATGTACAAATTCATATTTACATATACTTTTGGACTAGTTTTCGGCTAAAATTTAAGAAAAAACCTATTCTTCTAAGCACATATAAAAACATAAAAACAAGCAATTTTCTAGAGATTTTTAAAGGAGATGAAGTCAAATTATAAAATTTAACGTGGCATGGATAAGTTACACCAAAAGATACGATTAGTAGTTGTAAACTCTCTTAATATTTTTAATGGTGTTAACAAACACCTTCAAAAGTTAGAGTACATGCAGAAAAAGTTAAGTTACAAGTGGACATAGCAAACTCTCACAATATTTATAAAGGTGTTGACAAACACCAGAAGTTACAATAAGCCTCTCACTGGAAGGCAAATCTATTTTCTCTTGAGTTCCTACATTCAACCCATTCAAGGGCTGAGTTCATCTCATCCTCATCGATGTAGTTAAAACTACAGAAAAGAAGTAAGGATTGATGAATTTTTTCGTGTATAGCACTTTGTTTATTCCGAATTGCTTGCGCTTCTTGGGGTGAAAATCTTCCATAACAAGCCAATGCGAAGATATCTCACTTTGAAAGTTTGCTAGCCTCTCCTATATGAATGTACTTTGTCTATTTCACTAGTAGCCATACTTATTTTTCCTTTCTCCTCCTTCTCTAAGCCCTGCAGACAAAAATTGTCCTTCTCATACTGGGTTAATGGAGCTGGATTTCTCTTTCTCTTCTCCCTCTTCCCCTAGTTCTCAGCAATCCATTCTTTGCTGGTGCTAATGGCTTGCTCGACGGAATAGATGACTTCAAAAAGATCCATGGAAATGAGAGGAGGAAGGTAACGAGAGGAGGTAAGGCAAGATGGAAGGAGTAAGCTTGAGGAGAGGAGGTAAGGCTGCGGGCAAGATGGAAGGAGTAAGCTTGAGGAGAGGAGTAAGGCAAGAAGAGCAAAGTGGAAGAAGTGTTTGCTATGGGCGAGATGTAGAAGATGAACAACTGAGAGGGATTTATAGAACTGCAAACTCATAATGTGAAATGAAAGATTTAGAATAAAGAATTGGGAGAGGCTAAGATGACTAGATTGTGTAAAGTAACAGATGCAAGACTGTAATGCGAGCCTGTGAGATGGTAGATTTTGAGTACATTGAAATCTATAAAATAAAGTGATGGAACACAAGAATGATATAAATATTAGAATCTCATCATGAGATATTTTTTTAATATAATAAGTTAGACTTGCAGATGCAAGACCATAATGCGAGACATGTGAGACAATAGATTTTGAGTACATTGAAATCTATAAAATAAAGTGATGGAACACAAGAATGATATAATTATTAGATTCTCATCATGAGATATTTATTGTATATAATAAGTTAGACTTCGAAAAAGGTAAAACTGATTTAATAAATTTAGAGAGGTGAGTTGTCCATTGAGTGAAGTAAAAAATGAAAGACCGTAAATGTGAGAGACACATGAGATGATAGATTTTGAATCGGTTTAAATCTATGAAATAAAGTGATTGAAGACAAGAATAATATAATTATTAGACTCCCTTTTTTCATCCATCCTAGTCCTTCTACAAGCAGATTCTTCGTTCATCACTCTTAATTTATCATCTCTCCACCCACCATGGATGTCATTGGCATCATTGGAGACGTGGAGTCTGGAATCGATAGTCTCAAAGAATGGATTACTGACAAGGAGCAAGGAGAGATGCAAGAATTCACAAGGCTCTCCACTGACACAGATGGAGAGAGAGGAATTCGATGCACAAAGGCGGACAGAGAGGGAGGAGACTCATAAAATAGTAGAGAGCAAAAGACTTTTACAATGTATTATAAAAGCACGACAAGATCTCTTGGACTTCTTAAGCAACGTACGTTATTGAAGCACTCGGTATGGTCGATTTGATGCAGATGCTAAAAGAACAATAAGGGCCTCCCAAAGAGATTATAAAGAAACAATCTGTGACTGCTTGAATTTCTTCCTTCATTGTAGTTATGTTGAGGATACGGACGTGGAGTCCGTGGAAGATTGGGTTGTTAACAAGATAAGAGATACTAATGATGAGATCTTCTAGTGTGATCTCGGCGTGTGTGGCCAGTAATAGTCGTTAATCTTATTTTGTATTCTTTGCAAAAAGTCTGGTAGGGCTGAGCAGATCATATTAGAATTGCTAATACAATTTATTTTTTAGTAGCAAATTCTCATGCAGTGTGGCTCTTATGACTCTATAATGTTATAAACTTTGACCCTATAGTATGATTTGAGTTATCTTATTGTTTTAGTCGCAAGTTCAAACAAAATAACATTGTGAGAGAAGGAAAACAAGTCACACATTTAATATGTATCCTTGATGAATGCCCATTATAAATTCACATTTAATACAATTAACCAAAATAACATTTTGAGCAACAAAATCACAAATACAAAGTTTTGCAACTTTGCACTTTTACATGCATCACTTGCCAATAAAATTTTTCTACTTCAAAAAATAACTCATGTACATGCTAAACCCCATCATAAAGCTTCACAATGAAGTGGATTTTGATGCTTCCTGTGGACTCTCTGTTGTAATGCTTTGGAAGTAGACTCCATCTCTTGAGGCTTTGATGCTTTAGGCATATATGGACTCTTCCTTCATGCATAGAATTTGTCTACTTCCAAGTGTGGACTCTGTTGTGATGGTTTAGGCAACACACTATTCAAAATTTTTGGACTTGTGTAAAGTCCAATTTGAGAATGGACTAAAAAACAGTCCAAAAATTTTGAATATACTAGTAATGTTGTTTTTTGAACTAGATTTGCCAACTCAAAACAAAAGATTTGATGATTAAGTACTAAGAACATCAATGCATAACCAAATCTCTTACAAAGGTGGTCTACATAAACATCTTCATAACTTCACAAAAATCTCTTACAAAGTGGTCTACATAAACATCTTCATAACTTCTTGTGAATTGAGCTACTATCACCTAAGAACATCAATAGATGACCAATTCTCTTAGAAATGTGGTGTAAATAAACACCTTTATGTATAAGTGGTGTGCACACACCTTTATGACCATTTCTTTTAGAAAGATGGTGTACATAAAGCCCTTAGAAAGGTAGTGTAGATAAATCCTTTTATGTGTAAGTGGTGTACATATACACCACACTTGGTATTAAAAAACACCCTTAACTATAAAAATACATTTGACATAAAGTTTAAAATACACCATTAAGTATAAAATGGCCCTCATAAACAATCTTTATACACAATAATGAGAGTAAAGAAATAAAAAAAGTAGTAAAATTTTTATTAGATATTCGCTTTACATAGAAGTTCAAAACTTGTGATTACAAAGCCGTCAGCCATCATGTTACTCAGTACCAATGTCCTCAATGCCAAGCCCTTGACTACCAGGGTCCTGACTAATAGGTTGCTCTAAGACTAGAGTCTTAGTAGCAAGGTCCTCAGTAGTTTGCTCTTTAGTTCCAAGCACCTGACTAGTAGGCTACTCTAGAGTTTCATGACCAAGTTCTTGGTGAGTAGGGACCTGGCTACTAGGTTCCTGACTAGTAGGCTGCTCTGGAGTCTGTAAGGTCATGGTTGAAGAACCATCTATGCCTCCTGATAACTCCTCCTGGTCATGCTTTGCCTCGTCCGTACCTTCTTTGAGTAAGGCTTCCTTGCTTGATCCACTTGCCTGTCCTTCACCCAAGATGAAGGGTGCCTTCCTCACTTTTAATTTTAAGGGAAGTGCTTCCACCTCTTTAGCCTTACCTTTTCCTATGATGTGATGTACTTCTATAACTTCTTGCTGCCGCGAGCCTTCCCGTATGATGAGTGGAACCTCCTTGACTCTAGTTGACAATTGATCACCCTTATTCTTTGTGCGGATTTCTTCTTACCGTAAGTCATCGGATGCAGAGCTTTCATCCTCATCATCACCTGAGCTAGAATCATCACCCTCAGACTCACTACCCTCTTCTTTGATATTTTCCTCTTCAAAGAAGGCAATGCAACTGTAATATGTGTCAAATAACTCAATTTAATAGGGGGTATCAATGACATTTACATTTCTACCTTGGCGTAGCAATTTCTCAGCAGCAAAACCCATTCGATACAATGCTACTTCCCACCCATCATTCAGTAAATTCTTTGTCATCTCTAGTATCACATCAGGATCCATCAGCTTTTTGTAATCCACCATTGCTGCATCAAGCTTAACCTTATTGTCCTCAAAGTAATGAAGCTCGAGAGTCCTTAAAGGAATTTGGATTAGATTGCCACCACCCCTGGATAAGAAGCACATCAAGAAAGGCTGCAAGACTTGAATGGCAGTGCCTTCCAAGACAGTCATATGATTACGTAGGACTATACCATGGTATACTTTTGAAAGTAGATACCCAAATTCAGATGTCAAACTCACATACAAGGCATCCCTTTGTGATTCTGTCACGAATAGGACCAACATTGATCTTTTCTTATCTACCATAGGACCTTCTACGATAAACTGCACAAGTTCAACTATCCGTGACACTGCAAGGTCTTGCAATTCATCTATGAAAAATATGCATGGCTTCTCCCAAGCATGACCGCTCATTGTTATGAAATGCTCTGTATCAATGCCATTGATGTGTGCAAATTTTGTATCATTGTCTGATAGTCTGATAGCAAGATATCATAGGAGAAGCTGAATGGAGAACCATCATCTAAACCACCAATTGCTCTACCTTGGGTAGTGGACTAGGCCTTTTTCTTGATGTCCATATATTCTGTCTCAACAACCTTTGGCATTTTAGCTCTTAGATCCTTTGTTGGTGTGGCATCTGCATCCATTGAAGCCAACCACTTTCTAGCCCATGTCTTATTAAGGAGTTGACCTAGGCTAAGTGCTTTCTTCTTATCCACATCAATTGACTTGCCAGCTAACTCATCATCAGATTTCAATAAAAATAATAGTGCCGAGAGAGCAGCCTCACTTTGAATCATTCGGGTGACCACTTCATCCAAGTTGCTATGCTTGCTCTTCTTTCCAAAGAAGCAGTCACCACTTAGGATCTTCTTGCATACTTCTTCTGTTATTGCATCTGGAACAAACCTTAATGCTCTCCACCAAACAATAGACATCGGTTTCTTTATTTTTTTCCTCTGAGTTGCAATGTGCTCTGGTGCCTCAAAGGATATCTTCCCTGTTTCATATGCTTGGCAAACATCCACGATGCTCTGAAACACTGAGTCCTCGTGGAAGACAATGCAAGTAACATCCATGTATCTTGCAAGGGCGGTGTTCAAATCCTTTGCCTCAACCTTATTACTTGGTATGCCTTGCGTATTGCTTACAACACCTTTCAAGCATCTATAGAACCGAGTCCTCTTTGCTATGTACTCAGATGTAGGTCTCCTGCCCTTCACTGTTTGTGGCTTTTCACAGCCCATCCATAACTCCCTTGCCTTTATCAAGATCTCAAAAAGAGAAGAGCTTTTTTTCAACCTAAATGGAGCAGAATTCAACCTTTTTGATTCTAGAATGTACTTCGAGTCATCGTTAAATATGCATATATGACAAATGTTGAAACTTTTCCATCCACTCAATCTGTGGCAAGTTTCCTTTTCTTCCCTCATCAAGGGCGATCCTGCAAGCTTCACAAAAGTGTTGCCCATCAATGGGCTCAAACCTGCATCTTTCCAAGAATCTATTCTTTGCCAGCATGTATCTCTTCTCGGTGTCAGTCCCATATCGGATTTGATACAAAGCCTCTCCACGAACAAAGTCACTCCTTCTAAAGTTCTCAAAAGGATCAAGAAAGTCCATGCGCTTTTAAAATGTGACATCAGGCAATGTAGGATCATCTTCTTGAAGTATCTTAAACACCATAGGATGAAGAGTGATATAAATGCAACTGGAGTTCTTTTTTTCCTCGTATCTTCATACAATTTGCGTACAAATGTCTTATCTAGCTTTCTTTGATTTGTGAACAATGAAGCTCGATCAATAAGCATTGTGGCCACACTGAATTGTGAAAATCCCCAAATGTATCCCTCATCCTCTGGAGGATGTAAGCCTGCCACACTTATAGAAAAGTCTTCGAGACTTGTATCTTCTTCTTGCAGATCCTCCTCTTCATCGCTATCCAATTTTTCGCCTGGTTTTAAATAACCTGCACTTGAACAATCTGCACGTGGAGTAGGAGTTATTTTTGCTCTCTTTTTGGGAA
Source organism: Dipteris shenzhenensis (assembly GCF_047967505.1). Classification (NCBI taxonomy): domain Eukaryota; kingdom Viridiplantae; phylum Streptophyta; class Polypodiopsida; order Gleicheniales; family Dipteridaceae; genus Dipteris; species Dipteris shenzhenensis. The sequence continues at coordinate 32,753,237 of NC_141607.1, read as the reverse complement.
CAGTTGCAGAACTTGAATCTGCTCCACGATCACTCCTTCTTGTTCCTATAGTTGCAGCAGTTGATGGTGTAGGTACAGTTGGAGATACTGTAGTTACACTTTCCAGAGTTACCGTAGTTATCTCCACAGATATTGGCGGTACTTGAAAGGCACTTAGTAATTCTTGGGATCCCTCAATTGAATCTGGTAAGGGCTTCAAGAAGTGCTTGTGAGTTACTCGTAACTTGTAAACCACCTCGTCATTCTTTCCTTTGCACACAACTTCTATCAAATTGTTTTCTTTAATGTTGATGTTTGAGATCATGCCACCATTTCTTACTACCTCTGTAGAATATTTCACGCTTGATACATTCTCTGCAGTGATCACCAAAAAATACTTTGATTTGCACTCCATAAAATACCAAGCATGTTCAAGGTATTTGAAAGACACCTTGGAGCCAAAACTGGAAGCCATAGTTTTCTAAAAAACAATCAAAAATAAAAAATGAGAATTACAATGATTTTCAAACTCAAAATATTAAATAAATTTCTAATTAAATATTATTTTAAGTTTTATTTATTTTTAATTTTTAAAATAAAATAAATTAATTTATTTTTTTTAATTATTTTATTTTAATTAATTAGTTTATTTTTATATTTAAAATTTAATTTAATTTTTTAAAAATTTTTTAAGTTTTATTTATTTTAACTTTTTTATTTTTTTAAAATAAATTAAGCTAATTAATTTTTTTTCATCCACCTCCCCCTCCCCGCCCCTGCGCCCCTCCCCTCCCCGCCCCCCTTCCCCCTGTTGCATGCACAACAAGTGGGGGGTTAACCCCCCTCCCCTCCCTCATCCTCGCCCCTTCCCCTGCCCGTCCGCTTCCCAACCCCCCCAACCTCCCCTCCCCTCCCCAACCTCCCCGCCCCCGCCCTCGCCCCTTTTGTGCCCCTCCCCTTCCCGTCCCGCTCCTGTGCCTCCCCCTGTTGCATGCGCAACAAGTGGGTGGGGGGAATTTCCCCCTTAACCCCCCTCCCCTCCCTTCCCCCTCCCGCCTTCCCCACCCCTTCCCCTCTTGCACCCCCGCTCCCCCTCCCTCCTGTTGCGCATGCAACAGGTGGAGGGACCCCCCACCTGTTGCGCATGCAACAGGTGGAGGGACCCCCCACCTGTTGCGTGCGCAATAGGTGGGTGGGGGGGTTAACCCCCCTCCCCACCCCGGCTGCTCCCCCTCCCCCATGCCCTTGCCCCCCCTCCCCGCGCCCCCCTCCCTTCCACCTCCCCTCACCCTCCCCCTTCCCCCCTGTTGTTTGTGCAATAGGTGGGAAGGGCCCCCCTCCCCACCTGTTGTGCATGCAACAGAGGGGGTCCCTCCTCGCCTCCCCTCCTCGCCCCCTCCCCCTCCCTTGCGCCCCTCCCCTCCCCCCTCCCCGTCAGCTCCACCTCCCCCGGGGGGAGAGGGAGGGAAAGGGGCGGGGGGAGGGGGAGGGCGCGGGGAGTGGGAGGGGGCGGGGTGGGGAGGGGCAGGGGGAGGGGGAGGGGGGGGGCCCCCCACCTGTTGTGCACACAACAGGTGGGGGGGGATCCCCCCCCCCCTCGCCTCCCCTGCCCCCACCCCCTACCCCTGTCCCTCCCCCGCGCCCCTCCCCTCCCCCCCCTCCCCGTCGAGCCGATGGGGAGGGGGTGGAAGGGGGTGGGGGAGGGGGGTAGGGCGAGGGGCGCGGGGGAGGGAAAGGGGCGGGGGGAGGGGGAGGGGGCGGGGCAAGGAGGGGGAGGGGGGGCCCCCCTGTTGCGCACGCAACAGGTGGGGGGGATCCCCCCACTCCCCCTCCCCTCCCCCGCCCCCCCCTCCCCCTCCCCTTGCCCCCACCCCCTCCCCTTCCCCTGCCCCTCCCCCTCCCCTCCCTCGCCCTGCCCCCTCCCCCTCCCATCGCCCTCGCCCCCGCCCCATGCCCGCCTCCTCCCCTTCCCCTGCCCCTGCCCCTCCCCCGTGCCCCTCCCCTCCCCCCCCTCCCTGTCGGCTCGACGGGGAGGGGGGGGAAGGGGGAGGGGAAGGGGGCGAGGGAGGGGGAGGGGGGGCGGGATGGGGCAGGGGAGGGGAAGGGGGTGGGGCAGGGGAGGGGCGGGGAGGGAGGGACGGTGGGAAGAGGGTGGGGCGGGGGAGGGGGGAAGGGAGGGATGGTGGGGGAGTGGCCACCGGGAGGGGGGGAAGGGAGGGAGGCGGAGAGGCGGAGGGAGAGGAAGGGAGGGGAAAGGGCCGGTGGGGAGGGAGAGGAGGGGAAGCAGAAGGGAGGGCAGGGAGGAGAGGGAAAGGGGAAAGGGAGGAGAGGGGAAGGGGGAGGAGAGGGGAAGGGAGGGGAGGAGAGGAAGCTAGAGGAGGAGGGGAGAAGCGGGAGGAGAGGGGAAGGGAGGGGGAGAGAGGAAGCGGGAGAAGAAGGGGAAGGAGAGGGGAAGGGAGGGGGAGGGGAGGGCAAGGGAGGGGAGGAAGGAGAGGGGAAGGGAGGGAAGAGAGGAAGCGGGAGAAGAGGGGATGGGAGGGACAAGAGGGAGGGAGGGAGGAAGTACCTGGGTGGAGCTCCAGGAAAGTTGTGAGAGAGAATGAGGAGAGTTGTGAGAGAGAATGAGGAGAAGTAGAGTTTTATAGGAAATGGGTAGCTTTTAGGTCAAGTAAGCTTTTTTTAGTTTTTAATGTTTTTAAAGTTCTTTTAGGTTCACTATAAGTAGAACATTCTTCATTCTCTCTTTCATTCAAAGATCATTCGTTTGCACTCTACGCTTCTCTCCTCTCATCAACCTATTGCAGGATTCTCAAAAATTTTCAAAATGTTGAAAGAGGTGAGTTCATTTCTAACCTATTGCGTACGCAAGAACTTCTAAGAATCAAGTTTTTATAAATTTGAATTTTTTTCAAATCCGATCCTTTTCTCAAAAACTTGTGTGTACGCAACAACTTAAAAAACCATTTTTGCATTAAATCTTTTTTCCCACAAATTTTTCTCTTTACCTCAAACTCTCACAACCTATTTTCAAAAATTTCTCTCCGAACCTATTCTATTACAAATTTCTCTCTCAACCTCAAAACCACTCAAACCTCCGAACCTATTGCGTATGCAACAACTTCAAAACAAAATTTAATCATAAATCTCTCTAAAAAACTCCTCCAAAAATAAAAACAATCTATTACAAATTTCTCTCTCAATATCAAAACCACTCAAACCCTACCTATTGCGCATGCAACAACTTTAAAACAAAATCTAATCATAAATCTCTCCAAAAAACTCATCAACAAAAAAAAACAATCTATTACAAATTTCTCTCTCAACCTCAAAACCACTCAAACCTCCCTACCTATTGCATATGCAACAACTTCAAAACAAAATTTAATCATGAATCTCTCCGAAAAACTCCTTTAAAAAAAAAACAATCTATTACACATTTCTCTCTCAACCTCAAAACCACTCAAACCTCCCTACCTATTGCATACGCAACAACTTCAAAACAAAAATTAATCATAAATCTCTTCAAAAAACTCTTCTCACGACACTTTATTACAAATTTCTCTCTCAACCTCAAAACCACTCAAACGTCCCTACCTATTGCATACGCGACAACTTCAAAACAAAATCTAATCATAAATCTTTCCAAAAAACTATTCTCACGACACTTTATTAATATAAGAAATCCATTTATAATATTTTTACTCCATAATATAATAAATTTTTATAAACTAATGTTAAAATATAATTTTGCTAAAAATATATATTATTAATCTATAAATTAATATAAATATTATATAAATAAATATATAAATACATTAATTAAAAAAATATAACTTGAAAGGGAGGTCTTCTAGCATATGTGCTTTATATAATACTTACTCTTAAAACAATGAAGAATTAGTGAATATGTTGCTATTCTATACATTATTAACTTAAAAACTAGTATAAATACAAATTTAAATAAATATATAAATAATTAATATTATACATTAATAACATTTAAAATTATGTAGATTATATACTAATAATCTTTCAATTTTAAAAAGTAGTCAATAAAAGAATTGAATTAATTTAAAAAATAAGAAAATATTAAAATTTACACACTTACTTTTAGCATGTATGCTTTCATTCCATGTGTATAATACTTGTTAGTTAGTCAAAGAATGAAAAATTAGATAATGTATTTGTAAGGTAGGTATTTAAAACCATAGAATCTAGAAGACTACAGTATCATTGCATCCATATCATTTTTAAACTTTAGCAACCACCAGATATCCATGGTATCCATGATATGGAATACATATTTCTCTTGAATATTTCTTATCACATACTTTTTCATTTCTTCTGATACACCATGTAGCATGAATGTAAGAAAATATGAATCGGTGTGCTTTTAGCCTATGTACTTGTCCCTAATCAGTAGGCTACTTTGACTAGGTAGACTTATAACTACTTAAAGTAAAGCCTTTGCAAAGGATCATACCTTCTGATACACCATGCAGCATGAATGTAAGAAAATATGAATCGGTGTGCTTTTAGCTTATGTGCTTGTCCCTAATCAGTAGGATACTTTGACTAGGTAGACTTATACTTACCTAAAATAAGCCTTTTCAAAGGATCGTACCTATAAACAAAACACTTTGGAAAGCATATAACATATAGTCGATATATATCTAAACTAAATACTTTAGAATGCATATTTTATATAGTCTATATATCTTAAATCTTACACCCTAAATCTTAAATCCTAAAGTTCCCTAAATCTTAGGTTATACAATCTAAGCTCTTAAACTTATATAACAGTTATAATCCCTAAACCTTAAACCCTAACCCCTATAACTTAAATTCTAAAACCTAATTTTCAATTCTAAACCCTAGATTCTAGACTCTAAGCTCATGATCTTATATACTAAACCCTAAAACCTAAAACCTAAATCCTAAACCCTAAAACAATAATCATAAACCCTAAATGCTTAATCCTAAACCCTTACTCCTAGATTTTAAACCCTAAACCCTAGATTTTAAACCCTAAACCCTAAACCCTAAATCCTAAACCCTAAACCCTAAAAACATAATCATAAATACGAAACCCTAAACACTTAATCTTAAATCCTAAGCCCTAAATACTTAACCCTAAATACTAAACCCTAAACCCTAACCCTAAAATACAATCAAAATTTTATGATTTTTTTCAATTTGTGCAATAGGTTTGATATATCTTCCAAACTATTGCAAGTCGAATAGGTTAATGGTGCACTCAACCTATTCCAAATATCAAGGAATTTTCTTGATTTGTGCAACAGGTTGGATATATCCCCCAACCTGTTGCTCAAATCGAGAATTTACCCCCCAACCTGTTGCTCAAGTAACAGGTTGGGGGGTATATCCAACCTGTTGCACAAATCGAGAATTTACCCCCCAACCTGTTGCTTGAGGGATATATCCAACAACAGGCCCCCAACCTATTCCTTGAGCAACAGGTTGAGGGATATATCCAGCAATAGGCCTCCAACCTATTGCACAAATCAAGAAAATTCTTGATTTGTGCAACAGGTTGGATATACCTCCCAACCTGTTGCTCGAGCAATAGGTTGGGGGTATATCCAACCTTGCACAAATCAATAAAATTTTTGAGTTGTAGGTTGGATATATTCCCCAACAACTGTATATCAAATTGTTGCACAAATAAGAAAAATTCTTGATTTGTGCAATAGGTTGGATATATCCCCCAACCTGTTGCTCAAGCAACAGGTTGGGGGATATATCCAACCTATTGCACAAATTAAAAAAATTCATTAAATGTTGGTTGTATTTTACGGTTAAGGTTTAGGGTTTAAGACTTAAGATTTAGGGTTTAGGATTTAAGATTTAGGGTTTAGGATTTAGAGTTTAGGGTTTAAGGTTTAGGATTTATTGTTTAAGAGTTTAGGATTTAGCATTTAGGGTTTAGAAATTAAATGTTTAAAGTTTAGGATTTACGGTGGTTAAGATGTTTTGGTATTAATTATTTAAAGTTTAGGATGTAGGGTTTAGGTTTAATGCCTTCTCTGCTAGTTATTAAGTAATAATAAGCTCAATGATTATTTATTATGTTCATTTTGAGTTGCTAATCTATTTTTGTATATAAAACAGGTATTCACCCTAACAGAGGGAATGGATGTGGTGTTATATAAGAAGAATGAAGTGGTGGCTTTTGGGCGAATTCATAGTCTTGATCCTATGATTGTGTGTCATTTCCAACGTTGTGGTGAGGGAAGATCTGTAGTGATAATCACCAATGTTGTAAATCCTGAAGTACATTTAAAATATCCACATGGAGACTTTGAAACATTGGGACATATCTTACAATGTGACATATTTGATATGCAAGCACACAGAACACTCTGAGACCCGAAATTGTTCCAAAGACATACTTTCAAGATATCAAGAAAACTTATTTTGAGGGGGAAAAAGTAGAGATGTTATCTTGCTCCAGAGAAGTTTTAGCAATTGGCAACTTTAAGGGCTATGCTTAGAGTTTTCTCTGTATAATGGAGATAATTAAGTTGACTAGTGCAGGTGTCATTCAAAATGCAATGGATAGTACTTCATAATTAGACATCCATAATACTACGTCTCAACTACAAGTTCATAGTACTTGTAAATGGGGGTTAGCTTTCTTGAAATCAAGTTTGCCCAAGACAGTTTCCTTCAATGTCATGGAAGACACAATGGAATATTATCAGAAGAAAAAGACTATAACACAAATGGGATCCAAATTGATAAGAAGCTATAGTAGTAATCAAGAGTATCATAGTGGCATGCTCACAAGTATTGAGGACATTATAGTAACAGATGTTGATGTAGAAAAGGTTTCTTGTGTTGCAAGTGACTCAAATATACTCACTTGTATAGAAGACTTGTCTTGTGTTGCAAGTGACTTGAACAGGCTCACTGGTATAGAAGACTTGTTATGTGTTGCAAGTGACTCGAACAGGCTCACTGATATAGAAGACTTGTCCTGTGTTGCAAGTGACTCGAACAGGCTCACTGGTATAGAAGACTTGTCTTGTGCTGCAAGTGACTCAAACATGCTTATTGATATAGAAGACTTGTCTTGTGTTGAGAATAATAAGATGGGACCACAAAGAAAAATACATGCAAAGATCGATGGGATAAGTGATGCAATAACAGGAATTGATAATATTAGTGACAATGATCATGATATTACCACTCGAACACAAGGCAAAAGGAGCAGAGAATCTGAGACTTGTCATGTTCGTAATATTGTTGCTAGCATGCGAGAGAATATAGATGGGAGAATCTTGAGTTACGAAGGAGAAATAGTTCAACCACAAAATTCAAGAGGCATTGGCAACAAATTGACATCAATGAACATGTCTACCAGATTGCCATTTCCAAGATATTATAAGGTATCAAATAATTCTCAAGCCCACATAGCATTTGATTATAAAGATGAAGATTCAAGAGAAATGGATTCGAGATTTGATGGTCTTACAACTAGAAAACGCAAGACACTATTTACAAAAAGAAAGTATGTGAGTGTGAAGAGGCGAAGAATCATGGCATCAATTCTAGAACCAAAGAGACATGTGATGCTATCCGAGGAGAATATGGAAAGGATGCTTATGTGAGTTTCTTGCAAGAGACTTTGCATTAGAAAAGTTGGGAAAGATGATTGTGTAGCCATACGCCTTGGTATTTGGAGTAAGACAGTGCCTAATAGACATAACTATCTTCTTCAAGAGTTTTCATGCTTTTTTCATCAAGGCACTAATCAAGATTTGAGCACAAGACACTGTAAACCTAGATTGAAACCCATGGTTAATGGGAGACCCATTTGCAATCGAGGATATCAATGGTTAATTGGACTATCACATGGCACATACTGGACCATCTGGGCAGAGGTGAAAGAAAAAGTTATTCATACAATTCATGGAAATACCTATAAGCTTAAATGCCATGGAAGCACTATAAATGCAACTGCAACATTAAAGCAAGTTCTCGAAGACCATGCATTACCATAGCCTCATCTTCAACAAACAATGCTAGATGGATGTGTCGAATGCCAACAACATCTTCCTTTGGGAATGAAAAAGAAGGTCATCCTAGAAACCGTCAATAAAACTTTACAAGACAAAGATGAGAGCATGATTTCACGATCAACCTTGTACAAAATTTGGCGTAGAGATTTTTGCCATGTCAAGACACCATCAAAGCAAAGGATGTCAAAATGTAAGACATGTGATGAATTAAAAAATGCCATTGAACATAGTAAATGTGAACAACAGCGAGGAAGATATATTAAATGGCAATCAATCCATTTATGTCATGTGCAGGATGCTCGAAAGTTGTATGCTTCTTGGAGAGAGGAAGCTATTTCACATGTCGAAAAGTCCATGTGCATCACCATTGATGGAATGGACTAGAATACAACCACTTTGCCACGATTTTTTTTTTTTTTTTGGGCCGAAAAAACAGTGCTGATTATATTACTTCGAAAACAAGATACATGAGGTCAGTTTTGCAGCTGACGGGGCTACGTTCACAAATCTGTAAATTTTAGGAATAAAAAATATCCTTCTGTTAAACTCACGTGATAGGGTTACATATGATGAGTGACCCCCCCAAGAGAACGCGCCCCAAGTGATCAAACCTAGCTCTGGTGCTGCACGAGCAAGGATCCCGAAGGTCCACCTCCACACTTCCTGGGCATGAGTGCAGCTCCACAGGCAATGTTTTGGTGACTCCTCGTCCTCATGACAGATCTGACAAAGTCCATCCTGACCAACCTGCCGCAACCAGCTCCCCACTGGAAGACCCTTGTGGGCGAGTAGCCAAAGGAAGTAGGAAATCTTCCGCGGCTGCCAGCTCTCCCACAAGGCCTTCCAGAAGACCTGCAAAAATAGCCTGGAGATACCCCGAGCATACCAACTGGGTCGCTGGGTGGGCGGGTGGCTCTGCATCCTTCCGAGAACTCTCGTGCCCAATGTCATGCTGTAAGCGAAGAAAGGGGTTGGCCCCTAGCTTCTGTCACAACCTCTGGCCATCTCCACTCACCGGGGTCCCAATCAAGCTCTGACAAGGCCCGCCCCTCCCAAAGCCAGAGTCGCCACAGCTGCAGTTGATCATGCTCTATACTAGGATCGGTCCGCCAAACCTTCCCCATGAGGCCTACGACCTGAACCCTCTGCCACGGGAGAAGGGGGTCGATGAGCACACCCTCTCCTGAGTCGGCCGTCCCCCAAAACTGCAAAGAAGGAAACAGAGGTGTCGTCCATTCGGCCTGCAACCACTAGTGGGATGCCACGGAGGGTGAACTGTCCAAGCCAACCGTCACCACCAGGCATGAGGATCTGAATCTCGGGTGGAGCTAGCAAACCGGTAGGAATCGCTCCATCTATCTCTGTGCGTCTCACCTGAGCTCCACGGACACCTCTAGCTGTGGCTGCTAGAGCAACGGTCTCCAAGTTTCTGTAAGTGTCCCTCCAAACTCGAAGGGACCGGGTTGGCCCCTGCATCCAACTGTCCCATATGATATGTGACCTCTCCCCCAGCTGAAGGCCCAAGGCATCTCTGACTTGATCGTTCCAGATGAGCGGCTGGTGGTCGATCTCCTCCTGACAGCTAGGAGGGGACTGGATGAGACTGAGACGGAGTCACCTCCAAACCATGAGAAGGCTACGAATGAGCAGGGAGCAGGGGTGAGTGAGTGGTGCAGAGGTGAAGATCCACTGGACGGACGGTGGCCACTCTCCATCTCGGTGCGGGATGCAAGAACCGATCCCCTATTGAAGTAACATCTTCCACGTTTGCCCCCCCGGGGTCAAAACCGTGGATAACTAACTTGCCCAGGAGGGCCTGACTCTGAAGCTCAGGATCAATGACCCCCAAGCCACCCTCAGCCTGCGGAAGAATGACTGTTTGCCAGGCTACCCTGGCTCTGGTATCTCTGAGACCATCCCCCTCAGACCATAGGAAATTTTGGACCAACCTTCTGAGCTGTGCCACGCTGGATCTCGAGAAGCACCAACAGGAGGCCACATACCAGGCTGTGGCCACGAGAACCTGGTTGACTACAAGAGCACGACTTGCAAGAGAGAGCTTAGCAGTGCTCCAGAAAGCCAGTTTCCGTCGAATGGAATCTAGCATCGAGAGAAACTGCTAAGCTGGCGTGATGTCCAAGCCGACCTGAAAGCCGAGATATCTGGCTATCTGTCCCCACGGGATCCATCTGAAACCCAAAAATCTCCCCCACTGTGAGCATGCCCCAGGGTCTGTGAGAAAACTAACTGATTTGTTCCAGTTGATTTTTGCACCGGCTACCGAGCAGAAGACCTCTAAGGCTAGCCTCACCCTCTCTAGCATCATCTCATCATCCTCAACGTACAGCACTGTGTCATCTGCATACTCCGAGTCCAGGAGCTCCGTATCCTCCCTAATGGAAAGGTGAACACCCCGGATCCTTGTCAACCTCGCCCGAAGGTAGTAAGTCATCGCCTCGACGAAGAAGAGAAACAGGTAAGGAGCGAGGGGGCAACCCTGACGCAGCGACCTCTCCAAACGAAATCGCTCTCCCATCCTGCCACCGATGATGACCCTGCTGGAAGTTTCCTTTATAACGTTGAGATACCCTGAATCCATCCTACAGGGAATCCTAGTCTCTCCAAAGTACCCTCTAGGAAGGACTAGTCCACTCGATCATAGGCCTTCTCAAAGTCGAGAAGTAGGATGGCTAAGTGCGACCCACTGTGCTGAGCCCACTCCGTCGCCTTTGAGAAGGTAAAGACATTATCCAGGATACTACGATTCTGGACAAAGCCTGTCTGAGTGTCATGAATGAGGTCAGGAAGTAGAGGCCAAACTCTGGCGCTGATCATCTTGGCAAGGATTTTGTAGGTAGTGGTGAGGAGAGTGATCAGGCGTCACTGACGGATCTCCTGTCGGTCTCCTCCCTTCGGGATGAGGCAAATCAATCCCGAAGAGAGGCTCTCTGGCATATGTCCGCTGCTGAAAATCCTCTGTAGGGCTGCTAGGAGGGGTTGATGGATCTGATCCCAGAAAGAGGTGAAGAAAGCATGAGAGAGCCCATCCTCGCCAGGGCATTTCTCCCCATCGATGGCCATCAAGGCCTCCTGCATCTCAACAGTAGTGAATGGTGCCATCAACATCGCCTACATGCTGGGCTGAACAAGGGGTGGAATATGCCTCCACACCTCCTCGCGGGAACGTCTAGTATGAGGGGCAAGCTGCTCCTATTGGAAAAGAGTCCTGTAGAAGTCGGTAGCCAACCCCAAGACCTCTTCCAGATCAGTAACGATGTGCCCCTCCGCTGTCCCAAGACTCTGGAGCTGATCACCTCTGCTGCCCTCTGGCCATGTGTCCTGAAGAACTCTCTGCTCATCCGGTCGCCCTTCCGAGCCCAGTAGGAGAGGGAGGCATGATAAGAAAACTCTGAGCGGCGCTGGAGAGTCTCCTCAAGAAGGGCTCTGGCTCGAAGGGCCCAGATCCAAAGCTCCTCTGAACCCAGAGCTGCCTGCTGGAGTTGCTGAATGGAGGTCCCTACGAAGAGCTCTCTCTCTGCCCCACCACTCCTGGCGAACCTGAAGGGCTGCAAGTTGGAAAATCTGGCTGGACTCCTGCAAAGCCTGCACCACCGACTCTACCAGATCCACGCACTCGCCCCAATCTCTATCCCAAAGGCTCCCGATTCTACTGTGCACCTCCTCCCTAAAGAAAATGGAATCGGGAATCTTGCATGAATGAGGAGGAAGGGACTGAGCTGCCGAGTCTAGTGATAAGAGCACAGGCACGTGGTCGGAGAGTGTCGTCCGTGGCACTATACCCACCTGACCACCTCTGCTGATGGCCCAATCACTGACATAAAATCTGTCCAGTCTCTCCAAGAGTTTACTTGCTTCCTTGCGGAAGCCCCACTAGAAGTCCAAGCTCCCATGCCATCGGTGAAAGGACGGGTCTCTCCAGCTGTCCCTACCTCCTGTTGCGAAGATAAAGGAGTCCCAAGCGGACTGCTCTGCCTGAGCTATACCTGTAAACTCTGGTCCTCTGCCGTGCTGGTCCTCCAAAGTCTCCACATTGTTGAAGTCCCTCCAACAATCCATGAATCCATGTCTGGGAGAATCTCTGTGAGAGTCCTCCAGAAAGTGGCTCTGCATCGGAGGTCTGTGGGTGCATAGATGTTGAGGATTCCTATTTTGGAGCCCTCCAACTCTAGGCCAACCCAGAGTGCACAGCCTGGGATCAACGTACCATGACCAAAAACTCCCTGGGCAAACGACTCGCAAACGGAAGTACAGACACCGCCACTCCTCCCCTGTGCACCGATCGAGGGCTCCCAATAAGTGTGAAAGCGTCCAAGGAGGATCTTCCCACAGCTATGGGAATGGGCCACTGAAAGCTTATGCTCCTGGAGCAGGAGTATATCCAAGCGACCAATCACTGCTGGCTGAAGTTCCTGTCTCAAGATGAGCTTCCTAGGACCACGGGTGCCAGAAGAATGAAACCCGTTCACGTTCCAGGAGACAAGGTGTAAGCTCATGATGAGGACTGGTAGGCTGCAAATAACTATCTGCTCATGGCTGATGTCGATGAAGAAGCTGGCATTTTAGAATGAAGGTGCTGACACTTTTGAGAGGGTTTGGAGGGGGAGGCGGGGTCATCCTGCCCGTTTTTCAAAACTTTTAGCAAAGGCGTGAGGCCTTTAGTGCCATGGACAAATGCTTTCTCGAGCCAACTGGAGATCTCTGAGGTAGTCATCCTGTAGAAGGCTCGGAGTTTCTGAGGAGTCTAGGCTCTGACATCCTGGGGAAGGGGCCATGACAGAGAGGGACTGAGGATCACAATCAATCTGAAGCGCTTGGTAGCGCAACGCCACCATAGGCGCACGTCACCCTCGGACCACTGAGTCTCGAGAAGATGTCCACCCGATGGGCCTATCCAGGAGCAAATCTGAGCGTGCATCTGCTCTCTGAGAGCCTCCTAGACTGAGTCGTCTGTCCAAGTCTCGGTGCCCTCGCTGAGAAAGGTGAAAGCAAAGCTAGGGCCATCCCCAGGGGCCAAGGCTGTGATCTTCCCATCCGCCCCTTTACGGAGCAGGAGATACTGATGTCGAGGCAAGCAAGGAAGGTCCCAAGGTCAGCCACATCCAAGTAATCCCAGAGACCAGATCTGTAGAAGTCGCGAGGAAGCTCTCTCTCCTGAAGCTGAGGCCCGCCAGAGTCTGCAACTGAGGGGGTCGGGCTAGCAGATAGGGAAGACTGGCTCCAGGGGTGGTGTAGACTCGGGGTGCCCTGTCTGGGGTGGGGAAGGGGGAGGAGGCTGAGGGGTAGGCAACTCAGACTCCACGGGGAAGCGACTAGCAAGGGGGGAAGAGGAGGGGGAGTGGGGGCTGCCCGTGGCTAAGGAGCCATCAGTGCAGCTGACACTGCTGGAGAGCTGAGAGGGGCAGGGGAGGGGGGATGGGGCTAAAACTGGGACTGGGGCTAAGTAGGAAGAGGAGGGAGCTGAAGAGGAAGAGGCAGGGGCTGATGCTGCAGGTCGGAAGAGGGGGCTGTGGTTGGGGAAGGGGCTGGGGCTGAGTGGAAGGGGGCTGGGGAGTGGAGGAGAGGGGGACCTGAGGCTGCGGAGGGCAGCTACAGTCGAAGAAGAAGCTCTCCCAGGACCCTGGGGCGGCTGCCTGTCAGGTCTCTGAGGCACTACTGCAGGTTGGGTAACCTCTGCCTCCTTGCCTTTGTCAGAAAACTTCTTATTCTTTCCTCTTTTCCTTCTGACCTCGGTCTAGCTGCCAGCCACCTCTGGACCAGACTCCGACTGCCTCTACTCCTCCTGATGTGGCTGCCTGGAGGGGGGGGAAGGGGGTGGAGGGGGGGCGGGGGGGCCAGGAGGAGCTGGAGAATCGTGGACAAGCAGCAGCCAGGTGCCCAAAGCCGTGACACCTCAGGCACTGGCATGGCTGTCCTATGACTACCATGCTCTGAGTAATGCTGCCAGCATCTGTCACGATCTCAATCACTGCAGGAAGGGTCGCAAGGTCTGCCACAGCCACACGGACTCGGCGAGCTCCTGCCATAGTAACCGCATCGACGAAAGTGTCATGCATCACCCAGCCAAAGTGGGAACGCAGGTCCCTAACTATCGGTCGCAACTCAGCAGCAAGGCCAAGAAAAGCTAGCATCACTGGGTGGCGAGCTATGCGGAAACGAGCATCAAAGTCCGCTGCACTGAATCCACGGTACCAAGGGACTATCATGATGATCTTTCCGTCCACAGATGTGGGGGAACTAGCAATCAGGTTGCTCGTAGCTTTCGTAGTGGAGAGTTTAAGCCAAAAGATGCCCCTTCCCATAAGGGCCACCTCCTCGATGTGGCTGTCCTCTAGCATGAGAGTGGACTGGAGCCAGTCATAGAATCAGAGGTTCTCGCAAGGAAGAATCAGAAGTGGCTATCTTAGAGAGGATGGTAGATTGGAGAGCATTCACAGAGCCACATTTACAAACAGGAGATGATGCCCTAATAGGACACACAAATCCACACTACTTTCGGTTTCACATGCATAACAATATTCCAGTGATGCAATGGAAGCACTACTCAGTAGATGGAGATCATTTATGGAGTGAGTCATATGCTTTATTACAACAAATAATTCCATTGGAGAAAACTAGATTTGTTCTTGCAAAAAACAAATCACTTGACATAGATGAAATGAAAGGCTTGAAAGCCTTCATTAAACATCTTCAAAGTATGATGCAGAATATCTTGAGCAATCAACTAAGAATTTGGAGACAATTAAATCAACTGAAGCACTTATCCAATCTTTAGAAAGACAAGAAAACTTAATGAGCATTGAATACTGTAAATCCTTTTGGCTGGAACAAGCTAGGTCACCAAGTTTTCCTTTGGATATAAATATGTTAGTAGATATGGAGGAATCAGAGGAATGCCTTTTACCTCGAAAATATTGTGTTAGGAAGGGAGACAAACCCTTACCAGAGTTTATACCATCTAATGAGATTGAAGAGGGTCTATTTGTTGCAGTTTGGGCATCTGATCCAGGTTCAGAGTTGGATGACCAAGGTGGCCCAATTTGGATGCAAAGGTTGCTAGGATAGAAAGGGATGAGAAGGGAACTCCTATAACATTTACAGCTTTATGGTATGAACCAAAGCCATTGAAAAATCTCCCGATAAGATATACTATAAAACAACTCTATGAGGGATGCTTGCAAAAGAAACATGAATGGGTTTCAAATGATGAGGGATTAATAGAGGTGGAAGTCAGTAGCATTATTCATTGCTAGAAATCGAGGACACGAAGTTTTAAAAAGAAGCATGGATACAATGTTGAAAAATGTATCACAATCCCTGATCCAAGTCGTGTCCATATTAAACATCATTTGGCAAGACTTGACCCATCAAGCACAAATACATTACATGAATCTGATGACTCTGAATGAGATTCAGATGCATAAGATAATGTTTTGTATTCTTTTGTCCATACAAATGGTGTATCTATGCACCACCAATAAGATAATTTATTGTATGGTTTGTTTTTCAAAAAAAGGGTGTATCTATACACCACTTATATATTGAATTCAACAAACTATTTTTTTTCAAAAAAATGGTGTATCTATACACCACTTATATGTTGAATTCAACAAACTCTTTTCTAATGGTGTCATATTTTCACTTCATAGTGTTAAAATTGAACTTGAGTTAGGAGACTGCTACTATTATTATTATAGTTATTGGATGGGGCCACCATGCACGAGTTTGGGAATTATAGCTTCACTGAGCCATTTTTTTTAAAATTAGAGATCACCACTTGACTTTCTAGCTTAATAAGGCCATATTTGTATATAAGTGACCCATTTAGTGCTCTAAAAAACCCAAATTTTTAGCTCACTAAGTGAAGTTGAGTGGAGAGGATATCCTCCAAAAAAAAGTCCAAACCAAGAGAGAAAGTCCAAAAATTTTGAATAGTGTGTTAGGCATAGAATCTCATGGAGGTTGTGATTCCCCAAGCATATATTGAATCTCTTCTTTTGAGTGTGGGGTAGATGATGATTCCTTGGGCATAGACTCCTCGGGAGGGTGTGATGTCCGCGGTGTAGAGTGAGTCTCTACTTCCACTCGTGGACTTTGCTAGGATGATTTGGGCATAGACTCCCCAAAATGGTATGATTCTTTGGCCATAAATTGAGTGTCTACTTTTGTGAGTGGACTTATTTGGGTTTATACTCTCGAGGGTATGTTGAATCTCAACTTTTGCAGTGGCTGGAGTCGATTGTGATGCTTTGAGAGTAGACTCCTTTAAAGGCTATGATGGATTGGGAGTATATTGAGTCTCTACTTCCTCGAGAGTCTTTGATGCAAACTTGGGTGTCTCAATTATTTTAATTGGAGATTGAGAAATTATGAATCAAACAGTATGAGCCACAAATGTATATAGTTCTACATTAGAATATGTAGACATTGAGGATTGTGAGCCCTTCACATAAAATATTTCATCGAGGAGCAACTTGCAATTGTAGCACACTCTCCACCCACAGCTGTATGGATCATTTTGTTCTACAACCTTGCATTGTTGTAAGTCCATTGCTTCTTGCAAGTCACCATCATAGTTTGTGACTTATTCAATTGCACTTATTATTAACCTTGATATGGACCTATCCATGATAACATACAAGGGAATGAATAAGTGCATCTCAAAAGATACATCCCATGGAAGTTACAATGCATTAAGAGTAAGTGTACCATGAAAGTTATATACTTAGACTAACACATTACCATGATATCTTGGCATTGAATTGGCAAAATAGCATTTATTGGCTTGTAGGTCCAAAGCTACCAAACTCCAATGTTTCTTGCATGACCAATTAAGAATCTTTATTATTTGACTCCATCTTACATCTTGCAAAAGTAAATATGAGGTTGCCGTGTCACTTACGTCTCATTATATGGAAAAACAATAACTCGTACGTTGTCCATATTGAGAGTTTGTAGCCAAGTGCAGATATCTTCTAGTGACTTTTTAGTATTGTTGAGCCATGTAGAAAATCTACGATATATACACACTTTGCAAAATTTACAGGAAACCAAGATATCATTATACTACATCAAAAAACAACCAAACATTAGCTCATTAGATTTTAATCGATATATAAATACTAAGCCAAGATAAAGAAAATAACCAAACATTTGCTCATTAGATTTAATCAATGTAAAAACCAAGCAAAGATAAAGTTTGTATCAAACCTGAGGGCGGCCATTATGACTTTATCTCATTAACCTCTTTTCCTTGATATCTTAGGATTTGAAACTCTTCTGGACCAAATGATAGATATTGAGGTCGCTGTCCAATCACAACCTTAATATCAAAGTTGCTTCCTATTTCTTGTAGCTTGGATAAATCTTCAGAATTCTTTAGCGTGAGCTACGCCATCATCATATCCTCTGAGTTCCCATAGAAGCGAAGTAGTTGACTCTCTATATCACAAAAGTCTTTCGGTGATCCTTTTATTGTCATAAATGATTACATCCTAGCTATTATTATTGCAGAGGGAGAGGAAAGAGAGAAAATCTAGAAAACACACTTGAAAAGTATGAATATATACAAATAATAGATTTTGGAATGCACTTGATGATGGGAGGACATGTGGATTTCTTTCTCCTCTAGCATGAGATGCAAAGTCGGTCCCACTTATGTTATGTTGTAGAGACTGGTCAGGATATGGACTCTGCATGAATAAGAGGAATGATTCGAGGCATTGGATCTTTAATCCACATTCTCTCTTGCTTGTCTTGGATGCATACACACCATTGTAGATCTTGAAATCAGAGGCATAAACTTTCTCCAAAGTGTTACATATCTCTTCCTTGTTTTCTTTATTGAAAAAAAACACAATATTGCAAATTCCAGCTCTACAAATGGTGGTATATAGTATTCTATCGATGAATTGGTGAATATCATTGGAAGAAACCTCATTGATAAAGAATACTTGGGGCTTCTCCCAGTTTGTTTCATCAATTAAAAAGTCCTCATCTGGAATGCCCTTGTACACTACAAGCTTTCCAGATTCTGAAGTGATGTTGACATCGACGAATTGGAAGCCGTGGTTGATTGCACTTGTTATTCTCAGTTTATGCTCATTCGCAAGCTTCTCAACATATGGAATTACCTGTCGTGGGATTTGGGCTCTCATGAATGAGGTGACCACTTCCGCCCCATCTTCTTAATTCTTCATCCACTTATACGCCGATGCCTTTTCCTTAGCTGTGGATAAAGCGGCTATATGCTTCACAATATTAGGGTCAATATTGTATTGACCAATAGGAATTACTTTTTCTGTGAGCAAATATATGATTGCACTATCCACTGCATCACGTTTCACCTATATGTTGATGCACTCCTCGATGCAATGATCTTTGTCCTTCTTGCCAAAAAACCATTGTTTCTTGAGGAGTTTTTCTGTTGCCATTGTTACATAGCTATCCAGCAAATACTTCACGAGCCTCCACATTCTAGCATCTACCTAATCTTGCTTGTGCCCTCCCTACTCTTGACTGAATTCATGGTCTATCTTGAGTGATGATGTCTTAAAGTACTCAACCATAATCTTTTGATGCAACCTACTTGCCTCTGCATTCGAAAATGTACTCCATTCATCCATGAGATCTTCTAATGGAGTTTGTAATTCTACAAAGTTTGATGGTGGAGGAGGTGGCATTGCAAACCTATTTAGACCTCTTGATAAGATAAAATGATAACCCCCAATACTAGGTTGTGAATACTTCACAAAAATATCCAAGAATGGGCTGTTTGGTTCCATAGTAATTCCCACAACCATGCTAGAAGTTATATCTTTCTTAGAGAAGCTTGCACTCCATGGATCCTCATCTTGCTCCATATATTTTTTTGACATCATCAGATGTAGCTTAGTTTTCTTTGAATGAGAAACCAAACTTTTCTTCCCATGTGCATGTGCGTCCACTTCCCTTCAAAGTTACCAGGGGCATACTCTTTCCCGTTGAAATGCAAGGTGGTGCTAGAGACAAAAGCTCTAATCTCTTGAGAGTGCTCCATAATAGTAGAAAACCCTACATGAAAAATAATTCACAAGACTTTAGAAACAATGCTTCAATAAAATAGCCAATAAGGCATTAAAGTACAAACTAAAAGAAAATATATTTTGCCCATCATACTGTAATGTGCCCAAAATGCATTTTTCCCATCATACAATAATGTGTCCAAGCCTCGGGGGGGTCACTCATCATATGTAACCCTATCACGTGAGTTCAACAGAAGGATTTTTTTTATTTCTAAAATTTACAGAAATAAATATACATAAGGGACTATTTAAAATAGTTTTGGAAAAAAATTACAGATTTGTATAGAAAAGGGGTACATTTTATTAATAAAATTTTTTACAGATAAGGGACTTTAAATATAGGCCTTGAACGCACATGATATAGAGGGTTTATACATAGTGGCCCCCCTGAGGTCCAAGGTGAAAGACAATGCATTTTGCCCATAATATTATAATGTGCCCAAGCTGAAAGACAATGCATTTTGCCCATCATACTGTAATGTGCCCAAGCTGTAATGTGTCCATTGATACAATTAAGTGTGTGCCCATTTAACAAAATCTTTGAATGGATGATCAAAAATAGCCCCAAAGGCTTTATAAGGCTCAATATATGCACATAAATTAAAAAATAATAGCCAATAAGGCTTTACAATGAGATGAGCAAAAATAAAACTATGATCCAATATTAACAATTACATTGTGTTCACTAAAACTTTGAATTTGATGTGTCATCTATCATATGAATCTGAAACATTGCTCATAGGGTTGTGTTATGAGCGTGAAACCGCATGTGAACGTAGGACTGACGCTGATTAGGAACTAGTTGGGAATGATTGGTTGTTTTGGAGTTCTCTCCTCTATGGATAAACTAATCTATGCTAATCTAAGTTATACCAACCGTCAAATCGAAGAAAATGCAAGAAATAATTTCTTTTTCATATTCATTTTAATAGGCTACCTGCAAGCCAAGAGTTATAAACAAAATTTGAATCTTTTCACATATAATTAAAGTATATCTAATCTAGCAAAATATTTTAAACTAAATTAAATATACTTTAAATATACATTTAATGTAAAATGAATTAAAAATTAAAGATTAAATAAAAATTACAAACTCATGAAATAGAGAGTATGTAAATGCATAAATTATAAACTAACAGAAAATAAATAAAAATAAAATGATGAAATGGTAGACATAAAAAATTCCTTCATTTTTTCTCTTATATATATATATATACATATATATTCATATATATATGCATATATATATATATATATATGCATATATATATATATATATATATATATATAATTGTTTATTCTTTTCACATATAATTAAAGTATATTTAATTTAGCAAAATATTTTAAACTAAATTAAATATACTTTAAATATACATTTAATGTAAAATGAATTAAAAATTAAAGATTAAATAAAAATTACAAACACATGAAATAGAGAGTATGTAAACACATAAATTATAAACTAAGGTAAAATAAATAGAAATAAAATAACAAAATGATAGATATAAAAGAAATCCTACATTTTTTTCCTCTTATATATATATATATATATATATATATATATATATATATATATATATATATATATATATATTCATATATATATATATATATATAGCTAAACATTTTAAACTAAATTAAAAATACATTTAATGTAAAATGAATTCAAAAGATAAATAGATTATCTTAGCTAAACTTAAATTTAAAAATATTAAAAAATTATATATTAAATTAATTAATTTTGATTTAAATAAAAAATGATATACAAACTAATGAAATTAAAATTATGAAATGGTAGACCTCCCTCTACACTCTATGCTAGATTAACTAATTAACTAATAATAAATTAATTTACTAATCCCTCTCCTATAGCCCTCCCTTTATTAATTAACTAATTAATTTACTAATCCCCTTCCCTTAACTAATTACTTTACTAACCCCCCTTCCCTATAACCCCTCCCCTTAAGTAACCCCCCTCCCTTATAACCCCCTTCCCCTTAGCTAACCCTTTACTTATAATTCCCTACCCCTTCCTTATAACCCCTTATTCCCTACCGGCCTAACCCCCTTCCCCTTAACTAACCCTAATCTCCTACCCCTCCCTTATAACCCCCTCCCCCTTATTCCCTGGCGGCCACAACCGCGGCCGCCAAGGAATAAGGGGGAGGGGATAATAAGGGAGGGGTGAACCTTCCCCATCCCGATACCCATTTCGATGCCCATTCAATGCCCACTTCTGATGCCCTCTGATGCCCACTTCCGATGCCCATTCCTCCCCTTTTTTCATCGTTCCATCCCTTCTCTTCCATCGCAACCCGTTGCGATGAAGATTTGGATAGAGCGATGAAAGTTTGGAGAGAATAAAGGGTGGGAAGAAGATGGAAGTTTGGAGAGATTAAGGGGTGGGAAGAAAGGGATTAAGGCAGCGGTGGTGGAGATTAAGGGGTGGGAAGAAAGAGGAGGAGAGAGTAAAATTCCTACCTGTTAGGATAGGGGATGAGCATTTTCTGAGCGAAATCTTCCGAGCATCCGAGCGAAGGAAAGAAAAAGCTTCCAACTATGCAAAAATATGACAAAAATGGATAAGAAGAAAACATAGTTTCACTTAGAAATATGAAAAGTATTATAGGAATGCCTATTTTATACACGAATATTTATGTGAATCTTTGGGAATGGTGAGAACATAATGGGATGGCTTTTGAAGAAACCCACATGTAGAGTAGACTTCTCTATGAAAATTCCCTTATGATCCTTCTTACAACTTTTTACTTAATAGGGGGTGACATTGAAAAACCTCTCTCACCCTATCTTCATGAAAGGGTTTCTCCAAAGAAAACTCATTGAAGCAAGCCATCAAGGTAGTTTCACCAGCGAAACCCCTTTGAACAAGGTCTTTCAAGGTAGTTTCGCTGGCGAAACTACCTTGGACAACACTTTTAAAAGTGACATAACTTTCACATCCAATGTCCAAATATAGTCATTCAGCCACTCAAATTGATCGAAAAACCCCATTTGAGCACATCTATGGGGTTATATTTTGGAAAACCTTGCATATATAGTATTAAATATTAAATGGATTTTATGAGAGTGATATATAAGCCCAAGTTAATACTTATTAATACTATAAAAACACTTGAAAGATATTGCCATATGATATAAATGTGTTTAATAAGTAATTATTTATGTATAATATTATTATGTTGAGAGTGATTATGAGGGACGTTTCTTAAATGAATTATTTTTCAATACTTTTTTAAGGTAATAACAAGGGTACAAAGGGATGTCTATGAATAAGAAGATTTATGTTATGTAAAAATGAATGAGTGACTAGTTTGTATATTTTTATGATAAAGGGATCTAGTTCTAATGAAAATAAAAGTGTAAAAACCATGTTTCCTAAAGAAATATTATTTTTAAAATCTCTTCAAAAACACGCTCGTATAAACTTGCTCATAGGTTTTTGCTCGTAAAATTGACGCATCCGGATAGGGGATAGTCGGTGTCGATGATGATGAATTAGGGGAGGAGGAAATTAGTAAAAGAAGAGGTGAGGAAAGTGAGAATAGAAATGAGGAGATTTGAATTTTGAGAGAGTTTAGGAGAAAATTTGCCTGGGAGATTCATATTTGAAATATAAACTAAAAGTGCTGGAGGGTTTGAATTTAAATTACAAACAAAAAATCCAACATTCTCTTAAACAAAAAAACCCAACATTCTCCAAACATTCTTTCATCCTTTCCTCACCGAAAACGCATGACATTCTCTTTCCCAAAATCTCTTACCGACAATAGTATAGGAGTAAGAGATCTTTCTGACACTTTTTCTTTGTTGTATTTTTTAAAAATACGACACTTCCTTCTCTGCTATTTCTACTTGGTTTTCCATCTCAATTTATTCCAACCTATTTCTCTCCCCTCCATCCCGCTCTAGAATGTCCATCAATCAAAATTTCCGTCGACGTTAATATCATCGATCACCACAACATTGATTTCTCTAGTCCTCATTACTACATCGATTTATGTTCAAAAATTCCATCGTTTCTCATCGCCATCGCCATCCCTAGCCTGCCATCGCCACCATTGTCATCGCTATCGCCATCGGGAAAATTTCCGTCATCGCTCAACATCATCAAAATTTCTATCACCACCTGCTCATGCCCCATGCAATTGCCACCCACCCACGCCGATGCAATACCTACCCCCCCGCCCTTCGCACAACATTGTGCATCACTCGTGCTTCGTTCGTGCACCGCCCACACCTGTGTAATGCCCATGCCCATGCACCGACCCTAAAGGGAAGGGGTTATCCCTTTCCTTATTTCTTGGCGGCCGCAGCCACGAGGGAATAAGGGAAGGGGTTATCCCTTTCCTTATTTCTTGGTGGCTGCGGCCACCAGGGAATAAGGGAAGGGATCCCCATATCCTTTCGTCCTCATACCTTCCGTCGTGATACCCTTTCATCCTCATATCTTTCGTCGCAATCATCGCGATCTTTTTTGCTACATTGCGATCTTTACTTCCATCACGATGGATCTTTTTCCATCGCGATCTTTACTTTTCTCATGTTTAATCCTTCCGTCATGATCTTTCCTATTTCCTCACATGTTCGTTTCCATCCCTTTCCCGTTCCCTCCCTTTCGTTCATCCTTTCTCTCTCTTCTCTTCCTTTTTCCGTCGATCCTTTCTCTCAATTTCAGTTTCTTAAGTATTTAAGAAATGAAAACATGAATATAAATTCTCCATACCTGGCTAAGGTGGCTGAAGTTTTTGTATTTAGGATGTAAATGCAGACCAGTTTTGTAGGCTCCTTGATTCTTCCTCTTGCTCCTTCTTGCTCCAATTGATTGAGATAAGAATGAATGAAGAGAAGGAGACCTTTGTATACTTCTTTAGGGGAAATTAAGACTTTCCTTCTCTACCCCTCTCTTTTCTTTTTCCTTTTATTTCCTTTCACTAGCCTTTTTCCTTTTCCTTTCCTTTCACTAGCGTTTTTCCTTTTCCTTTCCTTTCACCCTTCTCTCTCTTTCATACTAAGCATAATTATTGTTCTTGATAATTATTTTCATAATAAACGCCACTTTTTTAAAACTATTAACCTCACAAATAGTTTTCTAAAGGCATCCTTTTCTTGATTAATAAATATCCTACTAAGCATAAATGATTTCATAATAATTAGATTCAATTATTTCCTTAATAAATGCAAGATTTTTTAAATTACTAACCTAACAAATACTTTTCATGTAAATTGTTACTCAAAATTGGCTATCCATTGAATCACGCCTTTTTAAAACCACTAACTTTACGAACTCTTAGGCGTATTATCTAAAGTACTTATCGGCGGATGTATAGCATGCCACTTTGCACCTAAGTCAATACCACATATGTTGAGGGGCATGCAAAGTATTATGTCCATCGGATAAGCTTTGCATTGTCGATCAAGCATTAAACACCATTTTTTCCTCACTGTGATGCACATTCTTTAAAAAACATGCTCTTAGGTGTGTTATCCGAAAAAGTACTTATCAGATGGGCACGCACTTTGTACCAAAGTCCATACCATCTAGTTTGAGATGTGTGCAAAGTATTTTGTCCATCGGATATGCTTTGTATGGTCGATCAAGAATTAAACACCATTTTTGCCTCAATGTGATAAAAACATGGTCCTAGATGTGTTATTCCAACAAGTACTTATCGGATGGGTGCAAAACTTTGTAAGAATATAAATACCACCTAGGTTGAGATACTTACAAATTATTGTGTCCATCAGACATGATTTGAATGGTTGATCACGCATTATACAACATTTCCCCCCTAGTGTTATGCACCATCATAAAAAAACATAGTCCTGGTTGTGTTATTCGAAGAAGAACTTATCCTATGGATGCCCAACTTTCAATTCAACTCCATACTATCTAGGTTAAGGTGCATGCAAAGTATTGTGCCCATCACATATGCTTTGAATGGTCGATCAAGAATTAAACATCGTTTTGCCTTAGTGTCATGCACAACCATATAAAATCATGATCCTAGGTGTGTTATTTCAACATGTACTTATCGGATGGGCACTCCACTTTGCAAGCATGTAAATACCACCTAGGTTGAGGCATGTGCAAAGTATTATGCCCATTAGATAGGCTTTGTAGTGTCAATCAAGCATTAAACACCGTTTTTGCCTCAATGTCATGCACAACCATATAAAACATGGTCCTAGGTGTGTTGTTCCAACAAGTACTTATCGGATGGGTGCACCACTTTGTATGCATGTAAATACCACCTAGGTTGAGATATGTACAAATTATTGTGTCTATCGGATATGATTTGCATGGTCGATCATGCAATGTACACCATTTTTCCCTTACTGTTATGCACCACCATAAAAAAACATAGTCCTAGGTGTGTTATTCAAATAAGAACTTCAACCAAGAACTTATCGTATGGGCACACAACTTTGCACTTAAGTCCATAACATCTAGATTGAGGTATGTGAAAAGTATTGTGCACATCACATATGCTTTGAATGGTCGATCAAGAATTGAACATCGTTTTTGGTGTCATGCACAACCTCTGCACAACCATATAAAAACATGGTCCTAGGTGTGTTATTCCAACATGTACTTATCGGATGGGCACTCCACTTTGCAAGCATGTAAATACCACCTAGGTTGAGGTGTGTGCGAAGTATTATGAACATCGAATAGACTTTGCATGCTCGATCACGCATTATATACTGTTTTTTCCCTAGTGTTATGCACAACCGTCAAAAAAGCACTCCCAGGTGTGTTATTCGAACAACTACGGGTGCACCACTTTGCATGCAAGTCAATACCATCTAGGTTGAAATGAGGGAAAATTATTATGTCCATCGGATATGATTTGCATGCTCAATCACGCATTATACAATGTTTTCCTCCTAGTGTTATTCACAACCGTCAATTAAAGCGCTCTGAGGTGAGTCTGAGGTGTGTTATCCGAACAAGTACTTATGGGATGGGCATGCCACTTTACATGAATGTTAATATCACTTGAATAGAGACCTGTGCAAACTATTGATGCCATCAGATATGACTCTGCATGGTCGAACCAAGCATTAAACTCCTCTTTTGCCTTATTGTCATGCTGTACAAGCATTAAAAAACATTGTCCTAGGTGTGTTATTTCAACAAGTACTTATCGGATTGGCACACCACATTGCATGCAGCTCAATATCACCTATTTTGAGGTGCATGCAAAGTATTGTGCCCATTGGATATGCTTTTCATGCTCGACCACGCATTATATATTATTTTCCCCTTAGTGTTATGCACAACTGTCAAAAAACGTGCTCCCAGGTGTGTTATCTGAACAAGTATAAATGGGACGGTTGCACCACTCTGCATTCAAGTAAATACTACCTAGGTTGAGGTGTGTGCAAAGTATTGTGCCCATTTGATATGCTTTTCATGGTCGATTCTCACATTAAACACCGTTTTTGCCCCTTCTGTGATGCAAACCCGTTAAAAACACGCTCCTAGGTGTGTTATCTTTACAAGTACTATCGGATGGATGCATCACTTTGCACCCAAGTCAATACCATCTAGGTTTAGATGTGTGCAAAGTATTGTGTCCATATGATATGATTTGCATGGTCGACCAAGCATTAAACTCCGCTTTTGTCTTAGTGCCATGCACAAGCATCAAAAAGCACTGTCCTAGGTGTGTTATTTCAACAAGTACTTATCAGATTAGCACGCCACATTGCATGAAACTCAATAACACCTAGGTTGAGGTGTGTGCAAATGATTGTGCCCATTAGATATGCTTTGCATGCTCGATCACACATTATATACTATTTTTCCCCTAGTGTTATGTACAATCGTCAAAAAACGCGCTCCCAGGTGTGTTATCTGAACAAGTCCTTATGGGATGGGTGTGCCACTTTGCATTCAAGTAAATACCACCTATGTTGAGGAACTTGCAAAGTATTGTGCCCATTTGATATGCTTTTCATGGTCGATTCTTGCATTAAACAACGTTTTTGTCTCACGGTGATGCACATCCGTCAAAAATATGCTCCTAGGTGTGTTATCTGAACAAGTACTTATCAGATGGGTGCACCACTTTGCACCCAATTCAATACCATCTAGGTTGAGATGCATACAAATTATTACGTCCATCGTATATGCTTTGTATGGTCGATCAAGCATTAAACATCGTTTTTTCCTTAGTGTCATGCACAACCATATAAAAATAGGATCGTAGGTGTGTTATTCTAACAAGTACTTATCGGATGGACACACCACTTTGCAAGCATGTAAATACCACCTAGTTTGAGATGATTGAAAAGTATTGTGTCCATCTGATATGATCTGCATGGTTGATCACGCATTATACACCGTTTTTCCCGTAGTGTTATGCACCATCATAGAAAAACATAGTCCTAGGTGTGTTACTCAAACAAGAACTTATCGTATGGGCATGCAACTTTGCATGCAAGTCAAAACCATGTAGGTTGAGGTGTGTGAGAAGTATTTTGCCCATATCATATGCTTTGAATGGTCGATTAAGAATTAAACATCGTTTTTATCTTAGTGTCATGCACAACCATATAAAAACATGGTCCTAGGTGTGTTATTCCAACAAGTACTTATCAGATGGGTGCTCCACTTTGCAAGCATATAAATATCACCTAGTTTGAGGTGCTTGCAAAGTATTATGCCCATAGAATAGGCTTTTCATTGTTAATCAAGCATTAAACACCGTTTTTGCCTCAATGTGATGCACATCCATAAAAAACATGCTCCTAGGTGTGTTATCTGAACAAGTACTTATCGGATGGGCACACCAATTTGCATAAAAATCAATATCATCTAGGTTGAGACGTGTGCAAAGTATTCTATCCATCGAATATGATTTTCATGCTCAATCACGCATTATACAACGTTTTCCTCCTAGTGTTATTCACAACCATCAATAAAAGCGCTCCAAGTGTGTTATTCGAACAAGTACTTATGGGATGGGCATGCCACTTTGCATGCACGTCAATATCACTTGATTAGAGACCTGTGCAAAGTATTGAGGCCATCAGATATGATATGCATGGTCAACCAAGCATTAAACTCCGCTTTTGCCTTAGTGTCATGCACAAGCGTCAAAAAATATTATTCTAGGTGTGTTATTCCAACAAGTACTTATCGGATTGGCGCGTCACATTGCATGAAACTCAATACCATCTAGGTTTAGGTGCATGCAAATTATTTTACCCATCGGATATGCTTTGCATGCTCGATCACGCATTATATATATACACAATCGTTAAAAAACGTGCTCCCAGGTGTGTTATATGAACAAGTACTTATGGGATGGCTGTGTCACTTTTCATGCAAGTAAATACCACCTAGGTTGAGGTGTGTGCAAAGTATTGTGCCCATTTGATATTCTTTGAATGGTCGATTCCTGCATTAAACACTGTTTTTGCCTCACTATGATGCACATCCGTCAAAAACATGCTCCTAGATGTGTTATCCTTACAAGTACTATTGGATGGATGCATCACTTTGCACCCAAGTCAATATCATCTAGTTTGATATGTGTGCAAAGTATTGTGTCCATATGATATGATTTGCATGGTCTATCACGCATTATACATCGTGTTCCTCCTAGTGTTATGCACCACCGTAAAAAAACTTGCTCCCAGGTGTGTTATCCGAACAAGTACTTATAGGATGGGCATGCCAATTTCCATGTAGGTCAATACCACCTGAATAGTTTCCTATGAAAAGTATTTTTTCCATCAGATATGATTTGCATGGTCGACCAAGCATTAAACTTTGTTTTTGCCTTAGTGTCACCCACAAGTGTCAAAAAAGATTGTCCTAGGAGTGTTATTCCAACAAGTACTTATCGGATTGGTGAGACACATTTCATGTAACTCAATAATAGCTAGGTTGAGGTGCATGCAAAGTATTGTGCCCATCAGATATGCTTTGCATGCTCGATCACGCATTATGCTTCTTTTTCCCCTCAGTGTTATGCACAACTCTAAAAAAACTCGATCCCAGGTGTGTTATGCGAACAAGAACTTATGAGATGGGTGTATCACTTTTCATGCAAGTAAATACCACCTAGGTTGAGGCATGTGCAAAGTATTGTGCCCATCGGATAGGCTTTGCATTGTCAATTAAGCATTAAACACCGTTTTTGGCTTAGTGTGATTCACATTCGTAAAAAGGCACGCTCCGGCTAAGCTTGTTATTCCAACAAGTTCTTATCAGATGGATGCAACACATTGCATGCAACTCAATACCACCTAGGTTGAGGTGCATGCAATTTATTGTGCCCATTGGATAGGCTTTGCATTGTCGATTAAGCATTAAACACCGTTTTTGGTTCAGTGTGATTCACATCTGTAAAAAAACACGCTCTTAAGTGTGTTATTCCAACAAGTACTTATTTGATGGGCACAACACATTGCATGCAGATCAATACCACCTAAGTTGAGGTGCGTGCAGAGTATTGTGGCCATCAGATATGCTATGCATGGTTGATCATGCATTATACACCGTTTTTCCCTTAGTGTTATTCAAAGCTGTCAAAAAACGTGCTCCCAGGTGTGTTATCTGAACAAGTACTTATGGGATGGTGCACCGCTTTGCATATAAGTATATACCACCTAGGTTGAGGTGCGTTCAAAGTATTGTGCCCATACGATATGCTTTGCATGGTTGATTCTCACATTAAACACCATTTTTGCCTCAGTGTGATGCACATCCGGCGTCAAGAAGCGTGCTCCTGGGTGTGTTATCCGAAGAAGTACTTATCTGATGGGCACACCACATTGCATGCAACTCAATACTAAATTATTTATACTATCTTTTATAATTCTAAACCGTAAAATAAGAAATTTAAAATAGAGATTCTATAAATCCAGGTGACTCCTTAGATCTCAGGCTGAGCTTTTTGGGTTGAGATTGCCCTTGAGACAGGAGCAGGAGCTTCTTGACTGTGAGTTGGCTGATGACACTGCTATTTTTATTTAGGCCTCTTCGCAGTCACTTGATTCTTTTCGGACAGCCTTGGATATTTTTTGCTCAGTTGCAGGGGCACACATTAACTGGCATAAATCCTTTGGCTTTTGGATTAGTGATGAGGACACTCCAGGCTGGGGAGTTGACATTGGCTTTTCCTAGATTCAGAGGGGTGTTCCTATCAGGTATTTGGGATGCCAGGTAGGATTGGGCATCTCTCCAGCACAGCAGTTTGCCCCAGTACTAGAAAGTATAAGGAAAAAGCTCCTTTTCTGGAGCTCTGCCAAACTCGACCTTGCATTTAGAGTTGTGGTACTGAACCAAGTTCTCTTGGCCACTGCCTGGTTTGTGTGTTCTTGCTTGTGCCAGTCTAGGGATTGCATCACTCAACTTATTAGACCAGTTAGGAATTTTTTATGGAGTGGACTTGATGGCACAGCAGATGTTGCAGCGAGGGTGGCCTGGGAGACCATTATTCTCCCTACATGTGAAGGGGGCCTTAATATCATTGACTCGGACTTGCAGTGCAAGGCATTGCTTTGTAAGGTGGTGGTGAGGGGACTCATGCCTGGGCAGGGGCCTTGGAAGGATTTCTTTTTTGGACGCATTCAGGCTTGCACACCAGCCTTGGGAGATGATTGGGTGGACAGCCCTTGCTGGATTTTTACTTTCGCCCCTCTCAGATTTCCTGTATCCTTGTATCACCATCAAAATTTAATAAAATAAGGTAAAAGTAAAATAAAAGAGATTAATTTAATAAAAAGTTACAACTAATAGGAAAAATATTGAAAAGAGGCTAATATTTTCTATAATTGTTCCACAGGAAGATGGCAAAAGATTTCATTCCTGGGATGGAAGTGATATTATGTTGCCAAAGAGAAGTAGTTGCATTTGGTACAATCTATGATAGTGATCCAAATTCTCTTTGTCAATTTCAAAGACTTGGCAAAGATAGGGTTGTAGTTATTGTATCAAAGATTCTTAGTGCACATGTTGAGCTAAAGCATAAGTATGGAGATATGGAAGTACTTGGAGATGTTATGCCTTATAATGTTTTCAAGAAATCATTTATTGCATGGGATAGAGATGAGACTTATCCAACACATATCATCGAGAATACAAAGTGCAATTCTTTGGATTTCAGTGTGGGAGATATTTTGCAAATGATATCATTTGCAAATAAGAACATAGTAGAAGGTCAAGTTTTGGGGTTTGAACACTGGGATCAGTGGTCATTTGCGAAGATAAGGATTGTGAAAGTTACTAATGATGGTATGGATGATAACACAACATCATTGGATGGTCCCTATTATGAGGAAGGAAAAGATTTGAGATGGAGAATGCAATTTTTGAAGATAAAAAAGGGACATGTGGTTTTCAAAGACAAAGATAGAGTATACTACAATTTCAAAGGACTTAAAGAATATGCCTACAAGCCAAGCTTTGTCGCTTTAGATGTGGATGATTTCAATGAACTCAAGTATAGAAGTGACATCTTATCAGGAGTGGATGAGTTCATTGATATGGAGAAAGATAAAGAATTCAGAAGCAATACTTGCTCTGGAGTGGATGAATTCTTGCATATTAAGAGAGGCAAAGGCATCAAAAGTGTTGTCTCTTTAGAATTAGATGATTTCAATGCAATCCTCTATAGAAGTGACATCTTATCAGGAGTAGAGGAGTTTAGTGGTACTATGAAGGCAAAAGACTTCAAAAGCAATGTCTTATTAGGAGTTGATGAATTCACTCACGTCGAGAAAGATAAAGATATCATTGGTGAGTTCTATGGTACTATGAAGGAAAAAGACTATAGAAGCGATGTCTTATTTGGAGTCGATAAATTCACACATGTCGAGAAAGATAAAGATATCATTTGTGTTGTCTCCTCAAACTTGGATGATTTCAATGCACTTAACAGTAGAAGTGATATCTTGTCGGGAGTGGATGAGTTCATTGGTACCAATAAAGCAAAAGGTTTCACAATTGATGTCTCATCTAGAGTGGATGAATTCATACACATTGTCAAGGAGCACAAAGAGTTCAAAAGTGTTGGCTTATCAAACATGGACAACATGGATATTGACTCAAATGGTCCGAAGATTACTTCAAGGGAAAGAATGAAATCAACAAAGGAATATTTGTTATTTGACTTTGACAGTGATAAGATAAACGATGCAACATCCCATGAAAACACGGTGACAAATAAATTCTACGGGGAGAAGTGTAGAATTTTCAAAAACTTGGATGTACAAAAGCGAACAACAAAAGACTATTCGGTATTTGACTTTGATGGTAGTAAGATGAAGGATGCAACATCCCATGAAAATAAAGTGACAAATAAATTTGATAAGGAGAAGTGTACAAACATACAGAAGAAACATACATACATGTGCATGAAAAGAAAGCGAGTCCACGTTGATGTAGAAAAGCAACCAAAGAGAATAAGAGTATTGAATGAAGATGTTATGCTTAAAAGTAATGCGATCTACATGTTGCAAGGGAAGTTGTATGCATTCCATAGTTATAACTTACTTGACATCAAGGGATGTAGAGAACATGTGTGGCAAAGAAGAGGGAGCAAAAGAAATGAATACCTACTCACGAGGCTCTCTTGCTTTCTGGTAAATGATATGAAAAAGCCAAAATTTGAACAACAGATAAAGCCTCGTATAAATGGAAAAAGTATTTGCAATAATGCATATTGCATCACTACAGGATTATCACATGGCACATATTGGGATTTGGCAAACAAAGCAAAGTATGGAGAAAAGTTTAACATTCATGGAAGCACAGGAAGGCCCAAAACAAGAGCCTCAATAGTCTTGGCAATAGCAATTTTAAAAGACTACATTCATGAAAATTCTTTGCCACAACCCCATCTATCTGAAATGCATCTTCCGATAGCTTCCACAAAAAAAGAAGTGTTTAAGTCTATTGGAGAAACACAGAGGCAAAGAGGGCATGCTTCAAGATCTTTTCACAATTTGTATACTCTATGGAAGGTGAACTTTGTACATGTTAATATCCCAAAAAGGTAAAAATGTCAAAGTGCAATGATTGTGATGATGTAAAGTGAGCACTTGAGAGTGGAACGTCTCCAGAACAAAAAGAATCATACAAAAAAAAAAGAGAATTTCATCATGGACTAGTTCGGCATTCTAGACTAAAATATGCATTTTGGAAGGAGCAAGCTATTTCTCATCCAAATGAGTACATGTGCATTATTGTAGATGTTATGGATCAGAACACAACAACATTACCTCGATTCATAAATACTCCACCTAAGCTACAAGGAAAATACTTTTTGAAGACACATCTATGTGGAGTGTTTGTGCATGGATTTAAGTATTTTACAGACATATGGATTGATTCCTTGCATCTATATGATAGCAATCAAGTTTTAATTTTAGTTATGAAGGCATTTCACAGTGTACATGCAAAAAAAGGTCACCTACAAGCAAATTTGAGAATACAAGCAAACAATCACGGATGAGAGAATAAGAATGTACTCTTTTTTGCATTTTGCTCAATGCTAATCACTCATCGAATCTTCAATGAGATTGAAGTTGGGCTCAGGGGGTCACTATGTGTAAACCCTCTATATCACGTGCGTTCAAGGCCTATATTTAAAATCCCATATCTGTAAAATTTTTCATTAATAAAATGTACCCCTTTTCTATACAAATCTGTAAATTTTTTCCAAAACTATTTTAAATAGTCCCTTATGTATATTTATTTCTATAAATTTTAGAAATAAAAAATATCCTTCTGTTGAACTCATGTGATAGGGTTACATATGATGAGTGACCCCCCGAGAAGTTGGGTTTTTGTTGGTTGGACACACACATGAGGATATTGATCAGGTTTTTAGCACAGTATCAAGAGAGATAAAACACAAGGACATGGAGATGATGGATGACTTGATAAGAAAATGTGGAAGGCCAGTTGGTGGCCGCAAGGAAGGTAAAGTATGCTCCATGGTTGAAAGGATGTATGATTGGAAGAGCTTTATTCTACCTTTCATACAAAAAGGTGGTGATGCCCTGATTGGTCATAGCGCTCCACACTATTTTTGCTTTTTCTTAAAGGATGAAAAACCAGTTGTGATGTAGTGACAACACTATTCTCATGATACAATATGGGAACCCGAAGAACCTTACTATCTCTTAACTTCAATCCCGAGCAATGAAATACATCCAATATAGGCTCCTATAAAAGAATTCAACAAGAAATCCAAAGGTAAAATAGAAGGCTTAAAATCTTTTATTGCATACAAAGAGGAAATGCTTCATAGATTTCTTGATTGGAAGCCCTCTTGGGAGGAGCACACTGCTGTTGTAATTAAGAAGACCTATCAATTGATAAAGGACCTTGAGAAAATGCGAGCAGATGATGACAAGGCAAAACGACCTTTATTCTGGCCAAATGTTGGTAAAAACGACTTGCGCCCACCATTTGATGTCTTTGAGAATGAATTTGATTCGCTACTCCCACGTCCATATTGTGGTTGAAGGAAGAGAGAGTTTATGCCAGAAGTAGACATAGACATCCACTGCTTTATTGCAATTTGACCATTGGACAATGAGCATGAGAATGTTAAGTTCTGGGTTGCAAAAGTGGTGGATGTGAGCATGGATGACAAGGGAAAAGTTGCAACATTTACAACACTATGGTATGGTCCAAGGGGTAGGAAGGAGAACCACGATAACAATACACTATACATTAGCTGTTTGAAGAAGGAATGGGTTCCAACCCATGAAGCAGTTTCAGAGATTTCCACATAGACAGTCATAGTATCTTGGAAATCAAGGACAAAGAAAACAAGGAAGCACATGGGATATGATGTAGAAGAAAAAATAAGAATACCGCTACCCATTATTTCGCACATTACAGAGTTTTTGAAGATGCTCACTAAGGAGGAAGTAGAAAGAGATAGCGCAAATGAAGAAAGCCCATGACAATACCATTCAAGCATCCAAGCAACAAGTGACGATGAATCGGACATTCAAACAAACTAGTTACCTATTTGTACTTAACACATTTGTAAAGGTAGAATTGAGTTATTGAAAAGGCTACGTGTCAGAATCCTTTGTACAAAGACTCATGGAGAGCAATATTTCTTGTAAACATATGACATTGTAAAATTGCAAACATAGCTATTACTATTTTTGGAGCACATTTAAAGAGTCTTCTATGCCTCTTGTCTATTTTAACCTTTAAATTTTTTGGGCCTTCAAGAGTGTTATAGTTTTCTACATCAAATTTTAAGTGCATTCTTTTGGATTAAATTATATTAATAAGTCTATTTTGAAAGTGATTTTGCATGGATTTAAATTAATAACTCATGATTTTTTTAAAACATGAATAGGATTGTTAAAAAGAAGAAGTACAAAAGTAGGATTTAATCAAAGTTTTTGCATTAGTAGTGCACCATTATAGAGACAGATTGTGAAATTTATTAATGCCAAAAAGTGAACTTTTGATTCCCAAATGATATTTTCATAAAGTAAACTTTTCAATTGGGAAGGATTTTTGGGATTAGTCCAAGAGTAGACATATGAGTCCAAAATTAATGAAATAAGTGTTAATAGTGGAGGCTTGATTTCACAGTCCGATTGCAAGGGAGAATGAAATAGTCGAGAGGGCTAGAAGACAAAATGGTTAAGGGAGTAGAATAGCAGTTTGTAGCCCGACTACACTGTCAAAGTGAGAGCCACTATGGTAGTTGTAGTGAAGGTGAGAGCCACCGACAGTGGTTGCCCGAATTTTGATTAATTCAAGTTTGGTAGTACTGACTTGCATGGTAATGAGCGATTAGAGGTGGTGGCATCTAAGATTCCCAGCCATGTCTGTGGTGGCGACTAAGAACCATCAGGATGGCAGTTAATTACCAACCAACGCAATAGCCCACAATTGCTCACCTTATAGTTACCACCACCAGGCTTGCATGCATGATTACTATGAGTGTAGTAAGTTACCAATCATTGGTCTTGGATGCTCAAGATAGTACTAGAGTGCATGATAATGATGGATTAGAGGTGATTAGGCTTCATGATTTACTTTTGTTGGAATTACTGCCTGGTGGTGGTGGCTCTCATCAACCATGTTTGTCGTGGCTACGATTCCACCAGCTTGGCGGTTAAAATTACCAGCCACCGCTCACCCACCATCGAGCTTAAGCATGCATGATCACTACGAGTGTAGTAAAAATTATCAGTCACTGGGCTCTCATGCTCAGTAGAGTACTAGAGTGCATGGTAATGAGTGATTATAGCCACGTCTATCATGGCTATGATTCCACTGGGCTAGCAGTTAAAATTATCAGCCACCACTACTCACCCACCACCGAGCTTAAGCATGCATGATCACTATGAGTGCATTAAAAATTACCAATCACCGGGCTTGCATGCTTATTCAAGAACTAGAATGTATGGTAATGAGTGATTAGAGCTTCATGATTTACCTTTGTGGGAATTACTACCTGGTGGTGATGGCTCTCATCAGCTATGTCTGTTGTGGTGGCTAAGATTCTACCAGGCTTGCAGTTAATTACTAGCCATTGGAGTGCCCTACTCACCCACCACATGGCATCTGCTTCATGATTAGCAGCTCGTCTGAGGTGGCACCTAAGATTCCACCGTGGTGGCCTACAATTAATATGGATGGAACCCCGGGCTTTAGCCACCACGATGACTCAAACTTTATAATATATAAGATTTGTGGCATTTGGAATTTTACTACATTGCTCTCATTTGCCACTGCATTGCTACTTTGCTCCACACCCCTCCTCCAGCTCTTTTCCACCCCTGCTCTACTTTGCTCCACACTCCCTCCTCCAACTCTCATCACTCATCTTCTACCTTGCTCATCCACTGCTCACCCACTCATCTTCACCATGCGTACTACCACCCCCCCTTGATGCTCTGTGATCCCAATGTTATCTTCCTTCTCATATAAGGTGATTGCGTTGCATTCACGTGGTGTAGAAATGCTAGCACTAGTGGAGACCCTTCATTCCCACAGTCATTCCTCCCAAATCTGCATGTCACTCAGGGGGGTCACTATGTATAAACCCTCTATATCACGTGCGTTCAAGGCCTATATTTAAAGTCCCTTATCTGTAAAAAATTTCATTAATAAAATGTACCCCTTTTCTATACAAATCTATAAATTTTTTCCAAAACTATTTTAAATAGTCCCTTATGTATATTAATTTTTGTAAATTTTAGAAATAAAAAAAACCCTTCTGTTGAACTCACGTGATAGGGTTACATATGATGAGTGACCCCCCCGAGGCATGTCACAACGTTAGATGACATGCTCACAGAGTGCCTCTTTATGGTTGTGTTGTATGGGTTCCCCCTAGATGTTGATGAAGGCCTCATTATTTTTAGAGCAGAGTACTCTCGACTTGTTGGGGAGGGCCGTAATCTAAGTCCTCGTAGTGTGCATGGTTTTCGGCCTCTCCATCGTATCCTCCTTCGACTCCCTAAAAATTTTTAATGCAACAAGCTAGACTGGCAAAAAATTGAGTTTTACAAATTCCCTCTTGCTCAGACGAGGCTCTCAACAATGGTTGGATGTAATCTTTTGGCCTCTAAGGCTCTCAATGATATTTTGGCTCACTGGATGTATTGTTTTGGTCTCTAAGGCTCTCAGCAATTGCTGAAGTTTTAGTACATTTATGTAATCTCTTTTTGTTCAATTTGAGGCTCTCAGTATGCCTTGTTGTTAACTTTTATATTTTGAATGGTTATGGTTACTAGTTGTAATCTTTTGGCCCTTAAGGCTCTCACCAATTGCCGAGTTTTTAAAAATGTAAGATCCTCTAGTCAATTTTTGCTCAGTATAAGTTGTTGATTTTTATATAACCTATTATTGGACGTAGATGTACATCGTAATCTCTTTTGCTCAAATTTCACTCGATAAATTGTACTTTTGCCCTCATTTATATTTCTTCAACAAGGACTACATACCAGGAAAGGACTACAATTTCCTTGGTTTATGACCAAAATAGTGCTAAAATAACTCCAATGACCCACCATTGTGGTTTTGACCCAAGTACAAATTGAGTTAGGTCTCCATATAAAGACCTACATTTCCTAGATAATTACACAGGAAATACAATAAATAGTTATTTTTTTGAGTAAATATGCTTGAATTTCCTAGTTTGGTAGCAATTCACTATATAGACATTGGTCAAAACTTCCTTGCAGGGTGTAGGGTTTTGGGTATACTATATAGAGTGTAGGAGTTTAGGGTTTATAGTATCACTTAGATATAGGTTTTTCGGTCTTGGGTGTAGGATTTAGGGTAAACTAGGATTTGTAGTATAGTGTCAAGGTTTAGCATTTAGGATATAGGGTTTACAGTATAGGGTATCCTATATAGGGTTTAGGGTCTTTGTTATAGGGTCTAGGGTATAGCTCGGGGGGGTCACTCATCATATGTAACCCTATCATGTGAGTTCAATAGAAGGATTTTTTTTATTTTTAAAATTTACAGAAATAAATATACATAAGGGACTATTTAAAATAGTTTTGGAAAAAATTTATAGATTTGTATAAAAAAGGGGTACATTTTATTAATGAAATTTTTTACAGATAAGGGACTTTAAATATAGGCCTTGAACGCACGTGATATAGAGGGTTTATACATAGTGACCCCCCCGAGGGGTATAGGGTATAGAGTATAAGGTCTACAGTTTAGGGTCTTGGGTATAAGGTTTATGGTATAGGGAATAGGGTCTAGGGTTTAGAGTTTAAAGCATAGGGTTTAGGGTTAAGGGTCTTGGTATAGGCTTTAGTGTATAGGGTTTAGGGGTAAGGGGTTAGTGTTTAGGTTCTTGAGTATAGGCTTTAGCGAGGCTTTAGCGTATAGGGTATAAGGTCTCTCTCTCTCTCTATCTCTCACTAGGATATAGCGTATAGGGTTTTGGGTATAGGCTATAGAGTTTAGTGTTTACAAATATAATGTTTAGGGTTTAGGGTTTAGGTTTTAGGGTTTAGGGTTTATAGGTTCACTTAATTATATGGTTTAGGATTTATAATATCACTTAAGGTTTTGGGTCTTGCGTATAGGGTTAATTAGGATTTAGGGTTTTCAGTATGGTGTTAGAATTTAGGCTTTTGGATATGGGGATAGGGTTTAAGGTTCAGAGTATTAGGTTTAGGGTTTAGGGTTTATAGTATAGGGTTTAGGGTCTTGTGAAGAGGGTTTAGGGTATAGGGTATAGGGTTAGGGTATAGGGTTTAGGGTTTAGGGTCTTGGGTATAAGGTTTGGGTTATAGGTAATAGGGTATACTAGGGTTTAGGGTCTTGAGCAAAGAACACATAGCTTCAAGGTAATGAGGTAATTTTCCTTTGAAATTGTCTCTTTATTATATTTTTGTCTCACAATTTGTCTATATATTTGTTGCAAAAATGCAGAGTGCAAATTTTCAACTCAAAGACATCACAAATTTAGCAATCAAAACTGTGGCCATATGGTTCAAGGTCAAAGAAGACACAGCCTATATTCAACAACACATCTTCATTTCCTCAATGGGTCACATTTTCACATCCTCAGGGGGTTCACTACTAAGAAACCTTATGTATCACATGCGTTCAAGGGGTATTTAAAAAACCTCTCAACTAAATATTTTCCCCCAATAAAAACATCCTTCTTTACTTATGAACTAAGTGATTTTTTCATAAAATAGAATTAAAAAAACCCTCCTATTATTGTAATCCTATTAAAATTTTTCAAAAAGTTAAATTAAAATACCCATCCTTTTGAATGCATGTGGTATACTAAAAGTTTGTGAGGTGAATCCCTTGAGGCCACATCCTCGTTTACATTGTAACTAGTATGCAGTTTTGTCAAAATTGCTTCCATGGTAGCTCTCTCCTTTGGATCATTCCTAAATAGAGAATTCTCGCAGTTAACCAAGAGTTTTATTGCAATGTCTCCCTTTATTGAGTTGTGACTGAGGGGCCTACAATGTCTATGAGAAAGTTGGCAATTTCTCTAAATAACCAACCCATAGTAAAGCAATTTGAGCCTGGTGCCCATACACCCTTCTGATTCGGATGTGCATTTGTACTGGCATACAATCGTGGGACCAACCATGGAAATTCCTTATGAGGGCATGAGTCGATTCTTGTAGATACTTGCCTTCATTTTAGTGGAGGATTCTTCCATAATCAATAATTCCTACCTGCACTTACTCATCATCATCTCGTCTGAAATCCAACATGTAGTTGGTTGCTTGTAGATTAATGTGAGCATATATGTGTTTGTGGATTGCTCTCAAATCACTGGCACTAGAGTAGCAATAGACAAAGCATGCTGATAGAACAACTTGAAGGCAACTTGGTGAGTGGGGAGTTCTAATCAAACCGAGGTTCTTCTCTTGCATTAGAAAAAAGGAAGCTCATTTTGGGGCCCTGTAAGAAATTAAAAGAAGCATCTACACCATTTGCACATTGATTTAGAAAAACAATATGCACCACTACAGAAAAGAGGAAAGGTTTTGCCTGTAAATGCTGAGCGAAAGGAAAACATGAGAAGAATAGGCTCCCAACATATCGACTTATGGTGCGATGGACAAATTTACCCAAAATGTCCATTGAGAAATTCGAGCCCTCCATTTTCTAATCTGACCATGCTATTAAGGTTTGTGGGTGACGGGAACAATGGAATGTATGTATACATTTTGACTCAACATGCAACTATGGAAATGTACAAGACATTATATGTCTGAGAAAGAATGGAGAAGGTGCAAGAAATGTCGATAAATTTAGACTTGAAAGAGAAGTCGCAAAGGAAAATCAAAGAGCATTCAAAGACAAAGAATGAGCTACGAAGAGCAAGAGTGAAGAGAATGGTTCTTGGAGACAGACAACGAAGCAAGAGAATTCAAAACATTGTGGAGTTGAAAGCTCGCACTGAAGGATGTAACCACAGAGCACAGAAAGCAAGGTAAGAGTACATCTTATTTAGCCATTGTATTTGTATATGTGTGTCTACCTTGCAAGAAAATCTATGATATTGTAAAGTGTACTTGTTGCAGGGGAATTTTGAGATCTCAAAAAGAAAACATTGATCCTATTTAATTCCCATCAAACAAATGAAGGGTTTAGTCTCCACTATTGTTGCAAAGAACATGATGGAGGAAAAGAAGTTTAAGAAGATAAAACTTGAAGTTCTTGAAGACTTTGTATCAGAAAGTAAACTTGATGTCATGAAAATTCAAGAGGCTTTTGATGTGAGCAAAAAGGGATATGCTTCAATATTTAGAGCTGTGTCATCAACATTAAAAGATCAACGGAGAAAACGTGTGTTGTTACCAACACTAGCACAAGTGTGGAAGGAATGAGGTCATCTCAACCAAGAAATTGATAAGTTCATTGGACAGTTCTTTCATATCAAAAGTGTATATGAAAGTGAAAAGGGAAGCACTACATATAATGCTTGGAATAATATTTTTGTAGATCTTGAACAATTACAGAGACTAATGGTTGAGTTCTACAGTATCACATTTAAAGAATGTAAAGGAGTTTTCACAACAAGACAAAGCACTATAGACGGGCTTGATAAACATGCTTTGAATAGCGGGCGCATCCATAGGCACTGCTAGAATAGCAAAAATACAAGCGCATCTAATAGCACATCTATTTGCATGTCTATTAGCATGTCTGCACTGTGAATTAGACACGAATTTAGATGCAAAACAGAGAATACAGAAAGTGAGCTTTTGGTGTAGGCTGATAAATGTACATCATTGCTTTCCAAACATTGCCCATGATTACCAAAGCACGTAATTTTAACAAAAATATCAATGCTTTTTGGCAAACCCACATATATAAAAATTAAGTGAGGTGAGGAGAATGAGACAATACGTAAAATAGTTTTGCCAATATCAATGATGGGCTACGATTTAATCTCATCCTCAATGAGATCAACCCTTGCCAAACTATCTACTTCAAAATCCAAACCAGTGTTGAGATCTACAAATACATTCAACCCACTACTACTTGTGCTACTTGTGCTCATCAAAATCAGCGTCACCAATGATAGAATCGTCCTCATGGGTAATGGCCTCAATATCTATATCTCCTATCTCATGATCATCCTCC
This sequence comes from Dipteris shenzhenensis, assembly GCF_047967505.1. Classification (NCBI taxonomy): domain Eukaryota; kingdom Viridiplantae; phylum Streptophyta; class Polypodiopsida; order Gleicheniales; family Dipteridaceae; genus Dipteris; species Dipteris shenzhenensis. The sequence continues at coordinate 32,711,010 of NC_141607.1, read as the reverse complement.
TCTCTCGTATCACGGTCATCATCACCTCCATGGCCATGATCATCCTCCATACACTCCATATTAGTAAATGTACTATACATCACTTTGGAACGTGGCGTAATAGGTATGACATGCTACCACCTATTATTATCCACCATTGGTTGATAAACAAACTAATTCAAGCCTCATTCAAACATAAATACAATCATGTTATTTTCCTTGCATCGAAGGTATCAAATATTTAAAAGTGAGTATTTTTATATGTGTGTACAATACCTGTTCACATTGTTGCGGTAGTACTAGTGTGTCCTTCTTACTTTGCCAAAACTTTGTGGAGTCAATAGTTACAAAGCCACTTGCATGGCATTTGATTATTGCATTAGGGCCTCTTTCCACCACATCCTTAAACCACTTTACATCCAAAACATACACAAAAAAGCGTCGAAAGTCAAGCTTAATAATATCTTGGATTATGCCACAATAATCATCCATGGCTCCATTGGCTCCCTCAAAGCTAGCAATGACACCGCAATCTTGTGTGTTTCTCTTATCATCAATCCATTGTGTTAAAAAATGCTTGCCCTCACACCATATAGCATTGAACATAGTACACTACACCAAGACAAAATCAATTAAATAAGCAATCTAAATTGTTGAAAGCTCCTAACTTATGCATAACATTCTATATACCGACCTTGCTCATGCATCCCCTAGCATACTCCCATTCTTCCATTGTGATATGCATCCTCTCATCTCTCTCTGCTCTCTCCATTTTGTCAAGTAGCCAATCCACATGAATATCCTTTGGAAGTGCTCTTAGATGCTGAAGGTATGGCACATGAGATCCGTGGTGTATATAAAAGAGGGCCCTTTCTCCTTGTCTTCTTGCCTTCGCATCCTCGTATCTTGTCACCCATCTTTTCATCACATCACTATTTAAAAGCATGCAATAGAGGTTGATATTATTAAGCAACTTCGTGTCTATTACTTTGCTATGTCCTTTCCCTTGAGGCACAATAGAGGTCATCCTTAGGTCTCATATAGCAATCTCATCCACCAAATGCACTATGAAATGTAGTTGGCTTGTGAGAATAGAATGTGGAAATGTCTCCTCCACTAGACAAACCACCTCCACTGACATAACTCGAGCATTCTCAAGCATGGTGGGATCTATTTCCTTTGAGCTCACATACCTAGAAAGGAAAAAGTACGCAATATTAGCAATATGAACACCTTGCATCTTGTAAAGTACCTCACAAGCTTGCCCATCTTGTAAATACAATATTCACATTTTGTATTCTATAAAGTACCTCACAAGCTCACCCATCTTGTAAATACAATCCTTCACGTCCTTTGATGCACTGGGATAACATAACATGTCCTTTCTTAATTGCCATAGAGGGTGGAAGATTATAATTCACCAATATCACTAGCTGTACATTGTAAGAGGTACTTTTGAGACCAAATGGGTTCACACCATCCATACCCAATCCAAGTCTCAAGCTCCTAGGTTCTTCCTTGAAGCTTGGCCATGTGTCTTCAATATGCTTCCATGCAGGAGTGTCTGCGGGAGTTCTTCACTTGCCATCGGTTGATCGATGGGAGGAATGCCATGACATGAGCTTTGCAATGGATTTGCACTTGAACATATGTTGGATGCGAGGGATTATGGGTAAATGTTGCAGAACCTTACGAGGCACATCCAAAGTTTTGAGATCTGCTCTATATCTTGCCTCTCCACAAGTAGGACACTCTCTTGCATCCTTATGTGGTCCACAAAATAGAACGCAATCGTTGACGCATGCATGGATGCACTTGTAATCTAATCCTCCAAGAGAGGTCTCTCTCCTTTCTCCTCTCTTTCCTTCTCTTTTCTCCTCTCTTTTTCTCTCTTATCTCCTTTCTTTTTCCTCCTCTCTTTTCCTCTCATTTCTCTCTTTTCTCATCACTTTCCTTCTCTCTAGTTTCTAAAGCATGCATTTTGGAGCAGGTGGTGTTGAATCATGGGAGGCCCAATTTGTAAGTATCGATCTCAAATTATATTGTTTATGTAGTTTATTAAAAGTTTGTTTCTTTGTACTAAGCCCTCCGCAAATTGTGTCATCTTGCAGCTTGATATCGTGGGCAGGTACCCTACTCCTATCGAGACAACCTATCACCACCACCATCGTAGAGGAGATACATGGAGGCACTTGTATGATGATGGGTTGATTACTGAGGAGCAGTATATCCGAGCTATTGGAGCACCCACCCAAGTATTTAAAAGTAATTCAATAATATCAATATTATAAGTAAAGATTTGATTTTTCATACATTGATACATGCTGTCCCTCATTTACAGGGCCCTATGGCTGATTAGGAGGAAGAAGATGAGGAAGAAGGGAGCGAAGAAGGAGACGAAGAAGGGAGCAAAGAAGGGAGCGAGGACGCAGAGAACTTAGATTAGTCATAGAAGTAGTGCTAGCTACTCTTTTTTGTACTTGAAGCCACTGGCTTGGCTTCGTGCCTTTCTTGTATATACACTCCTCTTATTTTTTGTACTTGAAGCCATAGGATGTGGCTTGGCTTCATGCTATATGTACATACGAGCACTTTTTGAGCTATGAATTAATATACACTCCTTTTATTTTTTGGCTTTCAATTTTCTTGTGCAACGTTCTATCAATGAATGCCTTGTGAACTAAACGTTTTGGACTTGTAATGTTTTATTTGGAATTGTAATTGTCGGCTATAGACATGCTTGCAATCGTGCTAATTAAAATGCGGTTGGCTATAAGAATTGAATTGCACAATGTGGAAATGGGATTCTTGTAACTACATAGCATACACAACATACACAACATTTTGTTCCACACAAAATTCTACTTTTATTAAAAAAAAAGATTCTGTAGAGTGTCTATAAGCATGTCTATAAATGTGTCTATGTACGCATCTTTTTATTTTTTTTAATTTCTAGCAGAGCGTCTATTTGCATGTCTATAGGTGCGTTTATCTGTTACATAGACGAGCCTATAGATGCGGGTCTGTAGATGCGCTAATAGATGCACAAATAGATGTGCCCATAAGTTTTTTTTAAAGTTAAGGAAACACGTCTGTGGGTGCTTTGTCTTGTTGTGTTTGAAGTTTGTTTGTGAAGCTCGATGAGTGTGAAATTGTCAAGGAAAAAAAGATAGAGTTTCTATCACTTTGATGAATCGAGCACTTGATCAATTGATCACAAAGTCCAGCTCAAAGTACTTCACTGTCCAGTCAGAAAAGCACGCATGGTGGTTGGACTCATTTGAGGTATGTAAACTATTACCTTCCAAATTAGTGTTTGCTCGAAATGTTATAAATTTATATCATATATCTTCCAAACCTGTGGTTTTAAATTACAGGGCAAGACTGAGGACCATGCAATACTTTATTGGGTATTTCATCAAACCGATATACCATTAATTGTAAAGAGTCAAGTCCAAGGACGCCATCTTCATGTTCCAAGGAAGGGTGATATTCAAATTGAATGGCATATGGTAGGTGTCTTGAAGGCACTGAAGTGTATGCTCAATATAAGCAAAGGGGGTAACTCAACGTCTCCTTGCTTGTACTGCAACGAACCAGTGCATGTCTTAGATTCTAAATGGTGGAAAACATCTCCCAATAGAGATAAAGTAGATATAAATTTGAAAGCAGTTCTTGCGATCCGATTATGCGATGTTCACACTTGTACATTGCCTGCATTATGTAGGATCATTGAGAAACTAGTATTCCTATATATTGGATTTGCATGGAAACTTCGCCCTAAGAGCAGAAGAAAAGAGGCACTACAATCATTAGAAGTAGTGCTATCAAAAATTGGTCTGCATGGAGGAGATGTACATATTAAAAAGGATCTTAAAAAATCTACAAATGGAAAAGATGTTCCTATCAAGCCATCTATTGGTGGAGTAAGAAAGTACACAATGCTATCAAAGATCATCAAGCAGACGGATTGGCAAGAGATGTCAAGGCAGAAGTGTGGAAATGCTTAGATAAGCTTTTTGTTTTTTGTGACCAAGCTACCTTTAGCAAAAATGATCAACAAGCATTTGAAGAAGCGGCAAAGAGTTTTGGAAAGGCAATGAAAGAGGCTTGGACAACATGCAACATCACTCATTACATGGTGAGAACAATATCCTGTTTTTGTGCATGTTTTTTTAATAAAGCAAACAATATTAGTTTTATATATTCTAATGTCCACTTGCTTATGTATCAAAAGAGCATATAATCTACAATCACCTTTCTTTCTTTGCAAAAAAATATGGATGCTAGTCCACACAGAGAATAGAGAAATCACACTACATGGCCCGGAATGCATTCTTTAGACATACACAACATCTTGGAGGAAAACAGAAAGCCAATAGTTTAAAAGAAGTCTACTACAAAGGCTTCAAGCCAAGAAGAAAGTTAATACATCACAGGCTAAGCTAGCTTTCAGATTGGCTCAAAAGGAAAGGAGGAGGCAGATTTTGGAGAACTCAAATGCAGCACAAAGACATGCTCAATGGAGACACTCAAAGATATTTGTAAACCACAAATGGGTAGATAGAAGCTAAGTGCTAAACCTTGTTCATAAATAGGTGTCATTAGATGTAACAATTTTTTTTTTCAATGAACAAGACTTGCATCTTTCATTCATAAGAAGTCATTGTATGCAGCCATTGAAATATTTGAAATGTACTACATATATTTCTATTTCAAAATGTACATTGTTTTTGTCACAAATACACATAAACATAACAAAGACATTCTAAAATGTCAATGTTCTCACAATTCAACTCTACTTCTATCTTGTAAAATATACAATGCCATATAGGCTATCCTTCCAATGGTTTGCCAACTTTTCTTGGAATCCTTCTCGTGGATTTGATTGGAGAACTTTTTTTCTTGAGCTAAGGAGAAACCGAACTCTTCTCATCTTGTGCAAGAATTGTTGTGGTCACAGTTTGCTTTTCATCTATTTTGTTGGGAAGGGCCACCAAAGAAGGCTCTCAATTCCTTATGCTTATGCTTTCCATAAGCTTCCAAGGAGAGGGTATCCTTTACACCATAAGCTAGTGCCCAGGTAGTATATGTCAAAAACTCTTGAGCCTTGCTTTCTAGCATAACACCCATTTCTAGCATAATTAAATAAGACCGCTTCTCTATCAGAATGATCTTGTCTGTTTGCCACGATATAGGATGACCACCCAAAACTTTTGACAAACACTTGAAAAACTAAGTAAGAGCAACTCCATCGTTGCTAAGGAATTTGCTAAAAATCAATATCTTTGCAGCAAATAGGTCTTTAATGTAATGAGAAAGGCTTGATAGTTTACCAAGCCCAGGAATTTTACTTCCAGTTGCCCTTAGGAGGAATGTGTCATCTTCAACGATACGTGAAACACACTTAGATTTAAAACATACCATAAAATTGCATATATAAACTCCAAATTCAAGAAAGGTAGGTGCCTTACCTCAATATTCTCATCTTTCTTTATAATATCATCGTTAAACAAGGAGATACCCATCTCCTCATTCCCCTCAGAGCTGTGAGTGATATCCAAGCTTACTGTGAAGTTGATTAGTGCTTGGGTTGCTAGAAGATTGTCTCATCCACCTCTTCATACATTTTGACTTGCTCAAAACAGATGGACAATGCGTCCAAAGATTAAATTTGTCCTCCAGCTCTAACAAAGGATCGTCATCAATCCTTACTTCCTTGTCAACCCTGCCAAATTGTGCAATAAGGGCAATTGCATAATCTTCTCTCAAATTAAACAGGCACTATATGTCATACAATAAGACATACTCTTTTCCCTCAGTATTTAATGAGGGAAGAATGGGCACAGTGAGGTCAGAGCTCTCAGCCTCAATGTCATCCACTAGAACAACATCTCTTAGGGTCTCATTTTTTAAGGCCATTAGGTCCAATGCTGCAACTGCAAGCTCCTCCTCTTTCAGGTCCATCTTCTCTTCTACTTAGATATGGTAGGTCTAACTTATCTTCTGTTTCCTCTGCCTCATTGCTATCCTTTGTGTCCTCAATTGATCCATTAGCATAGTGTACATACATGGCAAATGCAAGTGACTCTTCAAGTATCCTACAATTGCCCTTGTGTACAATGCAGATTCCCTTGTGGCAATCTTCAAAACTATCAAATAGCTTGTGCATTTGATACCCCATCCTGTCATTTGCAGCAATGTCCTTGATATGTACAAAAGTCTTACTGTGGACAAATTTTGATCCTTCAACTATCAGCTTGTGGAAGGATTCATACACCTGTCCAAGAAAATCCTTGTGCTGTGTCAGAAGAGATTGCAAATACATCTCCTTATTGAACATCTCATGGTATTTGTGCTAGTGCATTTGGCATTCTGAATTTTGTAGAAATTCAAAGAGCTACAGTTGGGGTGACTTCTTTTCCTCCTTCTCCTTTCCCTTAGTTACTGACTGTTCACCTTTGTCTAAACCCTTGTCATGGGGTTTTCTTCTCTTGACAGCATCATACAAAATTAAAATTGAGTCCTGCATATATAATGCTAAAAAGAAACAAAAGCACTCTTGAAGAAATTCTTACCAGTAGATTCCTCCTCCCTTACAACATAAGCTGAGAGGTCAATGGTCTTCTTGACAGGTCTTGCTGCATCACCTATATCACCTTGATAGTTAGCTCCTCCTCTTTGAAAGTTTGCAAAAAAAAGTGACATGACTGTCTTTCTAGTTGAATACACTGAAATCGCGTTTTTTGGAAAAAAACTCTATTGATGCAAATAAACTTCTACTAATAGTAAGAAATTTGCTCATAAATGCGATATGGGGTAGATTATAATCCTAAACTAAAGGAGGCTCAAATCATGTTTTCAAGAAAACTCCTTGGCCACACAGTATTAATCTCCAAGCTCCACATAAAAACAACAAGGTACAAACACATTCAGGTAAATCTTCAAGGTAATTGTCTTGATCATTCAAAAGATGAAGCAATAGAATTAGATAGATCAAGAAAACACTTGGAAAGGTAGATCAAGACTATGGTGTATTCTTTCCATGGCTTTTGCACAAGTGTAGGTAGGTGAGGATGATGGTGGGAGACAACACAAGGTCTAAAGTGTTGTCCAGATGAAGATGAAGATTCAAAACTATTGAATGGATGGAGAAAAGTGAAGATAAGAGGAGATGGCACAGATATCTATGCAAGTCACACTTGTCAGCCACACATGCCAAAAATGGTCTTCAAGGTACTAGTGAGTTAAGTATCAGCTAGTGATTGAATGCACCTATTTTTTAGACCAAGCCACCAGATTTAATCATCCCCCTTGTCATCTCCATCTCAAGTTTCATATTCCTCCCTACAGGCTTGTGTTATCCAACCCCATGTATAGATCTATCACACTGACCCATATAGCTTCAGCTCCATCACCTAGACCCACTACAACTCTATCTCAACCCATCAAGCTGACACCCCATCAAACTGTCACCCAAATCCTCAATAGCTCTATGACAGTGACCCACTATAGCTCAAGCTCCATCACCCAGACCCACTACAGCTATAGCTCAACCCATCAAGCTGACACCCATTAAACTGTCACCCACAACCTCACCAGCTCTCTCACACTAACCCACTACAGCTCAAGATCAATCAAGCTGACAACCATCAAGCTATCACCCATGAAGCTCTTGTTATCTACATACTAATAAGGTTAGTAACTTTTGTAAACTGGACTTTCTCAATGCATTCTACAGACTCTTGCATAACAATTTGCTAGCACACATAGCATTTTTTGTGGATAAACACGATATAGGGTGTTTTTATGCAAAGAGGGCCTCAAATCACGTTTTCTTGGAAATATTCCTATCCTCTATGGAGCAAGGACTAGGATCTAAGGAAAAGTGAGGTCTAGACAATCACAGATCAATAAAACACTACAACCCACAAATATAGCACATTCCAAAGTGGGATATATGAATACTTGGATTTTTTCTGCCCATGGCTAGCCTTGGTGACTTGTCTATGGCTCTTGCACAGGTGCAGTAAGGGGGGGGGATGATGGGAGTTAAGGGGGGGGATGATGGTAGTGATGCAGATAAGGATGTGGTGTAGGGATGGAGAAAAGTGTAGATGGCACCATTCCAAAGGCATATGCATCAATTGGCATGTGGACTTTCAATGGCAAAGGACTGCACTGCTTGCTCTCCAAGAAGCTACTAAAGAGTGGCTTATAGATTTTTTCATGGACACCATGATGGTAGCAGCACATGCACACATGGTCACTATCATGAAAAAATACATCCAAACACTTGTAAGGGTCAGGTATAGATATGACAAGATCCTTGATGTAGAGGATTGGGATGATCTAAAAATGAGAGATATCCTATTGATACCTCTAGTCAGGAAACCTAAAGCAAATGCAGTCAAGATCATAGAGATCACTCATCCACATGAGACCAGAGGCAAGGTTGCCTATGAAGAGTCCCTCAGGGAGAGAGTCAAAGAAACAATGTTTGTCTTTGGAATCCTAGACATTAGTGAGGATGGTGAAAATTCAACAGAAGCTCCTACAACTTGGACCAAGGATCATAGTATCTGTCCAGACTATGAATGATGACTTGACCTGGGATGTGATAGAAGATTGCATCATGGCTTTAGCACAAAAAGAAAAACATGTCACTTGCACAATCATGCTTGCATCTGTATAGTAAGTATATCTTTCTAGGTCAATTGTGTTTATGTCTTTGTAGAATTCACTTTTTCATAGGCTAAGTGAAGTGTTATTTTGTAGTTTTTTGAAGAGTCAGATCCACCAGAGCCTTTAGCACTCTATGTATATAGTTGATCCAACTATATCTTTCAAGTTGAAGGATAACAAGACATCAACCAGAAGCATTTCCAAGTGGTTTCATTTTTGCAATTTGGATATGGTTGATATAATTCTCCTCCCATATTGTTCAGAGTATGTTCCCTAACCTTTTCCACTACTACCCTCTACTAACAAAATCCTGATATGTTCAAATTGTATTTACATCCTCTTGGTCTAATCCCCTCATGTTATTTGTTTCTCTTGTAGCAATCACTGGAGTTTGGTGCATATAGATGTACAAAAAAAGCTATGCTATACCTTTAACTCCTTAAAGGGCACTCACCAGGATTTAGAATTGTAAGTCAGTCATTCCCCATACTTTTGCTCTAAAACACGATTTTCAAGTTTTCTCTTGAAAAGTCAACCATATCGCTTTTACATGCAGAAGTATGAATTTTATATGTTGTTGCCCTTCATTCCCATTGTAGCTATCTCAAAAGACTAATGGATGCACTAGACCTCCGTGATCCAGATTTAAAGATGTTAGAATCAACTCAATCAATGCAATTGCAGGTACAGTAATCATTGTCACTTATCTTTATCTCCCTCTTATTTTTGCACTCTTCATGGTTCAATATACATCTTAGCTTTCTATTTTGATAAAAAAGACACCACAATAGGAGGATCCTTACTCTTGTGGATGGAGGACTCTAATAAGTGCAAAATATATGATGGACACATACTTTTCAGAGATACAGCCTAAATTTGTAATTATAATGACACGAGGGGGTTTTTAATTCAACTTTAGAAAAAAATCTGTTAATTTATAAGTAAAGAGGGGTGGTTTTATTGGGAAAAAAAATTAGTTGAGGGGTTTTTTTAATACCGCTTGAATGCACATGATACCTAGGATTTCTTAGTGGTGCACCCCCTGATGCTGCCTCATCTCTTGTGTTGCCATGAAGTGTGGGTATGTAGTGATCTAATGCATTCAATAATCATTTTGTAAGCTCTAAAGCTACTTTAAAATAAATAAACACAAGAATTACACATGCAATGCTAATGTAAATTAAGCCACTCACAAATGATATGCAACACAATTGACTATCATGAGTCAACATAACTTTCATGGGAGTTTGACACCATAGAATAACAAAATACTAAATACATTTTGATTTCTAAAACAATGGAGGATTATGTCAAGTAATACGCATCCAACTACACAATCACAATCCACTATCATTATGCGAAGTATTTGTTTAAACTTACTAGAAATCTAGAGCTCACAATATTGTCAACTTCTATCACTTTCTTCATGACCATGCCTCTAGAACACACTAGAGCTCACAATATTGCTAGCTTTGGTCACTTTGGTCACTTTGTTCTTGACTATGCCTCTACAACACACTAGAGCTCACAATATTGCCATCTTGTGTCACTTTGGTCACTTTGTTCGTGACTTTGCCTCTACAACACACGAGCTCACAATATTGCCAACTTGTTCTTCCTGACCATGCCTCTAGAACATGTGCACTAGATCTCAGAGCATTGTCACCTTGTGTCACTATGTTCCAGACAATGCCTGTTTGAGAAACAAAAGATGTAGGAGAGGAAAGAGCAGTTGTATCCTATATGAGAAGGAAAAGAAAGAGGGAAAAGGTTCCTGTAGGAGGGCAAAGAGTTGTTGTAGTAGAAGGAAAAGTTCCTATAGGAGAGAAAAGAGAACTGTACCAGAAGGAAAAGTGCCTCTAGAAGGGAAAAGAGAACCTATACCAAAAGGAGAAGTGCCTACAAAAGGGAAAGAGAACTTGGAGGATATGGTGGCTAAGTAAGAGGCCAACGAGCAAGGGATGGCAAATCAAGAGAGGAAGGAGAAGGCAGAGGTAGAGCATGAGGGGATAGAGCAAGAGCAGGTACAGAAATAGTGAGAAGAGTAGGAGAGAGAAGACCAACAGTAGGAGGTGCTGCAACCCATATTTTGAAAAATGGAGAGACAGAACAGCTAGACCAGAGCAAAGGAGAAAAGAGAGAGGGGGCAGGCCTACAATAGGCTAGAGGAAAAAATAAATTCGTCCAAAAGGTCCCATAATGGGGGGAGAGGGCAGTTGGACCAGAGCAAAGGAGTAGAGGAGCAAATAAAGGGGGAGACTGCACTAGGCTAGTGGACAAAGAAATTCGTCCAAAAGGTCCCACAATAGAGAGAGAGGGCAGTTGGACCAGAGCAGAGAAGCAGAGAAAGAGGGGGTAGACCTACAACTCACCTAAGGAGAAGAGAAATTCGTCCACAAGGGCCCACAAAGACATAAATGAGATTTGGGGATGATCTGGGGTGGGTGCACATGGGAGGGTAGTCAAGCATGGGTTAAGGGGGGGAGGATGGTTTGGGTGGTCCCCAATGTAAGAGGAATAGCCAATAGAGGATCTCTGCATGCCTACCATTGTTCCATCTCAACATACCATTGCCCCACACAAAGGAGAACTCTCATTGGTACACCTCAAAAACCCTCTCTAATCCCTTGAAATTAGGAAACACTAATTGGAGGCCCTTTTGAGACCCCATTTCTCCCCTAATGATGCCTTGGGGGGGTCACTCATCATATGTAACCCTATCACGTGAGTTCAACAGAAGGATTTTTTTAATTTCCAAAATTTACAGAAATAAATATACATAAGGGACTATTTAAAATAGTTTTGAAAAAAATTTACAGATTTGTATAGAAAAGGGGTACATTTTATTAATGAAAAATTTAGAGATAAGGGATTTTAGAAATAGGCCTTGAACGCACGTGATATAGAGGGTTTATACATAGTGACCCCCTGAGAATGATGCATGCTTCACATGCAACATAGTATTTGTAATGGTCTTGTTCCAAATCGTTATTCCATAATTTTTTGGTCTCATGTTCAAGTTTGGAATGTGTACTACAACTTGAAGACAAAGATTACTGAATTCTGTTGAGCAATGCATAAGTTATGCATCACGCAAGATACCTATATATAGAAAATTCCCCGAATCTCACAAAAAATGAGCCTGGGTTGACGGGAGGAGGAGGGTCATGGTTTGCTTGCATGTAGCAAGAGAGGGAGTGGGACTTAGACCATAGAGACTCTCTGATTGAGTTGGTACTAGCTAGATGTAGATGTAGAATTGTAGACACAAAATGCTTTCGAGGGTGCCCACCAGAATTTTGAAGCACGCTGCACAATTTTGATCTTCGCCCATGTTAAAGAAAAGGCCCACCACACGATAGATTTATACTTGGTTAGTTTTGGCCTTTGATGTCATGAATTTGTGAATCTTCAGACTTCACATGGGTGAAAGGGCTAATCCCTGAGTTTTGACTATTTTACTTCATCTACTGTAGATTCTGCGATCCGTATTCTATGCTAATCAAGCTCTCCAACAAATTGAGGAGCTCATATTCCAATGTACTGAGTTTAAGTGATGATTTTCCACAGAAATATAAAAATGAGTTGGAATATGGATAATTCTCCAAACAGTTTGGGTTTAATATGAGGTGAACTGTGAACTTGGAGGAAAATAGGTTTGGACACCACAAACAATTGCAGTTCTTTTGCATCTAAATTATGTGAAAACCTCCGAAATTAAGAACCATTTTTATGAGGGTGGAGGTTTTTAAATTTTCCAAAAAATATATTGGGATGATTGCTTACAAAATTGATACTAGGTAAAAGTTGGAAACGGCAGCATCATGCATGATGCTAATAATATGATACTACGTAAAAGTTAGAATTGGCACCATGAAGAAGTTATTGAGATATCGAGCTCCACTTGTGATATGCCAGGGTGACCGTTGTGCCTTTATGTCACTGACTTGTTAGCTGCAGATGCGGTTGGTACACCACACACGAATAATAGCTGGATGATAGCTATCCTTATGTACTCTAGTTCGTGGCTCAGTTAGTATGCCACCTTAGTTAGCTGAGTTTGGTTTGAAACCCACATATAGGGTTCTCCTATTTCTTTGTACTAGAGTTCTTTTGGCTTTCACAACTAAGAAGAGGAAAACTGTTTTCAGCCTCCACCTTTGTGTGTATTCCCCCATTGTGTATGTGAGAAAGCTGCAAGTGAGACTCCTTCCCTCTCTCCCACTATCTTCACATGGTATCAGAGCCTTGTTCGTGGTAAGAAGCTCAAAAAAGCAAACCAAGTTCGTGGTGTCCTGGTAAGAGGACCAGTGTTGCTTTTCTTTTTCAAGTTTGGGAGAAAATCTTTGCATGTAGCATAGCCGAAAGTGCAAGAGTGCACTGTCTCAGATTGAGACACCCTTCACGGTGTGGCGAGAGGGTAGTATATGCTGCAGGCATGGGCAAAGCCCTCGATGACTTTATTTTTCTAATTCGAGGCCATTTCAGGGCCCGTTTTGAAGACGGAAGTTCTTCGCAAGCACTTAGAAAAAGGCCTGGTTTTTGCTGTGCGACCACTGCTCTATAGGTCAGTGAAAAGTTATCATAGAAATTGCATCATATGCCTATGTGCAGAGATATTGGGAGTTGCATAATCATCCTTGTTGCCTATTGATGCAAAATCATCGCTAGGAACTGACTATGTGGTCAAATACCACTTTCATCAGTTTTGCAGATCTGCCCGTGTGAGGCAAAAGCTGTAATTTTTACAGCGACAGAATATTTTGTAGTGTTCTATAATGGCGTCTGATTCTCTTTCACATATTGTCATTGAAAATCTTGAGAAGAACAACTTCCAGGCATGGAAGTTTAGAATGATGAATTTCCTTATGGGAAAAGGTTATTGGGAATTCATTACAGGAAATGAAGAAGAACCAGTTCTTCCTAATGTTCCCAATCAACAGGAAATGCAGGCATTTAAAGGATGGCATGAGAGAGCCAGAAAAGTTATGTACTGGCTTTCTATCAGTATTTTGGATTCTATGATTATGCATATTCAGGATGCAAGTACACCAAAGGAGGCATGGGATACTTTAGCAAAAATGTACACAGCACAAACACACAAGCCAGGAAAATGCAGCTCAAGCAAGAGTTGCACAATGTGCAGAGAGAAAATATAAGCATCAATGACTATCACATGAAGGTGAAGAAAATTGCAGATGCACTTGCTTCCATTGGGTTGCCAGTGGAAGATGATGATCTAGTTTTTGTGACCTTGAAAGGATTATGCACAGTTCTGGACATCCATTGCCATCCATGAAAAATTTTTTGATTTTGAGGAATTGTTTGCTCTTCTAATTTCTGAAGAGCAGAGAAATGGTGGTGCATCTTCTTCAGGAGGAACTTCAAAAGAAACTTTCTTCTACTCCAATGCTGGAAGAGGTAGAGGCAGAGGTAGAGGAGGCCGATCTAGAGGCTATGGTAGAAATAAGAATATGCAGCAAACTTAAGAAAACTAGTCCTGTGGAGGAGGACATGGTAACTCTAGAGGCAGGGGGAGCCAAAGAGGCTGTGGCGGATGCCAGAGAGGCCAAAATGCAAATAGCAATGTTGAATGCTACTACTATGGTAAAATGGGTCATATGGCTAAAGACTGCTACAAAAACCAGAATGACATTATGAATGGAAAATTGCAGCAAGGCAATTATGCATCTTCTACTAGACAGGGTGATGATAGAAATGAGCATCTATTTATGGTGTAGCACATGACCAATTCTGTGACAAGTGCAGAAGAAAGAAATGATGTGTGGTATGTTGACTCAGGTGCATCAAACCACATGACAGGTCATGCAGAATGGATGCAGGATGCAAGGAAAATGGAAAGACCAAGATTTGTGGAGACTGGTGATGATATTGCACATCCTATTGTGCAGATTGGTAAAATTCCTTTGTCTATGCAGGATGGGAAAAAGAAATACCTGTCTGATGTATTTCATGTCCCAAACATCACCAAGAGCCTGGTTTCTATTGGTCAAATGGTTGAGCAGGGCTTGCAAGTCAGATTTAATCCTAATGGATGATTTGTTGAGGATATGAAAAATAATGGTCGCTTGATAGAAAAAGGAAAGAAGAAGGGTAGGATGTTTACGTTGGATGCGGACATGCCTGAATTGATTGTAGCAATGTTTGCACATGGGACCGGTGTAGTTGCAGATATTGATATCTGGCATAAACACATTGGTCATGTTAATGTACAGTGACTTAAATCAATGCAAGCCCAAAATATTGTTGCAAGATTGCCTAAATTCAAGGTTGCAGAAATGCATAAGGTATGTGAAGCCTGTCAATTTGGAAAACAGGCAAGGAAACCATTTCCTAGGCATGTTTAAGAGAGTAAGAAGCCATTGGAATTAATCCACTCTGGTATGTGGACTACTAAAGCTACATCTATTGGAGGCTGTCATTATTTTGTCACTTTTATTGATGACTCAGCAAAAAAGTTTGCGTGTATTTTATGAAAAAGAAAAGTGAAGTGTTTGGTAACTTCAAAGCTTTTAAAGCTATGGTTGAAAAAGAAACAGGCTTGCAAATAAAATGCCTAAGGTCAGATGGAGGGGGAGAGTACCTCTCAAATGAGTTTGCAAGGTTCCTATAGGAGCATGGCATAAAGTGGCAATATTCATGCAGTCATACCCCACAACAAAATGGACTTGCAGAAAGGAAAAACAGGCATATTGGAGAGGTATCTCAGGCCATGCTAAATGAAAAAGACCTTCCTAATTATTATTGGGTTGAAGCAGTTGCTACAGCAGTGAACAGGACTCCCACTACAGCAATACATGGCATGACGCTAGAGGAGATGTATACTGGTAGGAAACCAGATATTTCTCATTTGAAAATTTTTGGTTGCATTGCCTATGTTCATGTGCTAGATGAGTTAAGGTCCAAGTTGGATCCAAAAGCTGAGAAGTGCATCTTTATTGGTTACTCTCTGCAGCAAAAAAGATATAGATGCTATAATCCTTCTACTCGTAAGTTTACAGTGAGCAGAGATGTTGTTTTTTATGAGATGAGCAGCTGGTATAAACCAGTAAATGTGATTGGTGATATAGATGCACAAAATGGTAATGTTGCACAAAATTCACAGCAGCAATCACAAAATATTAGTGGACCTGCAGTGTCCTCTAGCAGTGGTTCACATACTTTGCCATGGACAGGTAGATTGAGATCAAGAGAATCTCCTCAAAGCAATGCAGATAGTGGTATGTAGGTATCATGAAAAGGAAAAGAGAAGGCAGATCAGCCCATGTTTGATGTGAATGCAGGTCACTCTTATGTGGATGGTGAATCTAGTGGCTCAGAACAGAGCATTGATGATGAGTTGGGTATTCCTTCTATTGTTACACCTGGAGTAAGGAAGACCAGGGATGCTTTGAGAGCACCTGGAAGTGAGCCTACTTTGCACAAGCCTACCAAAGCTAGGTATCCTTTAGATAGGCTGAAATATGATGGATTTACAGCCATTCACTATGCCTATATGGTCAAAGTGATATAGGAACCAGAATCCACTTCTTTTGAGCAAGCCATGGGAGAAGAAAAATGGGAGAAAGCCATGGATGAAGAAATGGATGCCTTGGAAGCAAATGCTACATGGGAATTGGTGCCTTTGCCTAAAGACAAGAATGCAATTGGTTGTAAGTGGGTTTATAAGGTGAAGCACAATGCAAATGGTTCTATGAACAGATACAAGGCAAGATTAGTAGTTAAGGGGTATGCATAGACATATGGCATTGATTATGAAGAAACATTCAGTCCGGTTGCAAGGATGACAACTGTAAGAGTAGTCATTGCTATGGCTGCATCAAAGGGATGGTCTTTACATTAGATGGATGTAAAGAATGCCTTCTTGCATGGTGATTTGCAAGAAGAGGTGTTTATGGAGCAGCCACTAGGTTATGTTCATGCTCTTCATCCTGAGTTTGTTTTCAAGTTGAAGAAAGCCTTGTATGGCTTAAAGCAAGCACCTAGAGCATGGTCTAACAAGATAGGACAGTATCTTGTCACTATTGGCTTTCAGATTTCCAAGGCAGATTTCTCACTTTATGTCAGAAAAAAAGAGAAAGGTATTATGCTGCTTGTCATTTATGTTGATGATTTGATTATCACAGGTGATAGTAATGAAGATATCATTCATGTGAAAATGCTATTGAAGCAGAAGTTTGAGATGAAGGATTTGGGAGAGCTGCATTATTTCTTGGGCACTGAGGTGATCAGATCACCAAGTGGGATACAGCTCTTGTAGAGGCAGTATGGATTGGACATGCTATCCAAATATGGGATGACAGGCTGTAAGCCTATTTCAGTTCCTTTGGAGCAGAATGTGAAGCTGAGCGCAGATGCAGGTGAGCTTCTGGAAGACCCTACTATGTACAGATGCATAGTAGGAAATTTGATTTATATGACTATTACCAGGCCAGATTTGAGCTATGCTGTTGGATTGGTAAGTCAGTTTATGCAAGCTCCAAGGAAACCGCATTTGGATGCGGCTAGACACATACTCAGGTATGTGAAGTCCACATTATAGTATGGACTATTTTATGAGGCTGGGGTTCAGATATAGTTGCATGGATACACTGATGCTGAT
This sequence comes from Dipteris shenzhenensis, assembly GCF_047967505.1. NCBI lineage: Eukaryota > Viridiplantae > Streptophyta > Polypodiopsida > Gleicheniales > Dipteridaceae > Dipteris > Dipteris shenzhenensis. Next base: position 32,693,723 of record NC_141607.1, on the reverse strand, counting down.
TGGTCTGGTAGTATTTCTGATAGATGATCTACCAGTAGATATGTGTTCTCTTTTGGGAGTGCTGCAGTCACTTGGAGCAGCAAGAAACAGCCTACAGTTGTCTTGTCAAGCACAGAGGCTGAGTACAGGGGTGCAGCAATGGCTGCATGTGAGGTAGCTTGGTTACATAAGCTACTCTGTGATATGCATCAGTCTACAAATGGGCCAGTTGTCATTTATTGTGACAACATGTGCAGTATACACTTGGTAAATAACCCAGTCTATCATGCTAGAACAAAGCACATTGAGGTGCATTATCACTATGTGTGGGAGAAGGCTTTACTAGGTCTTATTGATCTAGTTTATGTCAGCACAGAGGATCAGGTAGCTGACATATTCACAAAGGCATTGGGTGCAGAGAAGCTGCGCAAGTTCACAGACTTACTTGGTGTGCAAGAATTGGGATTGAGCTCGAGGGGGAGTGTTGACATATCGAGCTCCACTCATGATATGCCAGGGTGACCATTGTGCCTTTATGTCACTAACTTGTTAGCTGTAGATGCGGTTGGTACACTGCACATGAATAATAGCTGGATGACAACTATCCTTATGTACTCTAGTTCGTGGCTCAGTTAGTATGCCACCTTAGTTAGTTGAGTTTGGTTTGGGACCCACATATAGGATTCTCCTATTTCTTTGTACTAGAGTTCTTTTGGTTTTTTCACAACTAAGAAGAGGAAAATTGTTTTCAGCCTCCACCTTTGTGTGTATTCCCCCATTGTGTATGTGAGAAAGCTGCAAGTGAGACTCCTTCCCTCTCTCCCACTATCTTCACAGAAGCAGCATCGAATGGTCGATAGTATGAAACTGCGTGAGTGGTAGGTAGAAGTTGGAGATGGCACATCATGCATTATGTCACTGATCAGCCTATCAGCATCAAAGTTGACAAATTTAGTTGCATTTCCCCATCTATTACATTTTTGCAATTACATTTCTGCTTGCTGCATGCTTAACGATTTTCCAAATTGCAACTAGAAGAGTGACTGTAAGTCTGCATAGACAAATCACACTCGATAGATATCACTACTACTATTTTGGGTGCTCAAATCAAAGCAAAGGTCAATGAAGCTAGAATGATTTGGAGAGCGAATGGAATTTTCGGTGGTGTTGGAAAAATCTATGGATGTTTGGAGGAGCTACCGCTATGCATTCTAGGAGAAGGCATGATTGAAATCAAGAAATTCATGCGAGAGAAGTACATGAATGTGATGTAGCAGTATTTCTATTGCAGGATGAACCAAGTTTATGTAAATTGTGCCATTTCTTGTAGTTTTTCTATTGATGGAATCAAGTTCATTCAAGTCACCCATGATCGATTGGCAAACTGGATCATCACAGGCTGTGGATATAGGATTTAAATTGACCATCAAGGCCTTCAAGTGGCCTATATTATCGAACCTCTTGACTCTATAGGCTTGAATGGATAGATCATGTCCCGTGGCAAAACTATGGGTTTCACACTAGTGTCATACTTTTGAGCAATTGATACTGGACCAAGTACTTTGTGTAAATCATAACGTTCGACGTCTTCTTCTGTGGGTTGTGACTTGTAGTCTAGTACCATTGCCAAGGAACTTTACATTTATACTTTAAGATGCTTTTTCCTCCCAATAACAAGAAGAAGGAGAAGAAAAAAGATGTACTTAAAACTGTTGTCGACCTTTTCTACAAGCGATTCAGATTCTTTGAAACCCGACCCATCTATGATGGGCTAGATCTGCTCCATTGGGTCTCAACGTTGTGATCATAGATTACCTTTAATAAAATTTAAGGTTTCATTTATGAATCTCAAACTTTGAGAAATTTTAAAAAATTTTGTAAAAAACATATACATACATGCGCATGCGCACATACACACACATATTCAAGATTTTTTACTTGTACAATAATTCAAAATACTTTCATTAAACAAAACTTCTAAACACAAACACATAGAGATGACAAAATATGAAGAGGGGAGAGGAGAAGAGTGGAGATGATCTCCTGGTCTATCCCAAATGGAGAGTATGATCTGCATTGGACTTCATGTATCCCAGATCAGCAAAATACTTGTCAATTCTGCTGTACCAACTTCTGGGTGCTTGCTTTAAGCCGTAGAGACTTTTCTTGAGATGGCAAACCTTGTTCTCCTTTCCTGGTTCAACATAACCGGCTGGTTGTTGCATGTAGACTTCCTCATCTAGATAACCATTGAGAAATGCATTCTTGACATCAAGCTGATACACATTCCATTTACTGAGTGTCGTTAGTGATATCAAGAACCGTATGGAATCCATCTTTGCTACTGGAGCATAAGTCTCATCATAATCTTGGCCATATTGTTGTGCAAATCCTTTTGCAACTAATCTGGCTTTGTATCTCTGAATACTACCATCTGGATTGTACTTCACTTTGTATACCCATTTGTTGGCTATGGCCTTCTTTCCTGGTGGAAGGTCGCAGAATTCCCAAGTGTTATTTTTATACAAAGCATCCATTTCTTCATTCATTGCAGTTTGCCATTCTGGCTTGTCGACTGCGTCTTCGAAGTACAGTGGCTCTTCTGTAGCCATGATGGTAGTCATAAGAGCATAGTTGGTAGTTTTCACCTGAATTGCTTTGCCTTTCTGAGCATATGTCAATTTGGCTGGTGGTCTGCTTTCCCTAGTAGACCGTCTGAGCTGCTGTGGTGCTGCTTGGGGTGTTGGTGGCAATTCTTGCTCTTCTTCATCAACCTGTTCTGTAGATGACTGTGAAGTTGATGCTTCTATCTCCTGTGTAGGTGAGGTTTTCCATTCTGATTCCTCATCAAAGATTACATCTCTGGAGATAATGACTTTGCGGTTGATGGGATCATACAATTTGTATGCTTTGCTTTCTTCACTGTAGCCAACCATGATGCATTTGCGTGACTTCGCATCCAATTTCCTGCGATGATCATCATGTATGTGGGCATATGCTATGCAACCAAATATGCGGAGATGCCCAATGCGTGGCTTGTGTCCAGTGAATGCTTCATAAGGAGTCATTCCTTGTATCGGTTCGGTAGGAAGCCGATTAAGCAAATAGTTAGCTGTAGCTATTGCTTCTGCCCAATACTGATTCGGAAGATGCTTTTCACTAAGCATTGCTCTAGCACTGTCTGCTAAAGTCCCATTCTTCCTTTCAGCTCTTGCATTTTGCTGAGGAGTATCTGCACATGTGAATTGTCTTCGAATGCCGTGATTTTTGCAAAAGTTCATGAATGCTGAAGACATGTATTCACCTCCTCTGTCTGATCTCATGACCTTGATCTTTCTGCCTGTTTGGTTTTCTACCATGGCTTTGAATTCTTGAAATCTGGCAAACACTTCAGATTTCTCTTTCAGAAAGTAGACCCAACAATATCTGCTGTAGTCGTCGATGAAGGTCAAGTAATAAAGTGAACCATTGATGCTGCGGGTCTGGGCATAACCCCATACATCTATATGAATCAAATCAAGAATACCTTGTGCACGAGAGGTACTTCTGACAAATTTGGTTCGCTTTTGTTTACCGAAGCAGCATGCTTCACAAACCTTTCCAAGAAACTGTAGCTTCAGAATCCCAATTGCCATATTCTGATTCCTTAGATCTAACAAGTACTTGAAGTTGACATGACCATATCTCTTGTGCCATTTTGTAGATAGTCGCATCTGTTGCATTTGAGCTGACATGGCATGCTTATCTGGTACTGTAGCTAGCATCCTGTATAAGCATCCTTCCTTGACACCTTTTGCTACTAGCTGACCTCTTTTGGATTTGTCTCTGATAGTGCATTCATCACCGTCGAAGATGACTTTGTAGTTGTGTTCCGTCATTTGACCTACTGACAAAAGGTTCTTGCTGAGCTTCGGAACATAGAGCACATCTTTGACTAATCCTTTTGTACCAGTGAAATTGTTCATAGGGATAACACCTATCCCTTGAACCGGATTCGGTGTATTGTCTGCTGTGTAGGTGACATTCTTTTGACCTTCTAATGGCTTCATTTCTGTGAACCATTCCTGATGATTTGTCATATGAGATGATGCACCGCTATCGATGTACCAAGGATCCTGTTCCACTTGGTCGACTTGATAGCTAAAATCCTCTTTGGGATTGAAATTAGTGTCTAGGTGCATTATATCAGTCTGATGCAATTCCTCACTTGCAAGAAACATATTTCCATGTTCATTTGCAAAATGACAGTGACTAGAATGTCCACCACGTGATTTCCTCTTCCTCGGGAATTCCCTCGATTACTGCTGGATTGATCGCCTTGGTCATACTGCTTCTTGCGGCAATCTCTTTCATAGTGTCCAAACTTGTGACAATAGTTGCATTGAACGTTTGACACATTGGTGGATGCATTCCCTCGTCCTTGAAATCTTCCTCAGTTGGAATGATTTCCTCTTTGCTGATTCTGATGTTGCTGAGGATGATGCTGATGCTGATGCTGATTTTGACTTTGTTGATGATGACCACTTTTCTGTTATGATCTACCTCTGTTTCTGCTTTTGCCGCTGCTTCTGTCTGAAGCTGTGAATGCCTGATCATTAGAATGACCTTTACGTGCTTGAATGGCCTGAGTCCTGAGTTCTTCACCAAGTAGAACTGACTGAAGTTCTTCCAGTGTTGGAATTTGCCGTTGTGGATGGCAATACTCTGGACTAGATTCTCATATCCTTCTCCTAGTCCATTCAGGATTACTTGTACCATTTTCTGCGGGATTCATAGTCTCTCCTACTGCTGCAAGTTGATTGTTGTAGTCTTTGATGCGGAGTACATAAGCATGACCGGTTTCACTGCTGTTGCAGAAACTCTGGTTGATCTGGTTTCTCAGGGTGAGATCCTGGATGTGTTCTTGGACCTGTAGAGAGCTGCGAACATATCCCATGCTTCTTTTGATGTCTTGACTGTGTTGAGCTGTCCTAGCATGACATCTTGCACATTCTGCTTGATCAGGTGGTGATAGGCATACTTGTCTTTCTTATCCCATTCTACTTGAGCTTGGGCAATGGCAGGATCTACTACTGGTGCGGAAACTGTTTGTGTAGATGTAGATCCCGATGTAGATCCCGTTGCTGGTGCTGTGACAACAGATGGAGTAGAGCTACTGGTGGCTGGATCGGCCAATGGTCTAGGTGTAGACCCATCAACATACTCCCATTTGTCCTGAAGCACAAGAATGGTCTCCATTCGGTATTTCCATGTACCGTAATTGGAGTTGTCTAACTTAGCAGATGCCTCCAGATTGAGGTTGCTAGTCGACATGGTGCAAACAATGTACTCAAAAGTGTCCTGAAAAAAACTCTGTATGAATCAACTGTAAATACACTGAAGATGCCAAGTGAAATCTCTGTACCGTCGGTGAAGATAGAACTGCAGTATATAAGATCTGATTTGTATTACAAGGCTTGTGGCAATGATGCCGGGAATAGCCAAGAGGCTTTACAAGGCTGAAAAATGATGTGCATGATGCCGTGAGATAGCCAAATAGGCTTTACAATGGTGGCATGTGTGTGTGAAATCAAATGATATCTGCCCACTGAACCAATCTGCAATGCCACTGTACCCTGAAGTCTGCTCACTGAACTGATGAACGTAAGGTTTCAGGTAATGTAATGATGTGAAATCGGATGTGAGCATATGGATTGACTCCGAGTAGGTACTAGTCGGGAATTTCGGGCATGGCTTAGATTGGCAACTTGGGGAATTCAAAGCGTCCCCTCTATGGCGGTCTAGTCTACTCTGATCTAGATTTAAACCAACCGTCGATCGATGAAAGAGCAGCAAATAATTCCTTTTCTTTTGTTCTTTTTAAGTGCTGGGTCAGATGCATTGATGTAGAGGCAAATGTGCGTGAAGGAAGTGGTTTTGATGGCGAGGCTCAAATGTGAGTGTAACTTGCGCTGAAATGTGCGCATGATGTAACGAGTGCATAGAGCACGAAAAATCGAGCAACTTTCCTTTTTGGAGCACCTCAAATTCTTCCTGGATCAAGAGATATGACTTGATCTAGGTGGAGGGGCAAAAGGAGTGCAAATGGTGCTCAATGATGATGTGTCACTGTGAGTCACATGCAGTGATGATGTGGCACTGTGCTTAGCAAGAGGTGTGCCAGTGAAGCTCTGTGCTGAGGTGGCAGGAGTGTGCACATGCAGTGTGTGCACAGTGTGCCTGGCAAGGGACTGTGCCTGCAGAGGGTCAGACTGGACTGCTGAGGTGACAGTGCTGAGGTGGCACTGATGATGTCAGCAGGGTGATGTGGCAATGATGATGTGGTAAGGTGATGTGGCACTGATGATGTGGCACTGATGACGTGGTACTGATGATGTGGCACTGGTGACGTGGCACTGATGATGTGGCACTGGTGATGTGGCACTGACGACATGGCACTCATGATGTGGCATTGATGACATGGCACTGATGATGTGGCACAAGTGATGTGGCACTGATGATGTGGCAGGTGATGTGGCTGATGACGTGTCACTGATGGCGTGTCATGTGACGTGACAATCGGTGATGACGTGGCTACCGGTGCTGATGTGGCAGATGACGTGGCACTTGGAGATAAGATTACCACGTGGCATGAATCTAACCAACTGATTTAACCGTGATTCACTTGACTTAACCACAATTATTTAACCACGGTTAGGGGCAAACCTTATCTGGTTAACTGACTAGGGTTAGGCTGACCAACCCTATCTGCAACGTGTTGCAAGGTGAGTGTGTGCCTTATCCTCCACGTGTCAGGGCGTGGGTAGCCAGAATCTTTGGAGATGCCGATGGAATCTCAGGATTCCGTCGTCTTCTACGGTGGTTTGTTGAAAAAAGGCCGTTCGTTGGAGGCGCTCGCGAAGTTGTTGCAGCAGGTGACTTTAGTAGCCAGACTTGCTGCGCTCTATGTTGCTCTGCGACGATGAGAAGCAGAGCAATGGCCTTACTACATAAGTGCTGTGCATGGGCTTTGCGCTGGTCCGTCGAAGACTTTTCGTTTGGAGCGCCTTGGAGCTGAGCGTGTGGATCGCTGGAGCGCGGCTACAGATGGCTTGGAGCACTTGAAGGCGTTGAGAAGCGCTAGAGCTCGGTGGTGAGTTGAAGACGATGGAGCAGACCGTGAAGGAGCACGTTGCTTGTTGGAGAGGCTTGGAGGTCTGTCAGCAGTAGGAGATCCGTGGAGGAAGCCGTCTCAAAGGAGAAGTAGTTCGTAGTAGATGCTGGAGACGTTGTAGTAGTCGGGCTGCTTGAGTCGTTGCTGCTTGTTGTTAGCTTGGCCGTTTCCCGAAATAGAACAGAGTCGCAAGGTTGGAGCTTGCTACCATGAAGCCATTGATGTAGCTAGCCGTGGAGAGCTCTCGTGAGCTTTGAGCTGTTGGAGGCTATGGCGGCCGAGTACAGGAGATCGTTGTAGAGAATAGATCTCTCTATCTCTCTCAATGCCTAGCCTCTCTCTCACAATATAAGAATGACAAAAATTTCTTTCATCAAGGGAAAGAAAGAATGGAACCACTCAAGATGAAAAATATCTCACATATCTCTCTCTTTCAATGGACGAAAACCCTTTCAATGGACGGAAAGAAAGCGGAAGCTCTCTCAACGGAAGAGAACACTCAATCTCACGATCTCTCTCACACTCTCAAGAAACTCAATGTCTCAGCGGAAGACAAGGGAGCTCTGATACCATGACAAAATATGAAGAGGGGAGAGGAGAAGAGTGGAGATGAGGAGAGAGGGCACAGCTAGAGAGCACACCACAAAATGACTAACTGTACACTAGAATTAGTTGAAAAAATAGAATATATACAAACCCTTTTAGGGTTAGGGTTAGGGGATCTAACCCTTTCCTTTATAGCACTCTATAAGGTTAGTGCTATGCACATATGATCACGTGTGACCAACACACTATTCAAAATTATTGGACTTTCTCTCTTGGTTTGGAATTTTTTTTGGAGCATATCATTTTCCACTCAACTTCACTTAGTGAGCTAAAAAATTGGGTTTTTTGAGCACTTAATGGGTCACTTATATACAAATATGGCCTTATTAAGCTAGTAAAAAGTCAAGTGGTAACCTCTAATTTTAAAAAAAATGGCTCGCTAAAGCTATAATTCCCAAACTCATGCATGGTGCCTCCATCCAATAACTATAATAATAATAATAGTAGTCTCCTAACTCAAGTTCAATTTTAACACTATGAAGTGAAAATATGACACCATATGAAAAGAGTTTGTTGAATTCAACATATAAGTGGTGTATAGATACACCATTAAAAAAAAAAAAAAGAGTTTGTTGAATTCAATACATAAGTGGTGTATAGATACACCCTTTTTTAAAAAACAAACCATACAAAAAATTATCTTATTGGTGGTGTATAGATACACCATTTGTATGGAAAAAAGCATACAAAACATTATCTTATGCATCTGAATCTCGTTATTGGTGGTGTATAGATACACCATTTGTATGGAAAAAAGCATACAAAACATTATCTTATGCATCTGAATCTCGTCGTTCAGAGTCATCAGACTCATGTAATGTATTTGAGCTTGATGGGTCAGGTCTTGCCAAATGATGTTTAACATGGACACGACTTGGATCAGGGATTGTGATACATTTTTCAACATTGTATCCATGCTTCTTTTTAAAACTTCGTGTCCTCGATTTCCAGCAATGAATAATGCTACTGACTTCCACCTCTGTTAATCCCTCATTATTTGGAACCCATTCACGTTTCTTTTGCAAGCATCCCTCATAGAGTTGTTTTATTGTATATCTTCTCGGGAGATTTTTTAATGGCTTTGGTTCATACCATAAAGCTGTAAATGTTATAGGAGTTCCCTTGTCATCCCTTTCTATCTTAGTAACCTTTGCAACCCAAATTGGGCCACCTTGGTCATCCAACTCTGAACCCGGATCAGATGCCCAAACTGCAACAAATAGACCCTCTTCAATCTCATTACATGGTATAAACTCTGGTAAGGGTTTGTCTCCCTTCCTGCCACAATATTTTCGAGGTAAAAGGCATTCCTCTGCTTCCTCCATATCTACTAACATATTTATATCCAAAGGAAAACTTGGTGACCTAGCTTGTTCCGGCCAAAAGGATTCAGAGTATTCAATGCTCATTAAGTTTTCTTGTCTTTCTAAAGATTGGATAAGTGCTTTAGTTGATTTAATTGTCTCCAAATTCTTAGTTGATTGCTCAGGATATTTCTGCATCATACTTTGAAGATGTTTAATGAAGGCTTTCAAGCCTTTCATTTCATCTATGTCAAGTGATTTGTTTTTTGCAAGAACAAATCTAGTTTCCTCCAATGGAATTATTCGTTGTAATAAAGCATATGACTCACTCCATAAATGATCTCCATCTACTGAGTAGTGCTTCCATTGCATCACTGGAATATTGTTATGCATGATGTGAAACCGAAAGTAGTGTGGATTTGTGTGTCCTATTAGGGCATCATCTCCTGTTTGTAAATGTGGCTCTATAAATGCTCTCCAATCTACCATCCTCTCTAAGATAGCCACTTCTGATTCTTCCTTACGAGAACCTCCAATTTTTTTCCCAATTCGAAATAGCATATCCTCCATTGTCAAAACATCCATTGCCTTCAACTCACCAGAGATAACACTGAAGATTTGATCTATGTCTTCATGTGTATGGCCGACAAGAAGAAAGCCAACTTCCACTTCTTCAAATATTTTCAAACCAACCAACATAGAGCATAAAGCAAATATATATTTATTCTTGTTCTCTCTCCAACAATTATCAGCTTGTATTCGCAATGTGTTAGGCAAACATCTGCGAGCATCTCTGACCTTTCTTATTGCTTTCATGATTGATGTAACAACCTGGTTACTATCATGGTCATGCAAACTATCAATCCATACATCACAAAAGATTCGGTATCCATGTACTAATACTCCACACAAGTGTGTTTTTAGTCCACGTTTGCCCTCCAATGCCGGTGGGATACGTCTATATCATGGCAAAGTGGTTGTATTCTGGTCCATGCCATCAATGGTGATGCACATGGACTTATCGACATGTGAAATAGCTTCCTCTCTCCAAGAAGCATACAACTTTCGAGCATCCGGCACATGACGTAAATGGATTGATCGCCATTTAATATATCTTCCTCGTTGCTGCTCACATTTACTATGCTCAATGGCATTTTTTAATTCATCACATGTCTTACATTTTGACATCCTTTGCTTTGATGGTGTCTTGACATGGCAAAAATCTCTACGCCAAATTTTGTACAAGGTTGATCGTGAAATCATGCTCTCGTCTCTGTCTTGTAAAGTTTTATTGACAGTCTCTAGGACGACCTTCTTTGTCATTCCCAAAGGAAGATGTTGTTGGCATTCGACACGTCCATCTAGCATTGTTTGTTGAAGATGAGGCTGCGGTAATGCATGGTCTTCGAGAACTTGCTTTAATGTTGCGGTTGCATTTATAGTGCTTCCATGGCATTTAAGCTTGTAGGTATTTCCATGAATTGTATGAATAACTTTTTCTTTCACCTCTGCCCAGATGGTCCAATATGTGCCATGTGATAGTCCAGTTAACCATTGATATCCTCGATTGCAAATGGGTCTCCCATTAACCATGGGTTTCAATCTAGGTTTACAGTGTCCTGTGCTCAAATCTTGATTAGTGCCTTGATGAAGAAAGCATGAAAACTCTTGAAGAAGATAGTTATGTCTATTAGGCGCTGTCTTACTCCAAATACCAAGGCGTATGGCTGCACAATCATCTTTCCCAACTTTTCTAATGCAAAGTCTCTTGCAACAAACTCGCATAAGCATCCTTTCCATATTCTCCTCGGATAGCATCACATGTCTCTTTGGTTTTGGAATTGATGCCATGATTCTTCGCCTCTTCACACTCACATACTTTCTTTTTGTAAATAGTGTCTTGCGTTTTCTAGTTGTAAGACCATCAAACCTCGAATCCATTTCCCTTGAATCTTCATCTTTATAATCAAATGCTGTGTAGGCTTGAGAATTATTTGATACCTTATAATATCTTGGAAATGGCAATCTGGTCGACATGTTCATTGATGTCAATTTGTTGCCAATGCCTCTTGAATTTTGTGGTTGAACTATTTCTCCTTCGTAACTCAAGATTCTCCCATCTATATTCTCTGGCATGCTAGCAACAATATTCTCAGATTCTCTGCCCCTTTTGCCTTGTATTCGAGTGGTAACATCATGATCATTGTCACTAATATCATCAATTCCTGTTATTGCATCACTTATCCCATTGATCTTTGCGTGTATTTTTCTTTGTGGTCCCATCTTATTATTTTCAACACATCTTCTGTCTTTTATATCAATAAGCATGTTTGAGTCACTTGCAGCACAAGACAAGTACCAGTGAGCCTGTTTGAGTCACTTGCAACACAGGATAAATCTTCTATACCAGTGAGCCTGTTCGAGTCACTTGCAACACATGACAAGTCTTCTATACCAGTGAGCCTGTTCGAGTCACTTGCAACACAAGACAAGTCTTCTATACCAGTGAGTATATTTGAGTCACTTGCAACACAAGAAACCTTTTCTGCATCAACATCTGTTACTATAATGTCCTCGATACTTGTGAGCATGCCACTATGATACTCTTGATTACTACTATAGCTTCTTATCAATTTGGATCCCATTTGTGTTATAGTCTTTTTCTTCTGATAATATTCTGTTGTGTCTTCCATGACATTGAAGGAAACTGTCTTGGGCAAACTTGATTTCAAGAAAGCTAACCCCCATTTACAAGTACTATGAGCTTGTAGTTGAGACGTAGTATTATGGACATCTAATTGTGAAGTACTATCCATTGCATTTTGAATGACACCTGCACTAGTCAACTTAATTATCTCCACTATACAGAGAAAACTCTGAGCATAGCCCTTAAAGTTGCCAATTGCTAAAACTTCTCCGGAGCGAGATAACATCTGTACTTTTTCCCCTTGGATATAAGTTTTCTTGATATCTTGAAAGTATGTCTTTGGAATAATTTCGTCTTGGTCCCAGAGTGTTCTGTGTGCTTGCATATCAAATATATCACATTGTAAGATATCTCCCAATGTTTCAAAGTCTCCATGTGGATATTTTAAATGTACTTCAGGATTTACAACGTTGGTGATTATCACTACACATCTTCTCTCACCACAACATTGAAAATGACACACATTCATAGGATCAAGACTATGAATTCATCCAAAAGCCACCACTTCATTCTTCTCATATAACACCACATCCATACCCTCTGTTAGGGTGAATACCTGTTTTATGTATAAAAGTAAATTAGCAACTCAAAATGAACATTTAATAAATAATCATTGAGCTTATTATTACTTAATAACTTCTATATCAAAACTAGCAGAGAAGGCATTAACCTAAACCCTACATCCTAAACTTTAAATAATTAATACCAAAACATCTTAACCACCATAAATCCTAAACTTTAAACATTTAATTCTTAAACCCTAAACCCTAAACCCTAAATCCTAAACCCTAAACCCTAAAAATATAATCATAAACACTAAACCCTAAACACTAAATCTTAAATCCTAAGCCCTAAATCCTTAACCCTAAATACTAAACCCTAAACCCTAACCCTAAAATACAATCAAAATTTTATGATTTTTCTCGATTTGTGCAACATGTTAGATATACCCTTAACCTATTGCTTGAGCAACAGGTTGGGGGGTATATCCGACCTATTGCACAAATCGAGAATTTTCTCGATTTGTGCAACAGGTCGGATATACCCCCCAACCTGTTGCTCAAGCAACAGGTTGGGGGATATACCCGCAACCTGTTACTCAAGCAACAGGTTGGGGGGTATATCCAACATGTTGCACACATCAAGAATTTTCTTGATTTGTGTAACAGGTTGGATATACCCCCAACCTGTTGCTTGAGCAACAGGTTGGGGGGTATATCCGACCTGTTGCACAAATCGAGAATTTTCTCGATTTGTGCAACAGGCCGGATATACCCCCCAACCTATTGCTCAAGCAACAGGTTGGGGGTATATCCTGGGGGTATATCCAACCTGTTGCACAAATCAAGTTGGATATACTCCAACATGTTGCACAAATCGAGAATTTTCTTGATTTGTACAACAGGTTGGATATACCCCCAACCTGTTGCTTGAGCAACAGGTTGAGGAGTATATTCAACATGTTGCATAAATTGAGAATTTTCTAGATTTGTGCAACAGATTGGATATACCCCCAACCTGTTCTTGATTGCACAAATCAAGAAAATTCTCGATTTGTGCAACATGTTTAATATACTCCCCAACCTGTTGCTTGAGCAACAGGTTGGGGGTATATCCCCCAACCTGTTGCTTGAGCAACAGGTTGGGGGGTATATCCGACCTGTTGCACAAATCGAGAATTTTCTTGATTTGTGCAACATGTTGGATATACCCCCCAACCTGTTGCTTGAGCAACAGGTTGCGGGTATATCCCCCAACCTGTTGCTTGAGCAACAGGTTGGGGGGTATATCCGACCTGTTGCACAAATCGAGAATTTTTCTCGATTTGTGCAACAGGTCGGATATACCCCCCAACCTGTTGCTCAAGCAACAGGTTGGGGGTATATCTAACATGTTGCACAAATCGAGAAAAATCATAAAATTTTGATTGTATTTTAGGGTTAGGGTTTAGGGTTTAGTATTTAGGGTTAAGGATTTAGGGCTTAGGATTTAAGATTTAGTGTTTAGGGTTTAGTGTTTATGATTATATTTTTAGGGTTTAGGGTTTAGGATTTAGGGTTTAGGGTTTAGGGTTTAGCTTTTAGGGTTTATGATTATTGTTTTAGGGTTTAGGATTTAGGTTTTAAGGTTTAGTATATAAGATCATGAGCTTAGAGTGTAGAATCTAGGGTTTAGAATTGAAAATTAGGTTTTAGAATTTAAGTTATAGGGATTAGGATTTAAGGTTTAGGAATTATAACTATTATATAAGTTTAAGAGCTTAGATTATATAACCTAAGATTTAGGAAACTTTAGGATTTAAGATTTAGGGTGTAAGATTTAAGATATATAGACTATATAAAATATGCATTCTAAAGTATTTAGTTTAGATATATATAGACTATATGTTATATGCTTTCCAAAGTGTTTTGTTTATAGGTATGATACATTGCAAAGGCTTTACTTTAAGTAAATATAAGTCTACCTAGTCAAAGTATCCTACTGATTAGGGACAAGCACATAGGCTAAAAGCACACCGATTCATATTTTTTTACATTCATGCTGCATGGTGTATCAAAAGGTACGATCCTTTGCAAAGGCTTTACTTTAAGTAGTTACAAGCCTACCTACTCAAAGTATCCTACTGATTAGGAACAAGTACATAGGCTAAAAGCACACCGATTCGAAGAAGTGATGTATGCACACTGATTAGGAAGAAGTGCATGGTGTATGAGAAGAAATGAAAAAGTATTTGATAAGAAATATTCGAAGAAATATATATTCCATATCATGGACATTCTAAGAAATATGTATTCCATATCATGGATACCATGGATATCTGGTGCTTGCTAAAGTAAAAAAAATGATATGGATGCAATGATACTGTAGTCTTCTAGATTCTATGGTTTTAAATACCTACCTTACAAATACATTATCTAATTTTGCATTCTTTCGACTAACTAACAAGTATTATACACATGGAATCATGGATATCTGATGGTTACTAAAGTAAAAAAATGATATGGATGCAATGATAGTGTAGTCTTCTAGATTCTATGGTTTTAAATACCTACCTTACAAATACATTATCTAATTTTTCATTTTTTGACTAACTAACAAGTATTATACACATGGAATAAAAGCATACATGCTAAAAGTAAGTGTGTAAATTTTAATATTTTCTAAATTTTAAAATTAGTTTAATTCTTTTATTGACTACTTTTTAAAATTGAAAGGTTATTAGTATATAATCTACATAATTTTAAATGTTATTAATGTATAATATTAATTATTTATATATTTATTTAAATTTATATAATAATTAATTTATATTTATATTAGTTTTTAAGTTAATAATGTATAGAAGAGCAATATATTCACTAATTCTTCATTGTTTTAAGACTAAGTATTATATAAAGCACATATGCTAGAAGATCTCCTTTCAATTTTTTTCTTAAATTAATGTATTTATATATTTATTTATATAATAATTATATAATATTTATATTAATTTATAGATTAATAATATATATTTTTAGTAAAATTATATTTTAACATTAGTTAATAAAAATTTAATTTATTATATTATGGGGTAAAAATATTATAAATGGATTTCTTATATTAATAAAGTGTAGTGAGAAGAGTTTTTTGAAAAGATTTATAATTGAATTTTGTTTTGAAGTTGTTGCGTACGCAATAGGTAGGACATTTGAGTGGTTTTGAGGTTGATAGAGATATTTGTAATAAAGTGTAGTGAGAAGAGTTTTTTGGAGGATTTGTGATAAAATTTTGTTTTAAAGTTGTTGCATACGCAATAGGTAGGGAGGTTTGAGTGCTTTTGAGGTTGAGAGAGAAATGTGTTATAGATTTTATTTTTTTTAAAAGGAGTTTTTTGGAGAGATTTATGATTGAATTTTGTTTTGGAGTTGTTGCATATGCAATAGGTAGGGAGGTTTGAGTGGCTTTGAGGTTGAGAGAGAAATTTGTAATAGATTTTTTTTTTTGGTTGATGAGTTTTTTTGAGAGATTTATGATTAAATTTTGTTTTGAAGTTGTTGCGAACGCAATAGGTAGGGTTTGAGTGTTAAATTTTGTTTTGAAGTTGTTGAGTACGCAATAGGTAGGGAGGGGTTGTGAGAGTTTGAGTTAAAGAGGAAAATTTATGGAAAAAAAGATTTAATGCTAAAATGGTTTTTTAAGTTGTTGCGTACACACAAGTTTTTTAGAAAAAGATCGGATTTGAAAAAAAATTCAAATTTATAAAAACTTGATTCTTAGAAGTTCTTGCGTACGCAACAACTCACCTCTTGCAACATTTTGAAAATTTTTGCGAATCCTGCAATAGGTTGATGAGAGGAGAGAAGCGTGGAGTGTAAACGAATGATCTTTGAATGAAAGAGAGAATGAAGAATGTTCTACTTATAGTGAACCTAAAAGAACTAAAAAAACCTTAAAAACTAAAAAAAGCTGACTTGACCTAAAAGCTATCCATTTCCTATAAAACTCTACTTCTCCTCATTCTGTCTCACAACTCTCTTATTCTCTCTCACAACTCTCTCCTGGAGCTCCACCACCTCTCCACTCAGGTACTCCCTCCCTCCCTCTTCTCCAACTTCCTCTCTCCCCTCCCCTTCCCGTCCCTTCCCCTCTCCTCCCGCTTCTCCCCTCCCTTCCCTTCCCCCTTCTCCTCTCCTCCCTCCCCAAGGCCCCTTCCCCTCCCCTTGCCTGCTCCCTCCTCCTTCCGTCCCCTTCCTTCCCTTCCCCCTGCTGCTTGTCCTCGCTCCTCCTTTCCCTCCGCCCCCTCCCTCCAACCTCCCTCTCCCTGTCGTCCCTACCCCCGCCCCCACCCCCCCTCCGCCCCCCTTCCCTCCCCTCCGCCCTTCCCACCCCCCTCCCTCCCTCCCGCCCTCCCGCCATGCCCCCCCTCCTGCCCTGTCCTTGACCCCTCTGCCCCCCCCCTTCCCTTCGCCCTCCCCTCCGCCCCTCCCTCCCTCCCGCCCTCCCCTCCGCCTCCCCCTTTCCTCCCCTCCGCCCCCCAACCCCCCCCTCCCCTCCCGCCCTCCCCATGCCCCCCCCCCCCGGCGTGCCCGCCCCCTTCCGTTGTCGGAAGGGGGCGGGCGTGCCAGGGGGGGCGTGGGGAGGGCGGGAGGGGAGGGGGGGCATGCACGCCGGGAGGGGGGGCTGGGGGCAGGGGGCGTGGCGAGGGCGGAGGGGGGGGCGGGCGCGCCGGGAGGGGGGCTGGGGGCGGGGGGCTGAGGGAGGGGGGGATGTGGGGAAGGGGAGGGGGGGCAAGTGCCCCCCCCCACCTGTTGCGCACGCAACAGGTGGGTGGGGGGGGCAAGCGCCGACCCCCCCCACCCACCTGTTGCGTGCGCAACAGGTGGGGGGCTTCCCCTCGCCCCCCCCCTCCCCTCCCGCCCTCCCCACGCCCCCCCCGCGCGCCCACCTCCCCTTCCAGACGGAAGGGGGCGGGCGCGCGGGGGGGGGCGTGGGGAGGGCGGGAAGGGAGGGGGGGCGTGGGGGGGGCGAGAGGGGAGGGGGGGCATGGGCGGGGCACGGGGGGGCGTGGGGAGGGCGAGAGGGGAGGGGGGGCAGGGGGCATGGCGAGGGTGGAGGGGGGGTGGGCGCGCCGGGAGGGGGGGCTGCGGGGGGCGGGGTGTAGGGAAGGGGAGGGGGGTGAGGGTGCCCCCCCCCACCTGTTGCGTGCGCAACAGGTGGGGGGCTTCCCCCCGCCCGCCCCCCCCTTCCCTCCCCTCCGCCCATCCCTCCCGCCCTCCCCTCTGCCTTCCCCTTCCCTCCCCTCCGCCCCCCCAACCCCCCCCCTCCCGCCGTCCCAATGCCCCCCCCCCGCGCCCGCCCCCCTCCCCTCCGCCCCCATGCACCCTCCCCTCCGCCCCCCCTTTCCCTCCCCTCCGCCCTCCCAACCCTCGCACACCCCCGCCCTCCCCACGCCCCTGCCCGCGCCCGCCCCCTTCCGTCGATGCGGGGGAGGGCGGAGGGGAAGGGGGGCCGCGCGCATCGGGAGGGGGGCTGGGGGGCGTGGGGAGGGCGGAGGGGAAGGGGGGGGGCGGGCGCGCTGGGAGGGGGGGCTGGGGGGCGGAGGGAAGGGGGGGTGTGGGGGGAGCGCGGGAAGGGGAGGGGGGGCGAGGGGGGCATCGATGCCCCCCACCTGTTGCGCACGCAACAGGTCCCTCTCGCCCCCCTCCCCTTCCCTCCGCCCGCCCGGCCCCCCGCTCCCCCCTTCCCTTGCCCCTCCCCTTCCCTCACCACATGTGTGCATGTGGTGAGGGAAGGGGAGGGGCAAGGGAAGGCACACGTGTGGCGAGGGAAGGGGGGGGGGCAAGGGAAGGGGGGGCGTGGGGAAGGAGCAAGGGGGAGGGGGGGCGGGCGGAGGGCGTGGGGGCAGGGGCAAGGGAGACGGGGGAGGAGGGGAGGGCGGGCGGACGAGGGCGAGGGGAGGCGGAAGTGGAGGGGGGACGAGCAAGCGGGCGAGGGCGAGGGAGGAGGGGCAAGGGGAGGAGGGCGAGGGGGTGGGCAAGGGGAGGGGGAAGGGGAGGGGGCGAGGGAGGCGGGGAGGGAGCATCACCCCCTCACCTGTTGCGTGCGCAATAGGGGACAAGGGGAAGGGAAGGGAGGGGGTGGGGAGAGCAAGGGGTGGGCGGATGGAAGGGGGGCGTGAGGCGGGCGAGAGGCAAGGAGGGCAAGGGGGCGGGCGAGGGAGATGACACCTGTTGCATGCGCAACAGGTGCGGGGCGAGGGCAAGGGGAAGGGAAGGAGGTGCGTGGGGAGGGAAGGGGCATGGGGAGGTGCGTGCGGATGGAAGAGGTGGGCGTGGAAGGCCAAGGGGCGGGGAGGGGGACATCGCAAGGTGACGGGCAAGGGGTGATTAAAATAAACTAACTAATTAAAATAAAATAATTTTAAAAAATATTTTATTTTAAAAATTAATAATAAATAAAACTTAAAAGAATATTTAATTAAAAATTTATTTAATATTTTGAGTTTGAAAATCATTGTATTTCTCATTTTTTATTTTTGATTGTTTTTCAAAAAACTATAGCTTTCATGGCTTCCAGTTTTGGTTCCAAGGTGTCTTTCAAATACCTTGAACATGCTTGGTATTTTATGGAGCGGAAATCAAAGTATTTTTTGGTGATCACTTCAGAGAACATATCAAGCCCAAAATATTCTGCAGAGGCACTAAGAAATGGTGGCATGGTATCAAACATCAATATTAAAGAAAACAATTTGATAGAAATTGTGTGCCAAGGAAAGAATGACGAGGTGGTTTACAAGTTACGAGTTACTCCGAAGCACTTCTTGAAACCGTTACCAGATTCAATTGAGGGATCCCAAGAATTACTTAATGCCTTAGAAGCATTGAAGAAAATGTGGGATGCATTTCCAAGTGGTGGTGTTGAACCTTCAGGGGCACTAATTATGCCATCTATAACATACAACCCTCAAGTACCGTCAATATCTGTGGCGGTAACTCCGATAACTCCAACAAGTGTAACTACAGTATCTCCAACGGTACCTACGCCATCGACTGCTGCAACTACAGGAACAAGAAGGAGTGATCGTGGAGTAGACTCAAGTGCTATAGCTATTCCCAGAAAGAGAGCAAAAATAACTCCTACTCCACGTGGAGATCGCTCAAGTGCAGGCTATTTAAAACCAGGCGAAAAATTGGATAGCGATGAAGAGAAAGATCAGCAAGAAGAAGATACAAGTCTCGAAGACTTTTCTATAAGTGTGGCGGACTTACATCCTCCAGAGGATGAGGGATACATTTGGGGATTTTCACAATTCAGCGTGGCCACAATGCTTATTGATCGAGCTTCATTGTTCACAAATCAAAGAAAGCTCGATAAGATATTTGCACGCAAATTGTATGAAGATACAAGGAAAACAAGAACTCTCGTTGCCACTAGTATCACTCTTCGTCCTATGGTGTTTAAGAGACTTCAAGAAGATGATCCTACATTGCCTAATGTCACATTTCAAAAGCGCGTGGACTTTCTTGATGCTTTTGAGAACTTTAGAAAGAGTGACTTTGTTCGTGGAGAGGCTTTGTATCAAAGCCGATATGGGAGTGACATCGAGAAGAGATACATGCTGGCAAAGAATAGATTCTTAGAAAGCTGTAGGTTTGAGCCCATTGATGGGCAACACTTTTGTGAGGCTTGCAGGATCGCCCTTGATGAGGGAAGAAAAGGAAACTTGCCACAGATTGAGTGGATGGAAAAGTTTCAACGGGTCATTTGTCATATATGCATATTTAATGATGACTCGAAGTACATTCTAGAATCAGAGAGGCTGAATTCTACTCCATTTAGGTTGAAAAAAAGCTCTTCTCTTTTTGAGATCTTGATAAAGGCAAGGGAGTTATGGATGGGCTGTGGAAAGCCACAAACAGTGAAGGGCAGGAGACCTACATCGGAGTACATGACAAAGAGGACTCGGTTCTATAGATGCTTGAAAGGTGTTGTAAGCAATACACAAGGCATACCAGGTAATAAGGTTGAGGCAAAGGATTTGAACACCGCTGTTGCAAGATACAGGGATGTTACCTGCATTGTCTTCCATGAGGAATCAGTGTTTCAGAGCATAGTGGATGTTTGCCAAGCATATGAAACAGGAAAGATATCCTTTGAGGCACCAGAGCACATTGCAACTCAGAGGAAAGAAATAAAGAAACCGATGTCTATTGTTTGGTGGAGAGCTTTAAGGTTTGTTCCAGATGCAATAACAGAAGAAGTATGCAAGAAGATCCTAAGTGGTGACTGCTTCTTTGGAAAGAAGAGCAAGCATAGCAACTTAGATGAAGTGGTCACCCGAATGATTCAAAGTGAGGCTGCTCTCTCGGCACTATTATTTTTATTGAAATATGATGATGAGTTAGCTGGCAAGTCAATTGATGTGGATAAGAAGAAAGAACTTAGCCTAGGTCAACTCCTTAATAAAACATGGGCTAGAAAGTGGTTGGCTTCAATGGATGCAGATGCCACACCAACAAAGGATCTAAGAGCTAAAATGCCAAAGGTTGTTGAGACAGAATATATGGACATTGAGAAAAAGGCCTTGCAGTCCACAGTACCCAAGGTAGAGCAATTGGTGGTTTAGATGATGGTTTTTCATTCAACTTCTCTTATGATATCCTGCTATCAGAGAATGATACAAAATTTGCACACATCAATGGCATTGATACGGAGCATTTCATAACAATGAGTGGTCATGCTTGGGAGAAGCCACGCGTATTTTTCATAAATGAATTGCAAGACCTTGCAGTGTCACAGATAGTTGAACTTGTGCGGTTTATTGTTGAAGGTCCTATGGCAGATAAGAAAAGATCAACGTTGGTCCTGTTCGTGACAGAATCACAAAGGGATGCCCTATATGCGAGTTTGACATCTTCATTTGGGTATTTACTTTCAAAAGTATACCATGGTATAGTTCTGCATAATCATATGACTGTCTTGGAAGGCACTACCATTCAAGTCTTGCAGCCTTTCTTGATGTGCTTCTTATCGAGGGGTGGTGGTAATCTAATCCAAACTCCTTTAAGGACTCTCAAGCTTCATTACTTTGAGGACCATAAGGTTAAGCTTGATGCAGCAATGGTGGATTACAGAAAGCCGATGGATCCTGATGTGATACTAGAGATGACAAAGAATTTATTGAATGATGGGTGGGAAGTAGCATTGTATCGAATGGGTTTTGCTGCTGAGAAATTGCTACGGCAAGGTAAAAATGTAAATGTTATTGATACCCCCCATCAAATTGAGTTCTTTGACACATATTACAGTTGCACTACTTTCTTTGAGGAGGAAAATGTCAAAGAAGAGGGTAGTGAGTCTGAGGGTGATGATTCTAGCTCAGGTGATGACGAGGATGAAAGCTCTGCATCCGATGACTTATGGCAAGAAGAAATCCGCACAAAGAATAAGGGTGATCAATTGTCAACTAGAGTCAAGGAGGTTCCACTCATCATACGGGAAGGTTCACGGCAACAAGAAGTTACAGTAGTACAGCACGTCACAGGTAAAGGTAAGGCTAAAGAGGTGGAAGCGCTTCCCTTAAAATTAAAAGTGAGGAAGGCACACTTGATCTTGGATGAAGGACAGGCAAGTGGATCGATCTTGGGTGAAGGATAGGCAAGTGGATCAAGCAAGGAAGCCTTACTCAAAGAAGGTATGGACGAGGCAAAGCATGACTAGGAAGAGTTACCAGGAGGCATAGATGGTTCTTCAACCATGACCTTACAGACTCCAGAGCAGCCTACTAGTCAGGAACCTAGTAGCCAGGTCCCTACTTACCAAGAACTTGGTCATGAGACTCTAGAGCAGCCTACTAGTCAGGTGCTTGGAACTGAAGAGCAAACTATTAAGGACCTTGCTACTGAGACTCCAGTCTTAGAGCAGCCTATTAGTCAGGACCCTGGTAGTCAAGGGCCTGGCATTGAGGACATTGGTACTGAGTAACATGTTGGCTAACGGCTTTGTAATCACAAGTTTTGAACTTCTATGTAAAGCTAATATCTACTGAAAAGTTTACTACTTTTTTGATTTCTTTACTCTCATTATTATGTATAAAGATTGTTTATGAGGGCCATTTTATACTTAACGGTGTTTTTTAATACCAAGTGTGGTCTATATGTACACTACTTATACATAAAAGGATTTATCTACACTACCTTTCTAAGGGCTTTATGTACACCACCTTTCTAAAAGAAATGGTCATAAAGGTGTGTGCACACCACTTATACATAAAGGTGTTTATTTACACCACCTTTCCAAGAGAATTGGTCATCTATTGGTCATCTATTGATGTTCTTACGTGATTATAAAGATGTTTATGTAGACCACTTTGTAAGAGAATTGGTCATCTATTATTGGTCATGTATTGATGTTCTTAGGTGATAGTTGCTCAATTCACAAGAAGTTATGAAGATGTTTATGTAGACCACTTTGCAAGAGATTTTTGTGAAGTTATGAAAATGTTTATGTAGACCCCCTTTGTAAGAGATTTGGTTATGCATTGATGTTCTTAGTACTTAATCATTAAATCTTTTGTTTTGAGTTGGCAAATCTAGTTCAAAATCATTAAATCTTTTGTTTTGAGTTGGCAAATCTAGTTAAAAAACAACATTACTAGTATATTCAAAATTTTTGGACTGTTTTTTAGTCCATTTCTCAAATTGGACTTTACACAAGTCCAAAAATTTCTCGGGGGGGTCACTCATCATATGTAACCCTATCACGTGAGTTCAATAGAAGGATATTTTTTATTCCTAAAATTTACAGAAATAAATATACATAAGGGACTATTTAAAATGGTTTTGGAAAAAATTTACAGATTTGTATAGAAAAGGGGTACATTTTATTAATGAGAAAATTTACAAATAAGGGATTTTAAATATAGGCCTTGAACGCACGTGATATAGAGGGTTTATACATAGTGACCCCCCCGAGAAAAATTTTGAATAGTGTGTGAAGCTGAGCGCAGATGCAGGTGAGCTTCTGGAAGACCCTACTATGTACAGATGCATAGTAGGAAATTTGATTTATATGACTATTACCAGGCCAGATTTGAGCTATGCTATTGGATTGGTAAGTCAATTTATGCAAGCTCCAAGGAAACCGCATTTGGATGCGGCTAGACACATACTCAGGTATGTGAAGTCCACATTATAGTATGGACTATTTTATGAGGCTGGGGTTCAGATATAGTTGCATGGATACACTGATGCTGATTGGTCTGGTAGTATTTCTGATAGATGATCTACCAGTAGATATGTGTTCTCTTTTGGGAGTGCTGCAGTCACTTGGAGCAGCAAGAAATAGCCTACAGTTGTCTTGTCAAGCACAGAGGCTGAGTACAGGGGTGCAGCAATGGCTGCATGTGAGGTAGCTTGGTTACATAAGCTACTATGTGATATGCATCAGTCTACAAATGGGCCAGTTGTCATTTATTGTGACAACATGTGCAGTATACACTTGGTAAATAACCCAGTCTATCATGCTAGAACAAAGCACATTGAGGTGCATTATCACTATGTGTGGAAGAAGGCTTTACTAGGTCTTATTGATCTAGTTTATGTCAGCACAGAGGATCAGGTAGCTGACATATTCACAAAGGCATTGGGTGCAGAGAAGCTGCGCAAGTTCACAGACCTACTTGGTGTGCAAGAATTGGGATTGAGCTCGAGGGGGAGTGTTGACATGTCGAGCTCCACTCATGATATGCCAGGGTGACCATTGTGCCTTTATGTCACTAACTTGTTAGCTGTAGATGCGGTTGGTACACCGCACATGAATAATAGCTGGATGACAACTATCCTTACGTACTCTAGTTCGTGGCTCAGTTAGTATGCCACCTTAGTTAGTTGAGTTTGGTTTGAGACCCACATATAGGATTCTCCTATTTCTTTGTACTAGAGTTCTTTTGGTTTTCACAACTAAGAAGAGGAAAATTGTTTTCAGCCTCCACCTTTGTGTGTATTCCCCCATTGTGTATGTGAGAAAGCTGCAAGTGAGACTCCTTCCCTCTCTCCCACTATCTTCACAGAAGCAACATCGAGAATGGTCGATAGTATGAAACTGTGTGAGTGGTAGGTAGAAGTTGGAGATGGCACATCATGCATTATGTCACTGATCAGCCTATCAGCATCAAAGTTGACAAATTTAGTTGCATTTCCCCATCTATTACATTTTTGCAATTACATTTCTGCTTGCTGCATGCTTAACGATTTTCCAAATTGCAACTAGAAGAGTGACTGTAAGTCTGCATAGACAAATCACACTCGATAGATATCACTACTACTATTTTGGGTGCTCAAATCAAAGCAAAGGTCAATGAAGCTAGAATGATTTGGAGAGCGAATGGAATTTTCGGTGGTGTTGGAAAAATCTATGGATGTTTGGAGGAGCTATCGCTATGCATTCTAGGAGAAGGCATGATTGAAATCAAGAAATTCATGCAAGAGAAGTACATGAATGTGATGTAGCAGTATTTCTATTGCAGGATGAACCAAGTTTATGAAATTGTGCCATTCTGTTGTAGTTTTTCTATTGATGGAATCGAGTTCATTCAAGTCACCCATGATCGATTGGCAAACTGGATCATCACAGGCTGTGGATATAGGATTTAAATTGACCATCAAGGCCTTCAAGTGGCCTATATTATCGAACCTCTTGACTCTATAGGCTTGAATGGATAGATCATGTCCCGTGGCAAAACTATGGGTTTCACACTAGTGTCATACTTTTGAGCAATTGATACTGGACCAAGTACTTTGTGTAAATCATAACGTTCGACGTCTTCTTCTGTGGGTTGCGACTTGTAGTCTAGTACCATTGCCGAGGAACTTTACATTTATACTTTAAGATGCTTTTTCCTCCCAATAACAAGAAGAAGAAGAAGAAAAAAGATGTACTTAAAACTGTTGTCGACCTTTTCTACAAGCGATTCAGATTCTTTGAAACCCGACCCATCTATGATGGGCTAGATCCGCTCCATTGGGTCTCAACGTTGTGATCATAGATTACCTTTAATAAAATTTAAGGTTTCATTTATGAATCTCAAACTTTGAGAAATTTTAAAAAATTTTGTAAAAAACATATACATACATGCGCATGCGCACATACACACACATATTCAAGATTTTTTACTTGTACAATAATTCAAAATACTTTCATTAAATAAAACTTCTAAACACAAACACATAGAGATGACAAAATATGAAGAGGGGAGAGGAGAAGAGTGGAGATGATCTCCTGGTCTATCCCAAATGGAGAGTATGATCTGCATTGGACTTCATGTATCCCAGATCAGCAAAATACTTGTCAATTCTGCTGTACCATTTTCTGGGTGCTTGCTTTAAGCTGTAGAGACTTTTCTTGAGATGGCAAACCTTGTTCTCCTTTCCTGGTTCAACATAACCGGCTGGTTGTTGCATGTAGACTTCCTCATCTAGATAACCATTGAGAAATGCATTCTTGACATCAAGCTGATACACATTCCATTTACTGAGTGTCGTTAGTGATATCAAGAACCGTATGGAATCCATCTTTGCTACTGGAGCATAAGTCTCATCATAATCTTGGCCATATTGTTGTGCAAATCCTTTTGCAACTAATCTGGCTTTGTATCTCTGAATACTACCATCTGGATTGTACTTCACTTTGTATACCCATTTGTTGGCTATGGCCTTCTTTCCTGGTGGAAGGTCGCAGAATTCCCAAGTGTTATTTTTATACAAAGCATCCATTTCTTCATTCATTGCAGTTTGCCATTCTGGCTTGTCGACTACGTCTTCGAAGTACAATGGCTCTTCTGTAGCCATGATGGTAGTCATAAGAGCATAGTTGGTAGTTTTCACCTGAATTGCTTTGCCTTTCTGAGCATATGTCAATCTGGCTGGTGGTCTGCTTTCCCTAGTAGACCGTCTGAGCTGCTGTGGCGCTGCTTGGGGTGTTGGTGGTAATTCTTTCTCTTCTTCATCAACCTGTTCTGTAGATGACTGTGAAGTCGATGCTTCTATCTCCTGTGTAGGTGAGGTTTTCCATTCTGATTCCTCATCAAAGATTACATCTCTGGAGATAATGACTTTGCGGTTGATGGGATCATACAATTTGTATGCTTTGCTTTCTTCACTGTAGCCAACCATGATGCATTTGCGTGACTTCGCATCCAATTTCCTGCGATGATCATCATGTATGTGGGCATATGCTATGCAACCAAATATGCGGAGATGCCCAATGCGTGGCTTGTGTCCAGTGAATGCTTCATAAGGAGTCATTCCTTGTATCGGTTCGGTAGGAAGCTGATTAAGCAAATAGTTAGCTGTAGCTATTGCTTCTGCCCAATACTGATTCGGAAGATGCTTTTCACTAAGCATTGCTCTAGCACTGTCTGCTAAAGTCCCATTCTTCCTTTCAGCTCTTGCATTTTGCTGAGGAGTATCTGCACATGTGAATTGTCTTCGAATGCCGTGATTTTTGCAAAAGTTCATGAATGCTGAAGACATGTATTCACCTCCTCTGTCTGATCTCATGACCTTGATCTTTCTGCCTGTTTGGTTTTCTTTCATGGCTTTGAATTCTTGAAATCTGGCAAACACTTCAGATTTCTCTTTCAGAAAGTAGACCCAACAATATCTGCTGTAGTCATCGATGAAGGTCAAGTAATAAAGTGAACCATTGATGCTGCGGGTCTGGGCATAACCCCATACATCTGTATGAATCAAATCAAGAATACCTCGTGCACGAGAGGTACTTCTGACAAAGTTGGTTCGCTTTTGTTTGCCGAAGCAGCATGCTTCACAAACCTTTCCAAGAAACTGTAGCTTCGGAATCCCAATTGCCATATTCTGATTCCTTAGATCTAACAAGTACTTGAAGTTGACATGACCATATCTCTTGTGCCATTTTGTAGATAGTGGCATCTGTTGCATTTGAGCTGACATGGCATGCTTATCTGGTACTGTAGCTAGCATCCTGTGTAAGCGTCCTTCCTTGACACCTTTTGCTACTAGCTGACCTCTTTTGGATTTGTCTCTGATAGTGCATTCATCACCGTCGAAGATGACTTTGTAGTTGTGTTCCGTCATTTGACCTACTGACAAAAGGTTCTTGCTGAGCTTCGGAACATAGAGCACATCTTTGACTAATCCTTTTGTACCAGTGAAATTGTTCATAGGGATAACACCTGTCCCTTGAATCGGATTCGGTGTATTGTGTCTGCTGTGTAGATGACATTCTTATGACCTTCTAATGGCTTCATTTCTGTGAACCATTCCTGATGATTTGTCATATGAGATGATGCACCGCTATCGATGTACCAAGGATCCTGTTCCACTTGGTCGACTTGATAGCTAAAATCCTCTTTGGGATTGAAATTAGTGTCTAGGTGCATTATATCAGTCTGATGCAATTCCTCACTTGCAAGAAACATATTTCCATGTTCATTTGCAAAATGACTGTGATTAGAATGTCCACCACGTGATTTCCTCTTCCTCGGGAATTCCCTCGGGATTGACCGCCTTGGTCATACTGCTTCTTGTAGCAATCTCTTTCATAGTGTCCAAAC
Source organism: Dipteris shenzhenensis (assembly GCF_047967505.1). Lineage (NCBI taxonomy): Eukaryota > Viridiplantae > Streptophyta > Polypodiopsida > Gleicheniales > Dipteridaceae > Dipteris > Dipteris shenzhenensis. The sequence continues at coordinate 32,665,902 of NC_141607.1, read as the reverse complement.
TTGTGACAATAGTTGCATTGAACGTTTGACACATTGGTGGATGCATTCCCTCGTCCTTGAAATCTTCCTCAGTTGGAATGATTTCCTCTTTGCTGATTCTGATGTTGCTAAGGATGATGCTGATGCTGATGCTGATTTTGACTTTGTTGATGATGACCACTTTTCTGATATGATCTACCTCTGTTTCTGCTTTTGCCGCTGCTTCTGTCTGAAGCTGTGAATGACTGATCATTAGAATGACCTTTACGTGCTTGAATGGCCTGAGTCCTGAGTTCTTCACCAAGTAGAACTGACTGAAGTTCTTCCAGTGTTGGAATTTGCCGTTGGTGGATGGCAATACTCTGGACTAGATTCTCATATCCTTCTCCTAGTCCATTTAGGATTACTTGTACCATTTCTGCGGGATTCATAGTCTCTCCTGCTGCTGCAAGTTGATTGTTGTAGTCTTTGATGCGGAGTACATAAGCATGACCGGTTTCACTGCTATTGCGGAAACTCTGGTTGATCTGGTTTCTCAGGGTGAGAATCTTGGATGTGTTCTTGGACTCGTAGAGAGCTGCGAACATATCCCATGCTTCTTTTGATGTCTTGACTGTGTTGAGCTATCCTAGCATGACATCTTGCACATTCTGCTTGATCAGGTGATAGGCATACTTGTCTTTCTTATCCCATTCTGCTGGAGCTTGGGCAATGGCAGGATCTGCTATGGTGCAAAAACTGTTTGTGTAGATGTAGATCCCGATGTAGATCCTGTTGCTGGTGCTGTGACAACAGATGGAGTAGAGCTACTGGTGGCTGGATCGGCCAATGGTCTAGGTGTAGACCCATCGACATACTCCCATTTGTCCTGAAGCACAAGAATGGTCTCCATTCGGTATTTCCATGTACCGTAATTGGAGTTGTCTAACTTAGCAGATGCCTCCAGATTGAGGTTGCTAGTCGACATGGTGCAAACAATGTACTCAAAAGTGTCCTGAAAAAAACTCTGTATGAATCAACTGCAAATACACTGAAGATGCCAAGTGAAATCTCTGTACCGTCGGTGAAGATAGAACTGCAATATATAAGATCTGATCTGTATTACAAGGCTTGTGGCAATGATGCCGGGAATAGCCAAGAGGCTTTACAAGGCTGAAAAATGATGTGCATGATGCCGTGAGATAGCCAAATAGGCTTTACAATGGTGGCATGTGTGTGTGAAATCAAATGATATCTGCCCACTGAACCAATCTGCAATGCCACTGTACTCTGAAGTCTGCTCACTGAACTGATGAACGTAAGGTTTCAAGTAATGTAATGATGTGAAATCGGATGTGAGCGTATGGACTGACTCCGAGTAGGTACTAGTTGGGAATTTCGGGCATGGCTTAGATTGGCAACTTGGGGAATTCAAAGCGTCCCCTCTATGACGATCTAGTCTACTCTGATCTAGATTTAAACCAACCGTCGATTGATGAAAGAGCAGCAAATAATTCCTTTTCTTTTGTTCTTTTTAAGTGCTAGGTCAGATGCATCGATGTAGAGGCAAATGTGCGTGAAAGAAGTGGTTTTGACGGCGAGGCTCAAATGTGAGTGTAACTTGTGCTGAAATGTGCGCATGATGTAACGAGTGCATAGAGCACGAAAAATTGAGCGACTTTCCTTTTTGGAGCACCCTCAAATTCTTCCTGGATCAAGAGATATGACTTGATCTAGGTGGAGGGGCAAAAGGAGTGCAAATGGTGCTCAATGATGATGTGTCACTGTGAGTCACATGCAGTGATGATGTGGCACTGTGCTTAGCAAGAGGTGTGCCAGTGAAGCTCTGTGCTGAGGTGGCAGGAGTGTGCACATGCAGTGTGTGCACAGTGTGCCTGGCAAGGGACTGTGCCTGCAGAGGGTCAGTGCTTACTGGACTGCTGAGGTGGCAGTGCTGAGGTGGCACTGATGATGTCAGCAGGGTGACATGGCAATGATGACGTGGTAAGGTGATGTGGCACTGATGATGTGGCACTGATGACGTGGTACTGATGATGTGGCACTGGTGACATGGCACTGATGACATGGCATTGGTGACGTGGCACTGATGACATGGCATTGGTGATGTGGCACTGATGACATGGCACTGATGATGTGGCACAAGTGACGTGGCACTGATGATGTGGCAGGTGACATGGCTGATGATGTGTCACTGATGGCGTGTCATGTGACATGGCAGTCGGTGATGACGTGGCTACCGGTGCTGATGTGGCAGATGATGTGGCACTTGGAGATAAGATTGCCACGTGGCATGAATCTAACCAACTGATTTAACCGTGATTCACTTGACTTAACCACAATTGTTTAACCACAGTTAGGGGCAAACCTTATCTGGTTAACTGACTAGGGTTAGGCTGACCAACCCTATCTGCCACGTGTTGCAAGGTGAGTGTGTGCCTTATCCTCCACGTGTCAGGGCGTGGGTAGCCGGAATCTTTGGAGATGCCGATGGAATCTCGGGATTCCGTCGTCTTCTACGGTGGTTTGTTGAAAAAAGGCCGTTCGTTGGAGGCGCTCGCGAAGTTGTTGCAGTAGAGCCGGACGTGACTTTAGTAGCCAGACTTGCTGCGCTCTATGTTGCTCTGCGACGATGAGAAGCGGAGCAATGGCCTTACTACATAAGTGCTGTGCATGGGCTTTGCGCTGGTCCGTCGAAGAGTTTTCGTTTGGAGCCTTGGAGCTGAGCGTGTGGATCGCTGGAGCGCGGCTACAGATGGCTTGGAGCACTTGAAGGCGTTGAGAAGCGCTAGAGCTCGGTGGTGAGTTGAAGACGATGGAGCAGACCGTGAAGGAGCACGTTGCTCGTTGGAGAGGCTTGGAGGTCTGTCAGCGGTAGGAGATCCGTGGAGGAAGCCGTCTCAAAGGAGAAGTAGTTCGTAGTAGATGCTGGAGACGTTGTAGTAGTCGGGCTGCTTGAGTCATTGCTTCTTGTTGTTAGCTTGGCCGTTGCAGCAGTCCCGGAATAGAGCAGAGTCGCAAGGTTGGAGCTTGCTACCATGAAGCCATTGATGTAGCTAGCCGTGGAGAGCTCTCGTGAGCTTTGAGTTGTTGGAGGCTATGGCGGCCGAGTACAGGAGATCGTTGTAGAGAATAGATCTCTCTATCTCTCTCAATGCCTAGCCTCTCTCTCACAATATAAGAATGACGAAAATTTCTTTCATCAAGGGAAAGAAAGAATGGAACCACTCAAGATGAAAAATATCTCACATATCTCTCTCTTTCAATGGACGGAAACCCTTTCAATGGACGGAAAGAAAGCGGAAGCTCTCTCAACGGAAGAGAACACTCAATCTCACGATCTCTCTCACACTCTCAAGAAACTCAATGTCTCAGCGGAAGACAAGGGAGCTCTGATACCATGACAAAATATGAAGAGGGGAGAGGAGAAGAGTGGAGATGAGGAGAGAGGGCACAGCTAGAGAGCACACCACAAAATGACTAACTGTACACTAGAATTAGTTGAAAAAATAGAATATATACAAACCCTTTTAGGGTTAGGGTTAGGGGATCTAACCCTTTCCTTTATAGCACTCTATAAGGTTAGTGCTATGCACATATGATCACGTGATGGTGCTATGCACACATGATCACATGATGTTGAGCGTGAACTCTCAACAAGAGAGGGCATTTATAAGATATTTATTTATATTTCAATATTTTGTGCAATATAGACAAATATAGTATAAACACCCTATCTATGTGTGTGTGTGTGTGTGTGAAAAATTGTGTGCTCTCTCTCTCTCTCTCTCTCTCTCTCTCTCTCTCTTTCATAACCATTGAGGGGATCATTCAAATCAAATCACCAACTTTCAAGAAATCCATAATGAGGCAAAAAACTATAGTGATTGTTTTTGGCCCCACCCATATGGATCCATACCAGACACACACACACACATGTTCACGGATGCACGCACACACACACACACGCACATGCACAGACGCGCACACACACACACACACAAGGGCCTGAAATGCCTAGGGTAAAGGGGCAAAATTGTTTTCACTCATTGAGGGATGGTTGAATCGAATGACAAGTTTCACAATAAGGCAAAAACAATCACAAAGTGGAAAGTCCAAAAAAATTTAATAGAGATGTCAAAAAGAGAGAGAGTATCACAAGTCCTGTTCAATATTCTCCTATCCTACATTTCAACAAAGGACACATTGGATGACCTATTCATAAATGGTAATTTTGGGTTAATACATTGAAGCGAAGGATTAGCAAGCTATGGGTTTGTGCATCTCTCTACTTTTTCTCTCTAATCCTTACATTGTAGCATCATTCCCATATCTCATCGTCCCTCTTCTTTTTACCTCTTATCTCCATTATAGCATCATCCCCTGCAAAAAAAATGGAAGGAGAAGGAGGATTGAAGAGCAAAATTATCCTCCTTCAACTCCTCACTTGTTGATGTTTGCTTGCTTGCTTGCTGCATAGAGGCTCAGAACAAACTCAAATGTTTGATAGAGCTCTTGCTCGACCAGAACTTGTTCATTGGTATACCAATTGCAATTCACAATGTATCTTGAACTTTCAAATCATTGAGCTTGTGTACAATCAACATGATAGAAAACTCCTAAATGAGCTCCAAAATCTTGCATCCATTACCTCTCTTTCATTGGAAGGGAATTGTTATCTAGTCCTCTGCCTCCATGGCTCGGGAGCTGTGATGAGGATTGAATTTGCTTCTCTTGGCAACCAATCCATTCACATGTAGTGTTTGCAAGGAGATTATCCTTTCCAACTTTCATTTCTCTTGCCCTCCATTGTGGAACTTTCAAAAGCTCATCTTCTCTACTTCTCTTGTTTGTAGTCCCATACCCTTCCATCCATGCTAATGGCTCAAGCATATAAATATTCAAAACCATAAGACCCAAATAGCATGTAAGTCACAATGTACCTCCAAATTGGCCTTGGAGTGGAATTCCTCCCTTCCTCTTGAATATGTAAAAACTCAAGGCCATTGTCAACGTTCTATAAAAAGAGTTTGTCTCTCCTAGGGTTCCTAAATGACATCTGATCTACTGTTGCCATTTCATGGCTATGGATTTATGGTCAACTCGTAAAAGGCTAGTAAAGGGCATGGAATAGCATACAACCCTAGCCTGTGTTCTGGACAACATGGAGGAGCTATGTAATGGGGAAGACCTTTTTAGGAAAATTCACTTGCAAGTTGTCACCATGGACTTATTGCACTTCACGTGAACCCTTTCTCCCCCCATCTTTTTCTCTTCAAACTCATTTTCATCATTCAGTTTGCCTCTCTGACTATCTCCTCCTCACTCTAATTCGATTTGATCTGATTCCACCATTCGCTTCCTTCCAATCTTTATCACTACTCAACCTTTCCATCAGCTAGCTTGCCGGATCTATGCACTCGCATCCTACATCAAACTCCCTCAAAGCATGTCATGTTGGTGACAATGGAACCCGAGCTTGTGGCATTTATGTCCACATTTTGCATAGTGAGCTCCTCTAAAGACCCAAATAAGTTTATCTCCATCAGCCTTGACCCTTGCCTCCCTCACAGAGTGAGATTCTCCACATCTAGAGCCCAAGCTTGTGGCATTTATGTCCACGTTCTCCACAGTGAGCTCCTCTAAAGACCCAAAAAATTTTATCTCCATCTACCTTGACCTTCACCTCCCTCACAGAGTGAGATCCTCCACATCCTAAAAATGTTTATACTTTGTATCCTTGTAGAAACAATCTTCATCTATTCAATTTCTTATACACACATATCCTAGGCCTATTTTGATCGAAGTGTTCATCTCTTTTTTATATAAACCCTCCAAATATTTCTCCACCTTAGTCATAACCATAAATGTTCTGTTCTCTTTCCTTTGCAATCAACCTCCCTCACCATAGTAGAGCAACATATTGTAGTCAAAAGCACGTTCAATATTATACTTTCTTGTGGAGATATGTAATTCTGTAATTATATGGGAAATTTGGACAAATGTGGGAAGGTTGTCTTTGCATAGGGAGTCATGTGATTCCTAGGAATTCAATCATGGTGAGATCTAGGATACTGGGGCTACCCCTCTCTTACAAGTTTGTCAACCGTAGCTTCCACTGCCTGCTACTTCTCCTACCACTCCTTCCCCCACCCCTTTACTTGGCTAAAGAGGAAACATAAGTAGATGATTACCACAACAAAGATTTGGTGTTCCTTCTATTCCCTCCACTTCTCATAATATGGATACAGAGCACCTCAAACACTTATTTCATTAATTTTGGTCTTGTCAATGTACAAATTCATTTTTACATATACTTTTGGACTAGTTTTAAAATAAAATTTAAGAAAAACCCAATCTTCAAAGCACATATAAAAACATAAAAACAAGCATTTTTTTATATACTTTTTAAGGACATGAAACTAAAATTATAAAATTTAATGCAGCCTAGATAAGTTACATGAAAAAATAAGATTCAACAGTTGTAAACTCTCTTAATATTTAATGGTGTTAATAAACACCTTCAAAAGTTACAGTATTAAAGAAACTCTCACCATATTTATAATAGAATTTGACAAACACCAAAAGTTACAATAAGCCTGATATAAGTTCCACAAAAAAGAGTGGTTTACAAAAAAAAGAGTGGTTCAGTAATTGTAAACTCTCTTAATATTTATAATAGTGTTTAGGAAACACTTTCAAAAGTTACAAGTGGAAGTAGCAAACTCTCACAATATTTATAAAGGTGTTGAAAAACACCAAAAGTTACAATAAGACTCTCATTGGAAAGGAAAATCTATTTTCAAGACTACAGCCATTCAATTTGATGAATTTTCTATTTTCAAGCCTTTAGCCTAAATTCAACCCATTCAAGAGCTGAGCTCATCTCATCCTCATCGATGTAGTTAATATTACAGAAGAGAAGTAAGGATTGATGAATTTTCTCCTGCATAACACTTTGTTTATTCCGAATGGCTTGCACTTCCTGGGGTGGAAATCTTCCATAACGAGCCACACACAAAGATATCTCACTTTGAAAGTCTATCAGCTCTCTCCTATATGACTACAATTTATCTATTTCAGTAGTAGCCATACTTATTTTTCTTTTCTCTTCCTTCTCTAAGCCCTTCTGACAAGAAAAGTCATCCTTCTCGTACTAGGTTAATGGAGTTGGATTTTTCTTTCTCTCCTCTCTCTTTCCTTGGTTCTCGGCAATCCATACTTTGATGCTGCTAATGGCTTGCTCGATAGAATTGATTACCTTAAAAAGATCTATAAAAACGAGAGGAGGAAGGTACCGAGAGTGAGGAAGGTAACTAGAGGAGGTAAGGCAAGATGAAAGGAGTATGCTTGAGAAGAGGAGGTAAGGCTACGGGCAAGATGGAAGGAGCAAGCTTGAGGAGAGGAGTAAGGTAAGAAGAGCAAAGTGGAAGAAGTTTTTGCTGTGGGTGAGATATAGAAGATGAACGAGGTGAGGAAGGTAACGAGAGTGAGGAAGGTTATAACTAGAGGAGGTAAGGCAAGATGAAAGGAGTATGCTTGAGAACAGGAGGTAAGGCTGCAGGTAAGATGGAAGGAGCAAGCTTGAGGAGAGGAGTAAGGTAAGAAGAGCAAAGTGGAAGAAGTGTTTGCTACGGGTGAGATATAGAAGATGAACAACTACTAGGGAATTTATAGAACTACAGACTCATAATGTGGGATGAAAGATTTAGAATAAAGAATTGGTAGAGGCTGAGATGACTAAATTATCTGAAGTAACAGATGCAAGACCGTAATGCGAGACATGTGAGACATGTAAGATAGTGAGTACATTGAAATCTATAAATAAAATGATGGGATGCAAGACCATAATGGGAGACATTTGAGACATGTAAGACAGTGATCAGTACATTGAAATCTATAAAATAAAATGATAGAACACAAGAATGATATAATTATTGGAATCTCATCATGAGATATTTTTTTAATATAATATAAGTTAGACTTGCTGATGCAAGACCGTAATACGAGACATGTGAGATGATAGATTTTGAGTACATTGAAATCTATAAAATAAAGTGATGGAACATAAGAATGATATAATTATTAGATTCTCATCATAAGATATTTATTGTATATAATAAATTACACTTTCAAAAAAGTAAAACCAATTTAATAAATTTAGAGAGGTGAGTTGTTCATTGAGTGAAGTGAAAAATAAAAGACCATAAATGTGAGACACATGAGATGATAGATTTTGAATTGGTTTAAATCTATAAAATAAAGTGATTGAAGACAAGAATAATATAATTAGACTCCATTCTTTCGTCCATCCTAGTCCTTCTACAAGCACATTCTTCATTTATCACTCTTAATTTATTATCTCTCCACCCACCATGGATGTTGGCATCGTCGGAGATGTGGAGTCTGGAATCGACAGTCTCAAACAATGGGTTGCTAACCAAGGAGCAAGGAGAGATGCAAGAATTCCACAAGGCTCTCCACTCACACGGATGGAGAGAGAGGAATTTGACGCACAGAGGTGGATAGAGAGGGAGGAGACTCAGAAGATAGCAAAGAGCGAAAGACTTTTACAATGTATTATAAAAGCACAACAAGATCTCTTGGACTTCTTAAGCAACCTACATTATTGAAGCACTCGGTATGGCCGATTTGATCGGGATGCTGAAAGAACAATAAAGGCCTCCCAAAGAGATTATAAAGAAACAATCTGTGGCTATTTGAATTTCTTCCTTCATTGTAATTATGTTGACGATACGGAAGTGGAGTCCGTCTCAGGGGGGTCACTATGTATAAACCCTCTATATCACGTGCGTTCAAGGCCTATATTTAAAGTCCCTTATTTGTAAAAAATTTCATTAATAAAATGTACCCCTTTTCTATACAAATCTGTAAATTTTTTCCAAAACTATTTTAAATAGTCCCTTATGTATATTTATTTCTGTAAATTTTAGAAATTAAAAAAATCCTTCTGTTGAACTCACGTGATAGGGTTACATATGATGAGTGACCCCCTCGAGGAGTCCGTGGAAGATTGGATTGTTGAGAAGATAAGAGATACTAATGATGAGATATTCTAGTGTGATCTTGGCCTCTGTGGCCTCTGTCCAGTGGCCTGTCCAGTGACTGTTTATTTCTTCCTTCATTGTAATAATGTTGATGATATGGAAGTTGAGTCCGTGGAAGATTGGATTGTTAAGAAGATAAGAGATACTAATGATGAGATCAGATTGGATTGTTGAGAAGATAAGAGATACTAATGATGAGATCTTCTAGTGTGATCTCGGCCTCTGTGGCCTGTCCATCATGATTGCTTGAATTTCTTCCTTCATTGTAATTATGTTGAGGATATGGATGTGGAGTCTATGGCCTGTCCATCATGATTGCTTGAATTTATTCATTGTAATTATGTTGAGGATATGGACGTGGAGTCTGTGGAAGATTGGATTGTTGAGAAAATAAGAGATACTAATTATGAGATCTTCTAGTGTGATCTTGGCCTCTATGGCTTGTAATAGTTTTGTATTCTCTACAACAAGTCTGGTAGGGCTGAGTAGATCATATTAGAATTGCTAATACAATAATAATACAAATTGAATAAATATCATAATTAAATATCCTAATGTATTGTAACATTTAACATAAGTTTAAAAAACACTATCATTAGTCAATACAAACAAGATAAAAATCTTCAAGGACTCATGTTTCCTTCTACATGTTTTACAACTGAATAGAGTCTGATGAGTCCTCTTGAGGCTGTGATTCTCTAAGAGTACATTGAGTCTCTACTTCTTGTGTGGATGGTGTACATTGAGATTCTACTTCTGGTGCAATCGAGATAGACTTAATCTCTTCCTCCTTTGCAAGATGTGATGTTGTAGATGCACATTGAGCCTCTACTTCTTGTGTAGGAAGAATGCATTGAGTCTCTAATTCAAGTGGAGACTATAATGCTTCTACTTGAGGCTGTGATGCAGAAGGAGACTGATTCTTATGATGTAATCCAAATAATTGAGAAAAAACATAGATTTAAGGAAGGGGGGACATAGTCTACTTTTGGTGGTATCCTTATAAGCTTAAATAGGGGTGTTTTATTATGTTACATGTTCCAAAATTTCATTGAGGAACAACATGAAGTTGTAGGCAATTCTCCACCCACTACTAAACTTGTCTTTCTACTCCATTGCGAGGCGTGTCTAGAAATTTGGTTGGTCTTGATGCTCCCTGATTTTCATAATCGCAGAAACTAACTTGTTTGCAGACCTGTCCATCATGACATATGAAAAAGTGAATTTGTGTAGTAAATAGTAAGATGCATGTTCATAATGATATGATAAAAGAACACTTACTTGAACACCCCATGAAAGCCTGTAAATGAATTGACAAACCAACAATGGTTGTCATCAAGATCCCTTACTATCAGGCTCCAATGTGAGCTACATCGCCAATAAAGAGAGATAAGATTTGTCACAATATTAACTATTAATTGACACAATATTACAAATAAAAGAGTAGAAGAAAGATTGAGACGATACTTACTTCTCATAATATGGCATAAAGACAACTAGCATGCCATCCAAGTCTAAAGGTTGTAGCATTGAACAAACATCATCTACTATCTTCTTGGTCACTAAGTACACCTGAAAGGAGAGAATCGAGCATACACACGTGATTCTGTACTGATCTAGGAAAGTGAGATATAACCGTACTGTAGCAATAAATAAACAAATGTTAGAAGCAGATTGAATCAAATGATTGAAGTATCAAGCCAAGAGATGTTCATATAAAACTTGAGGATGGCCATCATGACTTTGTCATTAGCCTCTTTCAAAGGGTCGGAGAGGATTGTAACTTCCTCGCTACCAAAAGTCAAAACACGAGGTTGCTTCCTAATGATAATCCTAACCTCAAAAGAGCTCCCCATTTCGTCCAATACAGTGGTTACATTAGGACAACTTATGGGCGTAGCAACCAATGTTTTCTCTAGATGCTACACCATGTTATCAATAAATGCCTTAATGATAGATGACATAAATGCATATAGATGCAAGTCTGTATATGTCGACAATGAGGTTTCACTGCTGCTCAAATTAAAAATTTGAGCAAGGAGCAAAAAGCAGTTATATTTGACTCTCCACCCACAATTGTGGTCATCATTCTGCTTTGCTGCAGGGCATGTTACATACTCTATTTGATCTTCTAAGTCACCTTCCATTTGCATAAGTGCATCTATAGCACCTACCAACTTTCAAGCCGATCTACACATCAAAATAGAAAACATAAATGAATGTGTGCATTGCATAGGATGCATCTCATTGACGTAATTATGACACAAGTAGGTTATACTTACTCTGACACACTGCCATGGATAGATGCTATTGAATCGACAAAGAAACATTGCTTGGCTAAGATGTCCACAATTACTAAGCTCCAATGCAAGCTGCATTATCAATTAAGAATAATTATTATTTGATATAATCCTCCACAATGTAAGAGATAAGCTAGGTAGGGATTGATACTCACTCCTCGTGATATGCAATAAAGATAACTCGCACCGTAGTCAAATCAACAAGTCACAACCACTTAAAAACATCATCTATGGTCTTTTGCTTATTGCTAAGTACACTAGAAACAAGAGGATCGACCATATATGCACATCTCTATATATATAGGGGAAGCTGTTCTAAAACCATACTACAATAAAAAGAAAAGAATATTAGTTCATTTGATCCAATGGAAATACACAAGCATAAAGTCAATAAAAAGTTTGTATCAAACTTGAGGATGGCTATTATGACCTTATCATTAACCTCTTTCTTGAAGTTTATAAGGATTGAAATGTCCTCTTCATCAAATAGAAAAGTAAGAGGTTGTTCTCGAACTTGAAACCTAACTTGAAATGACTTCTCCATTTGCTGCAAGGTATGATTATTTTCTAGAGTCATCCGATGGATAGCCAGAGCAGTTTTGCTTTCTTGAGATGATCTTTCTATATTCTCTACTCCAGCTATGTCCTCCTCATCCTCCTCCTTTCCATTCTCCTATAAAAGGATAAAATAATTATGAGATTCAAAATTTTAAATTAATTATACATTTAAAAAGACCTTTAAATGAATAAAGAAAATTAAACATAAGTTTTCATACCTCTAAATATCTTCGTGGTCTTTTTATGTAACCTTTTGAGGCAAGGTTAGTGTCATATCCATCATCTTCAGCTTCCTTACTATCACTGGTGTCCTCACTATCATATCCAGAGCTTTTATCATTTTCATCATCTTTCTTGCTCTCATCATACATGACCATCTCTATGTCAGCATCCTCTTCATGTGAGATCGGACCTTTCTTATCATACTTTATTGTGAGAAAAGCCACGGTGTCAAGGTATTCCAAGCAAGCAGGGCTCTCAATAATATTTACATGGTGTTCTTTTCTGATAAGAGCTTCAAACAAATGTCCCATTCGACACAATGTGACTTTCCATCCAGACGGTAGCCAAAATTCCATCATACTAATTAAAAGATCAGCACTTTTTGCTGGCCTTTCATAGTGATTTGCATTGCGATGGAGGGGACTTGGAGCTTCATGCTCTTCCAACAGTAGTTGCAATCTCTTTGCATTCCCTCTTATATTGTTCTGTAAGGAGTAATCATTGTAAGGGCTCTTCATGCACAAGAAAAAGGTTTCAAGACTCTGTATCTTGATACCGCATTCTCTCTTGTCCCTTTTTCTTGAGTATATACCATTGTAAATCTTAAGCTCATTGCCATATTGTTTTTCTAGGGTAGCAGACATTTTTTCCTTGTCATCTTTATTAGCAGATATGACTTTGTTACATAGTCCCACTCTACCAATGGTGGTATGTAATATTCTGTCAAGGAGTTGACAAATGTCATCCGGTGATATTTCATAGACAAAGAAAAGCTCAGGCCTCTCCCAAGCAGTGTCGTCAGACAAAAAATCATTCAATGAAACTCCCTTGCACTCAACACTCTTTCCAGACTCTGAAATGATTTCATGTATGAAAAAAAAGCCCTTGTTCAAAGTTTTTTCTTTTCTGAGAGTGTGTTTATTGATGACTTTTTGTGCATATGCATACACATTTTCTGGAATGTCACTTGTCATAGAAGGAGTAATTTCAGATCCATCATCTTCTACCTTCACCCATTTATGCACCCAAGCCTTCTGTTTAGCTGATGATAAAGCTCATGCCATCTGCCTCACAATGCTATGATCAATTTTACATTGGCTAATTGGAATATTTTTTTCTGCCAACAGATATTCAATTGCACTCTTTACTGCATCACGCTTGACGTGTTGGATGATGCAATCTTCCATGCAATGATCTTTATCCTTTTTGCCAAAAAACCATTCTTTGGACGTTAATTTCTCTGTAGCAAGGCTTGCGTATTTGTCTGGTAAGTTTCTTAAAGGCCTCCACATCCGAGCTATCATCTCTTTTCTCTCAATCTTCTTTGCCTTGTCTTTAATCAATGATGGAGCCTCATATGTGACATCTCCTTTCTCACATGCAAGACACACGTCTTTGATCTAATGAAAAACTTCATTACTACGGAAAAGTATGCTTGTGTAGTCATGATACCTATCCCTTATTGCCTTAAAGCTTGTAGTCACCTCTGCTCTTTCCTACTTTCCCCTTGGTACAATGGCAATCAAGCATGTGTAGAAGTCAACAAGATTATCTGCTACCACTTTAGTTGTAGTTCTCTTGAGAGTGGTCACAAGAGAATGAAAAGTTCTCCATATGGTCCTAGCTTTGAGCAACATCTCTGAAGTAGAGGTGATTTTTCGTAGTGCATAAATGTCATGATTAAGTCTTTCCAACTCAATCAGATATTTTTTCTCATTCTTGAAGATAGAAATGCATACAGAATAGTAGTGAAATTGAGGCACACTTGCGAAGGTTTGATAAGTAATTTCTCCTTTCTTGTATGCCTCTCTAGAGCACTCATTACAAGCATAGGCATAGTGTTGACCATCTATTGCCTCAAATGTGCAATGAGCCAAGAAATTTCTCTTGGCATCCTTTACATGTCGTTCTGGATCATTCACTGAACTCTGTCCTTCTTGAAGTGAGGGAACTTGTTTTCCGAGGAACTTAGTGAATTGCATCTCAAAATCTATAGGCTGAGAGAAATTGATGGATTGACTATAATCTCCCATGACTGGCCAAAATGCTCTTGGACAGAGTATCAAATTAGAAACAACTGGTTTTTTTCCATCAATCAAAGCCTGAAAAATCTTTTCAGCTATCTAAGGTCCTGTTGTTGGTGAAGACACTTGCTTTGACCACCGTTGAAGCATGTATGACTTGAGTCTTCTGGCCCCATATATATCCTAGATCCTCATCTGTCATAGCCTCATTCAAGCAAAGATTTAGGTTCTTCATTGATAACATTTCTGCTTCTAGATCTGACTCCATTTCAAGACCCTCCACATCCTCTTTGTGTTCTTCCTCTTCTCTTCTTTTCCCTTTCTTTGTATATGAACGACCTCTTTTTCGAGTTATAGGACTTGGAACTATAGCTCATGAAGTACTTTCCTTTTGCATTTGACATCGAGGTTTATTTTTTAGGGGCTCTATGTGAACTGCTTTAGATCGTCCTAATTCTTCTTTTATTGCCTCAACTTCAGGTATACTTTAGGGCTTCACTTGTTCTATTATTCCATCAACTTCATGAGTTACACCATCTAAGTGAGTAATACCATGAACAAGAGATGTGTGTGCATGTCCTGTCTTATCTGATGCATGTCGTGTTGTCTCACTCAATCCAATTTTCGTTTGAGATGCATGTGCATGTCCTATATCATCTGATGCATGTCTTGTCTCCACCAATTCAATTCGTGTCTCAAATGTAGATCCCTTGTAAGCATCCACGTGTACAAGACCCTCATCCAATGCTACAATGTGTTCTGTCTCATCCACTCCAATTCCTCTCTCATTTGTATTACCATGAACCAGGTCTACATGGCGTGTCTCATCACTTCCTTTCTCATGTGTGGATTCTTGCACCTGAGGTCCCTCCAATGAAGTTGAACCTTGTTCAATGACACCTTGAAAGTATTCAAGGATAATATTTGACTGCATTTTTCTTGCTTCCTCAATGGGAAATTCTGCCCACACATGTTGGAGGATCTCCAATGCAGGAACCAATTCAAGAAATGTAGGTGCTTTTGGCGGTGGCATCACAAAGTGCATTGCATATTTCTTAGAAAGAAGAAATGATCTGTTGTTCATTCTTGACTTTGTGTAAATCATCATTGTGCTGCTATCTTTTACAATTTTGATTCCTAGTAAGGTGCCCCCTTGAATCAAATTGTTCTTTGAGAAAGATACATTTGATGCCCACTCATCTTTCTCCAACTCTCTCTTTGTCATCACTAGAATGAGATTTCCTTTACTTAATACCAAGAACCATGCTTTCTTTGTTGTGTCAACAATGGTCCAGTTTGTGAAGTCCTTTGGGGCATAAATTCTTCCATTGTATTTCAGTGTCATACCATTGACAAATGATGTAGCCTCAAGATCCATCCTATATTAAAGCACAATACAAAGTTTAGGTACTTTGACAAACTACAATTACTTTGAAAAATCAAAAGTACAATGAGTCCCATTAATACACCTCAAGGCTTTATTCTTCCCAATCGTATAAGTGTCAATTTCATGCTTTGGGAATAGCCTAAAAGGCTTTACAAGGCTTAGACACATGCATAAATGTGAAAAAAAATAAGGATTTACAATGATCTCTGAATACAAATTTGAAGTCTATTAGACATAAGTGCAAAATGCTCTGTCAACTCCCGTAACTGATATAAGTGTAAAATGCTTTGTCAACTCCCACAACTGCTACAAATATAATCTGCTATGTCTAGTCCCTTAACCGATTCAACTGTAACTTGTCATGTCCACTGATACAACTTTTAATCATCTTGAAAGTTTAAAAACCTTGATCGTTGCTTAAATGGTAGGGTTGTTGTGAGTGTGAAACCGAATGTGAACGAATGGACTGACTCTGATTAGGAACTAGTCAGGAAATTTTGAGCATGGCTTTGATTGGTTTTTTTGGAGTTCTCTCCTCTAAGGACAAACTAATCTATGCTAATCTAGACTACACCAACCGTCGAAGCGAAGAAAAGTAAGAAATAATTTCTTTTCCATTATTCTTTTTAATATCCTTAGGTTGCCAATTAAACGCAAAAAATAATCTATTTTCCATTATTCTTTTTAATACACTCAGGTTGCGAGTTTAAAAAAGATAAAATTTATATTTTCAAAAACTAATTTACTTACAACTCATAAGAATTGAACATTCACATTAATAAGAAGTTAAAATCTTAATAAATTTGAATTTAAATAATAAAAACTACAAACTTAATTTGACTCCAAACCCTAAACCTTAAACCCGAAACCCTAAACCCCAAACCCTAAACCCTAAACTCCCAAACCTTAAACCCTAACTCCCAAACCTTAAAACCCTAAAACCTAACCCCAAAACCCTAAACCCTAAACCAAAACCTCAAAACCCTAAACCTTAAACCCTAAACCCAAACCTCAAAACCCTAAACCCTAAACCCAAACCCCCAAACCCTAAACCCTAACCCCTAAATCCTAAACCCTAATCTCGAAACCTTGAATCCCAAAACCTAAACCTTGAACGTTAAATGCTAACCCCCATATACTAACGCCCTAAACACTAACCCCAAACCCAAACCCTAAATTGTAAACCCCTAATCCCTAACCCCAAACCCTAAGCCTTGACTCCGAAACCCTAAACCCTCATCCCCAAACCTTAAACCCAAACCCCCAAACTCTTTTTTAAGTCAAATTAATTTAACTTAATTCACAATCATTAGAAGTTTAAACTTTGACAAAGTAAACTCTTATTAGTTTGAAATCACAAAATTTGAAATATAAATAAATTCAATTTAACTTAAAGTTTATGAAAAAATAAAGTAAAATTAAGAAAATAAGACTTAAAATTTTGAAATCACAAAATTTGAAATATAAATAAATTCAATTTAACTTAAAGTTTATGAAAAAATAACATAAAATTAAGAAAATAAGACTTAAAATTAAAATTTTAATATCTACCTAGAAGAATATATTTATTCTCCCTAAAAAGAAAGAAATTAAAGTAATAATAACGAATGTAAGTTAAACTCTTTTAAAATTTTAAAAAATGTAATAAAATTAAAATTATACTTTCTATATTCCAAAACAAAATGCATTTTTGTAAACTATATTTTATAAAATTTAATTGAGAAATTAAACTAGAAAATTAAAAATGGAAGTGAAACTCATTTTAAATTCAAAAACAAAGGAAAATTTAAAATTCAAGTTTCCACAAGTTTTCCTTTTGTCACACGTTTGTCTTTTCACACTTTTCAAGTTTCCACACGTTTGTCTTTTCAAACACAAGGTTGTCTTTTATCACAATTTTCAAGTTTCCACACGTTTATCTTTTCAAACACAAGGATTCATAGTTTAAAAAAAGATGGGAAATTTAAAATTCAAGTTTCCAAACGTTTCTCTTTTCAAACACCAAGGTTTATAGTTTTGTTTGTTTGAGTTTCGACTAAATCACACACCAATCTCCTCTAATATGCCTCATTGATCGTAGCTCCCAAATTCTTCCATCAAAACATCTTTCCTTTATCTCGAGCCTTGATCATCGCCCACTCATTTCTCCTCCTCATTGGTTTTTCTATCTCGATCACCAAGGTTTATAGTTTTGTTTGTTTAAGTTTTGACTAAATCACACACCAATCTCCTCTAATATGCCTCATTGATCGTAGCTCTCAAATTCTTCCATCAAAACATCTCTCCTTTATCTTTCCTAGATCATCGCCCACTCATTTCTCCTCCTCATTGGTAAGATTTTCTATCTCAATCGTACTTTCTCTTGTGCCCTCCCTCTCTAAATTTTCATCTCTCATCCATCTCTCGTCAATCTCTCTCATCTGCTCTCTTCTTCTTCTCTCTCTCTCATGCTAGTACGCTTCTATCTTCTTCTTGTCTCTCTCTCTCTCTCACTCTAGTATGCTTTTCTCTCTCTCGTCTCTCCTCTCCCTCTCTTTTTCTCTTCTCTCTCTCTCTCTTTCCTCTCCTTTTTATTTCCTCTCCCCTCTAGTCTACGTTTCCTCTCATCTTTATTTACTCTGTCCCCTCCTCTTCATTTCCCCTCTCTCTCTCTCTCTCTCTCTCTCTGTCTCTGTCTCTCTCTCTCTCTCCCCCCCACTCTCTCCTCTCCTTTTCTCTCTCTCTCTCTCACTTGCGCTCCCCACTCTCTCTCCCCCTCTCTCTCTCTCTCCCCACTCTCTCTCTCCCCCCTCTCTCTCTCGTGCGCTACCATGGCAGCGCGCCCCTCACTCTCTCTCTCCCCCCCTCTCTCTCACGGCAGTGGCCCCCCCCTCTCTCTCTCTCCCCACTCTCTCTCTCCCCCCTCTCTGTCACGGCAGCAGCCTCCCCCCCTCTCTCTCTCCCCACTCTCTCTCCCCCCTCTCTCTCTCTCTCGCACGCTGCCATGATAGCGCATCCCTCACTCTCTCTCTCCCCCCTCTCTCTCGCGGCAGTGGCCTCCCCCCCTCTCTCTCTTGTGCGCTACCATGGCAGCGCGGCCTGTTGAGATAATCGAGCTCCACTCGAGATATGCCAGGGTGACCGTTGTGTACTTATGTCACCGACTTGTTAGCTGGAGATGCGGTTGGTACACCGCCCACGAATAATAGCTGGATGACAGCTATCCTTATCTACTATAGTTTGTGGCTCAGTTAGTATGCCACCTTAGTTAGTTGAGTTTGGTTTGAGACCCACATATAGGGTTCTTCTATTTCTTTGTACTAGAGTTCTTTTGGCTTTCACAACTAAGAAGAGGAAAACTGTTTTCAGCCTCCACCTTTGTGTGTATTCCCCCATTGTGATTGTGAGAAAGCCTCAAGTGAGACTCCTTCCCTCTCTCCCACAATCTTCACATGGTATCAGAGCCTTGTTCATGGTAAGGAGCTCAAGAAAGCAAGCCGGTTCGTGGTGTCCTGGTAAGAGGACAAGTGTTGCTTTCCTATTTCGAGTTTGGGAGCAAATCTCTGCAGGTAGCACAGCCAGAAGTGCAAGAGTGCACTGTTTCAGATTGTGACTTTATTTTTCTGATTTGAGGCCATTTCGGGGCCCGTTTTGAAGGCGGAAGTTCTTCGCAGGCACTCAGAAAAAGGCCCTATTTTTTGCTGTGCGCGGCTAGTCGGTGGAAAGGTGCCACAGAATTTGCATCGTATGCCTGTGTGCAGAGATATTGGGAGTTGCAGATTCATGCCTGTTGCCTGTTGATGCAAAATCGTCACTAGAAAGTGACTGTGTGGTGGAATACCACTTTCGTCAGTTTTGCAGATCTGCCCGTGTGAGGCAAAAGCTATGTTTTTTGCAGTGACAGAATATTTTGCAGTGTTCTGTAATGGCATCTGATTCTCTTTCACAGATTGTCACTAAAAAGCTTGACAAGAATAACTTCCAGGCATGGAAGTTTAGAATGACGAATTTCTTGATGGGAAAAGGCTATTGGGAATTCATTACAGGAAATGAAGAAGAACCTGTTCTTCCTAATGTTCCCAGTCAATAAGAAATGCAGGCATTCAAAGGATGGCATGAGAGAGCCAAGAAAGTTATGTACTGGCTGTCTATCAGTATTTTGGACTCCATGATTGTGCATATTCAGGATGCAAATATGCCAAAGGAGGCATGGGATACTTTGGCAAAAATGTATAGCACAAATACGCAAGCCAGGAAAATGCAACTCAAACAGGAGTTGCACAATTGCAGAGAGAAAATTTGAGCATAAATGACTACCACATGAAAGTGAAGAAAATTGCAGATGCACTTGCTTCCATTGGGTCGCCAGTGGATGATGATGATTTGGTTTCTGTGACCTTGAATGGTCTAGGAAAGGATTATGCACAGTTCCGGACATCCATTGCCGTCCGTGAAAACTTTCCTGATTTTGAGGAGTTGATTGCTCTTCTAATTTCTGAAGAGCAGAGAAATGGGGGTGCATCTTCTTCAGCAGGAACTTCAAAAGAAACTGTCTTCTACTCAAATGCTGGCAGAGGTAGAGGCAGAGGTAGAGGAGGCCGATCTGCAGGCCGTGGTAGAAATCAGAATATGCAGCAAATGCAAGAAAACCAGTCCTATGCAGGAGGACATGGTAACTCTAGAGGCAGGGGGAGCCAAAGAGGCCGTGGTGGATGGCAGAGAAGCCAAAATGCAAACAGCAATGTTGAATGCTACTATTGTGGCAAAATGGGTCATATGGCTAAAGACTGCTACAAAAAGCAGAATGACATTATGAGTGGAAAATTGCAGCAAGGCAATTATGCATCCTCTAGTAGACAGGGCGATGACAGAAATGAGCATTTGTTTATGGTGCAGCATATGACAAATTCTGTAACAAGTGCAGAAGAAAGCAATGATGTGTGGTATGTTGACTCGGGTGCGTCAAACCACATGACAGGTCACGCTGAATGGATGCAGGATGCAAGAAAAATGGAAAAACCAAGATTTGTGGAGACTGGTGATGAAACTGCACATCCTATTGTGCAGATTGGCAAAATTCCTTTGTCTATGCAGGATGGGAAAAAGAAATACTTGTCTGATGTATTTCATGTCCCAAACATCACCAAGAACCTGGTTTCTGTTGGTCAGATGGTTGAGCAGGGCTTGCAGGTCAGATTTAATCCTCATGGATGCTTTGTTCAGGATATGAAAAATAATGGTCGCTTGATAGCAAAAGGAAAGAAGAAGGGCAGGATGTTTACGTTGGATGCAGACATGCCTGAATTGAGTGCAGCAATGTTTGCACATGGGACCGGTGTAGTTGCAGATATTGATATCTGGCACAAACGCATTGGTCACGTTAATATACAGTGGCTTAAATCAATGCAAGCCCAAAATATTGTTGCAGGATTGCCTAAATTCAAGGTTGCAGAAATGCACAAGGTTTGTGAAGCCTGTCAATTTGGGAAACAGGCAAGGAAACCTTTTCCTAGGCATGTTCAAGAGAGTAAAAAGCCATTGGAATTAATCCACTCTGATGTGTGGACTACAAAAGCTGCATCTATTGGAGGCTGTCACTATTTTGTCACATTTATTGATGACTTCAGCAGAAAATTGTGGGTGTATTTTATGAAAAAGAAAAGTGAAGTGTTTGGGCACTTCAAAGCTTTCAAAGCTATGGTTGAAAAAGAAACAGGCCTGCAAATAAAATGCCTAAGGTCAGATGGAGGAGGAGAGTACCTCTCAAATGAGTTTGCAAGGTTCTTGCAGGAGCATGGTATAAAGCAACAATATTTATGCAGTCATACCCCACAGCAAAATGGAATGCAAAAAGAAAAAACAAGCATATTGGAGAGGTATCTCGGGCTATGCTAAATGAAAAAGATCTACCAGATTATTATTGGGCTGAAGCAGTTGCTACAGCAGTCTATATAATGAACAGGACTCCCACTGCAGCAATACATGGCATGACGCCAGAGGAGATGTATACTGGTAGGAAACCAGATATTTCTCATTTGAAGATTTTTGGTTGCATTGCCTATGTCCATGTGCCAGATGAGCTGAGGTCCAAGTTGGATCCAAAAGCTGAGAAGTGCACCTTTATTGGTTATTCTCTGCAGCAGAAAGGGTATAGATGCTATAACCCTTCTACACGTAAGTTCACAGTGAGCAAAGATGTTGTTTTTGATGAGATGAGCAGCTGGTATAAACCAGTAAATGTGATGATTGATGTAGATGCACAAAATGGTAATGCTGCACAGAATGCACAGCAACAATCACAAAATATCAGTGGACCTAGAGTGTCCTCTACTAGTGGTTCACATACTTCGCCATGGACTCGCAGATTGAGATCAGGAGAATCCCCTCAAAGCAATGCAGATAGTGGTACGCAGGTATCACGAAAAGGAAAAGAGAAGGTAGATCAGCCCATGTTTGATGTGAATGCAAGTCACTCTTATGTGGATGGTGAATCCAGTGGCTCAGAACAGAGCATTGATGATGAGTTGGGTATTCCTTCTATTGTTACACCTGGAGTAAGGAAGACCAGGGATGTTTTGAGAGCACCTGGAAGTGAGCCTATTTTGCGCAGGTCTACCAGGGTTAGGTATCCTGTGGATAGGCTAAAATATGATGGATTTACAGCCATTCACTATGCCTATATGGTCAAAGTGATACAGGAACCAGAACCCACTTCTTTTGAGCAAGCCATGGGAAATGAAAAATGGGAGAAAGCCATGGATGAAGAAATGGATGCCTTGGATGCTAATGCTACATGGGAATTAGTGCCTTTGCCTAAAGGCAAGAATGCAATTGGCTGTAAGTGGGTTTATAAGATCAAGCACAATGCAGATGGTTCTGTGAATAGATACAAGGCAAGATTAGTTGTCAAAGGGTATGCACAGACATATGGCATTGATTATGAAGAAACTTTCAGCCCGGTTGCAAGGATGGCAACCATAAGAGCAGCCATTGCTATGGCTGCATCAAAGGGATGGTCTTTACATCAGATGGATGTAAAGAATGCCTTCTTGCATGATGATTTGCAAGAAGAGGTCCTTATGGAGCAGCCAGTAGGTTATGTTCATGCTATTCATCCTGAGTTTGTTTGTAGGTTGAAGAAAGCCTTGTATGGCTTGAAGCAAGCACCTAGAGCATGGTCTGACAAGATAGGACAGTATCTTGTCACTATTGGCTTTCAGATTTCCAAGGCAGATTTCTCACTCTATGTGAGAAAAACAGAGAAAGGGATTATGTTGCTGGTCATTTATGTTGATGATTTGATCATCACAGGTGATAGTGATGAAGATATCCTTCATGTGAAAATGCTATTGAGGCAGAAGTTTGAGATGAAGGATTTGGGAGAGCTGCGTTATTTCTTGGGCATTGAGGTGATTAGATCACCAAGTGGGATACAGCTCTTGCAGAGGCAGTATGGATTGGACATGCTGTCCAAATATGGGATGACAGGCTGTAAGCCTATTTCAGTTCCTTTGGAGCAGAATGTGAAGCTGAGCACAGATGCAGGCGAGCTTCTGGAAGACCCTACTATGTACAGACGCATAGTAGGAAGTTTGATTTACATGACTATTACCAGGCCAGATTTGAGCTATGCTGTTGGGTTGGTAAGTCAGTTTATGCAGGCTCCAAGGAAACTGCATTTGGATGCGGCTAGACGCATACTCAGGTATGTGAAGTCCACATTGCAGTATGGACTATTTTATGAGGCTGGGGTTCAGATACAGTTGCATGGATACACTGATGCTGATTGGGCTGGTAGCATTTCTGATAGACGATCTACCAGTGGATATGTGTTCTCTTTTGGGAGTGCTGCAGTCACTTGGAGCAGCAAGAAACAGCCTACAGTTGCCTTGTCGAGCACAGAGGCTGAGTACAGGGGTGCAGCAATGGCTGCATGTGAGGTAGCTTGGTTGCATAAGCTACTCTATGATATGCATCAGTCTACAGATGGGCCGGTTGTCATTTATTGTGACAACATGAGCAGTATACACTTAGCAAAGAACCCAGTCTTTCATGCCAGAACAAAGCACATTGAGGTGCATTATCACTATGTGCGGGAGAAGGTTTTACTAGGTCTTATTGATCTAGTTTATGTCAGCACAGAGGATCAGGTAGCTAACATATTCACGAAAGCATTGGGCGCAGAGAAGCTGCGCAAGTTCAGAGACCTTCTTGGTGTGCATGATTTGGGATTGAGCTCGAGGGGGAGTGTTGAGATATCGAGCTCCACTCGAGATATGCCAGGGTGACCGTTGTGTACTTATGTCACCGACTTGTTAGCTGGAGATGCAGTTGGTACACTGCCCACGAATAATAGCTGGATGACAGCTATCCTTATCTACTATAGTTTGTGGCTCAGTTAGTATGCCACCTTAGTTAGTTGAGTTTGGTTTGAGACCCACATATAGGGTTCTTCTATTTCTTTGTACTAGAGTTCTTTTGGCTTTCACAACTAAGAAGAGGAAAACTGTTTTCAGCCTCCACCTTTGTGTGTATTCCCCCATTGTGATTGTGAGAAAGCCTCAAGTGAGACTCCTTCCCTCTCTCCCACAATCTTCACACGGCCCTCACTCTCTCTCTCCCCCCTCTCTCTCGTGGCAACGGCCTCCCCCCCTCTCTCTCTCCCCACTCTCTCTCCCCCCTCTCTCTCTCGCGTGCTGTCATGGTAGTGCACCCCTCACTCTCTCTCTCCCCCCCTCTCTCGCGGTAGTGGCCTCCCCCCTCTCTATCTCTCCCCACTCTCTCTCTCCCCCCTCTCTCTCTCGCGCTCTGTCGCGATAGTGGCAGCATGCCCCTCACTCTCTCACTCCCCCCCTCTCTTGCAGTAGTGACCTCCCCCCCTCTCTCTCTCTCCCTCCTCTCTCTCTCGTGTACTGCCGCGGCAGCGCACCCCTCACTCTCTCTCTCCCTCCTCTCTCTCTCTCGTGGCAGTGGCCTCCCCCCTTCTCTCTCTCTCCCAACTCTCTCTCTCCTCCCCCTCTCTCTCGCACACTGTTACGGCAATGGTAGCATGCCCCTCACTCTCTCTCTCCCCCCTCTCTCTCACGGCAGCAGCCTTTCCCCTCTCTCTCTCGTGCATTGCCACGGTAGTGTGCCCCTCACTCTCTCTTTCTCCCCCCTCTCTCTTGCGGTAGCGGCCCCCCCTCTCTCTCT
The DNA here is from genome assembly GCF_047967505.1 of Dipteris shenzhenensis. Lineage (NCBI taxonomy): Eukaryota > Viridiplantae > Streptophyta > Polypodiopsida > Gleicheniales > Dipteridaceae > Dipteris > Dipteris shenzhenensis. Next base: position 32,641,196 of record NC_141607.1, on the reverse strand, counting down.
CTTTCTCCACTCTCTCTCTCCCCCCCTCTCTCTCTCTCGTGTTGCCACGGTAGCGGTAGCATGCCCCTCTCTCCCTCTCCCTCTCTCTCTCCCCCTCCCTCGTGTTGCGCCTCCCCCCTCTCTGTCTTTCTCTCCCCCCCTCTCCCTCTCGCGCGCTGTCGCGGTAGCGCACCCCTCTCTGCCTCCCCCTCTCTCTCCCCCCCCTCGTGTTGTGCCTCCACTCTCTCTCTCTCCCCCCTCTTTCTCTCATGCACTGCTGTGATAGCGTGCCCCTCTCGCTCCCCACTCTCTCCCTCGCACTGTGCCTCCCCCCATCTCTCTCTCTCTCCCCACTCTCTCTCTCCCCCCGCTCTCTCTCATGGTAGTGGCCTCCCCCCTTCTCTCTCTCCCCCCTCTCTCTCTTGTGGCAGTAGTCTCCCCCCCTCTCTCTCTGTCCCCACTCTCTCTCTCTCACCCCTCTCTCTCTCGTGCTGTCGTGGCAACGACAACGTGCCCCTCACTCTCTCTCTCCCCCCTCTCTCTCGTGGTAGTGGCCTCCCCCCTCTCTCTCTCCCCCTCTCTCTCTCTTGCACAGCCGCGATAGCGTGCCCTCACTCTCTCTCTCCCCCTCTCTCTCGCGATAGCGGCCTCCCCCCCTCTCTCTCTCTCCCCCCACTCTCTCTCTCCCCTCTTTCTCTCTCCCGCATTGCTGCGGCAGTGGCAGCGTGCCCCTCTCTCCCTCTCCCTCTCTCTCTCTCCCCCCCTCGTGCTGCGCCTCCCTCCTCTCTCTCTCTCCCCCCCTTTCTCTCTCACGCACTGTCACAGTAGCGCGCCTCTCTCTCCCTCTCCCTCTCTCTCCCCCCCCTCGCGTTGTACCTCCCACCTCTCTATCTCTCCCTCTCTCTCTCTTGTGCACTGCTGTGGCAGTGTGCCCCTCTCCCTCCCCAATCTCTCCCTCGTGCTGTGCCTCCCCCCCTCTCTCTCTCTCCCCACTCTCTCTCTCTCCCCCTCTCTCTCTCTCTCTTTTACCTCTCACCCTCTCTCTAAACGTCTCTCCTCTCTCTTTCTCTCTCTCTCTCTCTTTTGCTGCCGAGGCAGCAAGACTCTCTTATAATCTCTCTCTAAAAGTCTTTCCTTCACTTTTCTCTCTCTAAGTTCTCTCTCTATAATAAAATATCAAAGAATACAAATTTAAAAAAAAGTACCTGGAAAAAAGTTGAGATCTATGCTTGTGCTTGCTTTTGCTCTTCCTCCTCTTTTTGCTTCTCCTCTTGCTCTTCCTTGTTGAAACGAGAGAAACAATGAGAGAAGGAGAGTATATATAAGAAAAACTAGGGTTTTAAGTGCTTCTCTTTCATTGGTCCTTCTATATCATTATCTCCTCTCCCATTGGCCTCTCCATTAGATTATCTTCTCTCCCTCTCCCACCCACTCCTATCCTCCCACCCCATTCCCACTCCCACCCGCATCCTCCCACTCCACCTCCCCCATTCCCACTCCCACGCCCACGCCCATTCTTCCACCTTTCCCATTCCCACTCCCTCTCCCACTCCCATCCTCCCACCCCACCCCTCCCACTCCCACTCCCATCCTCCCACCCTCACCCCACCCCCACCTCCCCCATTCCCACTCCCTCTCCCATGCCCACTCCCATTCTCCCACCCACTCCCATCCTCCCACCTCCACCTCTCACTCCCACTCCCATCCTCCCACCCCCACCCCTCCCCCCCCCCATTCCCACTCCCACTCCCATTCTCCAACCCCTATCCTCCCACCTCACCCCTCCCACTCCCATCCTCCCACTCCCTCTCCCACTCCCATGCCCATTTTCCCACCCCCCCACCTCCCCCATTCCCACTCCCTCTCCCATCCTCCCACCCCACCCCTCCCACTTCCACCCCCACCTCCCCCATTCCCACTTCCTCTCCCACTCCCATCCTCCCACCTTGCCCCTCCCATTCCCACCCCCACCTCCCCCATTCCCACTCCCACTCCCCACCCCTCCCATTCCCACTCCCATCCTCCCACCCTCACCCCACCCCCACCTCCCCCATTCCCACTCCCACTCCCATTCTCCCACCCCCACCCCCACCTCCCCCATTCCCACTCCCTCTCCAACTCCCACTCCCATCCTCCCACCCCCACCCCGACTGCCCCCATTCCCACTCCCTCTCCCACTCTCCCTTTCTCCCAGTACCACCCTCCCACACTCCCTTTCTCCACTTTCCCACTCTCCCTTTCTCCCACTACCACCCTCCCAACTCCCACTCCCATTCCCATGTTCCTACTATCAATTCCACTACTACTTATGAATTCTAATTAAAACTATTACTTAAATAAATGATATTACTGAAAACACTCATAGGATTTAAGGTTTAGGACTTATTGGTTTGGGTTAATGGTTTGGGTTTTGGTGAGTTAGGGTTTAGGGTTTAGGGTTTGTGAGCTAGGAATTAGGGTTTGTGAGTTACGTTTAGGGTTTAGGGTTTGTGAGTTAGGATTTAGGGTTTGGTGGTTTGGATTTAAGGTTTGGGCGGTAGGGTTTAGGGTTTAAGGTTTAGGGGTTAGGGTTTAGGGTTCATGGTTTGAGGGTTAGGGTTTAGGGTTCAGGGTTTGGGGGTTAGGGTTTAGGGTTTGGTGGTTTGGGTTTAGGGTCTAAGGGGTAGGGTTTAGGGTTTTGGGTTTGGGAGTTAGGGTTTAGGATTTAGGGTTTAGGGTTTAGGGTTTGGGGGATAGGGTTTAGGGTTTAGGGTTTGGGGGTTAGGGTTTAGGGTTTAGGGTTTAGGAGTTAGGGTTTAGGGTTTAGGGTTTAGGGTCTGGGGATTAGGGTTTAGGGTTCAAGGGTTAGGGTTAGGCTTTAGGGTTTGGGGGTTAAGGTTAAGGGTTTAGGGTTTAGGGTTTAAGAGTTAGAGTTTAGGGTTTAGGGTTTAGGGTTTTTATTGGTTAGGGTTGAGGGTTTAGAGAGTTAAGATTAACATTTACTGTTTAGGGATTAATTATTATGAGTTAGGGTTTAGGGATTAGGGTTTACTAGTTTAGGTTTAGGTATTAGGGTTGAGGGTTTAAGGGCTAGGGTTTAGGAATTAGAGTTTTGGGATTCAGATTTTGGGATAAGGGATTAGGGGTTAGGGTTTACAGATTAGGATTTAGGGGTTTAGGATTTAGGTTTAGGAATTAGGGTTTAGGATCTAGGGCTTAGGGTTTAAGGGTTTAGGAATTAGGGATTAGGGTATAGAATTTAGGGTTTAGAAATTAGAGGTTAGGGTTTAGGGTTTAGGAATTAGGGTTTATGGTTTCAAGGGTGGAATTAGGGTTTAGGGTTAGGAGGTTAAAATTTAGGATTTAGGGTTTAGGGTTTGATTAAATTTTTAAACAAGATCTAGATTTTTAAATCATTAATAAAGTAGATTATTGAGAAGAGACTAATGTTCTTTATAATGGTTGTTAGAGCTTGTTTGCAAAGGAAACTCACAAAGGAGATGGCTACAAAATTTATTCCGGGGATGGAGGTGATTGTATGTTGTAAAAGAGAAGTAGTTGCATTTGCTACAATCCATGAAAGTGATCCAAATTCTATTTGTCACTTAAGAAGACCTTGCGAAGATAAGGTGGCCGTTATCATATCAAAAATTCTTAGTGCACATGTTGAGCTAAAGCATAAGTGTGGGGATATGGAAATCGTTGGAGATGTTATGCCCTATAATACTTCCAACAAAGCATTTATTCCATGGGATAGAGATGAGACTTATCCAACACATGTCATCAGGAATACAAAGTGCATATCTTTGGATTTTAGAGTGGGAGATATTTTACAAATGTTATCATTTGCAAATACGAATGTAGCAGAAGGTCAAGTCTTGCGATTTGAACAAGTGGAACACTGGACATTTGCACAGATGAGAATTCAAAAAGTTACTGATAATGGTATGGATGATAACTCAATGTCATTGGATGGTCCCTACTATGAGGTAGGTAAGGATTTGAGATGGAGCATGCAATTTTTAAAGATTGGAAAGACTCGGCATGTGGTTTTTAATGATAAACATAATGTATACTACAACATCAAAGAATTGAAAGAATATGCCAATGTACCAAGCTCTATTCCTTCAAAGATGGATGATTCCAATGCACTCAACTATAGCATTGACGTCTTATCAGAAGTCGATGAGTTCATTGGTACCGAGAAAGAAAAATATTTCACAAGTGATGCCTTATCCGGGGTGGATGAGTTCATGCACATTGAGAACTTGTAAAAGATGTCAAAAGTGATATATTTTCAAGCATGGATGGCTTCATGGATACTGATAAAGTTCTTGGAGTCAAACCAAGTAGCTATGGAATTATGGAAATCGTGCACGATAGTATAATGAGTGATGTTCTCTCTTGAGTAGAGGAGTTTCAAGACTATGGAGTTATGAAATCCATAGAAAGTGCATCAATGAGTGATGTTCTCTCAAGAATGGATGAGTTTGAAGATCATTCTGGACACTCTATCACCACTGACTATGGAGTTATGAAATCCATAGAAAGTGCATCAATGAGTGATGTTCTCTCAGGAATAGATGAGTTTGAAGATCATTCGGGACACTCTAATGCCATTGTGACAAGTGGTTCTATGATTGTATCAAAAGTAGGGATGAGATCAACAAAGGACTATTCATTATTTGACTTTGATTGTGAAATAGTTAATGTTACAAATGGTTTGACGAATGTATTAAAAGCAAGGATGACATCAACAAAGGAATATTCAGCATTTGACTATCAGAGTGATAAGATCAAGGATGCAACATCTCATGAAAACAATGTGACAAATAAATCTTACAAGGAGAACTACACAAATCCAAATAAGAATGTATAGAAGGTCCCAAAATGGACATACAGATGCATGAAAAGACAACGAGTCCAGACAGATCTAGAAAAGCAACCAAAGAGAATAAGAGTAATGAATGAAGATGTTATACTAAAAGCAATGCGATCTACATGCTGTAAGCATACATGTATGTGATCCATTAACTTACATGACATCAAGGGTTGTAGAGAACATGTCTGGCAAAGGAAAGGAAGCAGAAGAAATGAATGCCTACTCACGAGATTGTCTTGCTTTCTTGTAAATGATAAGAGAAGGCGAAGTTCAGGACAGCAGATAAGGCCTCTTATAAATGGAAAAAGTATATGCAATAATGCATATCACATTATTACAGGATTATCACATGGCACACATTGGAATTTGGCTAATAAAGCAAAGTATGGAGTTAAATTTAACATTCATGGAAACATAGGAAGGCCCAAAACAAGAGCCTCAACAGTTGCAGCAACAGCAATTTTAAAAGATTACATTTATGAAAATGCTTTACTACAACCCCACCTATTAGAAATGCATCTTCCAATAGGTTTGACCAAAAAAGAAGTATTTAACTCTATTGGAGAAACACAAAGGCAAAGAGGGCATGCACTGGCATCTTTTCATACTTTGTATACTCTTTGGAAAAAAAGCTTTGGACATGTTAAAATCCCAAAGAGGCAAAAAATGTCAAAGTGCAACGACTGTGATGATCTAAAGCGAGAACTTGAGAGTGCAACATCTCCAAAACAAAAAGAAGCTTACAAAAAAAAGAGAGAATTTTATCATGGACTTGTTCGACATTCTAGAATAAAATATGCATTTTGGAAGGAGTAAGCTATTTCTCACCCAAATGAATACATGTGCATTATTGTAGATGGTATGGATCAAAATACAACAACATTACCTCGATTTGTTAACACTCCACCTAAGCTACAAGGCAAATTCTTTTTAAAGACACATCTATGTGGAGTGTTAGTGCACAAATTTAAGTTTTTTGCAAACATATGGATTGATTCCTTGCATCTACATGATAGCAATCAAGTTGTAACATCCGTTATGAAGGGAATTCACAATGTACATGCAGAAAAAGGTCGCCTACCAGCAACTTTGAGAGTACAAGCAGACAATTGCAGATGAGAGATAAGAATGTACTTGTCTTTGCATTTTGCTCAATGCTAATCGCTCATAGTATCTTCAATGAGATTGAAGTTGGGTTTTTATTGGTTGGGCACACACATGAAGATATCGATCAGGTATTTAGCACAGTTTCAAGAGAACTAAAACACAAGGACATGGAGACGATGGATGACTTGATAAGAAAATGTGGGAAGCAAGTTGGTGGCCATAAGGAAGGAACAATATGCTCAATGGTTGAGAGGATGTATGACTGGAAGAGCTTTATTCTACCTTTCATACAAAAAGGTGGTGATGCCCTGATAGGTCATAGTGCTCCACACTATTTTCGCTTTTTCTTAAAGGATGAAAAACCAGTGATGCAATGGCAACACTATTCTCTTGATACAAAATGGGAACCTGAAGAACCTTGCTCTCTCTTAACTTCAATCCTGAGCAAAGAAATGCATCCAACATGGGCTCCTATAAAAGAATTCCGCAAGAAATCCAAAGGTGAAATAGAAGGCTTAAAAGCTTTTATTACATATAAAGAAGAAATGCTCCGGAGATTTCCTGATTGGAAGCCCTCTTGGAAGGAACACACTACTGTTGTAATTAGCAAGACCTAGCAATTGATAAAGGACCTTGCAAAAATGCGAGAAGATGATATTAAGGAAGAACGGCCTTTATTTTGGCCAAATGTTGGTAATGACTTGCGTCCAGCATGTGGTCTCTTTGAAAATGAGCTTGAATCATTGCTCCCATGTCCATATTGTGGACCCAAGAAGAGAGATTTTATGCCACAAATAGACATAGATGTCCCTTGTTTTGTTACATTTCGACCATTGGATGATGAACATGAGAACGTGAAGTTTTGGGTTGCAAAAGTAGTTGACGTGAGCATGGATGACCCGGGGAGAGCTACAACATTTACAGTGGTATGGTATGAGCCAAGGGGTAGGAAGGAGAACCAAGATAATAGTACATTGTATAGTAGTTGTCTCAAAAAGGAATGGGTCCCAAACCATGAAGCAATTTCAAGACTTTCCACAGAGACAGTCATAGTATTATGGAAATCAAGGTCAAAGAAAACAAAGAAGCACATGGGGTATGATGTAGAAGACAAAATAAAATTACTGCAACTAATTATTATGCACATTATAGAGTTCATAAAGATGCTCACCCGGGAGGAAGTAGAAGGAGATAGCACAAATGAAGAATGCCCATGATAACACCATTCAAATATTAAGAAAGAGCAAAGGTGGTGGTGGTAGTTAGATGAGAGTGAATGAAGATGGCACCCAAGTGACAAGTGATGACAGAAAGGACATTCTGAACAAGCAAATGTTTGGATCGCTCATTTTTGTGATCATGATAGAAAAGGACATTCAAACAAGAAAATGTTTGGATCACCCATTTGTACTAAACTCATTGTAAAGGAAAAATTAAATTATTGAAATGGCCACAGGAGATCCTTTGTACAAAGACTCATCTAGAGCAATATTTGTTTTAAAACTTATGACATGATAATGTAAAATTGCAAGCATAGCTATTGCTATTTTTTGGAGTACAAAAGAGGCCTCCATCATGTCTCATGTCTATATAAACCTTTTAGTTTCTTGAATGTTCAAGAGTGTTATAGTTTTCTGCATTGAAAGTAAAAAGAATCTTACAAGTCTCTTATGTATACATTTTTAAAATGTTGTGAATCCTCAATAGCATGGTTTTTCATGGATTTAAACTAATAACTCAGATTTTTTATTTTAAGAATGATTCTTATAAACAAGAAATACAAATTTAGGATTTAATAGTAATTTTGCATTATTTGTACAACATTGTAGAGAGATATTTTGAAATGTATTATGTGAAAATGATAGTGCCAGAAAGTAAACTTTTGATTCTCAAATGACAGTTTCATAAAGTAAACTTTTCATTTGGGAAGGATTTTAAGGCTCGGGGGGGTCACTCATCATATGTAACCCTATCACGTGAGTTCAACAGAAGGATATTTTTTATTTCTAAAATTTACAGAAATAAATATACATATGGGACTATTTAAAATAGTTTTGGAAAAAATTTACAGATTTGTATAGAAAAGGGGTACATTTTATTAATAAAAAATTTACAGATAAGGGATTTTAAATATAGGCCTTGAACGCACGTGATATAAAGGGTTTATACATAGTGACCCCCCTGAGTTTTAAGGTCCAAAAGTAGACATATGAGTCCAAAATTAATGAAATAAGTGTTCTCACTAATCATCTTCCAACATGGGATCACTTTGACATCCCATTGCTTGCATGCTCATCCCAAATTGCAATGTACCTACTCCCATGGATCTTATCCCAGCTTGCTCGACCTTCCTTGAATGCCTCCTAGTTTCTTGTGGATAGCGTCTTACATTGTGCCAACTTCTATTTCAACCCAAAAGCCCAACTGAGATATATTGTTCATATCACCAAGATATTTAGCATTTGTAATCCTTTAATAGCAATAGTTCACTTCAACCTTTCTTATGTCCATAATTGTATAGAGAGAAGCGACAAAACCCCTTGTTTCTATCAAGAGCCTACTCACTCCCAATATATCGATATCAAAACTACATGCAATGTTTGAGTCCTACGTGTTGATTTTTGTTCATTGTGTAGTTTGATGTTGCTTTGTGTGAGATTATGGTATGTAACCTAGCCATAGTTTTTCTCGCATCAGTGGCCCGACTCTTAAACACTTCTTCCAAGGTAGGAGCATAAATCTCTCTCTGTTTCTCTCTCTTCTCTATTCCCCCCCCCCCTCTCTCTCTCTCTCTCTCTCTCTCTCTCTCTCTCTCTCTCTCTCCCCACTAGGTCATCATCGTGCCACCTGGTCATTTCTGCATCACCTAGTGTTCCTTGAACCTGTTGCGTGTCATCATCGCGAGTATGCACTGTGCAGCTACTCTTCGCTCTATCATGGGCTGATGTCTTTTGCACAGGCTAAGCATGGCTGCTATCTTCTGCACAAGCTGAGCCTGCGACACTCCGATGATGTCACAGGATGGCGTGATCTATGACTCTACACAAATGGTCCATGTGGCACTGTCTCTGTGCAGTCTACCATTCGGTCTCTGTGCAGTCTGCTATTATGCTCGCCCTATGCCACATGGCATGCATGTAGCTCCTGACCATCTGCAATAGTCTCTGCCTTGATGCCATGTGGCACTATCATGCAAGTTCTCTCCTCCCTCAACTCCAAACCTCCACAATGTCTCCCCAACCTCTAGAATCCTCCTCGAGCCACTTTCCCTTGCCTCCAAATCCTCTCCACATGGTAGGTATGGTATTTCTCTCCAGTGCTCACAAAACCTGGCTTTTAGTGTAAAAATACCAGTTGAAATTAAATCATTCCTTGCTATCAATGTTTGTAAATGTTTGCTGAACCGCTAATCTGAAGCAGGTGTGGCAGTCCACATTGAGTTGTAGTCTCCCTAGATTAAGATTGTAGTCTTTGGAGTGGGGTAGACTCTAGACAATTGTGATAAAGCATCTTCAAAGTTCAGGTATAATAACCTACATTCATCTATGCCCTCAATTATCCTCATTTTTTTGAGGGAGGGGGAAAAGAGAAAGATTTAAACTATGAGACATACTTTCTTATAATGCACTATTTGCATGACATGCCCAATATGGTTGAGGGTCACCTTTGTTACATCCTCATTATGGTAGCATCCACTATTATGGTGGTCCACTCAAATAGAATAGCTTTAGTCCTCTACATCTTGGAATAATCATGTGTGTGTGTGTGTGTGTGTGTGTGTGTGTGTGTGTGTGTGTGTGTGTGTGTGAGAGAGAGAGAGAGAGAGAGAGAGAGAGGCTTGCATTTGTCTAAGCTCTTAATTATCCTTATTTTTTTTAGGGGCAGGGAAAAGAGAAAGGTTAGAGCTTTTGGATATATTTTCTTGGAATGCATTGTTTGCATGGCATGGCCAATATGGCTAGCGCATAACTGAATGTAATGTGAGGGTCACCTCTATTAGATTCTCATTATGGCAGCAACCATAATATGGTGGTCTACCCAAATAGAATAGCTTTAGTTCTCTACATCTTGGAATCATCATGTGTGTGTGTGTGTGTGTGTGTGTGTGAGAGAGAGAGAGAGAGACAGAGAGAGAGAGAGAGAGAGAGAAGCTTTACTTAGATTAGTTTCTATTTGTTTATAGATAGTTATTCCTCCCCGACAAATGTCTCTATTTCATTTTCCGATGTTCACTCAACAACCACCACCCCCAAAGTGTTCAAAGAAGAGGCACATTTCAAAAGATGCATCCTCCAATGGAGGTGAGGGAGAGGATATCTTAGGAGATACAGAGCCAAATGTAGTTGGCCTAGAGAATGATTTGAAGTTGCAGCTTCAAAGGCAAGCATGGAACGAAGCTTGGACAACAACATTTGAATGGGCTTATTTTGACAAGTCCATCTGTAGGATTTTTTGCAAGTATTGCAAGAATGACATATGCTCCAAAAGTGAGTTTGGGAAATATGGTTCTATTAATATCTAGCACAATGCTCTTACAGAGCATGCAAAATCTAAGGCACATTCTGAGGCAAAATATTTACATGGATTCAAGAAAGTGTGCATTGAAGATGGGATGAATAGATTTGGACTCGATTTGGATGATGCCAATCAAGCCATTGAGAATCTATTTACAAGAGCATATTTTGTTGCCAAAGAGGATCTATCTTTTAGCTCATATTCAAAACAACTGAAGCTTTTAATCCGATGCAAATGCCCATACATCACAACTGATTTGTACCACAATGACAAGGCATGTAGTAAGTTTGTACGATGCATTAGTGAGGGGCTTTTGTCACAAATCTTGCAAAGGATGAAAGCATCTACATTTTATAGCCTCATGATGGATGAATCGACAGATATTGGGCATATTCAGCACCTCATTGTCTATGCCTCATTCATAGAGGATTGTGAACTTGTTATAGCATTTCTAGGCCTCTTGGAAATACAAGGTGGAAATTCAAGCCATTTATATGATTCTTGCATGTTCTTCTTGTCACAACTACACCTTGATGTCAGCAACATAGTTTGCTTGGGTACAGATGGTGCTTCATCTATGATAGGTTATGTTAATGGGCTAGCTGCTTGCATGAAATGCGTCACTCCTTATATGACTTCAATACATTGTATTGCTCATAGAACCAGCCTATGCTTATGTGACGTAGTTAAGAGATCTGTAACAGCCCAAGAAATTGATCAGACTGTGAATGAGATAGCAGCAATCTTTTCCAAAATTGCCTTAAAAATTGCAACACTGAAGTCTCTAGAGGTCGAGTTTGGGTGTGTGGAACTTAAGATAAGTTGTATTCACAAAATCAAATGGTTGAGTAGATCATCAACTATTCACAAAGTTTGTGAATCTTTTGAGCCTTTGCTGGTATTTTTGAAGTCATATAATCCCACTTTTTTTGACAAGGTGGGCAATTTTGAGTTCATCTACAAGATTCACTTCATGACAGATATGCTTGAAAGGTTGGCCATATTGAGCAAAACATTTCAATGCAACTTTGTTGATATTTCAGCAGTTAGTGGGATTATACAAACTAAAATACACTTAATTCATGAACCATTCCTCATGGATCCAGATGTGGATATCAGTGCATCTCAATGTGACACCAAGGGTTATCCCATTATTCGAGATTCTGGCCCTATTGTGGGACAGCTTGCTACCCTTAGAGCATCTCTTTGTGGCAATACATATAGATTAGTCTTGATTGGCATAAATCTTGATGGCATGGATATGGAGTTAGCACTTGAATTTCAGAAGGAGTTCTCTAACCTGATAATTTAGAATCTATTTGAAAGGTTTCCAGATAACAACCTTGTTGGATGCTTCAAGGCATTATCACCTTGTACCTTTCCAAAGGGAAACCATTTGAAGAATTATGGGTTTTCTGAAATTGAGACACTTGCATCCTACTATGGTGAGTCCAAGGATCTTGAAAGCGGAGAGAGCATCGGACCTCTTATTGATAAGATGCATGCCAAACGGGAGTATCAATACTTCAAGGCACAAGCTACATTTGAATGGGAAGGAGGAGTTTGAGGGATACATGGATCTCTATTGCTAGAAACCCAACCACAGCTGCCAAGTATCCCATGCTACTTTGTTTAGCACATATCTCTATGCTACAATGTGCAAGTACAGCAATATGTGAAAGAGGTTTCAGCATACAAAACATAATCAAGGACAAGCTTTGAAACTCTCCAAAATCAAGGAGCATGGATGCACTTATGCGTGTGTACATCGAAGGGCCACCTCTTGAAACTATGATTTTGGTATTGCTATTGAATTATGGAAAAGAGGTACCAAAACTAGTAGGAATATCTATGGTGAAAGCACAAGGTATGCTTTTGATTTGTTTATCATATATAAATAATTTTAGTGTGATTGTATATGTGTTTACTTGACTTTGATTGCTTTCTTTGAATGTAGGGTCAGTAGGATTCAAAGAGGTTGAAGGTATTTTTTTCAAGTTTCAATCATTAGGTAGATTTTGTGTCTTGAAATCAATATTCATTCTCTTAGCTATCTATTAAGTAAAATCATTGGACTATTTGAATGTGTGGATATCTTGCTTGACAAGTGTCTTATGATCAAATCAACCATTCAACTTTTACTTGCCGTTACAACTCTACATATCTCAGGATCATCTCAGGATCATGATCATGTGGGCAAGATATGGGACTAAGATTTACTGCCGAGTAACCATTGTATACACCATATGAGGTAAAGCTTCCTTTGCCATCTCATATTGTTAAAGCTTTTTAGTAGTTTGCTTGGTTGTCTTGGCAAGTAATGGTAGCTATCTTTGTCTTGGTTACAATGTCTTAGTTATCCTTATAAGTAAGCTAGTATGATCGTGTCTCTATGGTTTTACTTGAAGGTTATTTTGTGGGTTGTGCACCTTTTTTGTGGCATTATCTATGATGATATTTGTCTACAATCAAATGGTTAAGGTGTAGTAAGGGATCACACATATACAGTTGTTGCTGTTTTGATATCAATATGGTTGCTATTTTGAGATCAATAATTGAAAGAGGATTCTACAATCAAATGGTTAAGGTGCAGCAAGGGATCACATATATACAATTGCTGCTGTTTTGATATCAATATGATTGTAGTTTTGAGATCAATAATTGAAAGAGGATTCTACAATCAAATGGTTAAGGTGTAGTAAGGGATCACATATATACAATTGCTGCTGTTTTGATATCAATATGGTTGCTGTTTTGAGATCAATAATTGAAAGAGGGTTCTACAATCAAATGGTTAAGGTCCAGTAAGGGATCACATATATACAGTTGTTACTGTTTTGATATCAATATGGTTGCTGTTTTGAGATCAATAATTGAAAGAGGATCCATCTATGGGAGTGTAAATTTGTTTTTTCAATATGCTAAAATTACATTACATGGGATTTTATGTGAATATACAGGTTTGGGCTTATTCAAGTATGCATCTAAGGATGATCTTGAGCTAAGAAATGGATTGTTTGAATGTGTGGCTAAGATCTACTACCAGGTGACCATTGTGTAGACCATTATGAGAGAAAGATACCTTGCTATCTCTTGTTATCAAAGCTTGCTGAAAAGTTTACTTGGTTGTCTTGGCAGGTAATGGTGATTGGAGTTATGGTGCCTACTTTCTTGATTATGCTTGCCACACCATAAGGATTTCATCTTCAACATAGCTAACATTGTACATACCATTTATAGTTTTATAGGTCGCAATGTATAAGGATCTTAATCTTAAATATAGCTTACATTGAACATATATTTTATAACTTCATTCACTCTTAACATGTGAGAGTGGGTTATATAAATCGTATCTAGCATAAAGGAGTTGTAACATTTTCGATATCCAATATATTTATGCAATGTGTTCATCTAGTTTGTCCATATTTATGATTAATTTTATATTGCTTTTGCTTTCAAGACCTTTAAGATTTGGCTAGAAATGGTGTCTCTGTTTCTTTCTGGTTTTGTATAAGTAAATGTCTTTTTAAAAGGATTTCATGTGAGTGAATACCTCTCTATGGCCTATTGGAAAGTATTTATCACTTCTTTTGAGGTTTAGTGAAAATAAATGTCTTTTTATAAGGTTTCACATGATTGAATACCTTTATATGGCCGGTTGTAAAGTATTAACTCCTTTTTTTAAGGTTTCTAGAAAATATATGCCTTTTTATAAGGTCTCATGTGAGTAAATTTTTTTATATGGCCGGCTGTAAAGTATTAATGTCTTTATTTACCGGTTGAAATTTTCAAATACCAGCTACTCTAGAGAGCTACCCTTATTTTGTCTGGTTGAAAATAATGTTTTGTGTGAGGAGTGTTTCTCTCCTTAAGAAATAGTATAAGTACTAGAAGCTAATCAGTACAAACTTCACATCATACAAACTAGGAGCAGTGCCTAGCAGTATAGATTGCAGCTCCCACTGAGCGGATCGCTATGGCCTACAAATCTGCCGTAGGTGAGCGGGCAGTTGGGAAACAGACCTAGCAGTATAGATTGCAGCTCCCGCTGAGCGGCGGATCGCTACTGGCCTACAAATCTACCGTAGGTGAGTGGTTGGGAAACAGACTTTCTGCAAGGAAGTATCAAATAAGCCTTATTTCAGATACCGACTAACGTACCGAAGAACCATCCAGCAGCAATGCCGCGTCTCTAGGAGGGGACCCAAAACTGTCCATCGATGAAGCTCATTGACATGAAAGGCGCAGCCTCCTCAGGAGTCAGCTCGCGTGCCCACCGCACTCGTCCGTTCTCATATGCTCCAGGTCCAAAGCATCGGTATTGTCCATACATCACGGTCCTGCAAGAGCAGAAGAGAATCAAAATCGGAGAGGAACATGATCAACCTGCCAGCATATTGGGCGTTGGGCTTAAACCTTACATCAAATTAAACACGACTTCTAGTAAGAAGCGCTTACTTTTCTCTACTAGAGTCCCCCCAGTCGTTCCACCCTGACGGGATGACGGTGTCACCCATGAAGCTAGAGATGAAAGCCACTCGTGAATACGGTCCCCAAGCTCGTCCTAAGTACAACTGCCCGGATCCTATAACTTTGCAATTCACAAAGGAAAACCCAGTGTCTTCGCCCGATGACTTTCTGCTTTGAGCGGTGAATGAGCCAGTTCGAGTGCTAATGCCGTTCAACGTACAACCCTATGCAGAGGAAAAAAACAAAGCTGAAAAGGTAAACAGATACACTAAACTAGCTAAAAAGCCCACCCCAAGAAATCGCGTGAAGCGCATCAACAGAGTATAAACAAGAATCAAATATATAGTCAATCTGTGGAACTCAAATCACCTCATAAAGGGATAGTCCATCTCCAAAAATGAAGTCAATGGAACCTTGTATGAAACAATTCTTGAAATAGTGCCTCCCTTTATGATCGTACAAAGTGTCTTGCGCCCCATAGAACGCGCAATTGTAAAACGCGGATTTGTCTCCCGAAATTTGAAGGGCGACTGCCTGCCTTCCTATAGCACCAGGTGAGGGAGGAGGTGCTGAATTCTGCAACAGTGATGTAAACCGTTATTATAAGAGACATTGATCAGATTTGTCCGAATCGCTGAGACTGGTTAATCAAAGTTTTCAATCGTTACCCCCCACCCCTTAAACGTAAGCCAATACGTCTACACCGCGTGCATATCCTACCTTCGAGTATTTTGGAAATGCGAATTACACACGGTTGTATATTGGATTTCGGAAACCAATGCTTACTTCAAAGCTTATATTTCTGGCAACAAAATTGGAAGCCATGACTGTGACCGTTGCACTTTTGAATGTACTGCCGCTCCTACTGGCAGTGTCATGCCATGTTATTTTTGTCAATCCCATACCAGCGCCTTGGAATGTAACGAAAGACTTGCCTTCGGTAATTCTGACTTTTTCTCTGCAATCCGAGAAACACGCTTAGTCAGATGTCGTGAAATCGACCGTCTCACTTTAACGACTAACCAATAATTAAATGCAATATGTGCGGGGCATGAACTATAACTGGAAAACACCCGGTCCGATTTTAAGGATGGTCGGTTGATTATTCTTCGTCGGTATAGAATCCACAGCGTCTTGAATGGTTCGAAATTGGCCAGCCCCACTTTTGTCAACTGTAATAACCTTGATCTCGCTAGCTTCATTGAGAAAGCCTTGGACCGCAGGGTTTGCCCCGTGCTTTTTCAATCCCACCCTCCAAACCCATTGTGTGAATTCTTGCTCAACTCGAGCTCTGTTGATGAGCTTATCAGATCCAATTTTTCCTTGTGCTGAAGAGACAGAGGGTATCCAAGCAGCCTGGGTAGCAAGCAAGAAGATGATGATGAAGATACTCATTGCAAATACAAGGATGAAAAGAGCGAAAGACGGACAAATATAAGCCTAGCCTAGATACTAAAGGTGAAATAACCCTCAGCTAGACTATGACGGTGTTGTTGGCGATATAAGCAATTCTGGGCTTCTAGCTCTGATGATATCAAGATAACATGAGCAACGAAGGAAGGCCCGGGTAATGTAGCATGTTCTGTAAATATTGCAGAATGGATACAACGGCGGGCATAATATTGAAGGCTAGGAGCTGGGATCAAATAGCAAGAGAGAGAGGTGCGCTAACGAGGGGTGCCGTGGTCCTTTTGTAACGACCTGTTAGTGTACGTGAACCACGGACCGATCACCCATGGAAAGGACGAAAATTTCGGTGCAGGCAATATCGTCGCTCCAGTTTCCACCAACACGTCATGGATGCATCCAAATTGTGGGAAGCATCAACTGCACATCATGCATCCAAATTGTGGCAAGCATTTCAGCTAGCTACGTGCAACTAGTCCCGGACAGCACCTCCCTCTTTCTCTTTCCTTTCGCTTTATGTTTTACTGTAAGCAAGTGATCGTCATCCCTACACGGTCCCAGAAGCATGACGCCTGGAAAAGCCGCCTTTAAAATCAAAGCTCAACCCTCACGCTTTCCATGTATTATACTTACACAGTAACTAACTGTCATGCTATGTGGAAAAGACCCATAGTTCAAACAATTTATAGCAACATCCATGGGATTGTAACGAGACGATAATTTTCATATTCTTTATCCTAAGTTTACAATATTCATACAAAATAGCTATGTCCTTTTTAAAAAATATATACGCATCACACTCTTAAGAGAAGATTTGAAAAAAAGTAGACCCCATTTTTCTAATCAAATATCATAGAGCTACTCATGCTCTCAATTTTGAACTAAAAAAATTTGTAATCGGAGTTATAGCGCAAAAGTTATAGCTATTTTACTATTCTCTTCATATTCCATGCAATTAAGTTCTATTACTTGTATATATTTTTGTAAAATTAATTTAGGAAAATATTATGAAAATTCCATCATGAAGTGCATCAATCCTTTACACGGTGATATAGTAGCCAACCTAAAAATTAAAATAAAAGATACATGGACATAGCCAACCTCCATGATCGAGAAATCATAGAAAATGAAATTTTTAGATTCCTCTTCAAAATATATATTTTCTCATGTAATGCATCAAATTATTTCAAGGTGATTTAGTGATATGAAATCAAATATTTCATTGACATAGCCAACTTAAAAGGTGGCTCCAAAGGCAAGATAAACAAAGAAAATGAAAATTTACAAGGTGATGTAGTGGAACATCAAAGTGTCTTGGATTAAATAAAAAATTACATTGACATATCCAACCTACAAGGTTCGTCCAAAGCGCAAGAAATTATATAGAAAATATATTGCCTAAGGGTCTTACTAGAGCTGTGCTACAAGGCACATAAGTTATCATATTGACCAACTGTCATTTGCTAAGTTACTTTGTAAATATTTTATTTTCCATGTTTATCTATGTTGAAGTTGATGCATCTATAAAGACACATGGATTTCAATCAGGTAGATGAAGGAATTTGACAATTTGGGCCACTCCAATGTCCATTTTTGGCAAATGTTGAAGGAATTTGACCACGGCACTGAAGACAAAGTTGGTTGAGACATCATGGGGTGTCCAAAAATGCAAAAACCCACTGGTCATGGCATGAATTTGGCCATTTGGAGGGTGTCCAAATGGCCAAATTCGTGCCATGGTGGGTTTTGGAATTTTCGGACACCCATGATGTCCCAACCAACTTTGCCTTCTCTGCCGTGGTCAAATTCCTCCTATATTTGCCAAAAATTGACATTGAAATGGCCAAAGTTGTCAAATTTCTTCATCTACCCCTTCAAAATATATATTTCTTTCTAGAAAATCATGAAATGCATCAATTCTTCACAAGGTGATGTAGGCAAATCTCAAATTTTGGTTTTTTAACACTCCATCTAATCAATGTGGTGCCATGGTCAAACCCCTTCTACATATGAAATTGGAATGCCCAAACTTGGCAAACAACATTTTATTGACTTGTAAGTTATATCAAATTGTGTTATAACTTTTGTGTGCAAGCTGATATAAACAAAGATGCAATATTAAAAACAAGTTAAATTAGACATAACAAAAGATTCACCATTTGGCCATAGATACATGAAAAATTTTAGCTTTAGATAGAAGAATACTAGTAGAAATAGGTGTTTGTATTTCAAATTGGATTACAAAGAGGATTCATAGCCTATTTGTCTTCTTCTTCAACTCTAATACACTAATAATAGGGTCTTTGAATCCTCAACTAAGTCCTTAGAAAGACCGCTATGCTATTTGGAATCTCACATTCAACTCATAAGTTCTTATAATCTCATGTACAACACATTGGAATGGATCACATAGGTTGCCTTGGGTCAATACTGTGAATTCTCCATGGCTTCTTGTTCCAAATGGATAGATTCTCCATTCCAGCTTGCTACTGCACACACAAAGAAATGTCACTTTATAAATTTAAATTTAAATAGATGTAATGCATCATGTGAATTCTTCTTCTTCAATCAACTTTTGAGCTTCAAGAATTACGATAGCAGCATCACGAGCTTGAGGCATCTCCTTTGCATAAACATTCCCTTCAAGTCCTACATCACCCCCAAAACAACTTGCTCATACATGACTTTGTGTCTTTCTATATGAAGAGTCCATATCATCCATGCCCACCATTCTCATATCATCCTCCATGAAGTTCTTGAAAGAACAAGTAAGGGAACCTTAGCAAAAGCAATGCACCACTATGGATAATCCAAAGTGAGAAATTACATTGAAACACTACAAAATTACCATTTTAGCTTATATTCTCCTCTTTAGAGCATCTCCTGAGGTTCAAGATGCTTCTTTTCTTGAAAAACAAAATCATGGATCACATATTGATCCTGCATTTGTATGGTCACATAGTAACATGGGAGATCTCCTCAAATGGTGCCCTCAATAGTCGCAAAGTTTACAGATGTTTGAGGAAAGATGAGAAGGACCATTCATGAATGATTATGAGGGAGGAGAAGCAAGTGGAGGACTAGGTGTGAGGATGAGGGTATACGAATATGCATGAGTAGAAGCAGTAGGAGCAAGCATGAGCATGAAGCAAGAGGAGCTTGCATGAGTAGGAGGAAGGAGGAGTAGGCATGAGCATGAGGGAAGAGGAGAATAGATGAGCATGAGGGGGGAGGAGGAGGACGCATGTGGGAGGAGGGAGGAGGAGAAAGAAGGATGATTGGAATGAGTTGGATGCACTAGCAAAGTCTACTATTAGACTTCATGGTGCACCTCGTATTTTGTGTGATTCTTTCTTGTAGGCACTAGCATTTGTGATTTTGATTTATTTGCATCATGGCATCCTCTTCCATGTTTGAAAAGAATTTTTTCAGCATTAAAAATTTGATGGGAGAAACTTTTATCTGTACAAAGAACAGATAAGGGATGTGCTTATTCAAAAGAATTAGATTAAATCCTTGGAAGGGATTGCAGCTATGTTTGAGGATGATTGGAATGAGTTTGATGCACTAGCAAAGTCTACTATTAGACTTTATCTTGTAGAGTTAATTTATTTCATAGTAGTAAATGAGTAGACTATGAAAGATTTGTGGAAGAAACTATGTGCCACTTATGAGAAGGAAATTGTCTCTAATAAAGTTTACCTCATGAAGAGGTTATTTGAGCCACAAACATGAAGGAAAGGGTCTCCATTTCTTCTCATTTGAATGAGTTCAATATTATTTTCACCCAGCTGCAAGCTCAAAAGCTTAATTTTATTGCGGAGACTAAGGCAATATTTCTCTTATGTTCATTGCCTTCCTCATGGGATACCTTTTGTACAGCTGTCAATAACTCTGCACTTGGTGGATAACTAAAGTTTGATGATGTTGTGGGTAGCTTGTTGGCCGAGGAGATTAGACAGAAGTATATGGAAGGCAACAAGCAACATGTACTAGCCTCAAATGTGAACAGGGGCAAATCAAAATCCATGGGAAAGTCATAATAAAGAGGGAAGTCTCATACCAAATCCATGGCATAGAAGATTGAGTGTTATCATTGTGGCAAGAAGGGCCACATGAAAAAGGATTGCTACAAGCTGAAAAGGGAACCAAACGAAAAGAAAAAGAATGTAAATTGGGGTGAAAATAATAAGGAAGAGACTCCCAGGGAGGACAAAGGAAAAATGAAGATTGAGGAGATCAATGCAATCACTGATGATAGTGACAATGACATTCTCTTCATGTCTAGTCTACTTGATGCAAAGTTGCTTACCATTTTAGATGATGCATATTCCTAGGACTGGATTTTGGATCATGGTGCTTCGTTCCATGCACTACTACACACGGGCCTTGTTCTGACAATTAAGTGTCAATGTTTAGTGTGCACGGTGCACTAATCAGTGGTACGTATGGTGGGTTTAAAAAGGTCGGTATATACTGACCTTTACTAGACTTGTAAATGTTGGGTATATACCGACCTTTTACAGAAGTGACATAAAAGTTTGATATATACCGACCTCTGAGACATGTTCCTATACTGACATTTTACAAAGAGTGTTTTTCCCCATACCGACCTTTAAAGAGAGTGTTTCCCAATGACAAAAAAAAATTCTTTTCATACATGTTTGATTCTTTGAAAGGATAAAAATACAAGAGCATGTACATCAAGTTTGAATCTCATATATTCATGTCCAAGTTTGAGATGAAAAAAATCAATCAAGAGCATTTACATCAACGGCTTACATGCCAAACAAGTCTATCTCCAACTCTATACCGAGTTGATCTCTTATATCATCATCGTACTCTGGCATCATACATTTACCTAAGACTTGATCTTGTAATTCCCCTTCTTCAATAAAGTTGGGTGATTCTTGATCATCATCTTCTTCCTCAATATCGTGATCTCCATCTTCCTCTCATATGATATCATTTTTCTCTTGGCCAAGGAAAAAAATAGGGGTGAATATTAGTCCACAGGCAAATTTAGAGCCTTCTAGAAGTTTCTTGGAATAATATTTATAACATTAAATTTAATATATTCGCCAAAATTTTAACATAAGTTTCTCATAAAAGCTACAAATTCAGCCCTCCAAGTACTCAAATTGATTGGCACAAGTATCTAGACACATCTATAATGTTAGATTTTATAAATTTTATCAACTTATTAAAAACCAGCATATGAAGATTAAAGAATACTTAGACCCATTAAAGCCTTGAAGTGGTAGTCTGGGCTAATATTTGTAACTATATCAGTGAGAGTTTCACCCAATGACACACACTTCATTATCTATGTTCCTAAAATATTCGCCCAATGACCTACACTTCCGAAGATGTAAGTTGCATGGCTCCCTCGCAAATTCTAACCACTGATTGTCTATGTGCTTCCAAGTAGCACTACGCAAGAATCCTCAATGTGTCATCAGTGGACCAATGTGTAGCATGCCAAGTCATCAACTCCGCTATGGATTTGCATCGGAACATGTGCTGTATTCTAGCAATGATGGGAAGGTGTCTCAAGACCTTTATTGGGATCTCCTCACCCTAAAATTTATCTCTATATCGTTGTTCCCCACACTCCAAACAACTAGCCAAATCTCCATGCTCATGATGAGAGATAATACAATCATTACGACAAGCATGGATGGTATCATAATCCATACCCACCGTTGTCAGCATCTTCTTCGCTTCATCTCTTGATGTGAGCATGGTATTTGGTGCAAGCCACATCTTCTAGAGCAACCTATCACAATTCAGACATACATAGGCTTCGAATAATGAGAAACTATGATGATTATCAAAACAATCAAGATCCAAATTATGAGATAAATTAATACAAGAGCTAACCTCATTAAGGCCTCGACACTTCTATCGGACTACCCATACTTTGCTTGTAGATTCAAGATTGAGAGACAAGCCCATAGTTTTGACATACTAACACCCTCTACAACGGTTTTGATTGCAACTCTCGTATATTGACCTCAGACTCATACATCACATGTACATGTGATATAGTGCCCCTAAAAATAGAATCCATCATGTCCACCATACTCTCATCATCAAATGGCACATCTAGGAGACTATCCTTTTGCTCAAAGTGTGAAGGTATAAGTGCCCCCTTGCCACCCTCCTCATCCTGTCTCAAGGTTTTGTGTAAATATAAGATCCTGTCTCAAGGTTTTGTGTAAAGTACGCATGCAATATTAATCATGAACTCAAATAGCATTGACTTACCGATGATCCATCACTATGTGCACCACTAATGATCGGTACTGGTGTGGGTTCCTCCCCATACATCTGCAAGTGGCACATGACAAGCCATCAGATACAACACTCATCTATGATGGGGGTATGACAAACTATGCATTTCAGACCCTACTGCATATAAGGATAGGCATCTGATTTAACTATTGTGGCTGTCAATACCACAGTATTTCTCTGCACATGACGAAGTTGCTTCTTGATTCCTTCCTCCCTCATCCTAAGGCTACAGATGTTCTCCTTCATCTCCTCCACTTTTTGCTCACTCTCTGCAATAGCTTCATCTGAATCCCTCAACATGTGTTGAAGCTGCATAAATTGCTGAAAAACATCTTCATGGGCCATTTCCAAGACTTCCACGCTAGTTTGGAAATCTCTGAGGATGATGGACTGATTTTCATAACTATCAAAAGCCACGGCAAGCTCATGCAAACATCTATCCTGATCTTCTTGTAGGGTCTTGTAGCTTGCTCTTTGGACTTCCAATAGTGTTTTGAAAAAACAATGCTCACCGTAGCTGCTACAAATTGCTCCACTATGGTGGCTTGAGCTTGCTTCACCATAGTGGTTGGAACTTGCTCCACTGTGGCTACTCTCTGCATCCTTCCTAGCTTGGGGATCTTCCTCGTTGTCTGCATGTTGCAGAGCCATTTGTAAAGACCCTCCTTTTTGCCTCTCTGATCTTCAAGATCTTTTGCATATTTTCTAGTTCCTTGTACACCATGTCCCCGTGATTTCTCACTTCTTCGAGCCTATCTCAGACCTTCGTCATGTGCTTCTCTACTTCTTCTCTTCTATGCCTTTCCATGTCGACCAATTTTTTAGTGGCCTTAGCTTGGTCTTGTGCTTGCAAGGCCCTTGCTTGTGCCTCCTCTACCTTGGCTTCTATACCTTCCCTAATACTTTTCTCAAGTTGCATTGCCTTTGCTGCATCGATGGCTTTCTCTTGTAGAAAAGTCACCTTTTGAGACATTCGCTTATCGTATTGCTCAAAAATCCCTTTGAGGGTAGATGCCATCAGGTGCACTACAACTCAACAGACTGAGATGACAATTGGGATTTTCTATCCATGCAATTCTTCAGGTTGGTTAACACGTTCTTGGAGATCGCCCTTGAGAAAGATACATCACAAGACTTGCTAGAACTTGTAGGTTTCTCTCGTATCAAGAAAGAGGTGAATGGTCTTCTTCAGCACATCTTGGAGTTTTATTGGCAAGCTCAAAATCTTGACTTCACCATCTTTACTAATCTAAGTGTTGGGATATACATCTAGAATATCTTCTCTTCCATTGCTTCTCAAAAAAGTGTGGTGCAAACTGCCTCTAAAAATTCCTAGAGCATTTTTTATCATGCTTTCATTGATGGTAACCTTCTGACCTTAATAAACTAGTTTCCCCTCCTTCACGTTCACCTCCTGTACCAACCTGGTGAAGTTTTGGAGAGCATCCAAATTGGGATTTCAAAGAGCAAGAGAGGAGCTCCCATATGTCGCGATTTCAACATCAGGGGAGGAGGGGCTCTTGCACTATGTTGCAAAGGGGGAGGAAAGAGTATGTGAGGAGCTCTCAAAATATGTAGGGTCCATTATGAGAGGGGATAGAAGTTGCAGGAAGAGTGCAAGGGAGATAGAAATGGTCGAGAGGGATACAAGATGAAACAGTGAAGGAAATGGAATAGTGGAGGCTTGAATTTGTAGCCTGATTGCAAGGGAGAAAGAAATGGTCGAGAGGGATAGAAGATGAAGTAGTGATGGAAATGGAATAATGGAGGCTTGATATTGCAAGGGAGAACAAA
The DNA here is from genome assembly GCF_047967505.1 of Dipteris shenzhenensis. NCBI lineage: Eukaryota > Viridiplantae > Streptophyta > Polypodiopsida > Gleicheniales > Dipteridaceae > Dipteris > Dipteris shenzhenensis. The sequence continues at coordinate 32,616,766 of NC_141607.1, read as the reverse complement.
ACGGTCGAGAGGGATAGAATATGAAATGATTAAGGGAATGGAATAGTGGCTTGTAGCCGGACTACACTATCAAGATGAGAGCCACCGTGGTTGTTGGCCCAAACTTTGACTAATTCAAGGTGGAAGTAATGACTTGCATGGTAATTAATGATTAGAGGTGGTGGAATCTAAGATTTCGAGTCACATTTGTGGTGGCGGATAAGACCCACTGGGTTGTCAGTTAATTATCAGCCACTGTAGTGGCCTACAATTACTCAAATTCTAGTTACCACCATCGAGCTTGCATGCATGATTACTACAAGTGCAGTAAATTACAGTCACTTGGCTTGCATGCTCAGGAGAGTACTAGAGTGCATGGTAAAGAGGCATTAGAAGTGATTAGGCTTCATGATTTACTTTTATGGGAATGACTACCCAATGTTGGTGGCTGTCATTAGCCATGTCTATCATGGCTATGATTGCACTGTGCCGCCGCTCACCCACTACCATGCTTCAGCATGCATGATCACTACCAGTATAGTAAAAATTATAATCACTAGGTTTGCATGCTCAAGAGAGTACTAGAGTGCATGGTAACGAGTGATTATAGCCATGTCTATCAAGACTACGATTCCACCAGGCTGGCAGTTAAAATTACCATCCACTGCTCACCCACCACCAGGCTTAAGCATGCATGATCACTACTTCCCAGTCACCGAGCTCGCATGCTCTCAGTAGAGAACTAGAGTGCATGGTAATGAGTGATTAGAGATTCATGATTTACCTTTGTGGTAATTACTACCCGATGGTGGTGGCTCTCATCAACCACGTTTGTTGTGGCTAAGATTTTGCCAGGCTGGTAGGTAATTACTAGCCACTACAGTGGCACCACATGGCATCTTCTTCATGATTATCAGCCCGTCTGGGGTGGTGCATAATATTCCACCACGGTGACCTACAATTAATAATGGTGTCGAAGTTGTAAAGTATGCCAAAAGTTTGGAAGGTGACAGTTGATTCATGGGCCCTTGAAGCCTATTCTAGCATATGGACCATTTGAGAGGTGGGGGTTGGACTTTGTGGGACCACTCCCTTGCTCATCTCAGGGAAAGCATTATTTATTCGTGGCCACAGATTATGTGACTCAGAGGGTAGAGGCTGAAAGCACAGTGATACCTAGATGCACCAATGAGTATCGCCTTAAATTCTTCTATGCTTGACCACCTTGAGGGCCAGCAAACCCTCTCTGTCACTAGAGAGGACTTGCTGGGGGGAACGATGTGACACCAAAAATTGATATTTTTTATTTGGCATTGGTATTGTTTTTCTATGTTTGATAAGAGTTTGAGTATCAAGTGATAGCCTAGTGGCTCTCACTTATTTCTATTTTCTAAGATATTGTATGGAATTGAGAGGATGAGTGGAATGGATTATTGTAAATAGCATGTGTATGAATGATAAATACCTTGGTATGGGGTGAGAGTTATTTGTGTTGGTGGCCGCATTGAATTTCTTATAATCGATGCAGACTCACCACTTGTTGTTTTTCTTTGGAGTGACTACCACTAGTGAAAGCCATTCAATATTGTGAACTGGAAAAATAAACCCAGCTTCTACAAGTTTTTGTAACTCTGAGCGCAAAGCATCAGTCTGTAGGGGTCCTAATCTCTGATACTTCTGAGCCACTGGCTTCGCATCAGGCTTCAGCTCTATCTTGTGTTCTATGGCAGTCACATGGCTAAATTTTTACCTCTTCAAATTGTTGGCAAAGTTCCAACGCTTGTTGATGTCATGGAACCAAAGCCTTCGCTCTGCACCTTCCACCTTCCACTAACTTGTTCACACACGAGTTGAGAATCTCCTTGCACCTCAAGTTGCTTGATGCAATGTTCTTGTGCCTTTTATAGCCCAAAAATGAGTGCCGAGTACTCAGCTTGATTGCAAGTACTTGTTGGTGTAGACTTGCTATAACAATACACCTCACCCCCTAGTGAAGTGAGCTTCACACCCACACTAGTAGCCTTGGTTGAAGGTTTTGTTGGCTCTTTCCTACTGCTTTCGCAGGAAGAGCTGGGTATTCTATGTTGCAGGGTTCCAAGGCTTTTTGTCACCTACAGATATATTGGAATTGTCGTTGTAGTATATTTGTAGCTTAGGACCTCGAGTCGTGTTCCGGTGAGTGTTCCGGTGAGAGACGTAGGCTTAAGTGTGGTGAGTAAACATAATGCAAGCATGTGTAAAAGGCACGTAAACCATTGTTGTTGGGGTAATGAAGGCTTTCGCCTTCATTGGGGGTTGTAGGGTTTAGGAGGAGTTTAAGGGTTTAGAAGGAGGTTCCAGGGTTTAGAAAGAGTTCAGGGTTAGAAAGAGTTCCAGGGTTCAGAAGGAGGTTCCAAGGTTTAGAAGGAGTTCAGGGTTAGGAGGAGGATCCAAGGTTCAGAGTAAAGTACATGGTGGAGAACTCGTCTCCCTCGTAGATCATTGAGTTTAAGGGTTTAGGAAAGCATAGGAGTGGGAGAGGAAGAAGGTGTAAGAGCATGGGTGAAGTAAGAGAGAGAGGAGGAAGGAGGAGGAGGGAAGAGGAGGAGGGAGAGGGAGGAGAGAGGAGGAGGAGGAGGAGGGAGGAGGAGGAGGAGGAGGAGGAGGGAGGAGGAGGGAGGAGGAGGAGGAGGAGGAGGAGGGAGAAGGGAGGAGGAGAGGGAGAGGATGGGTTGCAGGGTTGGAGGAGAGGGGAGAAGGGTTGCAAGGTTAGGACATGCTTTTGGACGTGCAGTGCAAGGAAGCATGGACACTTGAGACAAATGCTTGGAATACCAATGTAGACTCAACACAATGCCCCAAGAGTGTGGGCTTCATTCCATTATGGGGTATTTATACAAGTTGGAGAGCTTCTCTCTCTGCATGTAACACAAAGTCGTTACACAAAGTTGTTACACAAAGTTGTAACACAAAGTTGTAACACAAAGTTGTGTCACAAAGTTGTATCACAAAGTCGTAACACATTCTCCCTCTTCATGTAGAAGATGTAACACAAAGTTGTTACACAAAGTTGTAACACAAAGTTGTAACACAAAGTTGTGTCACAAAATTGTATCACAAAGTCGTAACACATTCTCTCTCTTCATGTAGACAAACTCGTAACACAAAGTTGTTACACAAAGTCGTAACATAAAGTTGTGTCTAGAAGTTGTAACACAAAGTTGTAACACAAAGTTGTATCACAAAGTTGTATCACCTTCTCTTTCTTCATAAGTGCATGTTGGCACAGAGTCAACAGGTTTGTATGCTCCTTCAAATTGAAGGAGCCAAGATGTCATCACATCAAGACTAAAATCCAAACATCCCAAGTTTCTCGGTCGTCCAAGATAGGTAGGAGGAGAGGGTGGGGAGAATTCAATACTTGAGCAAGACATTCAGTGCAAAATAAACTTGCAATCCTTTGTTGATAGCTTATCTTTAGACCAAAAAGAGTTACAACTTGAAGCTCAAAATGAGGCACAAAGGGTTGATTAGGTACAAAGGGATTCCTTGGTTGAAACATTACCAACCATAGCCGAGCCCTAGAAACCTTTGTAGTGAGATTGAGAAGAAATCATTCAAGACGAGCTTATCCATAGGAATTAATAAGTAGATGCACCAAATCTCCCCCCAAGCTTGGGAATGTCCCACCCTTCAAAGAATGTCACCCTTTTAATTACCTCCGATGCAACAAGTAGCTTGATCACCATACAGTGAGTAGAATAGAAGAACTGTATCACTAGTTCTTCACCTTGAATCATCCATGGTGTATCATCCCACCCATCGTCTCCTTGAGTAATGCATTGTACAATCAGTTGTTGAAGATCGACATGAAGATCAAGAAAGAGATTGTGCCAATTGGTAGCCGTAATGAGCAAAGGACCAAGTGCCAAATCCTTGAACCTATTGAGAAGTGACATAAATATCCACCCTCTCATGTAGCGTGTGTCTAAGGAGTGAACTTGAAAGAGTTCAAAATCTGCGATCTAGTGTGAGAAATGAATACAGTACATGAAATGAAGTACTTTTGCTTTTTACAGCAAGATGAAACTCCCTACGGTTAGAGAGTTATAGTTCATGAGATTTCAACATATAACATAGTATTAGATAAACTGGGACGAAAGTTGCATTTTGGGAATTTCGAAATTGGGTGGATTTCATTAAAATTTGGAAAGGCTTCATTAAATTTGGGAAAATTTCCATTGATTGTGGGAATTTTACCAATATTGAATAAGCTAATATTTGGAATTCCAATGATTATGAAAAACTTCATTGGTTGTGAAACAATTCATTGCGTATAAAAACCGGAACAAAGCATTTGTGGCAGAGTTTAAAAATCATGTATTTGGTGGTGTTAATAAACACCATCTAGGGACAACATGTATATTTTACTTGAGGTGTTAATAAACACCAGTTGGTGGTGTTAACAAACACCATGCATAGTGAGTTCCACTAGAAACAAAGCAGTTGTTGGTGAAGGTCAGCTTCTGAAAATTGTCATATTAATAATATGAAAATACCCATTGACAAGATAACAACAATTGAGAAACATCACATGAGAACACACCTTACAATGGAAGTTTGGGAGATTAAGAGGGAGAAAATCGACACCATTTTCTATGCTCTGATACCAAGCAAGCTCTCCTGTGCTTTGATACATACGCTCTGTGGAATCTTGATCTTCTTGGGTCTATTTATGGATTTTGATGTCCATGACCAGACAATTGCATCAATACACTCCCATACCTATGGATCCAACCTATTCTCTGCCCAATACTTGTTTCAGCAATCAACATAGGCATCTGCATCACTGAGCCCCTTTCTCTTAATTGATGGTGCCCAATACTAAATTAATAATTTCTTGAAATTAGGAGAAGCAGCATCCATCTCGGCACTTGATATGGCAACCCCAAGCCATATGGGATATATAGGATCTGATGGCCTCACCAAGATGAAGTCACCTTGCTTAACATCCACCATTGGTCTAAACTCTTCCCTCGGCTTACCTTTTAGAGGCCCACAATAGTGATCATTCCATTCCTCATAGCCTTGGAAATCATTATTGCAAGCATCTATATCATCCTCCTCATCAGGAGATTGTGTTCTTGGCCAAAACTCTCTGTACACTCCTATCTTTGAGATGTTTTCCTGTTTGAGCTCACCGATCATGGTTTTCCAATAGTCTATCACTGGCCTAATGTAGGACTCATAGGATGCATTCTTTCCACTTGCACATTTCTCCCAAAACTTAATATAATCCTTTATCCCTGATATTACTTGCAAGTGATCTCTCACAAATGCAGCCATTGGCAGTATATCCGGATAACCTGTTGGCAACAATGATCGACCCTCACTATCTTTCTTCCATAGCTCGATTCCCCCTTCAATGGGCATCCAATTCAGTGATTTTGGATGCACCTTGTACTGCATCATTGGTATGTCACCTTGCATGTAAAATCGAAATTGTAATGGCTTTGCATGTCCAACTAGCATTTCTTGCCCATCACATAGGTAGCCATCTACATAATCCTTGAAGTTAGGAACCCGTGTAAGAACAAATGGTGCTAGTGAAGATGATGTACATTTTTTTAATGTATCCATCAGATGCGGGAAAGTGAATGTTTGTCCCACCCGCAAGCTCTCAGAAAACCTGCTGAACATTGCATCAATGTCCTCATGTGTGTGCCCTACCATCAAGAAGCCCAATTGAACTGTCTTGAAAATGCCCCTTACTACAAGAAGAGAAAGGTATGCAAACAAGTATCTATTTTTGTTCTCAGACCCACAATTATCTAGTTGGAGTAGCAAGTTCTCTGGCAACTTTTGGAATGGTGGCTCAATAGCAACACTCCCCTCTAAAGAGGGTGGGTTTTCTCTTGTATTTGACGGAAAAAAATTCACACATGTCTGTAGCCCTTGCAATGGAAGTTGTCATGGCCTCCGTGATAGACTTCGCGTCACTTTCCGATACAGTTTCTAGATTTGCATTTGTGATCGTGACATCTACATTTTCAGACAAGCTAGCTCCACTTGTGGAAACATGTGCACCTTTAGAACTATAATGGGAGTCCAAAGCATTTCTTGAACATAGAGCATTCAAAAGGCGAGCATTGCTTCTAGGAATCCCATTGGTAGCAAGGTCTCCAAGGTCATGCATATCCATCCTCTCGAGGTTGCGCAAACAAAATGAGAGCGATCCAATCGTCAGGTTGGGATCAGATGGCCACAAACCATTGAGGATGAAGTGTCCATAATGACCGTTTCCATGCCCATGGGTAATCATTCCAATGAGTGAAACCTATAATTGCCATGCAGAATTGGTGTCCTTGGACCTCACCTGAAGTCTTGGAATTGCCGTCTTTTTTTGGTCCATCTTATCATGGATTATGCATACATACTTTTTTGGATCCATCTCGGAGTACCTATGCCATGCATAGTATAAGTTCCTACAACTTTGTTGCTGTATCATTTGCATCTTTCTCTCTTCCATCAGCGAATTGCGCTCATCTTGACTTTTTGTGGCTGCCAATTGAGCCTTGATCCGCGGCTGCATAAGCTACATTTAGAGAATTCACTCGTCTTAGCAAGGGCTACATTTTTTAAGTCTGATTTCCAAATCCTGCCAAATGTGGATGTGGATAGGCTCTGATAACCACGTTGATTAAGTGAAGTGTTGACCTCACGTAGGATGTCTATCTTCTTATACACTTCAGGTATCACTTGCTGTGTCTCTCTAGAACCATCCTGCATGGTTCTACTCTTGTGAGGCATATGCTCTGTGCTATTATCCACAAAGTGTTGAATGAGAGCCCTTCCCATACCTATGTGCTCCCTGCTCCTCCTCACAATCCCTGAATTGCCATGCACATATCGCTGCACACCACTCTCAAATTGCTCCCTGTATCAATAAAATGATGTCCTTGGAATTCCATGCATCTCATACCATGCTCTACAATAGACATCCCGACCGTTTATCCTAAAGTTGTAGCATATCCTCCCTGTGTAGTCATGATGCCAAGCCATTGACAACACATCATATATAAAGTTTGTACGAGACTCCAAGGAGCTGCCCCAAAAGTTCTTCCTTAGATTCATTAAGAGATCTCGCTCTGCATGTTGGCAACACCTACTCCCACAACAATCGATGGAAGAAACCTACTGCACCGAATCTAGTGACATTTTGTACATTGCTGTTGGAGGCTCTCTTTGTTTAGGCACCCTATTAATGAAAGTGTACCTTCTTTTCTTTGATGTTGGATTGTCCCTTTTCAACATTTGATATTGGCCAACTCATTTATACCAGCAACGTGGTCCATGGGCACATTTTGTTGCAATGGGCTTCCTTCAAGTAAGGTAATCTGCTTGATGGGCCACTTTACTAGGCTGAGAGAGCTGACATCTTGCATAGAAGACCCTGAGTCACTTCCTCTAATTTGTTCTTTCTTTTCAATACCCACACCAATGCAATCGTTACCCAATAGGTCAAAGTTTATAGAGTCTCCCGGGAAAACATATAAGATCACACCTTCCCCCACGGTCTTTGTTTTGATCTCATCCCATAAGACAACCTTTTTCTCTTTCCAAGATTCACGAATGAAATTGTCAGTTTCCAATGAAGAAACTAGCATTGCCTCAACATAAGGTCGCTCAGGCTCACTTGGTGCAGCTTCTTCAGTTACCGCATCATCTAAAGAATCACCAACATGTTTTAGAGAGCCCTTAGGCCACTTGACAACACTCCAAATTGCCTCACCAACAAGCACTGCATCCATAGTGGGAAATGGCAAGAGCATTTCACTATTGATAGACTTCTCCACTATGACCGATACATTTTCTCTCCCAATCTTCACACCACTACAGTAGGCCTCCGGATCTATTGCACAGAAATGGCAAGAGCATTTCACTATTGATAGACTTCTCCACTATGACCGATACATTTTCTCTCCCAATCTTCACACCACTACAGTAGGCCTCCGGATCTATTGCACACACTCCACCAATTCCAACCACTTCATTCCCCACCATCATCATGACCTTTGCCCCACTTCTGATAGCCATCCCATGTCATTACGATTACGGAGAATTAATTATGAACAAATTACAACCAAAGAATTTCATAAGACCATCAAACATGTCCTTCTAGAGGGGAAGAATGGCATTGGTGCAAATCTCTATAAAGCATGAATGAGTCTATACAAAATTTTCATGAAAGCATGAATTATTTCCCTGAAAATTTTAGCGATTTGATAAAACTTTTTCTAAAGCATGAATTATTTTCACCATCGTCATGACTTGATTCATGCATCTGATAGTAGCCATCCCCTCTCATTACGATGACAAGAAATTGATTATGAACAAACTACAACCAAAGGATTTCATAAGACCAACAAAGTTGTCCTTCTAGCAGGGGGAGAATGGCACCAGTGCCATTCTCCATGTGAATTTGGCAATGGGAGAATGGCACTGGAGAATAGGAAAATGGAGAATGGCACTAGTGCCATTCTCCCAATGGAATGTCCCAATGGAATGTCCTAACATTTTGGCTTTGTAATAGGAAAATGGAGAATGGCACTAGGAATAGGAAAATGGAGAATGGCACTAGTGCCATTCTCCCATTGGAAAATGGAGAATGGCACTAGTGCAATTCTCCCAATGGAATGTCCCAATGGAATGTCCTAATTTTTTGGCTTTGTAATAGGAAAATGGAGACTGGCACTAGTGCCATTCTCCCAATGGAATTTCCTTATTCAAAATTTTGGCTTCACAAAGGTAGAAGGGCACCAATGCCATTCTTCCATTGGAATTAGTCGAATGTCAATCTATAGGTTTAGTGCCATTCTCCATTGTAATATGAAAATTGAGAATGGCACTAGGAATAGGAAAATGGAGAATGGCACTAGTGCCATTCTCCCAATGGAATGTCCCAATGGAATGTCCTAACATTTTGGCTTTGTAATAGGAAAATGGAGAATGGCACTAGGAATAGGAAAATGGAGAATGGCACTAGTGCCATTCTCCCATTGGAAAATGGAGAATGGCACTAGTGCCATTCTCCCAATGGAATGTCCCAATGGAATGTTCTAATTTTCTGGCTTTGTAATAGGAAAATGGAGACTGGCACTAGTGCCATTCTCCCATTGGAAAATGGAGAATGGCACTAGTGCCATTCTCCCATTGGAAAATGGAGAATGGCACTAGTGCCATTCTCCCAATGGAATGTCGTAATTCAAAATTTTGGCTTCACAAAAGGTAGAAGGGCACCAATGCCATTCCAGCATTGGAATTATTGGAATGTCAATCTATAGGTTTAGTGCCATTCTCCATTGTAATCGAAAAATGGAGAATCGCACTAGGAATAGGAAAATGGAGAATGGCATCCCATTGGAAAATGGAGAATGGCACTAGTGACATTCTCCCAATGGAATGTCCTAACTTTTTGGCTTTTCAATAGGAAAATGGAGAATGGCACTAGTGCCATTCTCCCATTGGAAAATGGAGAATGGCACTAGTGCCATTCTCCCAATGGGGAAGGGGGGGTGGGGGGGGGAGGGGAAGGGGGGGAGGGGAGATTGGGCAATGGGCAATGGGTAACTATAATCTAGTCATTCTTGTCTTGCTGATGGGCACCATCTATCAATGAAACTCGTCCCAATAATTGATTTGCAATTGAATTCACTCTTTGATGAAATATACACCAATTTCATTGATATATTTGATTTTATTTAAATATGATAATATATATATTCTGTATGTTTTTTGTGTGGTTACTATATTTGTATTTTATTAATTATGTATTCTCCATTTTTAATGTTGAGTATTCCTAACTTTTAGTTATGAAGTTAATATAGGAGTAGATGAAAAATAATTGGTTTGCAATTGAATTCACTCTTTCATGAAATATACAGTGGGAGTAAACAAAGTAGGTAGTGGCATTAGAAAATGAAACAATCAACTTCACTCATCAAGAGCTTGCCACTGAAACATTTTCAAGATGGGAAAAGAGTTTTCGAAGTGTTACAAAGGGTGCCATTGTCATGTTCTTAGGCTCTCAAGCCACTTAACAAACCGATGTTTGATGCCGTGTATTCATACAAGCACCTAAGTGGTTATAGACATAGTGCACAGAGTGGTGAGCAAAGACGAGATGCATCAACTACAAAGGTGACAGAATTGTAGAAGAAAATAGAGATGAAGGAAACAAAGCCATGACATAAGTCGAAGTAGCTGAATGGAAGCAGAGACTCAACCCTATCCATTCCATTGGAATGCCTCTCTCTCACCCCTGTCTTCATATCAGCCCATGGTGTTCTTCTCCCCCCTATTGTGTAGTGTCTCTCTCTTGTAAGCCCTTGGTTTTGTTACGCTCAAAAGCCCTCCCTCTACAACATTGCCCATCTTCACCATTTATTTGAGTAGCTCTAGAGCTTGATTGTAGGAGTCCCCTAGGAACTCATTTTCTTGTTGTTTGAAATTTATGTTTGATAGGATTTGTGTGTGGAATTCCCTTCTATGAGAGAGAGAGAGAGGCAGAGGTTTGTGAATTTGCACAAAGTCTACGACTTCTACATCACTATGAGTATGTCTAGACAACATTGACTATATTTTTATGTGTTGCTCTTGAAGCTTGCATTCTAAACTCCAATGAGAACTTATTTCAAGCTAAGTAGTTATTGAAGTACATTCTTATGCTCTTGAAAAGACTGTAGTTCTTGTAAAGCCTATTACAAGAGGCTTCTCGAGCCTTGTGTGGTTCTTGTAAAGCCTAATACAAGAGGCTTCTAGAGCCTTGTGTGGTTTATTAAACGTGTTAAATTTGTTTTTAACGAAATGCAAAAGGTTAAACTAATGAAGGTAAAAAATTAAAAAACCCTAGTACCTTCTCTTTCAACTCGTTGCCCTATGTTGATTGCCTCGCATGCTGTGCTGCTTTCGATCCCATCGTTATCTCATCTTGTACTTTCGCACCACTTTCCTCCCTTTGCTTTTTTTAGTTCCTAGCTTTAGCTTGCCTTTTGCTGCTTGCCGCTCGACTCGCCCTCGCTTTTCATTTCATCTACTCACAGCTCGCTTTTCATGTCATCGCATGCCTTCGTTTCATCGACTCGCCGCTCGCCTCTAGCTTTAATTCATACTTAAGCGCGCCGCCTATCGCTCATCTACTCAAACTCACTCTTTGCTTTTCCAAAGATTGAAGGGATTCGCTCTTGCTTCGTTCATGCTTTGCCGCTCGCTTTAATTCATCCTGCCTATCGCTCATCTACTCAAGCTCGCCTCTTTACTCTTTGCTTTTCCAAAGATTGAAGGGATTCGCTCTTCCAACGAAGCATGAAGGATTCGCCGCTCGCTTTTATTCATTCTCTTTGCTTTTCCAAGGATTGAAGGGATTCGAACTTCCAAAAAGGCATGAAGGATTCGCTTTTCCAAAAGATGGAAGCATGAAGGATTCGCTTTTCCAAAGAATGAAGGGATTTGCACTTCCAAAGATCTGAACGTATGCTTTCAAAACTTTCAAAATTTTCGTAAGCTTTCAAAACTTAAGCTTTCTGAGATGATTAACGAAAGCTTTCAAAACTTTAACTTTCGTAAGCTTTCGTAATAGGAATTAACGTACGCTTTGCTCTTCTCAAGACTGCCATGTTCTCAAGGCTCTCACAAGAGTCTGTGCATAGACTCTAAGATAGCAGTGGCTATGGCAGGGAGTTGGCTATGGCAAATTTAACTATGGAAAGCTTAATAAAATATAGGAATTGGCTATGGCGAATCCAAGGGAGCGCTTCATTCCTTAAACAATAGAAAATCAGCGCTTCATAAGAGTCTAGCATCAAATGCATCGAGCAGTAAGAGTCTGTCACGGGTATAAGAAGGCAAAAAATCCGTGAATTAAAGAGGAAGCTACCAAACTGATTGAGCATCAATTGTGTTGTTTCCTTCTAGCTCCATCAACTTCACAGCTCTGGTGGAGTTCAGCCTTCTTGCCTCAAGAATCTCCATGCGAGCTGTGGTGAGTAAAACTCTGAGACTCTGAGACTCCTCTCCAATCCGCTTTGGAATGAATAGAAAGTGAATGAGGGAAAGGCATCAATTGAAATGATATACCCCTCCTAGAATAGTAGGGTAATCATTTGTACAAGAGAATGGTAGTGGTGCCAATCTCTTATTAGGCCCTAAGAAATGGCATTGAGAAGCCTAAACTCACATGTGCATTCTTCTATGTAGTGGTCACTGTCTCTGCTGTGTAGAGATCATATGGAATTGTGTTAATCTCTGTGGAGAATGCCAACAGTGGAGAATGGTACTGGTGCCAATCTCATACCATGACCTACAAACATGCACAAGGAATCCTAAACTCACATGTGCATCCTTCTATGTAGAGATCACTGTCTCCGCTGTGTAGAGATCATATGGAATTGTGTCAATCTTTGAGTTCATCAAACTCACATGTGGATTGGAATCGGACACCACTCTCCTATGATCACTAAAATACCCCTCCTAGTATAGTATGGTAATCATTTGTACAAGTGAAGAATGGCAATGGTGCCAATCTCTTATTAGGCCCTAAGAAATGTCATTGAGAAGCCTAAACTCACATGTGCAGAGATCATATGGAATTGTGCCTATCTCTGTGGAGAATGCCACCAGTGGAGAATGGCAGTGGTGCCAATGTCATACCATGACCTGAAAACATGCACAAGGAATCTTAAACTCACATGTGCATTGGCACTTTTGCCATTATCATACTGCCATTCTCCACTAGTGGTAATGTGCATTCTTCTATGTAGTGATCACTCTCTCCGCTGTGCAGAGATCATATGGAATTGTGCCAATATTTGTGGAGAAGCCACCAGTGGAGAATGGCAGTGGTGCCAATCTCATACCATGACCTGAAAACATGCACAAGGAATCCTAAACTCACATGTGCATTGGCACTTTTGCCATTATCCTACTGCCATTCTCCGCTAGTGGTAATGTGCATTCTTCTATGTAGTGATCACTCTCTCCGCTGTGTAGAGATCATATGGAATTGTACCAATCTCTGTGGAGAATGCCACCAGTGGAGAATGGCAGTGGTGCCAATCTCATACCATGACCTGAAAACATGCACAAGGAATCCTACACTCACATGTGCATTGGCACTTTTGCCATTATCCTACTGCCATTCTCCGCTAGTGGTAATGTGCATCCTTCAATGTAGTGGAATGTCAATCTATAGGTTCAGTTTGTCTAGATTACCACTAGCGGAGAATAGCAGTGATGCCAATCTCATGCTTGCAACTACACTATGACACTGAGATCATCAAACTCACATGTGGAATGGAATAGGACACCACTCTCCTATGATCACTGGAATACCCCTCCTAGAATAGTAGGGTAAACATTTGTACAAGTGGAGAATGGCAGTGGTGCCAGTCTCTTATTAGGCCCTAAGAAATGGCATTGAGAAGCCTAAATTCACATGTGCAGAGATCACATGGAACTGTGTCAATCTATGTGGAGAATGCCACCAGTGGAGAATGGCAGTGGTGCCAATCTCACATGTGCATTGGCACTTTTGCCATTATCCTACTGCCATTCTCCGCTAGTGGTAATGTGCATTCTTCTATGTAGTGGAATGTCAATCTATAGGTTTAGTTTGTCTAGACAACCACTAGTGGAAAATGGCAGTGATGCCAAACTCATGGTGGCACCTACATAATGACACTGAGATCATCAGACTCACATGTGGGTTGGAATCGGACACCACTCTCCTATCATGATTGGAATACCCCTCCTAGAATAGTAGGGTAAACATTTGTGCAAGTGGAGAATGGCAGTGGTGCCAATCTTTTATTAGGGCCTAAGAAATGGCATTGAGAAGCCTAAAATCACATGTGCATCCTTCTATGTAGTCATCACTGTCTCCACTGTGTAGAGATCATATGGAATTGTGTCAATCTCTTTGGAAAATGCCACCAGTTGAGAATGGCATTGGTGCCAATCTCATACCATGACCTGAAAACATGCACAAGGAATCCTAAACTCACATGTGCATTGGCACTTTTGCCATTATCCTACTGCAGCCAATAAAATTAGTGGAATGTCAATCTATAGGTTCAGTCTGCCTAGACTACTACTAGCGGAGAGTGGTAGTGGTGCCAATCTCATGCTTGCAACTACATGATGACACTGAGATCATCAAACTCACATGTGGAATGGAAAAGGACACCACTCTCCTATGATCACTGGAATACCCCTCCTAGAATAGTAGGCTAAACATTTGTACAAGTGGAGAATGGCAGTGGTGCCAATCTCTTATTAGGCCCTAAGAAATGGCATTGAGAAGCCGAAACACACATGTGTAGAGATCATATGGAATTGTGTCAATCTCTATGGAGAATGCCACCAGTGGAGAATGTCAGTGGTGCCAATCTCATACCATGACCTGAAAACATGCACAAGGAATCCTAAACTCACACGTGCATTCTTCTATGGAGTGATAACTATCTCCGCTGTGTAGAGATCATATGGAATTGTGTCAATCTCTGAGATCATCAGACTCACATGTGGAATGGAATAGGACACCACTCTCCTATGATCACTGGAATACCCCTCCTAGAATAGTAGGGTGAACATTTGTACAAGTGGAGAATGGCAGTGGTGCCAATCTCTTATTAGGCCCTAAGAAATCGCATTGAGAAGCCTAAACTCACATGTGCAGAGATCATATGGAATTGTGTCAATCTCTATGGAGAATGCCACCAGTGGAGAATGGCAGTTGTGCCAATCTCATACCATGACCTGAAAACATGCACAAGGAATCCAAAACTCACATGTGCATTCTTCTATGGAGTGATCACTGTCTCCGCTATGTAGAGATCATATGGAATTGTGTCAATCTCTGAGATCATCATCACTCACATGTGGAATGGAATAGGACACCACTCTCCTATGATCACTGGAATACCCCTCCTAGAATAGTAGGGTGAACATTTGTACAAGTGGAGAATAGCAGTGGTGCCAATCTCTTATTAGGCCCTAAGAAATGGCATTGAGAAGCCTAAACTCACATGTGCATTCTTCTATGTAGTGATCACTGTCTCCGCTATGTAGAGATCATATGGAATTGTGTCAATCTCTGTGGAGAATGCCACCAGTGGAGAATGGCAGTGGTGCCAATCTCATACCATGACCTGAAAACATGCACAAGGAATCCTAAACTCACATGTGCATGCTTCTATGTAGTGATCAGTGTCTCCGCTGTGTAGAGACCATATGGAATTGTGTCAATTTCTGAGATCATCAGACTCACATGTGGTTTCTTCTACAAGTGGAGTCTATCTAGACTACTACTAGTGGAGAATGGCAACTGTGGTGCCAATCTCACATGTGCATTCTTCTATGTAGTGATCACTGTCTCTGCTGTGTAGAGATCATATGGAATTGTGTCAATCTCTGAGATCATCAGACTCACATGTGCATTCTTCAACAAGTGGAGTCTGTCTAGACTACTACTAGCGGAGAATGGCAGTGGTGCCAATCTCATGCTTGCAACTACATGATGACACTGAGATCATCAAACTCACACTACAGCCAATAAATAATCCTACTACAGCCAATTAATATAGTGGAATGTCAACCTATAGGTTTAGTTTTGTTTAGATTACCACTAGTGGAGAATGGCAGTGATGCCAATCTCATGCTGGCAAATAATAATGACACTGAGACCATCAAACTCACATGTGCATTCTTCTATGTAGTGATCACTGTCTCCGCTGTGTAGATATCATATGGAATTGTGTCAATCTCTGTGGAGAATGCCACCAGTGGAGAATGGTAGCATACCAAGACCTTAGAAATGGCACAAGGAATCCTAAACTCACATGTGCATTGGCACTTTTGCAATTATACTACTACAACCAATAAAATTTGTGGAATGTCAATACACAAGTTTAGTTTATCTAGACTACCACCAGTGGAGAATGGAAGTGATGCCAATGTCATGCAGATAACTACATAATGACACTGAGATCCTCAAACTCACATGTGGATTGGAATTGGGCACCATTATCCTATGATCCTTGGAATACCCCTCTCAGAATATTAGGGTAAACATTTGTACAAGCGGAGAATGGCAGTGGTGCCAATCTCTTATTGGGCCCTAGACAATTGCATTGTGAAGCCTAAACTTAGAATAGTAGGGTAAACATTTGTACAAGTGGAGAATGGCAGTGGTGCCAATCTCTTATTAGGCCCTAAGAAATGGAATTGGGAAGCCTAAACTCACATGTGCATTGGCACAAGGAATCCTAAACTCACATGTGCATTGGCACTTTTGCCATTATCCCACTGCCATTCTTTGCTAGTGGTAATGTGCATTCTTCTATGTAGTGATCACTGTCTCCGCTGTGTAGAGATCATATAGAATTGTGTCAATCTCTGTGGAGAATGCCACCAGTGGAGAATGGCAGTGATGCCAATCTCATACCATGACCTGAAAACATGCACAAGGAATCCTAAACTCACATGTGCATTGGCACTTTTTCCATTATCCTACTCCGGCCAATAAAATTAGTGGAATGTCAATCTATAGGTTTATTTTGGCTAGATATTCACTAGCAGAGAATGGCAGTGATGCCAAACTCATGTTGGCCCTAAGAAATGGCATTCAGAAGCCGAAACTCACATGTGCATTCTTCTATGTAGTGATCACTGTCTCCGCTCACATGTGGATTTTGGAATCAGACACCACTCTCCTATGGTCATTGGAATACCCCTCCTAGAATAGTAGGGTAAACATCTGTACAAGTGGAGAATGGCAGTGGTGCCAATCTCTTATTAGGCCCTAAGAAATGGCATTGAGAAGCCTGTGTCAATCTCTGTGGAGAATGCCACCAGTGGAGAATGGCAGTGGTGCCAATCTCATACCATGACCTGAAAACATGCACAAGGAATGCTAAACTCACATGTGCATTCTTCTATGTAGTGTTCATTGTCTTTGCTGTGTAGAGATCATATGGAATTGTGTCAATCTATGTGGAGATTGATATTGTGTATATTTGCTTGCTGTGTTGGTGTAGTTTTTCATAATGCATATATAAGTTGCTTCGCCTTGGTTATTTTGTTAATAGAAGTTGCATTGTGGTTGTAATATTTCCTACTACAGTTATGATTTTCTATTACACATTTCATGGTGTCCTTGGTTCTTTTGTTAACAGAACATTGCAAGAATGGCTAGCAAGGGAAAGAGAAAGGTTTGAGAGGTGTCAGTTTATGATGGAGTTAGTTCTGGAAGAGGATGGTTTTTGGATATATACAATAACGAACTCCAAAAACTTTATAAAGTGCATTGTTTTGTGAACATCCAAGGAAAAACTTTTGAAGATGTTGGACAAGTTCAAGAGATGGAGGATACCGAGAAAGACAACGTTCCTTGTCTCAAAATTCATACATTGGGAGGCAATGTGTATCAATTGGATCCTGCTTGTTTTGATCATGCGAGGATGAATGCTACTGGGGAGGACACGATGATATCTAGGGGTTGGATTAATGAGCCAAAAAATTATACCAACCAACAGATATTAGAAAGCTTTGATTTGGTAACAAAAGGGATAAAGCAAGATATAAAAAAGAGTAGAAAAGTTTTGAAAAGAACCAATAAAAGTGATGTTGTTGGATCAAGCTCTCAAGTGTCTCAGAACACATTGAAAGAGAAGGCTAGAGAGACCGGTGAGGAGGAAACAACAGGTGAGAAGGAAATAAGGTCAGATGGAAAAACAACCATTAGGGATAAACTGGATGCTAAAGACAAAGAGACAACTTTAGGAGGAAAACAGGGAGGTACGGGAATAGTCACTGATGGAACTGGAAGTGGAGGTGATGCAACGGGGAGTGGTGAGACACATATAACACGACATGGTGAGAAATCATCTGAAGCAACTATCATCCTGTATAAGAAAATCCAGCCAGATGTTGACTTTAAGGCACTACAAAAGAAATTGGAAAGGAAGGACACAAGTATGATAGGCTTGATGGAGTACGTAGAGTACTTCCCATTTGGTTTGGAGTTTGAGGTGTTGATCCCAATGATGAATTGCTTTAGAGCACCAAGCCAATATGTGTACAGGACATTGACCCTCAGCTATGTCAGTGACTTGGTCAAGAGTTTTGCAATGAATGCACGACCTCCTGCAACATGTGCATCTCTTATGCCTTACCACATAGGCACAAATACTCCGATGTGCAAGGAAGAGATAAAGGTGGAAAAGTTAAAGGAGTATAATTATTGGATTCTCGCAGGGCAGCATTTGATTTTGTGCTGCAAGGATATTTATAACTAAAGCACATGGAGAAGCCTTCAATCAACGAAAAGGTTTCTATACACGGAGGAAGGCGAGAATTGTTGTCAATGCACCAGTTGAAGCAAGTTGTAAGATATCATCAATGGCCAACATGGAGGCACAGACTGTTTTGAAAAATCAACCATATATCGATATCTTACAACACCTAAGGGCACAGTGGATTGCATTCGGATGACCAAAGAAACCAGCCCAAGGCCTTGTCAAAGGGCATAAAGATCGACAAAGTTGGGATGTAAGTAATAAACTTTGTTTTGTATGCATTTTTTATTTCAAGAATGTTTATGGCTTTGTAAAAGAAATGATAGTAGTGTTAATTCCCTGATGTGAGAATGGCACTAGTGCCATTCTTCTAGTTACCAAGTCATGCTTTTGACATGGTAATGGGAGAATCGCACTAGTGTCATTATTATCTCTATTACATGATTTGGATTAGAAGAATGTCTAAGATGATTTTGATTTTTTTATATAGAATTTTGTAGGAGTCTTCAAAATAATATGACTTTTATGGATTTTCTCGATTGCACATACTCTCATCCTAAAAAAATTAAACATTAGGTCTGATAAAATTGTGTGACATAATGACATGGGGAATGGTACTAGTGTCATTCTCCCTATGTCGGGTTATACGTAAGAGGTACTATTAACATTTTATGTGACCTCATATGGAGAATGGCACTAGTGCCATTCTCTCTTTGTGGTTATGTAGAAATGGTAATACTATTATGTTCCTTTCTTGAATCTATGTTAGTTGAAAGCATTACAGAGATTAAAAATTGTATAATATTAACTATGCTACCAAAGTTTTGATTTGGGTGCTTTCTACAAATCTATTGGACCAAAGTAATACAGTATCTATGCTTTCAGATCATGCATTGTACATTTCTTTTGGGACATGGGGGGAGGCACTAGTAGTATTCTCTCCTCCCAATGAGGGTATAGAGAAAGGCACTAGTGGCATTCTCCATAACCTTATATGTAAAATGGCACTAGCACCACCCCAAGAGAAGAATGGCACTATTGTCATTCTCTCTATGAGTTCAGAGAGAAAGGTTGCACTATTTGCATTCTCAATTGACCTTTAGAGAGATTGGCACTTTTGCCATTCCCCAAAAATACAATGGAATCAGTGAACGACGATGGATAATGTTCATACTTTATTGTTATTTATTAGTTTCAGATGCTTTTGTGCTTCGACATTGTTGAATACACTCTAAAGAATCAAAATATTTCTATATTCCTCAACTTCCACAGGGACCAATGATGCATGGAAGGATGTGGGGACATCAAATGTAGAGGACAACATACCACCAGTTATGGGGGCTATCAATTACGCGATGGATGTAGGAGGTATAGAAGAAAACATAACCCCAAAAATGGAGAAAATTGCAAGGAATATCACGAATCCTATACTTTTAGAAGAGAACATGGATGAACGTACTATCTCAACATTGGGGACAAAACTAGATAATCTTATTGTTGTTGCAAACATGCATGAAATCATAGCACCTGACAATTTGGATGAGTCAGAAGCCAGCAACTTCAAGGAGTATTTGGATCTATATCCACATACAATTTCTTTGGATATGCCACGATTAACAATCATATTAGACTTGAATGGCCTGTTATTAAGTCGCTGCCTATTCAAGTCTCCAATACATCCGTCTATTATGCATGGCAAAATTAGTTATATGGTTGTTCGTCTTGGGTGCATAGAATTTCTTAAAATCTTGCTACAAAGATTTAATATAGGTATCTGGTCAACTGCAATGGAGCATAACGTACTTGATATGGTAGGAAAGCTTCAAAATTATGCAAATGAGAGCCTCCCTTTCTTTGTTATATGGTCTCAGCAAGGATGCTACACTTACAGTAAGACAAGGATAAATAGGCCTGACAAGGTTGGTGTTGAGGCAATGTTCAAACCCTTAGCAAAAATCTCAAAGGCATTTGGATGTGATGCTAGAAGGACAATCCTTGTTGATGACTCCCCATACAAGGCTTGCATTAGCCCTCCATCAAATTGCATATTTCCTTCAACGTTTGATGTACAAGACAAGGATGATAATATTCTACTGAGAGAGTTGATGCCATACTTACTACAACTCGATGAGACTAAAGATGTGCGCAGCATGATTGAGACAAATCGGTATGGACAATTACCTGTGATTGATGGAGGGGCATAAGGATTTCAACCTTGTCCAGAAAGTAATTAATGAATGGAGGGAGGAAAATCATGCATGGTCAAGAATGGAATATAAAACAAGAAATCTTCCTCTTGCAGATCAACTAAGAGAGAGGGATATAGGTGGTAGGGCAACCCATGGTGGTGATGGCCAGGTGCCTAAACTCAATGCATCCCAAATAAGACTTTTAAGGAACGCTCCGCAACTCTCTAGCATGAATGCTATGCAAGTTTCTCAATTGGCTATAGACCTAGGGTACAAAGGTCGCTATATCAAGAAATACATTGCTAAGGGCTACATAACCCGACTACAGAATGCGTATTTTTCATGAAGGTACATATGTCAAAGTGTTTTTTTATTTTATCTCAATATATATAACTGTTATTGTAGCTAATTGAATTTGCCTTTTGTGATGTAGATAGATATACGTTCAAATCAAGCTTGAGTAGGTACATACCAGAACGAGATCCATTTGGACGACCAAAGTTACCTATCCCTATCAACGAAGTGTTCTGGATAAAAAATGTGACTTTCGAGGTGCATGAGTCAACCATTACAGGAGCTGGCTTGGGCTTGTTTGTGCATGGCTCCATCAAGAGAGGGACTACTATTCTCCATTATGGAGATGACAAGTACTCCTACAGAGACTGGAAGGAATTATGTAGAGTTCATCCAAGGCTAAAGAAGTACTCGATCCAAGAGGACCCTACTGTCCCTATGAAGGATATGGTGCATATTGTTGGTGATGTTCAATATGGCAATGTGGCAGGATTTATTAACAGCAATAAAAATACCAATGTAAAGCCAAATGTTTGTTATGTATTTTCCCCTAATGTTCCACCTTGGTATGACCCCATGATGAACATAGATATTGCAGAATATGGTCACATTTGTATTGAATCCATAGATGATATACATGTAGGAGAGGAGCTATTTGCAGACTATGAGTTTTGAATAATAACATTGTATATCTTTATACAATCATTACTTATGGGAATTACTACTTTCTTATCAACTATGTAAATTGGTGCGTAATTGTTGTGTGTGAATAATATGCAAACATGTTCATAACTACATTCATAATGTATTTAGAAGGAGTGTCTCTCATGCCATTATTTCCAGTGCCATTCTCTTTGGGGCTAGAAATTTAAAGTTTCTTTGGAATCATGATTTATTTCAGGGATTTCAATGGTGTATCAACAAGTTATGTTTTCATCCTAAAGTGTACTTTTTTACTTTGCAATGAGTAATCAACATGACATGTAAAGTTATTGTTTTTAATGCTAGTCAGTCCAAACATTGAAAGTGCACAATAAATGATTGTCATTGCCACCTAAATTACATCACATGCTTGTCATTGCCCATTGATTTTCCATCAACTACATATCTTGCATTCATTCTCCTCAACTACATATCTTGATTTTTCATCAACTGCATATCTTACTAAGTTAAAGAGCCTGTGCGTTTTCATTGCAATACTCATGGTTATTAATTACACTCTACATTTTTAAAACGGTATTTTGGAGATTTTTAAATGAGAATGCTCACAACAAAAGCGAGTCTCAATATCAATGGAAATTCCAGAGACTCGCTATTATGAAGGTGCTTTTGAACATCACTATGGCTCACGAGATGAATCTAACTCAAATGGGTTTCAAAGTTTATTATTTTTTTGATGATAACGTAGTTTAGACACTGATATTCTATTTATTATTTGAGAATGTAGTTGATATTTCACACTTCATGAATGGCTATCTAGTCTATTTTCACATATTTCTCCTGTTTTTTCATTGAGGGGAGCTACAATTTCTTCCAAAACTGCCATTCTGGGAATTGGGTTTTTCTCGAATTGGGAATTGGAAATGGCATTGAGAAGCCTAAACTCACATGCTCATTCTTCTATGTAGTGATCACTGTCTCTGCTGTGTAGAGATCATATGGAATTGTGTCAATCTCTGTGGAGAATGCCACCAGTGGAGAATGGTAGTGGTGCCAATCTCATAACATGACCTGCAAACATGCACAAGGAATCCTAAACTCACATGTGCATTCTTCTGTGTAGAGATCACTGTCTCCGCTATGTAGAGATCATATGGAATTGTGTCAATCTCTGAGTTCATCAAACTCACATGTGGATTGGAATCGGACACCACTCTCCTATGATCATTGGAATACCCCTCCTAGAATAGTAGGGTAAACATTTGTACAAGTGGAGAATGGCAGTGGTGCCAATCTCTTATTAGGCCCTAAGAAATGGCATTGACAAGCCTAAACTCACATGCTCATTCTTCTATGTAGTGATCACTGTCTCCGCTGTGTAGAGATCATATGGAATTGTGTCAATCTCTTATTAGGCCTTGGAATTTCAATCTATAGGTTTAGTTTGTCTAGACAACCACTAGTGGAGAATGGCAGTAATGCCAAACTCATGGTGGCACCTCGGGGGGGTCACTCATCATATGTAACCCTATCACGTGAGTTCAACAAAAGGATTTTTTTTATTTCTAAAATTTACAGAAATAAATATACATAAGGGACTATTTAAAATAGTTTTGGAAAAAATTTACAGATTTGTATAGAAAAGGGGTACATTTTATTAATGAAATTTTTTACAGATAAGGGACTTTAAATATAGGCCTTGAACGCATGTGATATAGAGGGTTTATACATAGTGACCCCCCCGAGAGGGTGGCACCTACATAATGATACTGAGACTTCAGACTCACATGTGGATTGGAATCGGACACCACTTGCCTATGATCATTGGAATACCCCTCCTAGAATAGTAGGGTAAACATTTGTACAAGAGAATGGTAGTGGTGCCAATCTCTTATTAGGCCCTAAGAAATGGCATTGAGAAGGCTAAACTCACATGTGCATTCTTCTATGTAGTGGTCACTATCTCCGCTGTGTAGAGATCATATGGAATTATGTTAATCTCTGTGGAGAATGCCAATAGTGGAGAATGGTAGTGGTGCCAATCTCATACCATGACTTGAAAACAAGCACAAGGAATCATAAACTCATGTGGATTGGTAGTTTTCCCATTATAGAATGCCACCAGTGGAGAATGGCAATGGTGCACAAGGAATCCTAAACTCACATGTGCATTCTTTTATGTAGTGATCACTGTCTCCGTTGTGTAGAGATCATATGGAATTGTGTCAATCTCTGAGATCGTCAAACTCACATGTGGATTGGAATCGGACACCACTCTCCTATGATCACTAAAATACTCCTCCTAGAATAGTAGGGTAAACATTTGTACAAGTGAAGAATGGCAGTGGTGCCTTAGAGCCTGAATGCCTGAAATAGGCAACGCGTTAACGCGCTGCCTATTTCATGCATTTAGGCCTCAAAAGTAGGACCCCATTGGCAACACAATGGGGTCCTACTTTTGAGGCCTAAATGCATGAAATAGGCAGCGCGTTAATGCGCTTCCTATTTTAGGCATTCAGTAAAAGTAGCACCCCGTATCTTTGGACTTGCATATCGAAATGGGGTCATGTCTCGGGGGGGTCACTATGTATAAACCCTCTATATCACGTGTGTTCAAGACCTATTTCTAAAATCCCTTATCTGTAAATTTTTCATTAATAAAATGTACCCCTTTTCTATACAAATCTGTAAATTTTTTTCAAAACTATTTTAAATAGTCCCTTATGTATATTTATTTCTGTAAATTTTGGAAATTAAAAAAAGCCTTCTGTTGAATGCACGTGATAGGGTTACATATGATGAGTGACATATATCAAATCGAATGGCAAGATCCAATTTAGATGGTTTTCATGTCCATTTTCTCCATCAACTAAAACTATGTTCATCAAATAATGTTGTTTATCAATTTTTGGCATACCCCCCCCAAAATCAAGACCCCCATTGCAAAGAAAGGTAAGGAACACAAGTGCTTGTTCTTATGCTCGTGAGACAACAAAATGCATGAAATAGGCAACCAATGGGGTCCTTATTTTGCTGTATGTATGTAAGTATGTATATATGTATGTATATACATACATATATATCTATATGTGTATATATATGTGTGTGTGTGTGTGTGTGTGTATGTATGGATGTATATATATATATATATGTTGATGCATATATGTATATATTGATGCATACAATTTTGATATATGGAGAAAATGGACATGAAAACCATCTAAATTTAGGCCTCAAAAGTAGGACTCCATTGGCAACACAATGGGGTCCTAGTTTTGAGGCCTAAATGCATGAAATAGACAGCACGTTAACGTGCTGCCTATTTTAGGCATTCAGGCCCTAAAAGTAGTATTCTGTATCTTGGGACTTGCATATCCAAATGGGGTTATGTCATATATCAAATAGAATGGCAAGATCAAATTTAGATGGTTTTCATGTCCATTTTCTCCATCAACTAAAACTATATTCATCAAATAATGTTGTTGATCAATTTTTGGCATACCCCCCCAAAATCAAGACCCCCATTGCAAAGAAAGGTAAAGAACACAAGTGCTTGTTCTTATGCTCATGAGACAACAAAATGCATGACATGGGAAACCAATGGGGTCTTACTTTTGATTTTTGTATGTATGTATGTATGTATATATATGCATGTACATACATACATACATACATTCATACATACATACATACATATATATATATATATATATATATATATATATATATATATATATATATATATGTATGTATATATGTATATGTTGATGCATATTTCTATATATTGATGCATACAATTTTGATATATGGAGAAAATGGACATGAAAATCGTCTAAATTGGCTCTTGCCGTTTGATTTGATATATGACATGACCCCATTTGGATTTGTAAGTCGAAAGATACGGGGTCCTACTTTTAGGGCCTGAATGCCTGAAATAGGCAGCGCGTTAATGCACTACCTATTTCATGCATTTAGGCCTCAAAAGTATGACCCCATTGTGTTGCCAATGGGGTCCTACTTTTGAGGCCTAAATGTATGAAATAGGCAGCACGTTAACGCATTGCCTATTTTAGGCATTCAGACCCTAAAAGTAGCACCCCGTAGCTTTGGACTTGCATATCCGAATGGGGTCATGTCATATATCAAATTGAATGGCAAGATCCAATTTGGATGGTTTTCATGTCCATTTTCTCCATCAACTAAAACTATATTCATCAAATAATGTTGTTTATCAATTTTTGGCATACCCCCCCAAAATCAAGACCCCCATTTTGCTGTATGTATGTAAGTATGTATATATGTATGTATATACATACATATATATCTATATGTGTATATATGTATGTGTGTGTGTGTGTGTGTGTGTGTATACACACACACATGTATGTATGTATGTATGTATATATGTATCTCTATATATATATATATATATATATATATATATATACATATATACATATGTATATATTGAAAGGGCTTTGCAGGTCTTGTTTTTGGGTGGCAAAAGCACGAAAAAGGACAATACACTAAGGTGTTGCCATTCTTATGCTTCCCCCCTCCAAAAACAAGACCCCCAAGCTATTCATTGGAGACACCAAAATGAGGAGAAGGATGACGTGAGGAGTAGAGGAGCTAGCCAATGAGGGGAGGGACAGCCTTGGAACTGCCAGCAACAAGCATGATGCAAGGAGGTGAGAAGGCAAAGAAGCAAGAAGGTGAGGAGGTGAGGAAGCAAGGAGGCAAGGAGGCAAGAGGCAGTCTTGAAGGGCAACAAGAGGGTGGAGGTGGCCGAAAGAGTAAGCAGGAAAGGGAGGGATGGAGATTGCTTGTAGGAAATGCTTGGATTAATGCTACAAATGCCATTTTTTTGTGTGTGTTTTGTAGCATGAAATTTTTTATGGCATTTTTCTTTTAAAAAATACAACATTGTTGTGATTAATTGCGCTACAAACAACTCAAGCTGTAAAGCACCATGGACTAGTACAACAATATACATCACAAATGGATGCATACACTCATATACATCACCGATGGATGCATACACTTATACTCACATCAATTTCCAATATTGTATTAGATGGACCCTTAGCATATATGTGTGCATAGAAGACCATTTCCTACATTGATCCCTGATTTCATAGTTAAAGTATTCCCTTTCTCACATTCTAACATGTGAAGATTTAATGTACATGCATTATGGGCACATTATATTGCAGTTTATAACTAACTTTTTTTATGAAAGCATGATACTTGTATATGGTCAAGGAAGGTACATTATCATTTTTGAATGACAACATTACTCTATGCTCCATTTTATCCTATATTAGAAACTATGATCACTAGATATTACATAAATGTATTGCTCCATTATATCCTATACTAAAAACTATTTTGACCCAAATACATAATGCCAATTGAGGTTAGTACTAATGACAAGTGATGAAAACAATCTAATGGTATGAATGAGATCTTGTAAATTTTGGATATATAATATGGGTACTAAGTTGATTGACCTATTTTTCTAAGGGAATATTTTCAACTTAATTACTAAATACATACTTACAATGGTGACCTGATTCCCATCTATATGTATAATCAAGTTTTACTTTGTGTTAAAAAAAAGCTTTTGCATAAGGTCAAAATTCCAATAGTATTTATATTTGTTTAAGACTACCCATTGAGCTGGCTCCTATCCTTATATTGAACATGATAATGTTCATAGAGATTTTATGAATACAAATAGATAGCATTGGCTCTCTTTTTAGTGGTTGGGAATGAATCCTAAAAGTACCCTTAAATGACTATGTATTCCCTTATTTGTAGCATGGAAGTGATCATGGTAGAGTGGTGTGACATGAAGTTGGGGGTAATAAACTTCACACACCTCTTCACTTCCTGCTACTTTCGAATTGACAGCCAAAGATATTTATCATTGAGAATGGGACATTAGAAAGAAGCTTTTATGCCAAGATACCACACCATACTTTCCTCCCTCAGATGAGAATGAAGATGGTAACATCCCAAGTGATGTTGTAATCAAGCATAGGGAGAAGGAAAGGATCAGCAGAGGCCATAATCTCAGTGAGCCGGTTTGTGCCAAAGAGCGATACGTTGTTGAAAGAAGATCTTGTGGCTCAACATGACATGAACTGATATACATCTAGGAGTTTTAAGGGGCTGATTGGGTCGGATGGGTAGATTCCGAGGAAACATTGCACCTCCTTCATAGACACCTTTACACTTAGCTCAAAACACTCTACAAACTATCATTAGACACAGAGGCCTATAACTTTCAGTAGAGACATGATATCAAAGATTCAAGTAAACAAGAGATGCTCTTGAGATGGGCTTCGCGTTGATATAAGTTCCATTGAAAACAGATAGACGGTTGAAGAGATATGGATAGTTTACTAAAAGGGGGTAAAAACTATCATAAAAACAGACTGTCAAACACAGAGACTCATAACATTTTCCAACAGTATCTGATTCAAGTTCTAAGCACATAGAGACATGCGGCTTAAAGAGACTTCACGCTGATATATGTTTTGTAAGAAACAGAAAAGCGACCAAAAAGTTACGGACAGTTTACTAGATGGGGGTAAAAATTGTCATAAAAATAGACTATCAGACATAAAGACTCATAACTTTTTGAAACAGTATCTGATTCAAGATCTGATCACTAAAAACATGCGGCTTAAAGAGAGCTTCACGTTAATATAAATTTTATTACAATAGGACTATCGAGCAGAAAGTTATGAGCAAAATACTAATAGGGGGTCAAACTGTCATGAAAACTACCCTCCACCTAGGCTAATTTCGCCTGAGCAGGATGCTCCCTCGAGACTCCACCTTCATCAACGATCCACCCCTCATAGATTTTGCCTAGAAGAGGGAAAGAAGTTTGCATGGTGGCTCGGGAAATAGAGGGACCATGTGTGCACAGTGAGCAACCGAATAGAAAGAACTTTTAAGGCTTTGAAAGAAAGAAAAGGGAAGAGACACTCAAGAGAGAGAGAACTTGAAGTGACCTTCATTACAAATAGAGTGGGAATCCATTTCAACACTACAAACACAAGGGAGAAGAAGATGTTTCATACATACAAGAGGGAGCGGAAGCTCCAAGACTACTCATAGAGAGAGAATAAACTAGAGAGAGAAGGACTCAAGAGTCTACATAAGAGAATATCTATAAGAGGGACTCTAGAAGGCTCATGAAAGAGGCTTGGGGAGACTAGAGCTACAGCAACATGAGGCCTAATGGTGGAAGAGATTGATGAACAAGGGAGAGGAGGGCTTCTTTTATAGAGATTTTGTTACCCTCCTTCACCCATTTACAATTGCTGCGTGTAGATTCCTTTCCCCATCAATCACATAAGCACATATGTCACCATCCATGTCCTTTTTGGCTACTCTTGCCATGTGTCCCATCACAAGATGCTCAAGACTCTTAAAATATTGAGAAAGTCAAGAGTCTCCTCACATGAAGCCCATAGGGACTCTCTCTTTTCCACATGTCCACACCCTCCTTATTCCACATAGGAGTTCTAGAAGGATTCCTCTTGACTTCACACTCCTCCACATGCCTTCCACATGCTTGGCATGTGGCCTCTCTTATATTATTGGAACACATGGACATGAGCCCACCTCTTTATATGACTCACTCTTCCTATTTTCTAAAAACTCCATAATATCCCATACACAAATAATTCTCACCCCATACCAAGGTATTTATAATTCATACCTTTGGTATTTACAATGAGCCATTCCACTCATCCTCTCAATCCCATACAATATCATAGAAAATAGAAATAAGTGAGAGCTGCTAGGCTATCACTTGATACTCAAACTCTTATCAAACATAGAGAAAATCAATATCAATGCCAAGTTAAAAATATCAATTTTTGGCGTCACATCTTTTCCCCCCTAGCAGATCCTCTCTAGTATAGAGAGGGTCTGCTGGCCCTCAAGGTGGTCGAGCATAGAAGAATTTAAGGCGATACTCATTGGTGCATCCGGGTATCACCATGCCATCAACATCCTCAAGTTGAAAGGTTCCATTCGTGAACTCCTTTTTGAGTTGATATGGTCCTTCCCATCGGCCGATAAACTTTTTGTCTAGCCACTTGTCCAAACGGCTATCAAATCTCATTACCAAATCTCCTTCTGCAATATCTTTCTTCTTGCATAATTTGGTGTCAAAATGGGCCTTGCACCTTCTTTGAGAAGATTCCAAGTTTTGTAAGGCCTGTAATCTGCATTCATCCAAGGCTTCTAGCTGTACCAAGCATTGAGCATAGGCATTCTCCTGTCCTTCTATTCTTGCAATAGCTGTGCGAAGACTATGTATCTCCAATTCAATGGGTAAAATGGCTTCTATTCCATACACTAGTTGGAATGGTGTAAACCCAATAGCTAGCTTGTGTGTGGTTCTGTAAGCCCATAAAACTTCTGCCAAGTGCCTATCCCAATGCCTTTTCTTGGTGTCAACAAGCTTTCCCATTGAATTGACAACAATCCATTTGTTTTCTCAACCAAGCCATTACATTGAGGATAGTATGGCATGGCCATGCTATGATTTATCTTTAGCTTATGCACCACATCTTCAATTAGTTCATTTCTAAAAGAGGTTCCTCCATCAGTGAGAATTTCCAAAGGACAACCAAAGCATGAACAAATTTGATCAAAGAGAAATTTTGCAACTATGCTTGCCTTGCTATTGACTGTGGCCTTGGCCTCTGCCCATCGAGTCGCATAATTTGTGGCCACCAATAAATAATGCTTGCCTTGAGATGAGCAAGGGAGTGGTCCCACAAAGTCCAACCCCCACCTCTCAAATGGTCCATATGCTGGAATAGGCTTCAAGGGCCCATGAATCAATTGTCACCTTCCAAACTTTTGGCATACTTTACAACTTTGACACCATTCATATACATCCTTATGGAGGCGTGGCCAAAAGTATCCTGCATTAAGAATTCTCCTAGCTGTGCTTGCTGAAGCAAAATGACCAGAGCATTCATGACACATTTCTAGGATTCTCCTAGTCTCCATGGGATGGACCACCCGACGGAGCACCTTATCTTTTTCCAATTTATAAAGAATGTCATCAACAATAGTATAGGGACAAGCCTTCCTTACCAATCTTTGCTTCTGTTGTGGAGTTAACCCTCGAGGAAACATGCCTTCTTCCACATATTGCTGAACATCTTGTAGTTCTGGCCATCCAGTGTCTACCAAAGAAACCACCCCCCAGTCTTATACTACAATGGCTTGAGTAGCTAACTCATTTGCCCTTTGATTTTCTTTTCTGTTTATATGAACAAACTTGCAAAAATCAAACTGACTACATAGTGCCATAGCCTTTTGATTAAGCTCCTTGAAATGAGGACTTCTTGTCTTGTAATGCCCTTGCATTTGCTTTATAATAAGCTGAGAATCTCCTCTTACTTCCAATTCTTTAGCTTGACTTTGAAGACAACCCTCCAAACCAAGAATCAAAGCATTATACTCAGCTGCATTGTTAGTTGTGATACCTGGAAGCTCTTGACCTCTTGCCCATACTTCTTGACCTTCAGGATTCATCAAGACTATCCCCCCAGCTCCTTGTTGGCATGAAGGACTAAAAGTTCCATCAAAATACAAAACAAAAGCTGTTGGTGGTGTATCCCTTTCATCTTTAATGTTCTCCTTACATTTCTCTTCTTCTCCTAGATCCTCCCGTCTTGTGAGCAAATATGCCATAGTGGACCTACTGGTATTTTCAGTGACAAAAGAGAAAGAGAACTCTTGAAGCTCTGACAACCATTTTGCAAATCTCCCCCCAGGATTAGGCTTGCAAACTAGATATGCTAATACAGATTGAGAGGT
Organism: Dipteris shenzhenensis; assembly: GCF_047967505.1. NCBI lineage: Eukaryota > Viridiplantae > Streptophyta > Polypodiopsida > Gleicheniales > Dipteridaceae > Dipteris > Dipteris shenzhenensis. Next base: position 32,585,448 of record NC_141607.1, on the reverse strand, counting down.
GAGGAAGAAAAATGGTCGAGGTAATAAATAGGAGCAAAACTTTCTGATGGAAAACACCAAAGAGAGAGCATTCTACTTGGGTTGCATTCTACTTGCCTCTCCTTTTTGTAGCAATACAACACCAACTGAATGCAAAGATACACTTGGATTTACATAAAAATCTTGAGACCAATCAAGGGGCTTCAATATTAGGCTCTTACTCATGGCCTCCTTAAGTTGCTGGACTCTTGTTGCTCCACACCCCATTGGAAAGAAACTCCTTTTCTTGTCAACAAGTTCATGGGATGCACTATCTCTGTGAAATCATCACAAAAGCGTTGATAATACTTGCTCTTTCCTAAAATTCTGCGAACACCAGTGACACTCTCAGGACTTGGCAATGCCATGATTGCTTGAACCTTGTTAGGATCCATTTGCAGGCCTTCTTCAGACACAATATGCCCCAACAAGACTACTTTTTTTTGAGCCAAATGACACTAGCTAGGATTTAGACACCCTTTTGCTTCATCAATCCTAGCTAAGGCCATCTTTAACTTCTCCATGTGATCTATGCACCGAGAATAAATGCAAAAATCATCCAAAAACACCCGTATGAACTTTCCCAAGTAAGGCTCCAAGACTTGACTCATGAACCTTTGAAATGTAGCTGGTGTATTGGTCAACCCAAAAGGCATCACTCTGTAAGCAAAAACTCCCCAAGGTGTGACAAATGATGTTTTCTTTTGATCTTCCTCCCGAATACGAATTTGAAAGTACCCAAAATACCCATCACATATAAAATACATCTCATGCCCTGCTACTTGGTCTAGTATTTCATCTTGAAATGGCAAAGGAAAATGACCCCTCTTAGTGCATGCATTCAAAGGACGAAAGTCCAAACAAACTTGCCACTTATTTCCTTTCTTTGGTGTGACAACTATAGGAGATATCCATTCTGAATCATTAATGGGAAAGATGAATCCCACCTCAAGTAGTTGTGTTACCTCTTTCTTTAGTGCCTCAGCTTGGATCACAACTTGCTTGCTTTCTGGCTTCAACTCAATCTTGTGCTCCACAAGAGAGACTGGTCAAACCTGTGAATAGCTTGTTGCAAAGAGACATGGAAAATCATCTAGCATATCTAAGTACTAGAGCTTCTCACTACCTGATAGAGAATCACCAAGAAGCTCTTCATTGCATTGGCGTCAGTTAGTGTGCTCCACATCCTCCACATGAAGTGTCTCTACAGGATCTTCTTCCTTCACCACCTTGTTCCTTCCTGACTCATCCCGATCAGCACCAAGACAAAGACCAAAGGCCACTCCTTCCACCTCACCCTCTCAGTTGGACTCCTCAGAGCTACACCCTGTCTCTTCTTCTTCATCGGTTAAGTCAGAGCTTGAACTCTCTGATGTTGAAGACTCCTCCTTGACAACTTCCTTTTTGCGGCTTCTGATGTTGTAGCGCACCTTCTTATCATTTCCCTGCAAAATCAATTCTCTAGTATCCCACTTTTGTACAGCCTTCACCTTGCGTAGCCAAGGCCTTCCCAAAATCAATGGATAGGCACGTGCATCTGGATTGGTAGGGATCACCTGAAAAGTAGTTGGCACAGAAATTTCACATACATCCACTTCTAGATTCTTCACAACTCCCAAGGTCTTAACCCTAGTGTTGTCAGCCAATTTGATGCGATAAGGAGAGATAGTAATAGAGTATTTTAAATTAGCATCTATCATGGTCTTCTCACTCATGACATTAATCGATGCACCTCCATCAATGTACACATTAGAAATCACTTGACCATCAATGATCACATCAACCATAGGTACATCATCACCAACATCTATATCTACCTTTTGAATAACAGGAATGGCACTTTTCTTCTTTTTCTTCTTTGACACTCTTGTGCTTGCTAGCTTTCCCCATTCCTTCCTTAGTTTTGGAGACAAAGCAAGTAATTGACCAAAGGTAATATGAGCTTCCTTTTCTTTAAGGTCGGACAACAAGTCATAGCTTCCACTTCCTTGTCCTAAAGGAAAGTCTGACTGGCTAATTCTCCTTCTAGATGCCTTCTTTTTCTTACTACGGTGTTCCTCTTCCTGATGTTCCTCATCTACTTCTTCCTTGCTTTCTTCTTCTTCTTTTGCTTTACCACGCCCCCGTTTAGCCATCATTACCTCTTTTTCCTCATCCCCTGAAGAAGCTTCTAACAAGGATACTTGTTTTTCTTCTTTCTTTCTCAATCTAGGACACTCAGGGCGATAGTGACCTTTTTCATTACATTCATAGCAAGTGACCCCACTCCTATCTCGAGGCCTATCTTCACTCTTTGGTGGTCTAGGTTGTCGTGCATTAACCAAATGCAATTTCAAATCAGCAAACTTTGCCATCAATTGGGAGATATTATGATCTAACTCAGAGGACTTTGGTACCTAAGGAGTGCCCATTACCTCCACCTTAGAAGTTGAAGCTATTGAAGACACAAAAGAGCATTCGATCTTTAGAGAAGCTTCTTTCTTGGTTGCAATGCGAAGTGCCTCCACGTATGTTGTTGGATCTTTACTCATTACTTTTGAGTGAAGACGAGGCTCCAAAGCCATAACAAATTTTCTCATCTTTAAGTGCTCCATCCCTGAGAGACTTTGAGGGGCTGATGATGCCGATGCCACAGCTCGCAAAGCTGCCCTTTCATACTTTGTCCATAAAGTTTCATATCGGATTGCCAACGCAAAGACCAACTCACCCTCTCCTTGATAGAACCGGTCCAACTGCAACATCAAAGCATTTGGTGACTCCACTGCCCCAAATCTCTACTTCATTGCTACCAACACTTGGTCCCAATCCTCCTTGGTAGAGTCCGGCAAGGTCTCATGCCAACTCAAGGCTACACCTTCAAGAAAATCAGGCAAAATCTCTGCCCGATCCTTCATGGACCATCCAAAAAGCTGGCATCCTCGAATAAAATCCCGAAGATAAGACTCCGGGTCTTCCCCTTGGGTCCCTCGAAACATTGGAATCTTTACCATGATGAAACACAAAAAGGAAATACCAAGATCCAAACAATATCCCAAACAAGATCCGAACAAGATCCCACAGAGCCTTAGTATACCAAGACAAACTTATTATGCATAACCACTTGTTGAAAACCCTCCACAATGTGATCCTCAACAAAATCTTTAAAAATAAGTGACCAACCAGCACCATGAAAAGATTGTGTATACATGCATTCTAGAATCACCCTTCTCACAATAGGGAGTGCACATAAAAGCTTCAAGATATTGTACTCTTCATCATTTGCATAGCAAAAGAAGTTGAAAGCATTAAGAATCACCACTCCACAGTTATAGTCGAAAACTACCCAAAGACTCAATTCTTCTTCACACCAAGCTGCCAATGCATGGAACAATCCCCAATCTATCATTCTGCTTGCTGCCGGTGTTGTTGATTCACCAACGTATTCAACAGTGCAAACATAAAGGATATGATCATGGTGACTGTGCGAATAGCTTGAGCATCACCTTCACAATCTTCAAGTTCTCTTAAACGGGTTCCAATCTCTTGAACTAACGGAGTTCTTCTAGGCATCTTCTTTATCACATCAGAAAACACATGCCTATACTAGGCATAACATGTAATCAAGTGCACCCGAGACCGTTTAGTAAGGTGGGATGAATCCAATACCAAACGTACCCGGCGTCTCCACCAAAAGATGTGACATGAAGTTGGGGGTAATAAACTTCACGCACCTCTTCACTTCCTGCTACTTTCGAACTGACAGCCAAAGATATTTATCATTAAGAATGGGACATTAGAAAGAAGCTTTTATGCCAAGATACCACACCATACTTTCCTCCCTCAGATGAGAATGAAGATGGTAACATCCCAAGTGATGTTGTAATCAAGCATAGGGAGAAGGAAAGGATCAGCAGAGGCCATAATCTCAGTGAGCCGATCTGTGCCAAAGAGAAGAGCGATACGTTATTGAAAGAAGATCTTGCAGCTCAAGTTGACATGAAGTGATATACATCGAGGAGTTTGAAGGGGCTGATTGGGTCGGATGGGTAGATTCCGAGGAAACATTGCACCTCCTCCATAGACACCTTTACACTTAGCTCAAAACACTCTACAAACTATCATTAGACACAGAGGCCTATAACTTTCAGTAGAGACATGATATCAGAGATTGAAGCACACAAAGAGATGCTCCTTGAGATGACTTCGCGCTGATATAAGTTCCATTGAAAACAGATAGACGGTTGATTCAGAGATATGGATAGTTTACTAGAAGGGGGTAAAAATTGTCATAAAAACAGACTATTAAACATAGAGACTCATAACATTTTGCAGCAGTATCTAATTCAAGATCTAAGCAAAGAGACATGCAGCTTAAAAAGAGCTTCGCGCTGATATATGTTTCGTAAGAAACAGAAAAGCGGCCAAAAAGTTATGGAGAGTTTACTAGACGGGGGTAAAAACTATCATGAAAATAGACTATCAGACACAAAGACTCATAACTTTTTGCAACAGTATTTGATTCAAGATCTGATCACCTATAAACATGTGCCTGAAGAGAACTTCGCGCTGATATAAATTTCATTACAATCGGATTACGGAGCAGAAAGTTATGAGTAAAATACTAACAGGGGGTCAAACTATCATGAAAACTACCCTCCACCTAGGCTAATTTTGCCTGAGCAGGATGCTCCCTCGAGACTCCACCTTCATCAACGATCCACCCCTCATAGATTTCGCCTAGAAGAGGGGAATATGTTTGCATAGTGGCTCGAGAAACAGAGGGACCTTGTGTGCACAGTGAGCAACCGAATAGAAAGAACTTTTAAGGCTTTGAAAGAAAGAAAAGGGAAGAGACACTCAAGAGAGAGAGAACCTGAAGTGACCTTCATTACAAATAGAGTGAGAATCCACTTCAACACTACAAATATAAGGGAGAAGAAGAGGTTTCATACATACAAGAGGGAGCGGAAGCTCCAAGACTACTCATAGAGAGAGAAGGACTCAAGAGTCTACATAAGAGAATATCTACAAGAGGAAGAGAAGGCTCATGAAAGAGGCTTGGGGAGACTAGAGCTACAGCAACATGAGGCCTAATGGTGGAAGAGATTGATGAACAAGGGAGAGGAGGGCTCCTTTTATAGAGATTTTGTTACCCTCCTTCACCCATTTACAATTGCTGTGTGTAGATTCCTTTCCCCATCAATCACATAAGCACATATGTCACCATCCATTTCTTTTTGGCTACTCTTGCCATGTGTCCCATCACAAGATGCTCAAGACTCTTAAAATATTGAGAAATTCAAGAGTCTCCTCACATGGAGCCCATAGGGACTCTCTCTTTTCCACATGTCCACATCCTCCTTATTCTACATAGGAGTTCTAGAAGGATTCCTCTTGACTTCACACTCCTCCACATGCCTTCCACATGCTTGGCATGTGGCCTCTCTTATATTATTGGAACACATGGACATGAGCCCACCTCTTTACATGACTCACTCTTCCTATTTTCTAAAATCTCCATAAGATCCCATACACAAATAACTCTCACCCCATACCAAGGTATTTATAATTCATACCTATGGTATTTACAATGAGCCATTCCACTCTCATTCCACTCATCCTTTCAATCCCATAAAATATCATAGAAAATAGAAATAAGTGAGAGCCGCTAGGCTATCACTTGATACTCAAACTCTTATCAAACATAGAGAAAATCAATATCAATGCCAAGTTAAAAATATCAATTTTTGGCATCACATGTGGCATAATCCCTATTTTGCTTTTTTCATAGGTTCTTTTGCTACTCATGGTTGGCGGATACACCACGGCATAGATCCGAATAGATATTTGGTTTTTTGCTTCAACTTGCTTGACTAGACTTTCCTTGATGATTGTTCGATTGTGCATGATGAGTAGTCATTAACTTAATTGATGCACTAAGTGCAATGTTTTCCTTAAATTTTTTCATACTACAGGATACGAGTTTGCTTATACAGGTGGAAATATAAGCTTGTTAACACCTGGTGCATATTTTCCGTTAGATGTAGTAGGATACTAGTTATAGAGTGTCTTTTCCAATTATTTCACTTGAATCATGCTCCTCTTATGCTTGATTTTATGGTCACGTATTGAGTTTAACATAATAGTCTACAGGATATTGGATGAGCACTCAACATAGTGGTAAGATGCATTCATTTCTAGTTCCGATAGAACTATCATTCAGACATTGGTCATAATAGAAGTATGGAGGGCTAAAATCCTTTTTTGGCTCCCTAAGTTTTTTAAAGCATGGTATTGTCCAGATTACATAGGTATTTTCACTAAGAAAAATTAATCCTTATGATGAAAATGTGTTTTTTTTCTTTTGACATAGTTAGTTCTGTTTCCATGTTTTTGGATCAAATGTATGGATGATCTTCTGCTAGCATAAAAGACATGATATGTATATGTAGCACATGATCATGTTTACATATTTTCAATCATATATTATACCTTGTGATCTATCATTATCTTGCTGTGTGGATGTTCAATCTGAGTAGTGTTTGCTTTTTTTATCACAAATTTTATGTATTTTTGTGTCTCTACCTCTCCACAACGACTCAAATTGATAGTATGGGGATGAAAGAGAAGTTAATTGTGAGTTTCAGGCATGCCTTTATTGTCGGAATATGTTTAATTTGCTTATGATCACATCAATTGTTCCAATGATATTGAGAGGAATAAGATGCTGGATGAGGTTCTCGCTCGCTTGAAACCTATTTAATCTTGCTCGCTTATTTGGGGCTGCTCGCTTTTCTCCGCTCGCTTTTTGGTAATCCTCGATCCAAGCTGAGGCACTAAAGAAAGAGGTAACACAACTACTTGAGGCAGGATTCATCTTTCCTGTTGATGATTCAGAATGGATATCTCCTGTAGTTGTCACACCAAAGAAAGGAAATAAGTGGTGAGTTTGTGTGGACTTTCATCCTTTGTATGCATGCACTAAGAGGGATCATTTTCCTTTTCCATTCCAAGATGAAATACTAGACCAAGTAGCAAGGCATGAGATGTATTCTATATGTGATGGGTATTCTGGGTACTTTCAAATTCGTATTTGGGAGGAAGATCAAAAGAAAACATCATTTGTCACACCTTGGGAAGTTTTAGCTTATAGAGTGATGCCTTTTGGGTTGATCAATGCACCAGCTACATGTCAAAGGTTCATGAGTCAAGTTCTTGAGCCTTACTTGGGAAAGTTCATAAGGGTGTTTTTGGATGATTTTTGCATTTATTCTTAGTGCATAGATCACATGGAGAAGTTAAAGATGGCCTTAGCTAGGATTGATGAAGCAAAAGGGTGTCTAAATCCTAGCTAGTGTCATTTGGCTCAAATAAAAGTAGTCTTGTTGGGGCATATTGTGTCTGAAGAAGGCTTGCAAATGGATCCTGACAAGGTTCAAGCAATCATGGCATTGCCAAGTCCTGAGAGTGTCACTGGTATTCGTAGAATTCTAGGAAAGAGCAAGTATTATCAACGCTTTTGTGATGATTTCACAGAGATAGTGTATCCCATGAACTTGTTGACAAGAAAAGGAGTTTCTTTCCAATGGGGTGTGGAGCAACAAGAGTCTTTCCAGAAACTTAAGGAGGCCATGAGTAAGGGCCTAATATTGAAGCCCCCTGATTGGTTTCAAGACTTTTATGTAAATCCAAGTGTATCTTTGCATTCAGTTGGTGCTGTATTGCTACAAAAAGGAGAGGCAGGTAGAATGCAACCCATCTATTATGTCAGCGTACAAGACCGGGGGGTGGTTTCTTTGGTAGACACTAGATGGCCAGAACTGCAAGATGTTCAGCAATATGTGGAAGAAGGCATGTTTCCTCAAGGGTTAGCTCCACAATAGAAGCAAAGATTGGTAAGGAAGGCTTGTCCCTATACTATTGTTGATGACATTCTTTATAAATTGGGAAAAGATAAGGTGCTCCGTCGGGTGGTCCATCCCATGGAGACTAGGAGAATCTTAGAAATGTGTCATGAATGCTCTGGTCATTTTGCTTCAATAAGCATAGCTAGGAGAATTCTTAATGCAGGATACTTTTGGCCACGCCTCCATAAGGATGTATATGAATGGTGTCGAAGTTGTAAAGTATGCCAAAAGTTTGAAAGGCGACAGTTGATTCCTAGGCCCTTGAAGCCTATTCCAGCATATGGACCATTTGAGAGGTGGGGGTTGGACTTTGTGGGACCACTCCCTCGCTCATCTGAAAGCAAGCATTATTTATTGGTGGCCATAGGTTATGTGACTCGATGGGCAGAGGCCAAGGCCACAGTCAATAGCAAGGCAAGCACAGTTGCAAAATTTCTCTTTGATCAAATTTGTTCACGCTTTGGTTGTCCTCCTTTGGAAATTCTCACTGATGGAGGAACCTCTTTTAGAAATGAACTAATTGAAGATGTGGTGCATAAGCTAAAGATAAATCATAGCATGGCCACGCCATACTATCCCCAATGTAATGGCTTGGTTGAGAAAACAAATGGATTGTTGTGCAATTCAATGGAAAAGCTTGTTAACACCAAGAAAAGGCATTGGGATAGGCACTTGGCAGAAGTTTTATGGGCTTACAGAACCACACACAAGCTAGCTATTGGGTTTACACTATTCCAACTAGTGTATGGAATAGAAGCCATTTTACCCATTGAATTGGAGATACATAGTCTCCCACAGCTATTGCAAGAATAGGACAGGAGGATGCCTGTGCTCAATGCTTGGTATAGCTAGAAGCCTTGGATGAATGCAGATTACAGGCCTTACAAAACTTTGAATCTTCTCAAAAATGGCACAAGGCCCGTTTTGACACCAAATTACGCAAGAAGAAAGATATTGCAGAAGGAGATTTGGTAATGAGATTTGATAGCCCTCTGGACAAGCGGCTAGACAAAAATTTTATCGGTCGATGGGAGGGACCATATTGAGTCAAAAAGCAGTTCACGAATGGAACCAATCAGCTTGAGGAGGTTGATGGCATGGTGATACCCGGACGCACCAATATCGCCTTAAATTCTTCTATGCTCGACCACGTTGAGGGGCAGCAGACCCTCTCTGTACTAGAGAGGATCTGTGGTATTGTTTTTCTCTATGTTTGATAAGAGTTTGAGTATCAAGTGATAGCCTAGCGACTCTCACTTATTTCTATTTTCTATGATATTATATGGGATGGAGAGGATGAGTGGAATGGCTCATTATAAATACCATAGGTATGAATTATAAATACCTTGGTATGGGGTGAGAGTTATTTGTGTATGGGATATTATGGAGTTTTTTAGAAAATAGGAAGAGTGAGTCATATAAAGAGATGGGCTCATGTCCATGTATTCCAATAATATAAGAGAGGCCACATGCCAAGCATGTGGAAGGCATGTGGAGGAGTGTGAAGTCAAGAGGAATCCTTCTAGAACTCCTATGTAGAATAAGGAGGATGTGGACATGTGGAAAAGAGAGAGTCCCTATGGGCTCCATGTGAGGAGACTCTTGACTTTCTCAATATTTTAAGAGTCTTGAGCATCTTGTGATGGGACACATGGCAAGAGTAGCCAAAAAGAAATGGATGGTGACATATGTGCTTATGTGATTGATGGGGAAAGGAATCTACACGCAGCAATTGTAAATGGGTGAAGGAGGGTAACAAAATCTCTATGAAAGGAGCCCTCCTCTCCCTTGTTCATCAATCTCTTCCACCATTAGGCCTCATGTTGCTGTAGCTCTAGTCTCCCCAAGCCTCTTTCATGAGCCTTCTCTTCCTCTTGTAGATATTCTCTTATGTAGACTCTTGAGTCCTTCTCTCTCTATGAGTAGTCTTGGAGCTTCCGCTCCCTCTTGTATGTATGAAACCTCTTCTTCTCCCTTGTGTTTGTAGTGTTGAAGTGGATTCTCACTCTATTTGTAATGAAGGTCACTTCAGGTTCTCTCTCTCTTGAGTGTCTCTTCCCTTTTCTTTCTTTCAAAGCCTTAAAAGTTCTTTCTATTCGGCTGCTCACTGTGCACACATGGTCCCTCTGTTTCTCGAGCCACTATGCAAACATATTCCCCTCTTCTAGGCGAAATCTATGAGGGGTGGATCGTTGATGAAGGTGGAGTCTCGAGGGAGCATCTTGCTCAGGAAAAATTAGCCTAGGTGGAGGGTAGTTTTCATGATAGTTTGACCCCCTGTTAGTATTTTACTCATAACTTTCTGCTCGGTAATCCGATTGTAATGAAATTTATATCAGCGTGAAGTAATCTACACGTAGCAATTGTAAATGGGTGAAGGAGGGTAACAAAATCTCTATAAAAGAAGCCCTCCTCTCCCTTGTTCATCAAATCTCTTCCACCATTAGGCCTCATGTTGCTGTAGCTCTAGTCTCCCCAAGCCTCTTCCTTCAGCCTTCTCTCCCTCTTGTAGATATTCTCTTATGTAGACTCTTGAGTCCATCTCTCTCTAGTTTATTCTCTCTTTATGAGTAGTCTTGGAGCTTCCGCTCCCTCTTGTATGTATGAAACCTCTTCTTCTCCCTTGTGTTTGTAGTGTTGAAGTGGATTCTCACTCTATTTGTAATGAAGGTCACTTCAAGTTCTCTCTCTCTTGAGTGTCTCGTCCCTTTTCTCTTTTAAAGCCTTGAAAGTTCTTTCTATTCGGCCACTCACTGTGCATACATGGTCCATTTGTTTCCCGAGCTACCATGCAAACTTCTTCGCCTCTTCTAGGCAAAATCTATGAGGGGTGGATCGTTGATGAAGGTGGAGTCTTGAGGGAGCATCTTGCTCAGGCGAAATTAGCCTGGCTGGAGGGTAGTTTTCATGATAGTTTGACCCCTGTTAGTGTTTTACTCATAACTTTCTGCTCAATTGTCCGAATAAAATTTATATCAGCACAAAGCTCTCTTCAAGAAGCATGTACACTTTATTGCCTCAACAAGTGAGAAGCAATGGAGACCCCTTCCTTCATCTGCAGCTCAAACAACCTCTTCATGAGGTAAACTTTATTAGAGGCAGTTTCCTTCTCATAAGTGGCACACAGTTTCTTCCACAAATCTTCCGTAGTCTGCTCATTTACTACTGTGAAATAAAGTGACTCTGCAAGATGAAGTCTAATAGTAGACTTTGCTAATGCATCCAACTCATTCCAATCATCCTCAGACATATTTGCAGGCTTAGCTTCAATCCCTGCCAAGGGTTTAATCTGCTTCTTTTGAATAAGCACATCCCTTATTTGTTCTTTCCACAAAGAAAAGTTTGTCCCATCAAACTTTTTAATGTTGAAAAACTCCTTTTCAGACATGGAAGAGGATGCCATGATGCAAATAAAGCAAAATCCCAAATGCTAGTGCCTCAAGAGAGAATCACACCAAATACTAGGTACACCCAAATGTGTATGCCACAATAGAGTGAAATATCACCAAAACTCAAAGCTCAAAGCATTAAAAGATGCATCTGGCTCATGTGCATATACTATGCATCCATATGAGCAAATTTGGCCCAAAAGAAAATGCCAATAAGTGCCAAATGACTCAAGCATGAACACCGTCCACTGGCATATGCATCAATAATGTCTCATCCAAGAGAGCATAGCACTATCAGTGCATCACCTGCAATGTGTCAAAGCTATCCCTCAGCATAAAATAGCATCCATGTGCAAAGCGTCCATAAAAATAGCATCCCACAAGGCAATTTGGGCCTATCAGCGCATCCAATAAGGACCGCAATGAATCCAAATGGCCTATAAATCATCCACTGCAACCCAATGCATACCACGAATGAGCACACATGGCTCAAACTGCAACCAGAGTGATCTGCATAAGGTATGCTCAAGAAATCATAGTCCCATGGTAATGACCGCTACTGAAAATAGAACCTGAGATGCCTCAAAAGAAGGGCGCCATTGCATAATCGGACTCAACAAGAAAATCTGCAAATATCTCTCTTCTGCCAGAACTCCCAAATCCCAACCGATGAGTGAGAATGGGAGTCAACACTTATCCACTGCCATGTGGCATAAATCTAAGGTTTCAAAACCTTAGAATGAAAAATGCATAACAGAGAGACGAAATCGAATACATAGATATCTATAACTCTGAAAATCCTCCACTGAATTGCACAAGAACTGACAGGTAGGGGTTTTTGGGCGTCTGGAACACAATGGGACAGACGGTTTTGGAAATTGTGGTCTCAATCACTGGGTCCAACACACGGACTGAAAAACGTTTTTGGAAATAGAGCTATTTGTAAACTCAACCGGAGTGTGAATGATGAGCAAAATAGAAGTTTTAGGACCTCCTGAGTCCACCGAAACTGACAGATCTGCAAATGGTTGCTCCAAACTTGAGTTCCAACACCCGGGCAAAAAACGCAGAAACTGACACAGTGAGTCAGAAATCCAATAAATGATCCCAGATTCAAGAATGAAGGTGTTTCCAAGCTCCTGAAGTGAAGTGGACACCAAAAGCAAGCAATAGTTGCCTCTACACATCAATATGGAGTCTCTGTCATTGAACGGAACAGGGAAAAGCTCAAAAAACGACTTTTTCTTTGAAACCACTTAACAGGCTCTCAAAACCACTTCGCAAAGCCAAAGTGACTTTTCCAAAGGTTCCTCCAAGGTCTCTGCACACTCGAATGCAAGCAAAGTCACTGACAAAGCTTCCCACAAAGCTTCTCCTTCCTCCCACAGAGCTACTGAGCTTCTAAGCATTCACGCATGCTCAGCTAGATCACCCGGGCTCTGATACCAATTGAGAGTGCTCTCAACGGAAGCAAGAATGGAAGAAGGAGAGAGAGAGACAGAGAGCCACAAGTTTTGGTGGGTGTAAAACCACCCTAATCTTCTTTTTCATTCATTTATATATGTGTTTGAGTATTGTACATAACCAGGGTAAAGGCACAATGATCTTTAACCCCCACAGCTTGCATGGTGGCTCAAAAAATGGATGGACCATGTGTGCACAGTGAACGGTCAAACAAGAACTACTTTAGAGACTTGAATAGAGAGAGAAAAGAACATAGGAATGGATACTGAAGGAAAATGATAAGAAGTGACTTTCATTGCCATGAGAGCAAGACTCCACTCAAATACACTCAAAATACTACAAACACAAGGGAGAAGAAGAGGTTTCATGCATACAAGAGGGAGCGAAAGCTCCAAGACTACTCATAGAGAGATAATAAACTAGAGAGAGATGGACTCAAGAGTCTATATAAGAGAATATCTACAAGAGAGAGAGAAGGCTCATGGAAGAGGCTTGAGGAGACCAGAGCTACAACAACATGAGGCCTAATGGTGGAAGAGATGATGAATAAGGGAGAAGAGGGCTCCTTTTATAGAGATTTTGTCACCCTCCTTCACCCATTTACAATTGTTGCTTGTAAATTCTTTTTCTTATCAATCACGTAAGCCCATATGTAACCATCCATGTCCTTTTGGGCTACTCTTACCATGTGTCCCATCAAAAGATGCTCAAGTCTCTTAAAATATTGAGAAAGTCAAGAGTCCCCCTACATGGAGCCCATAGGAACCCTCTCTTTTCCATATGTCCACATCCTCCTTATTCCACTTGGGAATTCTAGAAAGATTCCTCTTGACTCGACACTCCTCCACATGCCTTCCACACACTTGGCATCTGGCCTCTCTTATATTGTTAGAACACATGGACATGATCCCCCCTCTTTATATGACTCTCTTCCTATTTTCTAAAAACCCCATAATATCCCATACACAAATAACTCTCATCCCATACCAAGGTATTTATAATTCATACCTATGGTATTTACTTGATCCCATACAATATCTTAGAAAATGAAAATAAGTGAGAGCCACTAGGCTATCACTTGATACTCAAACTCTTATCAAACATAGAAGAAAACAATATTGATGCCAAATAAAAAATATCAATTTTTGGCGGCACATCTTTCGCCCCCCAACAGATCCTCTCTAGTGACAGAGAGGGTGTGAAGATTGTGGGAGAGAAAGAAAGAGTCTCACTTGCGGCTTTCTCACATACACAATGGGGTAATACACACAAAGATGGAGGCTGAAAACAGTTTTTCTCTTCTTAGTTGTGAAAGCCAAAAGAACTCTAGTACAAAGAAATAGAAGAACCCTATATGTGGGTCTCAAAACCAAACTCACCTAACTAAGGTGGCATACTAACTAAGCCACGAACTATAGTACATAAGGATAGCTATCATCTAGCTATTATTCATGGGTAGTGTACCAACCGCATCTGCAGCTAACAAGTCGGTGACATAAATGCACAACGGTCACCCTGGCATATCACGAGTGGAGCTCGATATGTCAACACTCCCCCTGGAGCTCAATCCCAATTCCTACACACCAAGCAGGTCTTTGAACTTGCACAGCTTCTCTATGCCCAATGCCTTCGTGAATATGTCAGCTACCTGATCCTCTGTGCTGACATAAACTAGATCAATAAGACCTAGTAAGACCTTCTCCCACACATAGTGATAATGCACCTCAATGTGCTTTGTTCTAGCATGATAGACTGGGTTATTTGCCAAGTGTATACTACTCATGTTGTCACAATAAATGACAACTGGCCCATCTGATGCATATCATAAAGTAGCTTATGCAACCAAGCTACCTCACATGCAGCCATTGATGCACCCTTATACTCAGCCTCTGTGCTCGACAAGGAAACTGTAGGCTATTTCTTGCTACTCCAAGTAATTGTAGCACTCCCAAAAGAGAACACATATCCAGTGGTAGATTGTCTATCAAAAATACTACTAGCCCAATCAGCATCAGTGTATCCACGCAACTGTATTTGAACCCCAGTCTCATAAAATAGTCCATACTGCAATGTGGACTTCACATACCTGAGTATGCGTCTAGCCACATCCAAATGTGGTTTCCTTGGAGCTTTCATAAACTGACTTACCAATCCAATAGCATAGCTCAAATCTGGCCTGGTAATAGTCATATAAATCAAAATTCCTACTATGCACTTGTACATAGTAGGGTCTTCCAGAAGCTCACCTACATCTGCGCTTAGCTTCACATTCTGCTCCAAAGGAACTGAAATAGGCTTACAGCCTGTCATCGCATATTTGGACAGCATGTCCAATCTATACTACCTCTGCAAGAGCCGTATCCCACTTGGTGATCTAATCACCTCAATGCCCAAGAAATAACGTTGCTCTCCCAAATCCTTCATCTCAAACTTCTGCTTCAATAGCATTTTCACATGAAGGATATCTTCATCACTATCACCTATGATGATCAAATCATCAACATAAATGCCAAGCAGCATAATACCTTTCTTTATTTTTCTCACATAAAGTGAGAAATCTGCCTTGGAAATCTGAAAGCCAATAGTGACAAGATACTATCCTATCTTGTCAGACCATGCTCTAGGTGCTTACTTCAAGCCATACAAGGCTTTCTTCAACCTGCAAGCAAACTCAGGATGAACAGCATGAACATAGCATGAACATAACCTGGTGGCTGCTCAATAAAAACCTCTTCTTACAAATCACCATGTAAGAAGGCATTCTTTACATCCATTTGATGTAAAGACCATCCCTTTGATGTAGCCATAGCAATGACTACTCTTACGGTTGCCATCCTTGCAACTGGACTGAATGTTTCTTCATAATCAATGCCATATGTCTATGCATACCCCTTGACAACTAATCTTGCCTTGTATCTGTTCACAGAACCATCTACATTGTGCTTCACCTTATAAACCACTTACAGCCAGATACATTCTTGTATTTAGGCAAAGGCACTAATTCCCATGTCGCATTTGCTTCCAAGGCATCCATTTCTTCAACCATGGCTTTCTCCCATTTTTCTTTTCCCATGGCTTGCTCAAAAGAAGTGGGTTCTGGTTCTTGTATCACTTTGACCATATAGGCATAGTGAATGGCTGTAAATCCATCATATTTCAGCCTATCCATAGGATACCTAGCTCTGGTAGACCTGCACAAAATAGGCTCACTTCTAGGTTCTCTCAAAACATCCGTGGTCTTCCTTACTCCAGGTGTAACAATAGAAGGAATACCCAACTCATCATCAATGCTCTATTCTGAGCCACTGGATTCACCATCCACATAAGAATGACTTGCATTCACATCAACCATGGGCTGATCTACCTTCTCTTTTCCTTTTTGTGATACCTACATGCCACTATCTGCATTGCATTGAGGAGATTCTCCTGATCTCAATCTGCCTGTCCATGGTAAAGTATGTGAACCACTGCTAGAGGACACTATAGGTCCACTAATATTTTGTGATTGCTGCTATGAATTCTGGGTAGCATTACCATTTTGTCCATCTACATCATTAATCACATTTACTGGTTTATCCCAGCTACTCATCTCATCTAAAACAACATCTCTACTCACTGTAAACTTACGAGTAGAAGGGTTATAGCATCTATACCATTTTTACTGCAAAGAATAGCCAATAAAGATGCACTTCTTAGCTTTTGGATCCAACTTGGACCTCAACTTATCTGGCACATGAACATAGGCAATGCAACCAAAAATTTTCAAATGAGAAATATCTGGTTTCCTACCAGTATATATCTCCTCTGGTGTCATGCCATGTATTGCTACAATGGGAGTCGTGTTCATTATGTAAACTACTGTAGCAACTGCTTAAGCCCAATAATAGTCTGGTAGGTCTTTTTCATTTAGCATGGCCCGAGATACCTCTCCAATATGCCTATTTTTCCTTTCTGCAATTCCATTTTGCTGTGGGGTATGACTGCATGAATATTGCTGCTTTATGCCATGCTCCTATAGGAACCTTGCAAACTCATTTGAGAGGTACTCTCCCCCTCCATCTAACCTTAAGCATTTTATTTGCAGGCCTATTTCTTTTTCAACCATAGCTTTAACAGATTTGAAATGCCCAAACACTTCACTTTTCTTTTTCATAAAATACACCCAAACTTTTCTGTTGTAGTCATCAATAAAAGTGACGAAATAATGATAGCCTCCAATAGATGTAGCATTAGTAGTCCACACATCAGAGGATTAATTCCAATGGCTTCTTACTCTCTTGAACATGTCTAGGAAATGGTTTCCTTGCCTATTTTCCAAATTGATAGGCTTCACATACCTTATGCATTTCTGTAACCTTGAATTTAGGCAATCTTGCAACAATATTTTGGGCCTGCATTGATTTAAGTCATTGTACATTAACATGACCAAGTCATTTATGCCAGATATCAATATCTGCAACTACACCGGTCCCATGTGCAAACATTGCTGCACTCAATTCAGGCATGTCCACATCCAATGTAAACATCCTACCCTTCTTCTTTCCTTTTGCTATCAAGCGACCATTATTTTTCATATCCTCAACAAAGCATCCATGAGGATTAAATCTGACCTGTAAGCCTTGCTCAACCATTTGACCAACAGAAACCAGGTTCTTGGAGATATTCGGGACATGAAATACATCAGATAGGTATTTCTTTTTCCCATCCTGCATAGACAAAGGAATTTTACCAATCTGCACAATAGGATGTGCAGTATCATCATCAGTCTCCACAAATCCTAGTCTTTCCATTTTCCTTGCATCCTGCATCCATTCTGCATGACCTGTCATGTGGTTTGATGCACCTGAGTCAACATACCACACATCATTGCTTCCTTCTGCACTTGTCACAGAATTGGTCATGTGCTGCACCATAAACAGATGCTCATTTCTGTCATCACCCTGTCTACTAGAAGATGCATAATTCCCTTGCTGCAATTTTCCATTCATGATATCATTCTGCTTTTTATAGCAGTCTTTAGCCATATGACCCATTTTACCACAGTAGTAGCATTCAACATTGCAGTTTGAATTTTGGCCTCTGCCATCTAGCACGACCTTTTTGGCTCCCCTTGACTCTAGAGTTACCATGTCCTCCTCCATAGGACTGGTTTTCTTGAGTTTGCTGCATATTTTGATTTCTACCACGGCCTCCAGATTGGCCTGCTCTACCTCTGCCTCTACCTCTTTTAGCATTTGACTAGAAGGTAGTTTCTTTTGAAGTTCCTCCTGAAGAAGATGCACCACCATTTCTCTGCTCTTCAAAAATTAGAAGAGCAAACAACTCCTCAAAATCATGAAATTTTTCAGGAACAACAATGGATGTCTGGAACTGTGCATAATCCTTTCCTGCACCATTCAAGGTCACAGAAACTAAATCATCTTCCACTAGCGACCCAATGGAAGCAAGTGCATCTGCAATTTTCTTCACCTTCATGTGGTAGTCATTGATGCTCATATTTTCTCTTTGTACATTATGCAACTCCTGCTTGAGCTGCATTTTCCTGGCTTGCATATTTATGCTGTACATTTTTGCCAAAGTATCCCATGCCTTCTTTGGCATACTTGCATCCTGAATATGCACAATCATAGAATTTGAAATAGTGATAGACAACCAGTACATAACTTTTCTGGCTCTCTCATGCCATCCTTTAAGTGCCTGCATGTCCTGTTGATTGGGAACATTAGGAAGAATTCCTAGGGGATTCACTCTTTATTAAAGGGGGACGTCACCTGTGTGCATGAACTTCAAAAAAACCCCCTATTTAAGATCCACGTAGGATGATAAAACACCCCTATTTAAGCTTATAAGATACCACCAAAATTCCATTATGTCCCCCCCTTTCCTTAAATCTACATTCTCTCTCAAGCATTTAGATTACACAATAAGCAAATTTAGGTTACTTTCCCTACGACTATTTAAAACCATACACAAAATCAAACTTGTTTGGACTAGTTACCCAAGGTAACCTATATTATGTCCCCCCTTCTTAAATATGACATGGTCCCCCTAGCTTAAATACAATATTGGGGAAAAAAAAAGGGCCCCCACCCCTAATGTATAAGCTTATGCCTCATTTTAAAAAAACCCCTATTGTACACTCACGTGATATCATAAGTTTCCCCCTATGAATCCCTCGGGGAAGAATTGGTTCTTCTTCATTTCCTATAATGAACTCCCAATAGCCTTTTCCCATAAGGAAGTTCACCATTCTAAACTTCCATGCTTGGAAGTTGTTCTTGTCAAGCTTTTCAGTGACAATCTATGAAAGAGAATCAGACTCCATTATAGGACACTCCAAAATATTCTGTCACTGCAAAAAACACAGCTTCTGCCTCACAAGGGCAAATCTGCAAAACTAACAAAAGTGGTTTTTGACCACACAATCACTTCCTAGTGACGATTTTGCATGAACTGGCAATAAGGATGATTTTGTAACTCCCAATATCTCTGTGCATAGGCATAAAATGCAATTTCTACGGCAACTTTTCATCGACTTGTAGAGTAGTGGTCGCACAGAAAAAACAGGGCCTTTTTCTCAGTGCTTGCGGAGAACTTTTGCCTCCAAAACGGGCCCCAAAATGTCCTCAAATTAGAAAAATAAAGTCACCAAGGGCTTCGCCCCGCGTCCTGTAGCATATAATTCCCTCTCGCCACACCGCGAAGGGCATCTGAATCTGAGACAATGCACTCTTGCACTTTCCAGCTATGCTACCTCCAGAGATTTGCTCCCAAACTCAAAAAAGGAAAGCAACACTGATCCTCTTACCAGGACACCACCAGGCTTTGATAGCATGTGAAGATAGTGGGAGAGAAGGAAGGAGTCTCACTTGCGGCTGTCTCACATACACAATGGGGGAATACACACAAAGGTGCAGGCTGAAAACAGTTTTCCTCTTCTTAGTTGTGAAAGCCAAAAGAACTATAGTACAAAGAAATAGAAGAACCCTATATGTGGGTCTCAAAATCAAACTCAGCTAACTAAGGTGGCATACTAACTGAGCCACAAACTAGAGTACATATAAGGATAGCTGTCATCTAGCTATTATTCATGGGTGGTGTACCAATTGCATCTGCAGCTAACAAGTCGGTGACATAAATGCACAACAGTCACCCTGTCATATCACGAGTGGAAATCAATATCTCAACAGAGGGTCTGCTAGCCCTCAAGGTGGTCTAGCATATAAGAATTTAAGGCGATACTCATTTGTGCATGCGGGTATCACCATGCTGTCAACATCCTCAAGCTGATAGGTTCCATTCGTGAACTTCTTTTTGATTCGATATGGTCCCTC